>NC_092827.1:82810335-83415692 GCF_039878825.1 Excalfactoria chinensis
TGATTGTGAATATTTTTAATTGCATATTGTCATATTTTATACAGCCAGGTCATATTAAGAATCTAAACAGTATCTGAGCTGTTTATTTCACTTTCTAGGCTAATGAATGATGTGGTACAGCTGAGACGCATATCCTAACACTAACCTCTTGGAGCAGAGTCTGTAGTATGGAAATTACTGCAGTCCTATTGAGATCAATGAGCTGTATTGAATCATACAAAGTTTAGAGTATTTAATCTTAAAACATGAGCTGTTTAGGAATTCCCATTTTCTTCCTTTATTAGCAACTGAATAGTAGAAACATGTTCTAGTCCTATGAAATGTGAGTTACTACATGTGTCTGGATCCTAACTAGTTAAACTGCCATACAAAGATGCTGAAGTTGAAAACGTTATGCTGGATATAAGAGACAACCTTTACATAGATTTGTTTCTACTACCTATGGTCTAAATAAAAGCTGGTATTTCTAGTTATTTGCCACTAAAAAAGAAAGCATGATAAAGTATTTATTACAATAGACGGGATGCTATGAAAAATGTCCAAAGGAAAGAATCTAATTACTTAGAATGACACTTGTTTGGGGGCGGGGGGGGGGGGGGGGGGGGGGGGAGGGGAAGGTGTACTGTCCAAGTTCCATGCAGAGGTCAAAATGAGAGTCAACATTAAAGTGCTAAGAATGATTTACAAATCTATTGTAGACGAAAATACTGTTCATACAGAACAATTTGTGGTATCTTTTTTTTTTTTTTTTTTTTTTTTTTTTTAAATAGCATAAGCTTTCACACTTATAGATGTTTCTTTTGCCAAGATTTAGTGGTTTTTTAAACCAGATTTGTCATTAAAAAGGCAAGCTAATAAAAGTATATTTACAGATTCAGTATGAAATCAGCCTGCTTTTGCCTGAGTAAAAAATGTTTGTCTGATATGTCTGGAATATGATGGTCCAGTGCCATACAGAGATTCATGAAGATTTTACTACTTGACCTCAAGAACATAAAAGGTTTTCCAAATACATTTTGAATTCTCTTAATAAAGAGATCTTCAGATTTAATAATTCAAGAATACACTACTTAGACAGAAAAGAGCAACTATATGTCAAATTGTAGAGGTAAAACTCCCTGAGGTAGTACAAATATCTGAAATACGGTATAGTAAAATTCAGAATGACACGTTACTTTATTGACAGTTATTTAAAATTCCTTGCCCCATAAAGTTATGCTCTCATTACCTATGAGAAGTGAGAATATTCCTAACCTGCAACAGTAAAATCTTTACGTAATTATATAACACAGGCTGTCATCAGGTGGTTAATATTATAAAACTGTTATGTTAAGCCCAGATAAAAGTACACTCAAGTGACTGCAAAAAAAAAAAAAAAAAAAAAGGCATTTGACTTTTTTTTTCCTAGGCAAACTCTGGGGAAATAGAACTTTATAAAGCTTGTATATCAATAACATATTTGGGAGACATCTGCCAGCTTTAGCAAAATTCAAGATTTTCAGTTCTGAGAGGAGTCAGATGAAGACCTTCCACTTTCTTAAGAGGAGGCAGACTGGTGTAAAGGCACACGTGTTGTAGTACGAAAGCTTCCCATCTGCCACCCATCCCTTCCAGCTCTACCCACCCAACTCCCATATGCTCCATCTTCATTCTTATTTCCAGATCATTTTCCTCACTAGCTTATTCTCTACAGGTTTCTTTTAATTTGCCATCTAGCCCCTTTCTTTTCATTTTCTATGCCTATTTTCTCCTCACTTCCTTAAATTTCTTCATGATTTCTCACTTAAATGTTACTGCTCAAGACTCAACAAAACTCCAGAAGGCTAGTTACCCATTGAGGTGCTTCCTGGGACCTTCTGGATTTCAGCCTTCTCTATTATTCCCTTTGCACTTTCTATTTTGCTTTTCTCTCCTCTTTCCTCTGTCATCATTTAGGTTCCGTGATCTTCAGTTGTTTCTTGATGGGGGAGAGTGTTGACACCCTATCATTTAGTCCATTGTGTAGGATAAACATTTAACTACCATGCTGCCAGCGCCAGGCAGAGGACATAC
The DNA here is from genome assembly GCF_039878825.1 of Excalfactoria chinensis. Lineage (NCBI taxonomy): Eukaryota > Metazoa > Chordata > Aves > Galliformes > Phasianidae > Excalfactoria > Excalfactoria chinensis. The sequence continues at coordinate 82,812,388 of NC_092827.1, forward strand.
TTTCATTCCAAGGTTGCCCTTGGAAAAGGCCTCTACAGCTCCTTTATTGGGGTGGAGGTGTTTAGCAATTTGCACAATGACATCTGGCATATGTTTACAGTCTGTACTTAGGCTAACAAAAGAAAAATGACAGGTTTTTTTTCTAGCCAGATGTTACAGACACTATGGATTAGTATTTTTTAGTATCCCACACGTTTACTCTGAAGTTTGCTCATCACTCAGCAGTAAACTGGACAGGTCATTTGTTCTGTTTCTGTGAAAAGAGAACTTTTAAAGACACACATCAAGGACAATTATCACTCGTTGGAGGCGCCAATTTCTCTGAAGGTTTTTTCTTGCAACTTCCAGAGTCCCTTTTTGATTAAATGAGCTTAATCTTCTCTAATAGAATAGAGCTTTTGTATGGGATAACCATAGAGAGGAGCACTTTTGTGAGGAACATTCAACGTTAATCAGTACTCTTGAAAGCAAAACCTTTCTCCTAAGAAGCCCATTCAGGTAAACACCATTAAACATATATCGGCTTGTATGTAAAAAGAGAGAAGTTTTCTCCCTTCCACCAATGAAAAGCCACCAGAAATTAATTATACTTTCTGTAATTATAAGAATCAGGTCCTCACAAACACTAAAGTCCTAAGTAGCTACAACCATGGTTCTGATGAAGCATAAGCTACTAATAACACTAACAAAGCTTAAAAACCCTTCACATTGGGTGAAATTCAGTCTGAAGAAAGAAATCCCATTCAAAACTGTTTAAGTAAATATGTGATTTTTGATGAAATTATCTAGGCAACGTGACTAGAGATACTTCTATTTCCATGCACTCTCCTTTCTGCTACATCCTCCACCTGGTTACCATTATTGCTACCCAGTATATGTTACAATACCTTCTGCCTCTACTCTACGTGTTACCCCGATGCTACACGTGATGTGGAACACCAAAGAATTCAGTGCAGAAACTCCATTCAGTCATTATCAGGGTGCAGAAAGCAGCTGTTGATGCTGAGATAAATCATTTGCTGTTTTGTTTGAATTATTTTTGTACATCATACAGTTTTGAAGCAGAGATTATGCTGATTATGTTGTGTGCATCACTGAATACAATGCAGTTGTGCTAAAATGATTTCACAAGAATATATTTTATTAGTTTCTAATATGAAATATATTTGAGAACCTTTCAGTTTGTACCTGCCAGCAATTGCTAGTAAGGAAGTTCATTAAAGAAGATTTGGAATGTATCAGAGGAACCTTATAAAAGAACAAAAAAAAAAGTATTTTTGGTAGCTTTTATGACTGAAGAGGGCTATCAAAGGCAGAAATATCTGTTCAAGTGCACTGCACACATTTAAAGCGGCACGTGCTCCCTTCAGTATTTTTCCCCTCTCTTAGCTTAAATGTAATCCATATAAATACAGATTAAAGAATAATATTCCTGCCTATATTACAAAATTGTCACCGTTTAGATTTACTGCATGGAAAACAATGATTTCTACATATAACAGAAATTTATATACATACATATATTCTTCCCAGACAATGCGCAAGGGTGCTCTGAAAGTGATGCCTCCTGTTCTGTTACATTGGCCTACAACTTCAGAGGTGGATGTTGGTTTTATGGCTGTAGAGGCTGAATCTTCCTGCCAATATTCCTTTACATTTTGTTTTTGTGTAACAGATGGCAGTAGAGGGAACTGTCTGACACAACGATGTAGCAAGCAAACCTGGTATTCAGTTCCTCTGTGTCGAGAAAAAACTATCCGCTGATATTCACTGATGTTTGCTGAATGTTTATAGAGACCAAACGGCGGGTGTTAGCACGGTGAGGCAGTGGGTGGTGCAATTCAACTGTGGCAAAAGAAATGTTAAGGACAAGCCACGTCCTCTTGGCCATTGCTGGGGAAAATGCATAGGTAATGGTGGTGATTGTGTTGAATAATAGTGTTTAGCAGCCGAGAAAAACTTCTCTACCAAATAGTTACTGTGCTCTTTGTATTTGTTGTAGTTTCCATGGAAATAAATAGGAGGCATTACATTTGGAGCAGCCTATGTACTTTTAGCAGCTTAAACAGGCTACAGGCTGCAGGGAAGGTCTGTGCTTTCATTCTCAGAAAAGAAATAAATAACAAACAAAATAAAATAAAATAAAATAATCCTACTCATCTTTTTAGTCTCATAACTTGCATTGAATGTAATGAAAAATGATTATAAACAGGGTCTTATAAATGACCTGTAGGCTACAATAGAGGATTCAAACAGTCAGAGGTGTTCGTGAGCCATTAAAAATTAAAAATCCTGTTAATTCTGAACTCTTTAGGAATAGGTCAGCTCTAAATTCAACTTCTCGCTGAAACTATTTACATTTTGCTCATCACCTGAAAAACACGTGAACTGGGTAGTCATCATTTCTGGATTCAGTTACCAACTTTCCCTTGCTGCAGAATAAAGCTGAAACACTGCACATGTCATGCATCACAGAGCACTGAATCAAATGATTTATGAGTACCTGACAGGGATCTGATGCTTCTAATTTGTTAATCAAAAGTGTAAGCTGTAACAAAAAAATCAGAGAGTTTTTGGTATTTGGAAACACACCTGGGGAAGATCAGACTTAGTGTCCACACATACCCATCTAGGCATATGGAAACCGTAAGGCAAATAGAAAACTCCTGCTGCTCAGCCTTGCTGTTTTTCTGAAGTTCTTTTATGTGTTTTACATGTATGCAGAATGTTTGCCAGGCTTATGAAGAACCCTGGGGATTTTCATAGATGCATGCACTTGCTCTCCCACTAAGCTGTTCCCAGGCTGCCAGAGCAACCAAGGAATCCCTGCAGGTCCCTGCTTTAGGGTCTCTGGTACTGCAGTGTGGCATTAAGCCCCACAGGGCTTGCGTTCCTCACCTCCAGTCTCAGGCTAGGTAGTTTTTTTACTGGGACCCCCCTTTACAAAGGAAAAATAGCGTCTCTCCCCTTCTACAGACAGTAAATCCATATATGCTGATTTGTTATTTCATGCCTAGAACTTTGTTTTTGGTACCATCTTGTTTGCAGAAAGATCAAGGAAAAATGATTAAACATTGATAAGCCTTCTTTTCCTTTTGTCTGGCATTTCTCGTACTTCCCCTCTTCTCCCCACGGTACATTTCCAGTATATTAGCAATATGACATATTGCTTCATCTAGACTCTGTGGATTATTGAAGTATTTCTTCCTCTTAATGAGAGAAACTGGGCATTTGTTTACCATAAGTCCTGCCTTACTCATTTCAGACTGCAGTAAATGTTTGTTCAGTGTCCCCTACCAGCTACTGACAGTAATAACACATATTCTTAGGGGATCACAGTGCCTCAGTATTAAGACAAATGTTTTTGCTCTTTTTCTTTTTTTTTTTCCTTTTCTGAAATAGCATTATGTACAAAGTAATTTCCTCTCTGTAAGTTATTTATGCTGTTGCAAGCACTAAGGAAGGATCACAATTCATTCAAACACCAAGAGACAAAAAGAAAATCCACATAGAAAGCAATGAGCCTGTTGCACCATTTTGCACAGTTAGGGAGTATGGATCCGGCCATATTCTTACAGCCAGCTCTGCAATGAATATAGAAAGCTCCTTTTGGCACAAACTTGCTGGGCTGATAGCTTCCTGTATTTAAAACGCCTGCAACTACAGCTTGCATCTATATACCTTTAGAAGAGTTTGCTTTTTTCCAGTGTTTTTTCAATGATACAGTACTTTGTCTAGAAATTATAAGTTGTTTTACATGTAAACCTGAACACCATTTTCTTATTGCACATAAATATACATTTAAAACCTCTGTCTGCACTTAATTCCCAGATAACCAGTAGGAAACCACGAGGCTTAGATCCTATAGTTTAAGTCAGAAAGAAAGCTGAGATGCAGTCCTACTGACCATTCTGATTTTCCATGGGATGCTTATCTCACACAGCCTGCTGAGACATCATTTTACAAAGTAGTTAGGGATAGATAGCCTTGTCATAATACTGAGGCTAACTGTTGCTTTTGATACTAGAAATTGCAGTGCTACCAGTTTACAATAGTAAAAAGAAAACATATGTAGACTCTGGAGACAAAATTATGGCTCATTTCTGGTACTGTGAGTATCTGGACTCAGCATAATCACAGTCTTGAAGAGCTGTTTTAACCCCAGAATTGAATGGATTTCTCCTTGGTGCTCCTCAGCTCATGGACTCACTACTATGTAGCAATGCATGTTAAACTGTACTCCAATTTCCTATCGGGCCAGCAAGAACTAGAAATGCATATTTGTATAAAGTGTTTGAACCTCTGGAGGGTGGGGATGACCAAGGAATATTGTAGCAGAACCTCTATCAATGTTTTTCAGCTTCTTAAACCCATTTGTGTGCAGATTTTAACTTTTGTGCCTTAAACTTTCTTGATTATGAGTCTTATGATAGTTCTTTCTTTCAAAAACCATCACATTAATTTTAGAGAAAGAAATTCTAGTGCTTGTGCCTTCAGAAAAAAATAAAATAAATCTTAAAAACTTGATCATAAAAGCTCAGAAAACAAGGGAAAATAAAAATTACATTTCCCCCCCTTTTCTTCCCCACTCTTTAACCCTCCCCCCCCCCCTTTTTATTTTCCTTTTTTTTTTCTTTTTTTCTTTTTAATTTTGTGATTTGAAAGGTGATAAAAAAAAGAGTCTATTTCTGAAAATATGCAATTCATCCTTCACAACCTGCTATAGCTTTGTTGTGTGTTCCAGATAAGTGTAGACTATCTACTCTATCTGGAATTTAGGACTGCAAACATAATAAAAATAATTCCATTTCTACTGTGCTTTAAAATAACCCAAACAGAAATATGCCAGCTTCCTAAAAGTTAAGTTTTCTGATGAATAACTTGTTCAGGAAAAGGCAGAGACTCCAGGACACATTTGTCCAGATACTAATCACAACACAGGTTCTGTCTTGAAAGATAGATAAATATCAGAAACTTCCTTGTCATTTGCTGTAGGCATATGCATACACTTCTGCCAATATCTCTTTGAATCTGGCATCAGATTTTGCACCTTCTACACCTCCAGAATTTTTCCTTCAGTTCTCAAACTCTCTTCCTTCAGAGTGATGTCATCACCCTCACTCGCCCTTCCCAGTGCTTGGTTAGACACCTGAGACTCTCTGCTCTTGAGATATCCTCCTTCACTTGCTTCTTGCCCAACTCAAGCAGCCTTGCACTAGATCGCTTCTGATATCTGGATCTTCTCCTCCCTAGGCTGGGTTCCTTTATATGTACTTTGTTATATTGTACTTATGCTGTTATGTAAAAATGGCAGAGCAGTGACCACAGTATAGGCAGAACTTCGGAACCAGGACTTCTTATCTAACTCATACCCTGACAATTTTCAAATGCCTCTGTCACCACATCCTACATTTATCCTCATGGTTAATGAGCCTAAGTACATCTGAGGTCAGACTGCCAATATGAGCAAAATCCAGCCACCATTCAGCTTTTCCCATATGGGAAACAAATACCAGAATCTTTCACTGGAGGAAACTGTTTTGATTTCTCCTTACATCATTCCAGACAATACTGAATGGATACTGAAGAACTTTTCCTCTTTTTACATAGTGTGAAGTACATGGCTGGGAATTCTCCATGCCCTAGTGTGTGTTTGATAAAAAAAATTAACTACCTCCTATAATTTAATTGTAAAATGAACACTTCCTCCTCCTGCAAATGATGTTTCCATGGAAACTGCTCATGGTACTGTTGCTACAGAATGGAGGGATTTTATTAATGGGTCTTTCTATTCTTTCTGAATTTAAAAAACAGCTCTAGCTCAGAGTCTTGAGGCTTCCACATTTCTCATTTGCTGCAGAAAAATATACTCAGAGAACAAGGTGCATAAAACAGACCATGCTACAATAACAGAGTAAGAGAGCCTAAATTTTTGCTCTGTAGAACTTAAGCTGAGGTGGAGTTGCATTTTCGATTTAATACTGTTCATGTAAAGTGATAAAATATATCTGTTATGGGGTAATGTATTAGTGATTTCAGAGGTTGATTGTAGGCATCACTGATTAGGGATATTTTGAGTCCATTGGGAGTCTCCTGAAAACCAATTACATGTGAGAAGTACTCTTAGCATGAGGGAAGCATCAAAAACAACTTATATTTCTTTTTATACACCTTGTTATCAGCTAGCATGCTTAGCAATTGTCTACAGCTGTCCATGTGAATACCCAGACCTCAAAGCAGATCCTGTATTATCATACCAAATTATATCACACTGTGTCCATATACACTGTGAGTAAACGGACTCATAATCTTTTACACCATGAAACTTCCTTCCATACAGGACAAGAAGTTTTTTGATAACTGACCCATGATTTATCTCTGCTTTGGTCAGGAAAGACTCCTGGTATTTGGTCTCCGTACAGGAAATAATGTAAGAATGATGGTATAATAGATAGCCAAAAGGTTATTTATAGGAAAACTCACCAATGCTGATGCCTTCAGTCTGGCTGGAAAACACTGAGGCTGGTCACCCAGTCTCCACGAAGGAGCCATCTCCAAAAGAGATGCTTCCTTAGTGGTGGTCAGCCCTTAAATGAAGTCTAGGAGAGGTGGAGTCAAGCTTCACTCTTTCCAGGAGCACAGCTGAATTACCTTCACCTGTGCTCCCACAGCTGACCCAACACTTGCTTCAGCTGGTTAATCAGAGGTTCAGGCTGCGATTACCAGTTTCCCATACAGGTCTCCATCTGGGAAAAATCTAAAGCAAAGTCTACTTCTACTTAGCAGCATGGAAAGATTGGATTTATGCTGTGCTATTACAGACCATTCACAGCTACAAAGTTTGAGAAGTCTCTTCCATTCAGTCTATTCACTGACTTTACTGTATAAAGCAAACTTTCCTACTTACCTAGAAAATACTTACCTGAGTATTACACAAGGAGACTTTGGCTCTGGGTACTGCTCCTGCCTGAAAGATACCTGCAGTGTCAGGTAGCAAAGCCACATATGTTTATACTTTAAACTATGTCTCCAAAGTTTCATCTACAACTGTTAGGATTAAAGAAATATTTTCTAAAAGGAAGAGTGTGAAAGGGCAGAAGTTATACAATGTCCCCGGCCTCCTTCAAATCTATGTAGACTTCTACTTAGTAAGTCCTGGAAAATGAGAAAACTGCATAAAACCTGTTTTGCTGATATAATTGCACATCCAAAAGAGAGCAAACAAGCCCTTACCCAGAAGTTCAGCTAGTACTCAAAGAAGAAAAATAACTATGTTGCAGAATGACAATTTTACTTTTCTGTTTCTGAATGCAAAAGGGTCTTTGTCATCCAATTCTTCTGTGTTCTTGCTGTTAATTAGCAAAAGCCCAGAATAAAGAAAACATATTAAAAAAAAAGTTAACAGGAGGTAATTTTCTGATGACATATGAAGATACCATGATAGTTGCTAAAGAAATCCCATTACAACTTAGCCAATTATATCTGGAGGTCTCAATTTGTTACTTTTGATCTAGGATTACATGACCCCTTTTCCTCTTGTTAATTGACTACTTAAGAATTTCCTATGATCTATGATGAAGCTCTTCTCAGAGCCTTTCATCTGTTTACAGAGCTCCATTTAATAATACTGGCAGGATAAGGTCAGCTGAAGTCTTTGTATTTGTGAGAATGACAGTCATCTTTGACACTGGCTACTAATCATGATGTCTTCTGCTGAAACATAAGGCTGCCCCTCTTGGTACTCACGTTTTTGGAGTTGCTGGGGAAAAGGTATTTCATGTTCTTTTTTTGATCCTAATATCTGAATTGCACCAGGTAACAAATGGCTCACAATGAAAGAATTCCCGTAGTGCATTGTTAGGATGGGTCTAAGGTTTCTAATACTAAATGATCAGTACAGATAACAAGTGTCACTGAATTAAATGACATGGAAAGGATATCTTTCGATATTGCTACCTCTATTCTTACCTACCAGTAAGAACATTGCATTTACCAAGGAAAATGGAAGATGAAGATCTATAGCCTCCATATCATTTGCTATGTGTGAGAAAGTGTTGCTTGACTATGTGTAAACCATGCCAAAAAGTACTGCTTTTGGAAGTCAGGAAGAATTTTATTTTATTTTTTTCCACTCTTTTTCTGATATTTTTTAATGAAGCAGTTTTTTCAGTCAACCCTGCTGATTTTGAAATGAGAAGAGTTAACAGCTCTTTGCCATTTTCACAGACTTTAACAATACACTTGCTAGATGAAGTGTTCTGATAGCTTTCCCATGGCCTCCTGAATTTTACAGCTTTCAAGTCTGAAAAAAACCCCACAGCTGTCTGTGAAAGCTATTTCTGTAACACTGTGTAGATGGAGGAGAACTAGGTTTTATAGCCTAGCAAAGAGGGATCTGAGCTGGCTTTCCCTGATGCTGACTTCAAATAATTCACCTTTACTTCAGTAAAGCTCTACATTTTTTACAATCCAGTTCCTTCCCTCGCAGGATGTAGAGACAGAACTTGCTACACAGTCACAAGGTTTTACCAGTCACTTGTTAAATTAAAAATTGTAAGAGTAAATACCATGTCCTCCCTGTCCCTTGTCCAGCAGTTCCCATGCCTGATACTCCGCAGTGGTGGAAACGACAGAATTGCATACTCTGCAATCTTCACTGGATATGCTTTTTTGATAGTCTGCATCCCAGCTATGTCAACAAAGTGATTATTTTCTGTGACCATTCACACAAAAAACAAGCCCACTAATAGTATGCATGGGAGATAATAGTCAGAGCTGGGTAGAGAGATTTGGTGGCTCTTAATTCTGGAGGTGTTTGGAAATCCAGTTTGCAGAACCTATGCATTTGTTTGTTGCCTCTGCCATTGTCCTAAGTTGTAATATCATAAAGACTGACTGGCTAAGAGTTTCTAAAGGCCATTTTACACTGTAGAAAGGAAATAAAGATTTGTAACATTACATTTCCTTAGCTGGACAATGGAGCTCAATCCATTCATTATTAATTCTGTAATCATTACCTAGAGCATTTTTTTCAAAGAAAGCAAGATTAATGCAAACAGTTACAACATCTTTGAGAGAGATTTTATATCAACAAGGATTATAATGCATGTAAAGTATATTCTGATGAGAATGAGGATATGGGCTGTGCACATACATGCATCATACTTTGGAGTCCATTAGAAGGAGTGCTTCTAGCATCAGGCACTGTAATCTGCTGTCTTATCCATAAATATTTTGCAATATAGAGCTCACGCTTTTCTCTTAAAATCACTGCACAGTATTTTTTACAAAAGAAACTTGCCCATGAAATTCCACTGTTGAAACACTAGTACAGTTTTTACTTAAAGTTTTAAGTCAAAGAAAGATCTTTAAAACAGCTAAAACAAGTAGCTACCCCATTTTGTCCAATGCATGGATGTAGTGACTCAGTTCTGCAGGCAACAACTACCATCAGAAGGCTGAGTCAATGTATAGCTTTGTAAAGAACAACTTATAAAAGCAAGTGCTTATGCTCTCCTTCTGATATTTTATTGATCAGTGTAGGTGTTCGAATGGTGATTTCCTGCTGCCAGCTCTGCTGAGTAATAACTTGTGAGCTCTTTAAATATTAAATATAGCTGGAAGATTTGTTTTCCACAGACAGGGGAATCCCATTGTTTAAACCCTTGCAGGGTTATTGTATTATGAATAATTGAAGATACAGAATTGAAAGGTTAAGGCTCCAAGCAGCTCTCCCACAGCTCTGAGAAAAGCTGGCTAAGAACTAATGGAAAATCACCCAAAGTCTGGTGGTTCATTTCATTAGCTTTTAAACATTGGTATTATTCTCATAAGCAAATTCTAATTTGCAATAAACAAATCATGAAAGCTGATCTGGAAACATTCCACATATCAATGTAATCAAGATTTCCAATAGACTGTTTAGTTTTCCTGGCAGAAATCCTAGAAACAAGAATCAAACGGATCATAAAGGACAGGAGCATAAGTGCTGAGAGGTTAGTGAAGCAAGGTTTTGCAAGGACACTAAAAGCTCCTCAGACAAAGCCAGATCTTCTAACTGGGTTAGAAATAAAGATATACACATATTTTATGATTACCTTGTGACTGCTGGCTACAAGATAGGCTGGTATTCAGTCTGTGATACCTGGTGCTTGTGCTCAGAATTGTTCCACTATAAATAAGGATGAATTCACAATACTTCTGAAGAAACTGATCCTGTATTTATCTGAAGACAAGTATGTTTATCTGAAGAAATACATTTTTCATACATGGAGTTGTCAAACTGCTGAGAGAAAAACACACAAGGTAAGTTGTGTTGTACTATATGTAAAATGGCTGTAAAGCTGAGAGGAAAGGCAGGCTGAACCTAGAAACTATTTATTTATCAACACTGAAATGGCAGAAAATCCTCTTTCCTATTCTAGATGAGTTTTAAGAATCAAAATAGCACTAGGAAAGCAAACACTTTTGTTTAACTGTCATTAAGCTAAGCAGATTAGACCTAATTTTACTGTAAACAAATTTTATTCACTAGAATGGTGTTTCTTTTCTTCCAGTCAAGCCCCATTACTAACTAGAACAAGTAAACAACATTGGCATACTAGCTGTTTCTTGAAAATAGAATCACATTAAGAACCATTATAGAAGCCTAACATCCATACACTCATCTTCATTAAGGAGCAAACAGTCAGGTTTAAAATATTTTATTCATTCTGTTGCTGCTGAATTTAAAGAACAAGATGAACTGCAAACTAAACAATACCATGTACATTAAAGCGGTACAACTTACAGTTCAAAATTTATCACACCATTAAAATGACAAAGCTTAACAGTTCGGGAATAAGCAGCATCCTAGATGAAAAGGTGGGGTTTCAGATTACTTGCTATTTTTTTTCTTATAAAGTTTGCTGTTGTCTTTACGTGCAGAAATGAAGCACGATCATCACTGTTGTCTCCTAAAGCAACACCTTAAACTTTCAACTTTTTATTACTTTTAGAATCTGATCATATTCTCCCAGTCCTCTGAGGAGAGTATTGAGGCAAAATGAAGCTTCATCTGTAAAAATTAAATTACATTGCTCAGGTCAATACTACAAAAAACCTACAAAAAACCTTCACATCTTTTCGACAAATCGATTCACTACTATAACTTGTCTTTAAACATTCAAGGAGTACTTACATAATGTGGTAAATACTGAAAAACTCCTGTAGCACTCACAGCAGGATATGAGGATTTCAACTACACACAGCTCTCATTAGAATTAAGCAAACTACAGAGGAACTGGAAAATCATGGAGAAGTTAAAGTTAAATCAGAACAGGCAAACAACCATTCTTTTTTATTAAAAAGAGAAGAATGGTGCTTTTGTAGAAGATCCTTCCTGTCCACAGTGGGATAAGAAGCAGTTCTGTGACTACTGCTGTCCACTGTCTTTGGCTGTCCTCTTTTTTGTGAAATAATCTGAAATGATGGAGGGAGAAATTAATAGCATCTCACTCAGATTCAGCCATCTACCACTTTTACCCTTGTGGGTCACTGCATGCAGTCATTTTTGTTTGCAATTCATGGGTATTTTGGAGCAGGAATAGGCAGTTCAGTGGAGCAAACCTGCATCCTATGGAATATCCCTGCTCTGCAGAGCAATTTGAATTTGATTCTCACTACGTTTGATGATGAAGAAAAGCAGATATTGGCTATGCTTACAGAGTACCTCTGTTTTTCTGTGGGTAGACCCCAGAGTATATCAGACATTTGACAAAGCTGGCTACATTCACAGATAAATGACCCCAGGCCATGAGAACAAGTGAGCACTACTGAATGATTCTATTAATTTCAGTTAATATATTGAACTAATGCAAATGATTTGCTGCGATGCTGTGAAAGCTGAGGAGTAGCTCATACAGAACGATTCTGTTTGAATAACAACTGTCTTCTTTTCATCTTAATCTCTGAAAAAATGATGAAGTAGACCCTGCAGGCAAGGGTACCCATGAGCCTGATAGGATGCCATTAGCTAACTCTTTGCTTTAATGTTTAAAGAGCCAATGAATCTGTTGTTTTGTTTAGCTCTATGAACTGTTTTTTATATGACAGCTGTTGGATACTGAGATTAATTTGTGGATTATTGTGCGTCCCCACAGCTTTGAGTATATTAACCTTTAGCAGTCTTTTACAGTTAATCTCAGCTGAAAAGGAACACTACCCTAAAATTCTGAGAAAATATTTTTTTTCCTCCTTTCCTAGTGGCAATTATCAGACACTAAATTAGAAAAGAATGATGTTTAAAGGTTGTTTTCTTGGAGTTACAAGCTTTTACTTTTAATTCGTCTACAAGAAAAGCTGACCAGCTTTTGACCAGCTTCATTATTATCAGAAGATACATATTTTTGGGCTTTGATAAATGAAGACAATAATGCACTTCTATCAGGCTATTTGCCCCAAGCATTCTGGGTGGTGATTTTCTGCCAGACCTTTCTTCCACACACCACCCAGCTGGAGAGTGAACATTAGAACATTTCTTTCCAGAGAATGCACTTCATTGCTTTCCCAGTTATTCTCTTGCTCACAATAATGAGACAGAAACTTTGCATAAATACAAAGAAGAATTCTACAAGAAAGACTTTCATCACTTTTTATCTTCATTTGAGTTGTGAATGGGTTTCATTATGTGCAATCCTTGTTTCATTTGATTGTTCTGCCTATGAGCGTAGTTTTTCTTCAGTAAGGCATTTATTTTCTACTGTATTTACTTCCTCTGAACTCTTATTTTTTTTTTTTTTCCCCCGAAGAACTACAAAATTCAGCTATACAGAGAATTACCTTACAGCTTGTATTACCTTTCTCAAGCCAGTGAAATCAGCCTCTAAAAACAAGCCTCAAATATTCTTTTAGTGCTATGCCAGCAGGTGTTTTCTAAATATGTGACTCTTATTACAAATGTAATTAACTTTTTGTAAGGAACATGAAAGTTGATTGACTTATAGTGCCATAGAAGGACAGAGAACTGCAGGACATAACCACCCAATGTCAGCTGATAGAGAACCAGATATAAATTTCTTTTTATTTATTAAGATAGTAACTGCAGTCCTGTTCTTTTTGATACTTGGTATTTTTACCATCAAAAACAAATTTGCAGGAAGTTATTTTCACCTGAAAAGTCATCTTGAAGGGAAAAAAAATGACAGCTTATTTAAATATTTGTATTGTCCAATAACCTTCTCTGTAATATCTCACTAACATAAAAAAGAGGCTCCTCATAAACATGTAAATTATGTGACATGCTTGAGTGGGAGGACATAAAGATATGATTTATCCACGACTTCTCCCTAGGAACTTTAAGCACTTCATAAAGAGGGACAACAACTATTTCAGACCTGAAAGGCAAGAGGAGATGAAGTGTTTTGTTCACAGCCTCATAATTCAATGATGGAAATATAAACAGACCTTAGGTCTTCTAAGAATGCTTTCCTTGAGAAGCAGCCAGAGGACTGAAGGCTTTGGTCCCCAGGTACACTGATATGATTGCCTTGGAATTATATCTTTAACCTCTGCTTACACTTTACTGTTTCCTGTGAATTTACTTTATTTAAAAATGCTTCCCATTTTTTAGAGCTTTATGGATGAGTGTGAGTGATCATTAGTGTCTGCTCTACTGTATCTTTAAGTTATATTGAAAGTTTTGTAGGCATAGGTGAAAATGTACTTGACAAAGAACTGCTATCTGTGAAGTTGTCTAGAAATTCAGCCACATACTATTTTGCATTTCCAACTTTTCTCACCTACAGGCAAAGGACACCATGCTTATTTATACATCTGTAAGTCTCACCCAACCATTTATTTATCTAAAAGCAAGGAATGCAGGGAACAGCAGCCAGAAACTACCACTCACAATCTCATCTTTCTGTTCTTTTCTTGGAATGGTGGTTTCTGTTCGAGCTGCCTGACTGCAGTAGTTATGCCTTGAAATTATCCTTCAGATCAGAGTAAATGAAGACATTTACGTAAATGTAGAGGAAATCTATGTACCACTACAAACAGACCACACAGCTTGTCTAACAACTGCAATGTGTAGCTTCTAAATGTGCTAAACAAGGCTCATGCTAAATGTGTGGATAGAATGTGACAGCATTGGGTATTGCAAATTCAGAATAAGAACTCTGGTAAACTTACACAAAAATCTAAAGGCAGCAAAACTTATCAAGAGCTGAACATCATCATTTAAAATACAGTTGCCATCATGATGTAGAGATAGCACACAGGGCTCTTGCACATGACTGTATTCCAACAGGGCTGATGAACATTTCAAATCCTGCTCTCTACTCCATTAAACTCATTTTATGCCCATGAAATGCCATTATTGTAAATAATGAATTGTAAATAGACAAATGCATTTGGAAACAATGTATTGAAGAAAATGAGTCTAAGTCATGCAGTTAATAACATCATCATAAGTGAAACAACTTCAAAGGAAAAGCAGGATTCTATTAAAGAGATTTTTTTTCATAATGGTTTCTAGCACAGCTGCACTTTGAGATCCCTTCTACATGCTGTAGGCATAAAATAACAACCCCTGTCAGAAAAATTACGTGACCAAGGAAGAAGGATGAAGCAAATATCTATGGAAGTGAAATGACCCAACTGAAAATGCACTGACCACAGATATGAACTTAGAAAGAGACTGTGACTCTCTCAATACAATGCCCAGCTATACACTTCTCCATCTTCAGACCTGGCCAACTCCCATGTGAACAGATGATGCCAAGCACTTCAAACTAAACATTTCCCGCAATAGGAACCTGCTGTCTTCCATATCTGTAACTCACACAGAGCTCACGCATTCTCTAGCCTAAAGCTGATACTTCCTAATGCCTGATAATAAATTCTCACCAGTACAGCTCTCACAGCGTGTAACGATGCTCCAAGGATTACAAAGACTTACTTATATATTGCTTGGACACCACCTCATCTGCCAGGCCAGATCCAGTGCAGTTTTCAGAGCTTCATGAGCATGCTGGTCACAGAAGAGCAAAGGTGATAGAAAAAGAAGTGAGCATGTGCAACAAGCTTTCAAGTGGAGAGTTTTTAACTGTTCTACATTTGCAGCCTTTCAGTGGAATAACACCAAAGCAATTAACTATTCATTCACAGATAGGATGCTCACAAGTGAGAAGTGCTAAATTCATTTAAACATTTCTGATAATCTAACAGGGTCAGTAAAAATGCATAATTTGTTTTGGCTATACCAGTATGTCTGGAATGTACTAAAGTGCTGATGCTTCCATCTGTGTTAACAAACAAAATAATAGCTCAATCAACAAAGCAGAACATGAAATACTCCAACACATAAATTAATAACACTTCTATAGGGGAGTAATGAGCAGGCTGCTAATGTATTTGGATTTATTTCAGAGTTATTCATTATGTCTGGGCAGACAACAGCACTACATTTAAACTGATTTTTATTTCACAAGCAGTAAAATGTTATGGAAAGATTATAAAATGTGACCGTTTAGACTAATATTTCAGATAAGTTCGACAAATGCAATGAGCATTTGAAAAACATTTTCTTTTGGCAAGGTATTCATTTTAAGTTAAATTAATTCATTCAAATGCTTGGAAGACAGCTGTATGAAGTAACCAGGATGGAATCTAATTAATGCAAGTGTCTTGAAGAAAGAGTCCTTGGATCACCACTGCTTGGGTGCAGAGCTAGGTAAGTGCAAGAGTGCAAGGTATTCACCACACAGAGACACCTGTGAACTTCACAGGGATTCACCAAAGGACAGGACAATATTATGGTTATTTTTTCCTGTTCTCTCTTTCAGTCTGTTTCTACATTCCCTTCTGCCTCACAGCAATATTTCAGCAGTAAAAAAGGCAAAAATCCATGAGTTTATCCTGTGTTGTTGGATCCAATGGCTGAGGTCATGACATCCACCAATATTGTTAAAGCATGCTACCTTTATTACCTGAAAAAGCCATATTTTATAGCAAACAGACCAAGGCATATGAAAATCACACACACTCATTGGTGGAAAGCTTCTACAATAACAACCTCCCTACAAAGGTACAAGGAAATTTCTTCAACCTTCAGACACCAGAGAGTGAAATACTTTCCGAGAAGCACTAGAAGATCTTCCTAAAAGCACAGCTTGATTTAATAGTACACCACATCCAGAAAGATGTTAATTTTCAGAATATCTGCTTAGGAACTAACAGATCTGAATTTTCTCAGTATGGAATAAGGCAGTTGCTTCTGTCTTATTAGCCAGAAATGGATCACAATTACTAGTGTTTCCTTAGCAGGATGTTGGTTTCTTTAATGAGCAAATCATCAAGGTTTTCATATATTTTTCTGGTAGATCTACATTTTGAAGAAAACCATTTAACAGTTTCCTTTATCTGCACTCTAGACAAATAATGCAGTGCAAGCAGAAACACTTTGGATGACACATACAGCAAGCAATTGCAACACCGTGGATAATAAGGATGGCAGTAATGTAAAGTGGTGGCACTCCCAGAGAAGATGAGGAAAGGACAGGAGATGCAACATGCTTCTGTTGAGGGAGCAAGACTACTTACACTTAACAGATGTCACAGAGTAGGCTGCACTGCATTTTTATATTAGTGTCCACAAAATTTATGGCATGCTTAACTCAGTTGATATTAGCAGGTGAGTAGAAATGGAGACCAGAAGTTAAAGAGCACAATAAAGAATGGATAAATTAACTGTACTCAAGTCAGTGGGGCATGCTGATACATAACCTAAAGCCAAAAAAAATCTTTTATGAATTACTGTGCTCAATAAGTCACAGGAAGGTCATGAGAGGCAAGCACTGTGCTTCTGTTAATATGGAAAAGATCCAGTTTCATTCACCGAAATGCACAAGAGCAAATGCTGTATGATCAGTTTTTAAGTACAGATTGGATAGGAAGGTGATCCAGTGGATGTAACATTTTTCATGTATATTGAAAATGATTGAAAAGAACATCATGGTTAATTATTCTCCATGGTTATTATGGATGAAATTATGAATAACTGGGAAAGATCAGAAGCTAGTCTGGAAGTCAGAGCTACTTTCTACTTCACAACAAGGACAGTTCAGCTCAGAGCTTCAATAAAACTTACAAGATATACAGTGGATTTGATAAGATCTCAGCTCACCTTGTCATTAGGCAGCTTGATATTTATTTGTTGTGATATTCCTAGAAAAATGCCAATTCGGAAATTAGACCTAATCACACCAGACTGGCTTATTTTTCTATTTCAAGAGATTATGAAACAGTATGGTTTAAAATATTGCTTTTTTAAGAGAGAATATTTTTGTAGTACGTGTGGATGAATTAGTTGAGTGTTTTTTGACAACTAGATCACAGATAGATACTAGATAACTAGATTAATTAATTAATTAATTTTTGAATATCATGTCATTCCCTCGGTAGCAATAACCCTACTTAATTCCATAAATGTGTTTAACCCTATCACCATCCTTATTTTTTTTTTTCCCAGAAAAGGACTGGAAACAAGGTATCTTGGTTGCTTTTTCCCCACTGAGCTTCATCCATGCTCACCACCTCCTGGTTCCCCATTCATGTCCATGGGGTCTGGACTCGATGATCTCTGGAGGTCCTTTCCAACCCCTATTCTGTGATTCAGGATGAATTCTCTTTGTTGATTGAAATTAAATGGAAAGAGATGTGACTTTGGGGAAGGAAATGGTGATGAGACATGCAATTTTTTGTCTTTAAAATGGCCTTTTCTAAGCTTTTATAAGCTGTTTTGCAAAAAGTAGGGCTGCTCCAGCAAAAAGAAGGTACCTGGGAACTATCATGTAAACACAGAGGAAGATGCTGTCTGCTCCTGAAATGTAGCTTTTAATTCACCAGCTTTCATAACACTGAAATGATGTTCAAGGGCTGCTGAACTAATCAATTACTGCCTGCAGCAGTCTCAGAGGAACAGCTGCACAGATAGATGGAACATTACAGAGATCACAGGTGTTGGGATTTTAAGTCAATCATCTGTGCAAGCACAAACAGTTAAAGGCAGCGTCTCACATAACACCCTCTCAGACAGTGTGGAAACAGGCTTATCACAGTCATTTTAGCCATTACTTATATTAGCAACGTACACTTTCTGAAAGTCTTATCTGCAGAGCCAGAGTGTAATGGTAACAAATATCTCTAAAAAATCTATTAGATTAGATCCCTAAGCTGGAAGAATTATTTGTGTAGAAAACAAACAACTGTAGGAACAGGAATCATTCTTACTTTTAATAACATTTCCCTTCTTTCTGTTTTGTTTGTTTGTTTTAATTTTCAATCTTGAAATATGTACTGTGTAAACAGTATTGTATTTCTATTGAAAGCTGTAAAAACAACGTGTTGAGTGAATAGTCAGTGGCACTATATTCCTATTCTTGACCTCATTGCAGATATCTAGACAAAGTGAAGGAACACACAGTTGATCCTCCAAGCAACTCTAAAAACCAGCAGAAATGGTGTAATTTTTCCTGAGGCTGTAGGAGAAGACAGTAAAACTTTGAATGCCACTTCTCTTGTTATCAGTTTGATCACAGAATCACAGAATGGCCTGAGTTGAAAAGAACCACAATGATCATCTAGTTTCAACCCCCCTGCTATGTGCAGAGCCTCCAACCACCAGATCAGGATGCCCAGTGCCACATCCAGAGTGGTCTTGAATGCCTCCAGGGATGGGGCATCTAATTGATGTATTGTTTGTGAACATAACAAGTAGATAAAGTGTTACTCTTGTTCCAGATTATGAACAACCTTTCAAAAAATCCTTTTCATGTAAAGAGGATACATCATGTTATTTCTCAAAACTGCCAGTGACTGGGCCTAATCTGGTTAGAAGTTCTGATATCACTGAAATCAAAGACAAAAATTCTATTCATTTTGGTGCAGCCATGATTTTATCCAGCTGTACACAACAGCTGAATGATGGGGAAGCCACAGCACAACCTAAGAGAAAGGAACTGTAGAGAAATTGCTCATGGTTTTGTTTGAAGGCCAGAGAGATATCCAGATATAGGGGATATCTGTGAGCATAGAGAAATGCATGCTGCAAGCCAGTCAGGGCTTTCCTAATGGAATATGAGTCATGTGAAACTGAGATGATAAATAATATAAATAAAGGAAACGATGCTAAGACTGTAAAAAGCAAATAAGCCAGAAAAGTGCTGTACTCAAGAACATACAGTTTGAAAAAATGCGTTGATATGTTCCTT
The DNA here is from genome assembly GCF_039878825.1 of Excalfactoria chinensis. Lineage (NCBI taxonomy): Eukaryota > Metazoa > Chordata > Aves > Galliformes > Phasianidae > Excalfactoria > Excalfactoria chinensis. The sequence continues at coordinate 82,831,638 of NC_092827.1, forward strand.
TCTGACAGTGTTTCTTTTGGCTAAAGCATTTATAACTTGTCAGCATCGTAATCCTAAATTTGAACTCCATTATTATTAGAAATGAGAATTTTCTCTCCTTTGTTTTGTGACACAAGTGTTCAGCAGCTGTCCTCCTTTTGCTATGCTAGAGGAAGTCCTTGTGTAGCTACACTGAGACAGACTGGAAGACAAAGCCAAGTGGAAAAGAATTATTCTCCAAGCATATTTTTTTCACGAATCTCAAACCAACACAAGATAGAGCATACAGCTGTGCTAGAAAACCTAAGAGGTATGAATGAAAGGCCATCTGCCTCACTGACGCTGCAGTAGATGTTATTTGCAATACTCACATGGCTTATTAAAAAAGATGAGGTAGAGATCGTACGAGGTTAGATAAGTGGAATGCAATTGTTGGTGACAGTTTTACTCAGTCCATCTAATAATATTCACCTCATCGCATTATAATCTAGAGCAAACTGAGTTGGCTCAAACATAAATAAATAAAATCTAATAAATCTAAATCTGTTTTTAATGCTCAGATAATTTTTCCAAGTACCCATGTTGGGGAGATCCGAGGTCTTTTGGTCCCAAGAGCTTGCTTGGTTTTCACAGAAACTGAGAAGATGGAGTGCTGGGGTCATGATTTCTCATACCCCATGCCCCATCACATCCTCATTCCTCATACCTTTGTGGTATGTACCATCATACAACAAAACCAGATTTCCAGACATACTATAAGCTTACTGCAAGTACAAAACTGCCAAAACTACAGACAAGGATGAGGGTTTGTATGCATGCAGAAACCACAGTAAATGACTATTCAATGATGAACTGTTGAAAATACTGAGCAATTATACCTGATGAGAAGTTCTGTTTATCCTTGAGAGCTGTTCGAGTTAGCAGAGGCAGACTGCTGTGGCAAGTCCATTGTTCGTTTCTACTGCAAAACGGAAATTCATCCAGTGTCTGAAAGATTAGAAGAAACAAAATAAAAATGTGAATATCTGAGAAAAACAAATACATAAATAAAAGAATAAAAATGCTAGAAAAACTGGCTGATGTTATTTGCCAGTGAGCTTTCTGTGTGACTCCATTCTTTATTTAGTTTAAGAAATCAGAAGAATCCCACCTTAACTCTCTCTCTAAAAATATCAAGATTTTTCATATATATATATGTTCACTAAAATCTCAGTTATTTTTTCTTTACTTTCATTAGTGAAAAATTATAACAAACCATCCATTATAACTTCATGTTCACATTCACAATCAACTCATCAGCTGAAGTACAGCAGCTCTCCAAAACAAGATTAATTTCATAACCTTATATTATTGTATCTGAGCTAACTGTGTAGGCTCCTTTCAGAGTCAGTAGAGCAGGATTCACCTGCTGTTTTAAATAGCTATCCCAGGATGAGATGAAGTGAACCTCAGACACACCTGTTTGTTTCCACTGACTAATGTGAACTTAGACAACCTGCTCAGGCAGAGACCCCTCTGATACAGGTACCTAAATTTAGAGCAGTGAACCCTATCCAATGTTCACTCTTAGCCCATGGCACACTGGGGGTAACCTGGTGCAATAAAAGACAGGGAAGTAATACTACTTAATAATTCATGTGTCAAACCCACACATGAGTAATTGCCGAAGTTCATCTGACATTGACAGCTTCACTTGCTGAGCTGCAATAACTTGCAGGTGAGTGAGGCACTAATCATACAGTATCCTTCAACTCATTCGTTATGCAGAAACACTGGAAGAAACAAATTAGTTTGTTTTTTTTTTTTAAATCTTTTTTAACATCCTGTCATTATCAAGGGCATGGAGAGAGAAACAGTGGTCTACTAGCCATAAAATAATCAACATTCCATGACACAGTATTATCCCCCCACCCCACCCCTTTTTTTTTTTCCAGTCATATTCAAGCTAGCTCCAGCTATTCAAACTCTTAACTTCATAATTTTTATCTCTTGGATAAGTGAACAAAGAAGATCAGGTAGCAGACTGACACTGATTATTGCAGAAAAGCCAAAGTTGGATTCCCAGCCCTGCTTAGGTTATTGTACGTCCAATTTGTTTTCATTTCTCTGTGTCTGTGTAGAATTTTTCTTCTGGGATTTGGCAGCTATCTATTGTAACAGCTTTTAAAACATTCTGTTATTCATGTTGCAGTCTTGTATATTCTGGTGAAGTGAGTGGCATTCAGAATGAACTTTTTCCCCCTCAGTAGGTGTATCAAGTCACAGTGAGTACAAAAATGGCCACCTACTTTCTAAATACTAACTTGCTATGTGATAGGAGAAATGTTATCTAAGTAGTGGCTTTACCTGCCATTGCAGCTGTTGGATTTAGTGTTTCCTATGGTTGTCTTTCATGGTATAGTAGGTAATGCTTAACTTATAGTAAAAGAAAATTTGCAAAAAGTATGCACAGCCTAGTCTTAAAATCCCTTTCAAATAACTATATTTTTTCTTTTCTTTTCTTTTTCTTATGAATTCTCAACTCTCCTTTCAATTCCTTTTTTACACTTACTCATTTTCTTCTGCTGAATTCATCCAAAAATTGGGTAACTGAATGGATAAAGACATACTATCTTATAATCTGTATACATACATGTATACCCCTATTAACGTCCACAAATATAAGTACATAACTGGTCAGTCTGCACCCAAACACAAGCTGATGTAAATGAATGATGGCCTTTCATAGCACTTTCTTTACTAAGTTTTTCTGAACCAGAATTTCAGACATCAGAGACTGAAGCAGGACTAACATAAAACGCTAAAGCTGAGAGGTCTTAGGAGCTATGCCAATTTAAGAAAAGTGCATAGAGGTTTTTTACCTGAAAATCCTGAAGAGCCTTCAAGAGTTTTTAATTCTGAGGCAAGTAGTCATATTTTATTTAGATTTATAAACCCAGCCAAAGTAGGCTTGCTCATTCAGGATATTCACAGCAAGGCACCTAACCACTAGAACCACTTAACACTTCTGCAGCTTACCAGCTTTCAGGAGATGCAATTGGAGAAGATGCTTTTTCAATTTGGTTAATGAGCAAAGCCTGTGGAGATCACTGGAGATGTACTTCCAGCATGGGTCTGGAACTGCTGAAGTAGATTTATTGAAATGAGCATAAATGTAGCCTAGCTGGATGGAGGGAAATTGGTATGGTGTAAAAAGAATGTAATGAGAACCTGCTTTGCAGGATTTTTTCAGACTGATAGAAATGGCCTTGAGGAAGGAGAACAGTTCAGGTGGCAGCATAAGATCTGCTTAAGTGTCAATTACTAATGTGGGTGGGATAGTGAGTCAGCATTCCTCAGCTGTGTCTGCTCAGTAGCATTGAGGTAGGATGGTGCTAGAAGACTGCAAGAACACCAAACAGTGATGAAAAAGGGGCTGTGGTCCTTTAAGACCTCTGCATCTTCTCTTTGTGTCCCTTCAGTTTGTGGAAGCTCAAATTCATTTAGCCTTGCCTTGTAAGGAAAAAATAGCAGTTTACAGGATAAATTTTCCAGAGTAGCCCTGAGGCAAATTGCTCACTTCAGAGCATAAGATGGAAAGTTCAGCAACTTTTGCCCAAAATCTGACTCCCCTGGGAACTCCTCACACCTCCTCTGACATGTAAGCAAAATGAGTTTGTTCTACCAAATCTCCATCCCTGCTCGTCACTTTGTGCAATTGTGCTGTCCTCCCACCAGCCCTGCTGCTCTCTCTTGGGGAAAGCTGTCTGTCAAAGTGAAAGTACTAAAAGGATATGATAAAGCCAGAATTCCCTAGGTTTCTGACAATGGTCTTCTGTTGCAAGCAGTACAAAAACGAACAAAGGAACATAACTGCAAAACCTTCTGTGAAGCTTAAAGAACAAAGTTCATTACTTTTCACATGGATGCCACAAGTTATATCTTTAGCTGATTCAGATTAATGTAGAGGAGATTAAGGTCTGAAGGTAAATTAGCAGAGAAAATAACATTTTCTAATATCACATACCAAATCAACACATTTATATGAATACATCCTGACTGTGAAACACAAACAGGAATCTAATTTAAATTGGATTTGAAAGTTCTACAAGCTCACACTTCTCTTGCTACAACAGCCAGGAATATTTTCAAATATCATTAGTCATAAAAATCAAGGTGGATAGGGCAAGAGACATAACTCTCTTTGAAAATACTGCCATTGATCTCCAAAATCCTGTGACTATGCCCAAAACTGTGTGCACCACTTTAGCTTAATGCTGAGAGGTCCAGTCTGACAGATAGTTTTTGGAAAATGGGAAGTTTTAATAATGCTTTTCTTGCTCCCCAGGGCCTTCATAGAGATGAGCTTTTTTACCTCATAGGCAGCTATGAAGTTGAATTACCATGAAACAGTTTCCGTGCTAATGGTACTCCTCCTCCGTATATCTTTGTTAACGGAGTGTTAGTGAGCTGCGATTTGTGCTACCAGGATCTTCAGGCAAATTGTCTTTTATTAAGTAATTTTTAAACACTGTAAGTATTTTAAAGTTTTCATAATCAGGCATCTCACACTGGTTTATAGCAGAAGCCAGCTAATTAGAAGCATTATATTCCAGTTTTCCTAAGTTGGATGTTAAATATTTTAGTGTTATAACTCAGTAATGGCAAGCAGGACTCACATCTAAATTTGAGCAACAAGTAGACAAATGAAGGCATATTGCCTTTGCACAAATATACCACACTGATAGAGTCAGTCCTGTTGCTCACATTTATGATGTATTTATTCCATTCGTGAATAATATTGTAGCAAATTCTTGTGAGAAAATACTTGTTTCTCAGCACTGAAGCAGTTGCAACAGAGAAGTGGCAACATCAACAACAACAACAAAGTGTTTTTTGAATGTGATTAAACCATTGCTACTGATGACAATGAGCGGAAAACAGGGAGTACAGTGGAAACATTTAAATTGAAATATTAGGTAACTTACATTAAGTATTTGGTAAGGACTCACTGAGCACAAAATACAGTGGCCAATATACACGCCATTCAGCTTTAATGGTTTCCAAGGGATGACAAAATTGCCTTTCAGATTAAAGACCCGCTGCCTTCACCATCTCAGACCATGGACTTCATTACTGAGCGGGGCTTCATGTGAGACAACAGATCACTGGACACTGCAATTATGTTCAAAATAAATGAAACTACATGCCTAGAAACAGTGATAAGGAGTGAAATTCTGGATGCGCTACCTGCTGAAAATGTAATAAGTAAAGCCATGATAAACTAAGGGACTCAGCAGCCACATCCTTTCACTACTTTCCGGCCTGCTAGGAAATGCAGAGATTTATGACTGACCACAAAGATAATTAAAGAAGTGATCTATGAAAATGCCTCACAAAGAAGGCCTCGTTCTACACCCTCCTCCTTTGGGAAGAATGGCCTCACATGTGGGAAAATGTCCTTGTTTGCATGAAGGGTACAGAGGTGTTGTCCTTACAATCAGTGCATGCCCTTCAGAGCAGCAGACATGTTTGAAAGAGGCATCTCACACAGCCTTTTTGCTCTTCAGTTTCAAAGCACCTGGGAAACACCCTGGATTTGAAGGCTGTAAATTAGGGCAGTAGAAAATGCTGTCAGTGCAAAGTTTCTGAGTTTCCATTTGCCAGACAAATAGCTTTAACTCTACAGAGCTGTATCAAAGCACTCCAATACTTCTCCACTTCTAAGATATGACTGATTGCCTTTAAAAAGAATGCAGTAGTTTTACTGAGTTTCAGCTTGGTAGGAGACTTACATGGGCTTTCAATGAGTTCCTACAATTCACAAAACACTCCACAATCAATCCAGTCTTTCTATCTGGATTATCCCTAAACCATAGATAAGCAATAGTTTGAACACATTTACTATTCACTAGTTGAGAGTTTAGTGACACTTCACCTTGTAGGAACTGTAGTCAAGCTTCTAAAAATTAGCTATATGATAGAAGGAATTTTCCCTGCTTAAAGTTTACATATACAATAATTTTCTTGTTCAGTATTTTCACATGAGTTATTCAGCAATAGAATTTAATAACATATTTTTCTACAACAGGGAAGTTTACTATCTATTGACTGACCCCTAGTGGAAAAAAGGTAAAAGCTGGAATAATTGTTAATTGGCACTGAATATTATATTATGAGAAATATGTGGCTTTTGGGGGTTAAAACTGTATTTAATCTATGTTGTATAAAATTTCAAAACAAACCCGGGTATATCTTAAGGTATATCCAAGAACATTATTGATATTGCAGGCTGAAACCAGACCATAGAACAACAGCAGTTTATTACAATTATTATGATGCTGCACATGGAGATGTAAGATAAGATCACTCAAACTGATTCATTTTGAAATGGCAGTGCAGGCCTATGGACTTCCAGGGTAAAAATGAGGATTTGTCCTCAAACTGCCAAATCTTCATGCTACCTTCCCTCTTGCTCCATTTTGACACCACTATTGGATACATGTTGGTTCCTAATGAGACTTATGTTGAGGCATCATTGAAAAGCAATCTTTTCTTCACTGTGTTATCAAACCTTCATCTCTTTTGTAATAATCATTTGTTGGTACATGTAGGAATAAATGGCACACATATGTATATGAGATACCAGTTTCTGTCCCCTCTATCTGGGAAGCAGAAGTAATTGAAAACTTGTCTAACAGCAAGAATGCAGAGCATATTTCTTTATTACTTATACATCTTCCCTGCATTCTCTTGCCTGATTACTAACAAAATTTCACCTCCTCTCCCTTGATGCAGTTGGATTTCAGATGGTACATCTTTGCAATTAAGTATTTAGTTCTATGACATATGGCTGTTGATGGTTTTGAATGAAGAGAACATAGGAGCATCTGGAGTGCTTTGAACAAAAAAATATATTGAATATAAAATAAGCCAAAACACTTTCTTGTAAAGACACCACTTACAATCAAATCTCTGTTACTAGAGAGCATATTAATGGGTAATTTTTAAAGCCGCTCTATTTGAGAGAAAAGGACTTGTTATCTACGCAGTTCAGCTTGACCGCACTTGTTTCATTATTTGCAATCTTTTACTACAGTGAGACAGAATTAGAAGAATGCCAGGGAGCCTCTGTACTAGAAACTGTTTGGACTAATAGGGCAAGCCTGTCTTACGTAAACATCTGACTTAAAAGAACTATTCTAGTTTCATACACATGCAGCCCCCCCAGGTACTATTACTCAGCATCTTAGAACACACACCAACTTACAGTTCAGCTGTATTTCTGCTCTTACTCCTGTGTGTTACTTTGAATGGTATTTCCCATCCTTGTCCTCCCCTCTCAAACATACCCTGTTCCCTAAACTAAACTGCATCTTTCCTTCCCCTTTTGTTTACCAGGGGCACTCTGTTTAATATATCCAACCATCCTCTCCATAATTACTGTAATCTTCACTTCTTTACTACATTTTCAATTACATAATCCCTTCATTAATAGGAAGGACAGAACAGGATCATTGCAGAAAAAAAGTACTGAGCAAAAGTGGTATTTAATTTTTATTTTATTAGGCTTTTCTAATGTACTTGTTTAGGATATCAAATGAAGATCACAAAATGAGGATACTTCACAGGCTGAGGTTGAATGAGTATTTGTTTTGTCTTCTTTTTTCTCCCCCAGTCTTTTTTGATCACTCATACTTAATAGATGTAGTCTAAGAAGCTGATCTGGTAGATTTTAAGGGAAACTTTTTTCAGATGACAGCAATAGAAGAACATATACCAGCTCATTTACTGAGAATCTTTTAACTATGCAAATTGTTCACTACATCACAGTCACTGACAAGTGTATAGGAAGATATATTTATGCACACAATATGAAGAGGATAAACTGTCTTTGTTTTGTTGATCTTACTAAAGAGATATTGTAACTGTTCCTTCACTGTTACTCATACTTATAAGTGTTCCTCTACTTTAGTTTTAATTTTTTATTAGCCATGCTTACCATTGGCAACGACAAGAAACTTCAGCTTTAAAACTATAATTTCCCCATTTTTAATAAAGATTTAAATGATACAAGTGGAAGAAAAGTACTAATTTAATCCTGATTGGACTGTGATGTATCATATGATGTTTTTTCATTTCATTAATTATACATAAAATATATGAAACTACAAGAATGAAAATTCATTTTAATGGGCTTATCTGTATCTGCTTGGGTTCAGGCCTTTCACCACATTAGAACTGTTGCAGGTATCTCTGTTCTTTCTGCCATTGCTGTAATCATTATTCCTTTTTCTACCTACCATCCTGATCTCTTAGAAGTTTTCCATTCTTCACACCACAGCAGGTCAGATTTCAGATTGTTGAGTACCTTAGACTCCTAAAGGCTTATGTGAATTTTAAACATTTACCTGTTACATCTGGAAAAATAATAATAATTTAAAAAAAAGGTTGTCATCACCAGGATCAATATCACATAGAAGAATCTTAAATGATAATTTAAAACTTCTGATTATTTCATAGAAGTTTTCATACAAAGTTGTTACAGAACTTCAGCTCTCTCATAATTACCTTGGAAATAAAGCAATACCCTACAAACCTAAAAACCAATGTGGATGTAAAAAAGAAGAAAGCTCTGAACACCAACAGGCAAGCTATTTCCTAGCCATTTAGCGCACATCATATTTTCCTTCTTAATTCAGTAACAATGATGATGTGCAGCTTGATAAAACCCACAGCTTTAACAACAGAACTGCAGTTTGGTGTATGGAGTCACGCAGGCATTTTAAGTTTCCAAAGAGTAATAGAAGCCCTGAAAACCTTCCAGGCTAGCTGATTTCTCACAGTACTTGTAGAAATTAAATGACAAACCTAGCTACGAACTATATACAGAATGGAAAAGTTTACACACACAGTGATTTACTGTAGCTTTTTTAGAGGCTTTTTATTCTTCCAGTGAATTTTCTCAGATATCTCACATTATATTTAAATATTTTCATAATTTAGGACAATTTTCTCCTCCAATTTGCTTCCAGATAATTCTTCATAGTTTTCTAAAAATACTTTGCAAGAATATACACAATCCTGATTTCACTAGTAGAGAGTGCATCATGCAAACAGAAAAACTATGCTAAAAATCAATCATCCAAGAATTTGGCAGCTAACACTTGCATTTTTTCCTTCTCTTCTAGACCAAAGACCATCTGACTTTAGGAAGATCTCATTAACACTTTGCAAGCTCATTTCCACCTTGCTTCTGTGAAATACATATATTTTACATACACCTACAATACAAACTACTGTTTCATACAAATGAACAACTCCAGCCTGTGATTTAATACTGCTGTCAGTTTTGCCTTTCTCAAGCCTGCTGCTTCCCCCTCTAACTTCTTTCTCCCGCCTATGCATAAAATCAACGTTACTCTTGGGAAATTTCCTTTTGGATCAGAACACTCTTGCAATTTGCCACTGGGTCATTGGGGTCTTAATCTGGGCTTGTTCAAGATTCCAAAGCCAGTTTGTTTTTTTTTTTTTCTAACTCATGCATAACATTTCTCACATCTACATGGTATTTTGAAGTATTATATAGACATTCTTGCTACAGTTCAGTTATTGGGAGTGAACACAGATGTAAGGAGACATATTCCCCCCTGCCCCCCCCCCCAAAAAAAGTAAAACAACAAAAGAAAAAAAACTGAGGAGAAATATGGTGGGTATGAATAAATATAAATGAAGTTTTGTGTTAGAGAGTTCCCTAGATTTTTTACATTTCACAGATTACTTTTTGCAGCTTATGTCCAGACAAATTTTTGCACCTGATTCTTCCCATATCACATACATATGTCTGGAAATGCTTCACTGTACAGTTGGGTCTTATTACACTTTAAGAGCTGCAATCATACATTTGAGTTTATCATAGTTTGAGCTACCCCGGAATCCAACGATTTCAGGCATTCTGTTCCTTGAGGAGATTCACACACTCCCTCTGAATGGAAAAAGTTATTATCTGGCTCCAGTTCACTTTATTCCTCCCCAGCATGTGTCCCAGCTGGTGATATAATCACAGATCGTGAGGTGGCAAGGTCTACAAAAGATGAGGAAGAAATAATCAATTTTATTTTCTCAAAGTACCAGCATGAGAAAGAGCATCAGTCAACTGATGCGTTATCTTAGACCTTGGGAATTACACCTAACAAAGTAATTAACTAAGCAACAAGAGAGCTAAAGGGCACTTCAAAACTTATTATATCAGCAGCACTGTTTTAGTATCTGGAAGTACACCCCAAATCAATACCAGACTTCTACATTGTGTGGGAATTAAAATATACTTTAAAACAAAACAGGCTCCCAGTTCCTGTTAAAAACAAGTAACAAAAACATGGACATCATTTTAAGCTCTTAGCAGTTTGCTAACATGATTAGTTGGGTTATCTATTGTTATTAATTTATCCAGCTACTGTAACCATATTTTTTTCATAATACAAAAGATAGGGAGAAATCAGTGGTTTTTTCTTCGGTAAAAATATTCGCCTAGACCTGAGACATAATTACATTTAATAAGGGGCTTTTTTGTTTCGCAAAATATTTCACTAGTTTAATCAAAATGCAAATTTTACCACAATAGACAAAAAAGGACAGTGCTTAATAGCTAAGTATTACAGGATTGCACAGACTTTGCTGCTAGCTATCTCAGAGCTCACTCTTAGAGGTCAATCTCATAAATCATGAACTACACAGTTACGTGTTTTCATTTATTTTAACCAGCACATCTCATGACTGGGAGCAAATCTTCAAGGCTTCCATACCTGGCATACTGAATGCATGGACCCCATAATTTTCCTGTATACCTTGCTCAATGACCAAATGTGAATTCTCTCAAATTTTCTCTTGTGATGGTCATACCATAAAAATGCAGTAGAAATACTTAAACATTAGTAATATTCTTACCCTGAAGCCGCTGATTTCCATCCTGCAGGGGTGAGGATGGTGTATGCTGGCCATGGGACATAAGTCATAATTTGTCACCTGTGCACTGCTTGGTAACACTGGCACTAATTCTTCACCTTGTAACTTCACTTTGTGTTCTCTCTGTTTTTATTGTTCATTGCACAAAGGTTCACTTTTCTGTTCCAGCTGGTGCTTGACCTGCCCAGTCTAAGTTTTTCATCCCTTAAGACCCATCATTGCTTCCACAAGCTTGTGGCACTTGGAGCGATTACAGCAATTCCTTGTGGCGATTTAAAGTTCATCACCTCTACTAGCACATAAATGCTCTTTGTATTCTGGCCAATTAGGTCTATAAGTATGCAAGAAATAAAACTGATCAACTGAGAGATATGAGCAAACTGATATTCCAAAACAAACTAGTTTCGTATAACGAAACTGAAATAAACAAGGAATTCTTACATTTGGGATTTTACATTCTTCTGGTTTAGCAAACATGGTCCAGTTGGATAAAGGGTTTGAAGAATCTGATGATATCAGATAATTTTATATACTGAATACCTGGTTTCTCCCAGAATGACATCCAATGGATGCAATACCAATTCCAAGGGACTGGAATGTGTCTCATTGTGTGTATATAATTACAGCACTCATAAAATCTTTCTTATAATTCAGATTCTGGGCTGACATTTCCCACAGACAAAGGGGCAAAGACTTCAAGAACTGCATAGTATTAGCTACAAAGAGAGCACCCACCAGGAATACCAATCTAAACCACACATAATGATTTTACAATTTGGATGTAGAATACATTTACCTTAGCAAATTTTTAGAATCCTTATTCACTTATTTGTTTGTTGTGTTTTTTTTTTTTTTGTTTTGTTTTTTTTGTTTTTTGTTTTTTTTTTTTTTTTTAAAGGATGAAGAGAGCTCTCTGCACTCAATTGAGAGCACATTCACCTGTCGCAAATGTCTTTTTTTTTCTTACTGGTTCATTTGTTTTAGCAGAACTTTAGTCCTTACTTTAGCTACCTTCTATAGAGTTGTAAGAGGCAGAAATTTGCCTCTTCAATAAATATACTATTAGTAATAGATCCAGCTTTAGTTTTAGATAGCTTTCTTCCTCTGCCATATTATCTAATTTTAATTGAAAGCAATGGAAAATGGAAATCAGATACTAAACAATAAATGACAAACTGGAGTTATAGAAAACATTCACTGCATATGACCCTGGAAATGACATTGGCATATGGAAAATATTCGTCAAGTTCCCTCACTGAAACCTCACTGTACCTTTGCTAAGGATCATTTCTGATGTATTTGTAGTACTACTGAAAGCCTCCTTTGTAACGCAAATCCAGGAGTGATAATTAAGTCAGCTATAACTTTTTTTAACAGATACAATTCTGAATTTACTTTATTCTGCCATATGTAACACTTAACTCTGGTAAGTCTAAAGATAAATAAAACATAGAATCTTTAATATGATGAAGAGGAGATTTCTCATGCTTTACAGACTCTCCACAGTGGATTTTTATGGAATTTTGCTCATCGATTACAAAGCTCTAAGTAGGATTTACCTCTGTTCTTGAAAGAAAACATTCATACATCTGTCCCATTATCTTCTGTAGCAGGGTGTAGGTCAGAATAAAATTTACCTAGCTCACTCAATTCAACTCTACACCCCTCTTTCCTACTATTATTCCATGCCATCTTTGCTTCTACAAAAGGGAATTAAGCATACTCCACTTGAGATGAGAAGCAAGAAATGAGTCCCAGATGAGATTGATGGCTGAATTCCTGATACATGCTGTCAGAGAAAGGTTTCACTGGAAATAGTTTGGCAAGCTCTCCTAGAGATGTCAAGTATAACTCATCTGCAAATGCATTTGCTGGTCTCACTGCAAAACTGAAACCACAAAGCAGCCCTGTGCAGAGATGCCTGGGCTGGCTCAGTAGCCAAGACAGTACAGCTGCCATGGGATGCTACCTGCTTCTAAATATTAGTAGTGCTGAGAAGCTCAGCAAACTACTTCACATCAGCTGATAGAACCAACACATGTTACAACCTAGATAAGCATATGGATTCAAAAGAAAAAGCATCATGTCAAATCAGAGGAAACCCCCAAAACTGCACAAGTCCTTCCAGTAAACTGGATTTTCAATTCTTTTTCCAGTTAATCAACCATGATAAAATGCTGATCAAGAATTATTAAAATTGACACTTCCCTGGTTTTGTTTAAAGGCTGATAAAAACTGAGGTTCTGCTTTATCTCAAAATTACAAGCACAAATAGAACAGTTGTCATAAAGCAGCCTGTACCACCACTAAAAAAAAACAAAACAACTGTTGGTGCTATAAGCACGCTTTCTTGTGGAAGGGTAGGGCTATTTTTTGTTTTAAACCCACTTTGTTACCTAAAACACGCCACCAGTTATCTTGAGTACTCTGTACTCACAGTAGACAATTCAGATTATTTGTTGGCAGTAATATTCATTGAGCTTGATCTCCTTATAATCCAGCTTGCAAATGGCTGTCAACAGCTTTAATTTGTGCGTATCTGATTGTTTTATGTAGCATTTGGCAAATCTAATTTAAAACCACAGATCGCTTGTAAGCCCTGTTTTCCTCAGATGTCATTGAGTAACGCTGAACAGTTACTCATGACATCTGAAACCAAGTATCTTTTCTTTTAATACTGCATTCAGAGAACTGACAGAAAATTGGGGCAAAATAAATAAATAAAAACCTGTAATTCAGCCACAAAACCAAAAGCATTAAAGCTTCAGTGTTGCTACCTTCTCTCATAACGGTTGCATTTGGGTTCACATTGATGCTTGCTTCTCCTGTACAGCTTCCTGGCCAAACAACATTTCAGTGTCTTGTCTATCCTGCTTAAATAGGGCCTTTATTGCTGTTGTGGCATACAAATCTTTTTACCTTCAGGGCCAAGTGAATGCTTAGGGCAACTGATGCCCAATTTCTTTATCTCAGCCTTCTTACAGCACCAGTGGAAAAAAAACCTTTTTGAGTAACCTCCTTTCAGCAGAAGACAGAAATGCCTTCAGTAACTCAACCCAGAGAAAAACATAACTTTCCTAAATCAAAATCTTTTGCAGCATTGCCTTGCCTATGCAATCTTTCAGCTATTCTATGAAGCCATTTCAGAACAGAGGTGTGCTAGGAATCTCCAGGGCCATGACAGAAACACTACTGGGCCACTTAGAAATAAACACTGTATTCTCATCCCAGTTTATCTGAGCAGGCTCCTGGTCACTAAAATATTTAGTTTTCTCAAAGAATTTAAGAATAGCTATTTATTCAAGTATCTTCTATGTTTTTTATTTTCTGTGTGAATTAAGTAGATAAAAAGAAACAAACAGAAAATGGTAAGCCTTCATTCAGATACTTATTTGTGAGGACAAAAGCAAGCACTGTGCAGTCTTAATACAAAAATATTTTGTAGATTGCTGTCTACATAGGTAGCACTTTTTCCTTCAAGCATTTGGAGCTGTAGCCTATCGAAGGCAGTTTTCTATTGATAGCCAGTTCTGAATAACTGTTGCTCCTAAGTCTTAACAGCTCACTGTTTCTTTCACACTTTGATTCATTAAAATACAAACTCAGCCTCCAAAATGGAAACCTGAGCTTTTCAAGTAAAATGTGCGAAGAGGCTTAAAATCCAAATGTATTAAAAATCCTATTCATAAAGCCACTGGCAAGTTCGCAGCTCTTTAATCTATAACTTCTAATTTAGTAAAGTTCCAAGAGTACAAAATAACACCTTTCCCAAACAGCTTATTCCACAACTCAATCTGTGTGACACTATTTCTGGAGACCACAGAACAAAACATGCACCTTTGTTTGTTCACTGCTGCTTCTTCAAGGTTTGCAGGAAAATGGGAACTGATAAAAGCATGGCCTATTCTTGTAACTTGCTGGAGTGTTTTATACCTGACTCGAGCGATGCACGAACATAGTGGCTGTGTCTCTGGCTTACTTATAACCTCTCCTGCCTACCATTTGTGATGCAAACCTACACTGCTCCTTCCCATAGGTGTATCTGCAACCTGCTCAAGCACACAAAAAAGAACAAACATTGGTCCACTCTAATAAGGCCTGCAGCTTGTATTCTTGCCTCTGCCTACTTTCCTAACAATGACAATAATAAAAGTGAATTCAACTTGAAGAGTCCAACAACATAAGTAAGTTATTAATTACAAAGAGCGAAATTCCATTTTCTTATAAGAACTTATCACTTAATTTTTTATTATTGTTTTTAAATCAAACTTACAGAACTAAGCATTTAAAAAAAAAAAAAAAAAAAAAAAAAAAAAAAGGAACAAGGGAAGTAGTTATTCCTGGATAGTTTGAGTCTTAGGACTGATTTAGCATATCAAATTCCTTTTTTGGGTCTATACATCCTTAAACAGAGACAGCTTCTCAGAGGGCAGGACAAACATTTCCTGTCTTGTACTTTACAGATGAACATGATCTACCTATATTTTATGATCTGGGCTCCTAACTTCAGTAACTATTAAGAATGATCCCAAATACCTGAATCTAAATCAATATGAATCTTCATTTAGCACTTCAACAAGAAATAAATAAATAATAGGAACTCCTTCACAATAGAAGCTCATCTTACAAATCTCCCTAAATATTTTCTTAAAAATACTTTAACATAGTAACTATTTGTTAATTTTAACATTAAGTTAAGTTTTAACCTTACTTCCCACCTGGCATTACATCTCCTTTCCAAGAAGCTGATGCATAATTACTTTCCAGGTCTGGTACAACCTCAGAGCAGCCCCTTCCTTAATTTGTTCTCTGGAGATGCTGCTTAATGCCCCCCAGCTGAACCACAACCTTTCAGGAACAGGCATTACCAACTCTGACAAGATAAGGAAGTGGAAAAGAAGGTGCAAAATCAAGAAACATACAATTTGAAGAGCATCATAACTAGGCTGGCACTTTACAGGTCACATAACTAGACTGGTTATCACAATGGAAAGCAATAACCAAAAATAAATGGAAGTGCTCACCTGCATCTTAGGCTCAAAGAAAAACTGCAAACAGAAGGATCTTCAGAAAGAAACCATTCCCCAGTGGGGGTCAGCCCTTAAATGGGATTTAGGAGAGATGCAGCCAGGCTCCACCCTTTCCGGTAGCATAGCTGAATTGCCTTCACCTGTGCTCCCATGGCTGACTCAGTGCTTGCCTCAGGTGACCAATCAGTGGTTTAGGCTGTGATTCAACAGTTCCCAGACAGAAGGAAAGGTCTCATGTAGTGGCAACATGCTTCAGCAGATGGATTTTGATCCTGGCCAAACATGCAACAATCCACATGCTTCACCTCACAGGCACAGAGCACTAACTACTGAGCAGATTCCTAAAGCACCATCAGTGATGAACAGCAGTTCCCAAAACCTGTGGTGCATGATCAGCTTTTTCATGGTGCAGTTGTTGCACAGTTGGAACATCCAGAAATGCAGTGGAAGGTCAAATACTGCTCACTGCAACACTGACATGATGATTAATGCCTGCACTGACCACAGATGATTTACATTTACTTTACACAAGTGCAGAGACATGGCCAGCAGGATTTGATGCTGCTGAAGCATAATCATTTTGGCAGGTTTGTACTTGTGTCATCTGGAGCATGCAGCATTTGAGACCTGACTGTTGTAATCATAAGAATGTTTACAGCTCCTTGTAGAAAAAAATAAAAATTAAAATGAAAGAAGATGCCTATAATTTACTGATGCTTTGATATTTTCTTAGTTACCCACAAAGTGGCAAAAGCTACATATCAGCACTGAGAGATAGAAAATGTGTTTTTCTGAAAATGTGGCCAACTTGTTCAGCCTACTATAAACATAGTCTACAAGAGTTGGTTATAATATCACTCTGTTTCTATCTAAGTCCACGAATCCAAACTTCAGTAGCCTGTCATCTGAATCATGTTGTCTCAAGGTCTCAGTAGCCTGTGCTTCTGACTCACTTTGTCTCTCTTGTCAAGAAGAGTTGGGCTCTCAGCCTTGCACTGTCCTCTGGGCTAATTTTGCATGCATCTTCTGCCTTCAACCCACTGCAACCAGCAACAGTATAAAACCTGAAAGTTAGTAAAACCTATATTTTCCTGCCTCTTGTTCTGAGAAGCTGTGATATTGCTTTTGCACTGCTTCTTCCTGGCCTTCATTGATTAGATCCAGCAAAGACATCTTTTTTTTTACCATCCAGATGAAGTACAGAGTTAGTAATATTTTTACATCTAACAATTCTTTTTGCAGGTTCTACATGTTGGTTATCTTTCTGATGTAGAATAACCTTAGAGACTTATCTGCCTTACAGCCCCCCAAAAAGAGAAATGTAATTAAAGTGCATTTTCTAGAAACCTGCTCTGCTCAAAGATGAAGCCAGACCTCATTCCTCACATTCTCTTTGTTTTATTGTAATAGCAAATAAAGTGGGCTGCAAATATCTTTACAATTGTTTTATATTACTTGGATAGACAATTTTCTGACTGTGCCAACAAATGGATCCTTAGCCCTTGACCAGTGAAAGAAATAACATTTCTAGCCGTAATTGTCTGCAGGTGAAAGAGCAAGAAAAAAAAAAAAAAAAGATAGCCAAACTGAGCTCCCTTAAAAAAAAATAAGAGCTCAACTCTTCTCACCCTGAAAAAGAAATAATAATAATTTCCCCCTTGTAGCCTGTAACACTCAGGGCTGTACCTTAGCCTTTGAAAACAGCATAGCTTGCCACTGACACGGTACAAGGAATATTGCCCTTCAATCTAAAAACATCAGCCAAGTTCTGGATATGTGTGAAAAGAAGAAAGCACTCTGCAGTTGTTTATTCTTCCCAAGCGCCTCCTGCAGCACTGATCTGCAGAGGTCCTGCCTGGGATGTGTGCGCATGGGATCATTTCTATCTTGCAGTAATCGCTGTGGTATGTTGGAACAAGAACTCATCATGCTCTTAAGACTGAGAGTTCTGGTCTTAGATTTCCATATTTTCCAATACTCACATCTCAGCACTGCATGGGAGAGAAAAAAAAGTCAAAAATCACAGTCTCTTATGTGCTAAATGTCAACATACAGTTCAAGTATCTCCCCAGGCGCTAATAGTTTGTGGAGTTGGAAATGTCCTGTATTGACACCACAGGGGGAAACACTTCAGAGCAATTTTCAATAATATTCATCATTCATCACTCCCTCAGACTATCACTGAATTGCATCTCCATATGTATCTGTTTTATCAGTGAAAAACAGTTAAAGAATTCCTGTAATGATATAGGTCCACAGTTCTGACACTTAAAAATATCAAACACTACCATCAATACAATTGCAGCAAAATACACTGTGTATCTGAAAATGAAAATAGGTGGTTGTGTGGATGATTATTTCCTATTTGAATAATAATCAGTATGTCCATGTGCTAATCTACCTTTCTGACCATCAATAAAATGTATCAACGGAGAGAACTTCTAATGAAATTTATTTAATGTCTTGTTTCTAAAAAGAGAGAGCGATCATCTTCGCCTGCACTACATAGATAAGCTAATTGTGGCATGAAAAAGAATTATAGCAATAGAAAGTAAAACTTCAAAAAATTATTGACCAAATCAAAATCTAGAATAGAGATATTTCTATTCAGTGACATATAAACGTTTCCTCAGGTGGATATGACATTTAGGTGCATTGCATTCTATTTGAATAATCAAAAAACACAAGCCTACGTTTAAATCTTGTTTATTGACCTGTTGCCCTCAGAAGAAAAAATAAATACATTCATATCTACAATACGAAGATTTCATTATACCCAAAATGTGATTTACTAGCTGGAAAGAAGGATGTAAAAAGATTCCATCCTGTAGCTTGTTTGTGCCAGTCAAAGAAAGGTGCTGGGTAATGCATTATTCTGTGTGAACCATCAGTGGGAGAGAGCTGGGGCTTGCTTCAAGGCAGGGCTGCCTAATTAACACTTCTCACCTCTGACAGTAACCATCTGGAGACCTGACATCGCAAAGCTCTTCTGCACTCAGCCCTCTCCCACGGTCCCTTGTAACAGACAGAGAGCTCACACTTTTCCCACTGTCTTGAGTAAAGTGCAAATTTTGTGTGTCATTTAGTCATTCCTTCCTCCCCAGGGTCTTCATTTCAGGTGTTTTTAAAACAAGAGTTCCTGCTGTATACAGTGAAGTTTTATGACTAAAACTGGGTTACTTTGCTGAAAAACATCTCTTGACTGCCTGGGATACAGAGCAGCAAAACCAGGTTCTAGGAAGGAGGGAAAAGAGAAGGCAGTGCCTCTTTCTGCTTGTGGAAATCACACAGGATCTCTTTCCACTGTTATGTATAACATGGAAATTATAATATCCCTGCTGAACTGCTAGTAATCTGAAAAAAAATAAAATTAAAAATATTCAGGTCATATTTTAAGAATATCCAAATCAAGGCTATCTAATAGAGGTGGTTTGTTTGTTTGTTGTTTGTTTTTGTTAAACCAAGACAAGAAATGAGACTTAAAAAGACAGACCATAGTTCAATAAGGGCAGAAATCTCATCTTTACATCTATATATATACGTAACCTGGCATACAACTGGGAGATGAATAATTGGTTGACTTATG
Organism: Excalfactoria chinensis; assembly: GCF_039878825.1. Classification (NCBI taxonomy): domain Eukaryota; kingdom Metazoa; phylum Chordata; class Aves; order Galliformes; family Phasianidae; genus Excalfactoria; species Excalfactoria chinensis. Next base: position 82,851,177 of record NC_092827.1, read on the forward strand.
CACTGAATGGTCTGGAAAATTTGATTACCAGATGTGACAAACACAGTGTCACCAGGGAGGGTGTATATGCAAATATATGCTAGTCACCATTCCTTTAAAACACCAGCGAAATTATGATGAGAATGGATTTAGGCTAATACAAGAGGAAGTCCAAAGGGATGGAAAAGGTGCACGATGTCCATTAGTATGTACAGTATTGGTTTAGATAATAAATTATGTCTGTTAAAGTAATATCACTGACATAATAAAAAGCTTGAGTTCAGGAGTCTTGCAAGGACTTCTCTTAATTCCTAATCATTTCTCTCAGCAACTGTGTGAAATATATCAACTTTATCCCACAAGGGGAATAATTACTCTTGGACTCTGAATTTGCAGAACAAAACTTAAGAGCTGCAGTCTCTTTCCCACATGATAGAAGACTAAATATTTCCATGAGAATTCCCTAGTCTGAGTGATATTTTTTGTCACTGTATTATAAAACTTTAAAAATATTGGGAACAGCTAATGTTCCACTGTGCTGAAGGCATCCCCTCTGGGTTAAGTGAGGCATCCCAGGTTCTCTCATAGCCTTCCAATCACACAATGCAAAATAGTCAGTCTTCCTGTGCATGTCTAAAGATATTATTCACAGCTGTTTTTGGATACACACTTTCAAATAGCCATGGCTGGACTTGAATATAGGTGTTGGTGGAAGCAGTGTGGATGGGAAGCTGTGCAGTTACGTGGCAAATTTCATAAGGAGATGTGAGTGAGATTCATGATAGACCTCATCCTGTCTCATTCTGTTACATCAGTGCTTAACCATAGAGATCTTGATCAGGAGAGGAAATTCTCCTCTTTTCCCCTAGGAAAATGTTCATAGGATACACTAAAAAGTGTTCCAGTTGAAGTCTCTAGAACCCCAGGAATACAAAGCACATCCATTTCTGACATTCCTCATTGAGACTGGGCTCTGTGCTGTGCAGAACAATCTGCAACATCAGTTTCTTCCTGTCCCCCAAATCCTTGGCCAATGTCCCCAAACATCCTCAGAAATACTATAAGTAAATGAAAATAACTGAACATAAGTGCGTGAAGCCTGATAGTCAACCAATCTACTACTGGATTAGTATGTAGATCAGTACTTGTTAATTTTTGAAGACTGCATGAAATCAGCACCTTCAAGTGTTGGAGAATATTCCACACACCAACTGGAATAATAAAGAATAATAAATATTGTGTAGCCATTTTGTATTTCTTTGCAAAGTAACACATAGTCTGCATGGTAGAACACCAGAACCAGCAGGTTCTGAATTCACTTAGAGCACCTGAGCCTGAACATACCTAACTACCTATTTTGTTACCTTGGGTTATATGTCTTTTTCCTGGGTTTTCTGCCACATACACCATCAAAATTAAACTGCATAATGATCCATACCCATGGGCACAAACAAGTATCAAAAATTGCAGAGGTATAGGACACATCATATCAAACTGAGGAAACATTTCTTCAGATTTCATAAATTGCTATGGATAGGAGCATGCCTCCTAAAGAGATATGTCTACTAAAGCTGCTATATGGCAGTCACCACATATCACCACATAGAAACCATGGCCTTCATCAGACTTCTGCGTAAGTTTGAGGTCCCATCTTGGGTGCAGTTTTCCAATAGTCACTAGCTTCTTATGCACAGGCAACAGCATTATCAGTGGGGAGTTAATCTTTGATATCAGTCACCCAATGCACTGCCCCAATAAAGGTAAGACAGAGATGTATCTAAGTAAATTAATTTCTTGTTAAGACACTGACAGCAATTAAAGATATGAGTTATGGCACCTTATCGAGTCCTACCCCATCTGGTTCACTCAGGAATTAATTATCACACTGTTCATTTAGCCTTTGCTCACATAGGGTTCAGTACTTGCTGGAAACTATTTATTTGTATTTTGAGCAGTTTGGAATACTATATATAAACTACATACTGTTTTAATTAGATAATGGTGGAAATGTTTTCATAAGAAGTTGAGACAACTTCTACTAAGTACCAGTTTTTATTTCTTTTGTTTGTTTGTTTGTTGTATCTGCCAGGCAGTAATATAAGCATGAAGCCTTTGTCTTCTATGATTTCAGGAAATTAGCAACCAGATTTTGAAGGCTGAAGGTTTGATAAGCATACTATTTGATGCCTCCCTTGTTTCCTTAAGTCCTACCTTTCCTTAAGTATTAGTTACCAGTTGCATCAATAATGCTGGGTTTGTTGGAGCTTGGCCTAATACATCTATTCTAGTGTTTGATTAATTGAAGGAAAGTGAATTTCTCAAACAGTCATCATTCTTTCAGATGCAGAGAGTTTAAACAGTTTCTCTTCAAGTGGAAAACTAACTTGTTTTTCTAATTCTGCAGATCACTTACCTTGACAGTTTCACTAGAATATGTTAACATGGATCAAAACTACTGAATAACTTAGCTTAGACAATGTATTTATGCATCAAATACAGAAATCCTAATAAAAAGATATCTGAGTGAATGAATGAAATGAAGTCTGGAAAAGAAAATCACAGAGGAGTACACACTTTCCAAAACAAAAATGGAATGGAAATGGGGAAGGGATGGAATTGAGCTACAGAACCAAACTATGGTTTCAGAAATGATAATGACAATGATTTCCCAACACATTCCATTTTCAGGGGGAAATATCATTGGAAGAGCTATTTCAGAAATGGTTCTTCTTGTGATTTATACAGAAATGTTTTGACAGACTGGAGGCAAAAGTATGAAAAAGTTACATTTGTGGGTTTTTAATAATTTGAACATCATCTGATACACAGCTTGGACTGGGGTTACAGCATGTATGTGGAGATGGACACTATACTCAGAGAGAGGAAATTCAAACACAAGAAACTGTAGGAGGGCTATTGTCATAGTGAGATGGCTTACAGCAATTCTTTTTTCTTTTTTGCAGTCAAGATACACACACTAACTTCAAGGTTGTTTGTATGGGTAACTTCCTCTTTGAAAATCAAATTGATTTCAGAGCAAAGAGCAGGTGTAAACTTGAGCTAAAGTGCCACAAATCCATAACAAGTATATCAGAAGATCAACGCCATTTATAAATGACTGTTGGGACAGTCATGGCCTTGTCACATGGCTATAGAGAAAATCATGCTCCAGCGTCTTTGATGGTGAAACAAAATTCTACATATTTCAATATAATTATTTCATCTATGTCAATATTTGCAAAAGCTGAGCTTTGATCAGACCACCTTCCATCTCTATGGGACTTGTGAAATTTCTCCACATTGTAAATGCTCTAGTGATCACAAGATATTTATATGAATATATATAAAGATATATGCTCTATGACATATATAAGATTCCTATTTTTATATGATTTTAATTTACTCATCAGTACAAAATGCTTGATTAAAATAGACATGGGTGTGTGTGTGGCATAAACTGCACTCAAAACAGCAATTGAAAATGGGGTTAGGAAAAGTGATGTCCTTACAGTTAATTGTAGTACTCTTTGTTTTAGGTGAACTTCCTGTTAGTGACTGCTTTTGGCATATTCTTGGTTCTTCTTCTTTATAAAAATGTCTCTGTGGACAAATAAATTTTTTAATCCTATTGATTAGTGAGTGGGGCTTTATATAAACCTGCCTTGCAAAACTAGAGGAATACAATTACAACAGATTTCTCAAAGTGACAGATTCTAACACTAATAGTCTAACAAAGCAACCAAATTAGTACTTCAGCCTTTTATTGTTTTGCACTTCCCTGTAACTGATAATGGTACAATAGTCCCATTCTGCAGATAGTGTGAGTTTAAATTATGAGAGGAGAGAGTTACTTTACACAAAAGTATTCAAGCAAGCCAATAACTTCCAACACCCCTATCTCACTCTGCTGGTTTAAACTTTTCTCTCCTCTGAAAGATGCAGAAATCATTATGTTACATATATTCATATTTATATATTATTATTATCATTATTATTTTCTGGGAGAGGATTGCAGTGGGGCTGTAGCCTGCCTACCAGCATTACATCATATGGTAAAGTTTTGGTCATTGCCCTTAATGTCGGGGCTGTCTGCAAGTCTGGTGAAATCTACCAGGGTACCAGGAGCAATTGCCACTGAAAGCAAAAAGTACAGCTCTCCATTGCTCCCCCAAGCACAAACAATATAAATCAGAAGAGATCGTATCTACATTTCACCCTTAATAGTAGCAGAAGTAACGAATACTAAGTAGATGAAATAAATCGAGACAGCTGTGCTTTTTAGCAATTCAGAGGTTGTTGGGAATCTCTGAAAGACATCCAAGGAGGCTACAAAATTTAACTAAGAATAGCAAATTCCTTTTTGATAGACTAATGCCATTTGGATGAAGACAATTTGAAAGCCTTTAAAAAAAAGTTTTCAAATTCTCTCAGTAACATGACTGGTCAGGGTTTCCTTTTCTTCATAAGTGAAAGAGACATCAGGCCAGAAAGATATAGAGGAAAAACTGGCTATCAAGAGAATAGCAATATGATATTTGCACAATTTATTTTCTTAAGCCTGTGAAACCTAAAGATTAAATTTCTGGCATCAGCAAACTGTTCACTCCATTGTGCAAGGACTATGATTATCTTCCCTTCCAATTTGATAAAACAAAACTGATATTCCTTTCTGGGAATCATTCTTGATTTCCTCAGAGTGAAATTACATGAGATACCTCCCACATGAGATACAAACACACGCCGTGCAGGCCTCAGTTTTGGTTAACAGCAGATTTCTGCCCTCAAGACAGAAAAATGCCATCGCTGTTTTCTGCTGAGGCAAAGAGAGGGATCTGCAGTGCCCTTCTCAACTGCCACCCGGCCTCAGAGCTTATTATGTTCAATCCACACTGAACTGTCAACAAACAGGAGCAGGAGAATATCATCTCATTCAGTTCTCACAAAGATCCTATTTTCTTTATTTATTTTTTAAGTTCTGTTCAATCTCTGGCAATTGGGAAGCACATCTTGTTCTGGTACATCTGATAAAGCTAAATCAAAAGAGCTGCTTTCATTCTTCTGTTGAGAGACTAATATTCCCTGATGAATAAATCTGAACCTTGCTAGAGCCCAGCTTGCTTCAATAGCAGATGGCACAGCAGGCTGTTCTTCAAGTCCTGCCTGAAGTTTCTGTCGCTATCTGAGCATCATTGCCTCTAAGAGATCCCTTCATTCTGTACCCTCTCCTTGACACAAACCACTTTTTACAAATCTTATAAATGTCTCATGAAAGAGCAGCAACAGGACTTGCATATATAATTTCAAAATACATATCACTGCTTGACATAATTAAACACATTATGGTGTGTAGTTCTCCTGTTCACTGAGTTTTGTTGTTTGATTGTTTGTTTTAATTAGAAATAAATTCATAGCCCTTTAGTTTAGAAGAAAATTATATTGGTGGTAGTGGCCAATTACAGTTCTCCGTTCTCGTGACCCACATGCCACAGTCATTTGCTAAATTCCTCCCCTTGCCAACATTTTAAGCCATAACATTTTGTTCATTATTAAATCATCCACAAAAATATCATCAGTTAAAATTAAGCTTTGGGAAGCAGAAGAAATGGCTGCAAGTCTCCATATGTTATCAGTCTTAATTTTTCTTCCCTCCCAGTCTCACAATCCTCCTTCCATTTGTTCCAGTAGTTCACTTATCAGCTCCCTGAGGGGACTGCAGACTTGTCATTTCTTATCTCTTTACCACAAATGTGACATTACTTAAAGTATAAGCATGAACAATGATATCAGCCACTGTATTTTCCTCTCCCTTTCTTTGTTAATGTAAAGTACTAACTCAGCCCACTCTTTTGCACTTGATATTCACTGAAATAAACAGTTAGCAAATACAAGCTGTTTACTGTGCTTTTTAAATAACCAGAATCAGAATCTCTTGATAGATCATGATGAATTTCAGTCTGTTTGGATAGGTAAGAGAAGCTAATTTAAATATTTCTTGTCTTTCACAGCAGAAGTGGCTTTTTACAAGTAAACTCGAGAACCAAAGGTGACAGCTGGTTTTATGGCAAAATAACCTCTTCTCTGCTGGGATTATTGGCAGGGCTGCTGAAGAGGCCAAGCTATTAAACACTCCCACTCTGAACATCTACCCCAGGATACTAAATCATAATGCTTACTCCAAACATGATGCCTTCTGCCAGGACTGGACAGATGATGGCCACTCATAGGGTCAGGTTAGTCAGCTATCATCAGTAAAGGACAGCACCCAGACTTCAGGGAACAGATGGCAAAGTAGGAAAAAAATATAGAAACCGTGTTTACTCCTTACCAAAAATTACAAGGTAAAAACTTACAATATGCAAACATTTTGATGAAAACAACTATTCTGCAGATCAAAGTAAAAGTCTATCTACTAAGAAAGCTGTGAATGAAGAGCAAGTTGAAAAGAGCTGATCAATACTTGGTTGTTTTCTCTGCAGATCCCTAGAAAATTTTGTTTGCTCAATCAATGTACTTTGAATGACGTGCTTAGAAGGCACATTTGAATAGATAATCCCTAACAGATTAAATCTTTTTTACTGTGATGCACCTGATGTTTGCAGACGACCTGTAAAAAAATTACAACACTTCTTCAGGGCCCCTGGTGAAAAATGTTGTTTGTCTTTTAGAAATAGATCCTAGTTTAAGTTCCTCCCACCTAGAACAAAAAAGGGAATGTCTAAAGAAATAAAAACATACTAAACATGCTTGCACAGAAGTGCATCATAGTGTTTATACACAATAAATTATGTTGGGTCTTCTGATCCTTAGCTTTCTAGGTCAGAATCAGCACCTCTTCTCTGTGGCTGTAGCAATCAGCACAAGCAAGGTAGATGCCAACAAAATTGACTTTGAGAGAGAGCTAAGTACAAGCATTTATTATCATTGCATAACCTGGAAAATATGGATACAAAATAATACAATGCTGGGTGAGCAGTGAAGTTACCTGCTTACATCCACTTACAGTGCACTTCAGAAGATAGACTGTAATCCTTTCTTGTGGTTGGAAACCACAGATGTCAGCTCAGATGAAGGCTTCAGCTTTCCCTTGCAGTCCTAGTGCAGGGCTGGTGAGCCCAGAGCACAGCAGGTTCTGAATGCATTCTAACACTACTCTGCCAGTGCAAGGTGTATGTGAAGGCAGTGAGTCCCCAGTGGTGAAAATGAAAGCCAGCAGCAAAGCTGAGGAGATACCAAAAATGAGAAGAACCATATGAGCTGCCCAGATTCATCTAGGAACTCTAACAGATCTGAAGCAGACCTGAATTACATAGATATGTTTTCTGGAATATTCCTGAGCTTTTGTCTCCTGACTTCGTGCCTGAATGTCCATTTCCACATTTCCCTTTGAAAAATGTATGCTATTTTCAAAAAAATTAGGACTCGACTACGAATTTATGGCATGATGTTTTGACTGTTGATACTAGTAATTGTTAACTGCAATTTCAACATCAAGTTTACTTTTAAGTGTATAATATATGTTTAAATATACGAAATCATTATTTTCAAAACATAAGAGAGTACTGAATGACTCAGATACACTCAGTTTACCAACGCAAACAACACCTAAATTTATATTTTAAAATTCCTTTCTGGAATTACATATGGCCAGATTAATCCCTTCCCATAATTCTTATACAATCATGTAAAGCATACATGTCTGCAGCATAGTGATCTGCATGCAGTGTAACCTGACTGAAGCTTAAGTAGGTCAGGAAGATGGTCAACCTGTGGCATACTATTCAGTACCAGCTGTACAAGGGAGAAGGAGAAGCCCACAGGTTTTTACAATTTATCTTTAAATCATTTGGCTACTCAGCCCCAACCAAGTAAGGAATAGATTCTCAACACACTGTTTACTGTGTTACTTTCTGAACAAAATACAGCTGGATTTGTCATCTGGTAACTTGGACAAAATTACATGTGTGTTTCTTTAAGATGGTTTAATACTTCTAATCCATGATTATATAACTGTACTTAAATCTGAGATAAAAGGAGGGAAGCAAACCCTAGAACCTCCTGAGCTTTGATTTTCAGATCCTGTTTGATCTAAAGGCATCCTTTGCCCTTAGACAGTATTGTCAGAATCCTTTAGGATCTCAGCTGAAGCCATGACTGATGTAGTACTGTTTCAGGCTCAGTGCAGAAACAAAATAAAGGTTTTAACATCTGTGCTGTGCAGGGTCATAAAGTTTGGCTAGTCTTTAGCGTGTATGTCTGGAGTGATATTAACTCTTCTGCAGCATTAAATGTTATTTTGCTCTTCAGCGTGAACTGAATTAAGCTCATGTTCAGGTGAGCTATAATCAATCCAGTGTAAAAGCAAATCTCAAGATTCACTGGGGATTTCCTTTGCCCAAAATTGCTTAAATTTTACCCAGTACTAGCAAAAATTGCAAACTGATGTAATAGCTACTTGGACATTGATTTCTTTTTATTCCTCATTTATGCCTCTGATGTCTCCTAACCACCTCCTCAGAGCTGAGCAGTCCTTGTATTTTATTTGTCCAGGCAATCCACAAAGCTGCTTTAGTCAGTAAAGTGTAACCTTTCCATATCATAAATACCAAATATCCAGCTTTTAGTTACTTTAACTTCTGTAGCAGACACAAATAATACTGAACAAAATCCAAATCTCTAAAGGAAGATAGAGACTATAACTGGGGAAAAGTCTTGGTATCCAGCACTTCTTCTGAAAAGTTAAATAATTACTATCATTTTATAGATTTGAAGACAACAACTGTCCCCACCTAAGTGTTTTTGTTGTAGTTCCTATTCAGAATAAGACGGGATCCACCGCACCAGTGCCTTGTAATAAGAGACCTCCAATCAATCATCATTATGATGACAAATGTAAAGAACTATTCACCTGAGCTAAACATAAATTAGAGACTGCACCATAATAAATCCTGGCTAAAATATTAAACTCAATGAAATTACATTCATTAATTTAAGAAATAAATTATCCCCTGACATGTTAAAAGCTCTATAGTACTATGTGAAAGCAACCTAAGTCTTTGGGGATGGTTAATGGAGAATAATACAATTTTTTCATGGAAAAAAGCCTGGAAATTCTGCCAAGCATAGACGTTCTCTTTGGATACTCTTGAAAATGTGAATACATTTTATACTCATAATTTACAATTTTAAATAAAAATAGATTTTCTTTTGTGAAGTTCTACCTCCTCACAAAGAAGGGAGAGGAATTTATTGAAAGAGTATGCTGACTCCCAGGGATATCAATGGTATTCCCAATAAAGACTACAATTCAAAGCAAACCGTATCTTTATCATCTATCCTCCAACATGATATCCTTTCCTTTGTGCCCTCCTGCTTCCTGCTAGTTCCTCCTTTTGTAACCACCAAGATAAGTCACACTGGATTTGAAATTAATGAGGAATCTTGCTTCTCTCCTGTTGACTTAGTCCTCAGATCCTCAGCTGCAGCCCCAGGAAACGTGGCAGTTGGGTGCATCAGCAGATTATATGTCTCTCTTGAAGAAAGCAATAAGCTTTCTGAGGCCAAGTCCCTTTTTGCAGATTCCTTTTGGTATTCCTGCTCTGAGAATATGAACCACCTGACTGTAACTTGCTAGACTTCTTGGGACACTTTCCTGCTGAGCTGACTATCTAAGTTGGTTGCTAAGATCACAGAGAATTTTGTGTAAAAGACAAAAACAAAACAAAACAAAAGGGATGCAACTATTCTGTGTGACAACAAATACCTTGCTAGATAGGTAAGAAATTAGGAAATGATTCTAATTACAGCAAAGAAAAACCTATCAAAATGGTGTTTAAAAATTCCTCATCAGGAGGAATTTCATGACCAGGGCATAACCCAGGAAAAGATAGGACAATATATATGTAAATCAATTTCATCTAGGCCTTTATTTCTAACCAGTATCTGGAATGAGAAGATTAGCACATAAGATCAGTTTGTTTCCCTCCCAACCCTAATCATTGCAGGCTTTCTTAAGAGTAAAGAGACCAAACAAAGCGGATGGGCAGACGGCCTCTGAGCACCAGCAGCCTACAGACAGTGGCACCTGTCTCCATTAAAGACTTCACCTTACCCACAGACAGTTGGGGAATACTGATTCCCAGGTGGCTCACTGCAGCTGTCTGTCCTGCACAGCTCATCAGGCAGAGGGTTTACAAGAAATCCAGGACCATGGGTTCCTGTGGACTTTCATTTCCTATTTCATAATATTGCTCGTTATCCACACTGGAATGCATGATGAATACATCCATACGAACCTAGTGGAAAAAAACTTACCGGGCATTATCCGCTTTGTACTTTTCAAAGGCTCAGAATGTTGGCCAAATCAAACTCAATTTCCACTGAAACTCTCCAAAGTCTTTCCCAATGAGTTATAACCCCTGCCAAATGTCAGTTTTCAACTTTTGTTGCAAAGCTATTCCAATTTTCATTTTAAAATATTTTCATAAAGGGCAAAATATTCTTTATTATTATCATTATTCTATTTACAAATGAAAGGAAGCAACTTTGTCATCACTGCTACCTGCATCATTCAATATGCCTCAGTTTTTGCAAGATCACTGCAGTAAGTTCATAGTCAATGACATTAATACCGTCTCCTTGCCAGAAAGGCACTGGTGCCACACTGCTGTGTCATACCCTGACCAGAGGTGATCTCTTTAGAGGCAGTGAAAGCATCACGACTGGCACCCCAAATGGCTGCCTCACACCTGCTGAGCTCACAAGGTCTCAAAAACTGAAGCAATAAACTGCCAAACAGCATAAAAAAACCCAAAAGTTTACTCATGCAGGATGAGATAGACAAACAGCAAGCAAATAATAACTTATTCTCATTTATATACTTATTTCTGCAGACTCCTTAAAGCCTACCAATTGTAGGCTGTGTATAGGAGTATACTAAACTTTACGCAAAGTACAAGCAAATCACAGGGTAATTCATCATTTTCACTGGTATGCTGACAACAACTTTATTAAGCCAGAAAAATAGATTGCTCATGGCATTATTCCACAAAAAAAGAAAAAGAAAATAAAAATAAAAAAAAAAAAAAAAAGAAGTACAAGACATGTTTACATTGTTGTTTTGCACTGAGGTGCAAGTTCCAAGCTGTTACCTTTTAGAAAGCTCAGGCTTTAAATTAAATATGTATATATATGGCTGACTCAAGTTTACTTAATAAATCTTTCTGACTATCTCAGAGTAAGTTTTCTTTAGTATTCTACTTCAAGATTTCACCTGCTGGTTGAAGGATCTTATATCATTATCCCGTGGGAGGAGAAAGATTAACAGCTGATATTCTGGGGGAGGAAAGGGAAAATGATCATGATTCATTTTGTACCTTTTTTAAAATGACTCGGTATGAGTTACTATTTTTATGTGCTTCATTATAGTGTACAACAAGGGAGCCTCCATCTATTTGTGCTTGATGGTTTAGTGGCTTTATGCACAAAATCAAAGCCAAAAGTGAAGGGGGAATACAGAGCCCAGAGTTCCCTCTTCCTGGATGACAAAAGTCCCCATGTCACAGACTGCAGTGCCATGATGTGGAGGGCAGACCCTGAGCTGTAGAAAACTGTCTAGAGAAGGTGCAAATGCAAGAAAGCACAACAAATTCTAATTGTAAAGCCTTCAGCTTTTCTGATTTTTTCCCAACCACACTGAGTAGGCAATATTTTAACACTCACAATCCATTATCATCATGCGACTGAGTGAATAATGTTCTCCGTATAAGACCTCATATTTTATTTTTTTGCCCCACTGACATGATGCTTCCTAAAAGCCAGAGAAAAGTTATGTCCTAGCTCATTTAAAACTACAGCCAAAGTACACAACAGCTAGCTATTTAGCTATGGGATCATAGATAATTCTGAATGTTTATGTTTGTAACTTTTGTTGGAGAATGATAGGAGCTGGCATCAGATTTATTTCATAGGAGAGTTTCTCTAAACTTGCCACCACATTGTCATCACAGTTATCTGCATGGTCTCTAGCAGAGCTGGAAAATTTGATATGGATTAGAAAAAATAGTGGCAGCTGTGGAAGAGCACTGTATAGAGGATGTATTTTTTTTCCTTAATTTCATCACAGCACACAGCATATAAGGAAAGCAAAAGCTAGGGAAGACTGAAGATGATGTCTACATCTAAGCTGCCTACAAAGAGGAAGTGCCCCTCAACACAAATTCAGGGTCCTCCTCAAATGTCCAAATACCATCCCCTTTCCTTATTGCACTCAGCAAGCAATATGCCATATCCCGTGTTGCATCCTTTGACCATGAATAATCTTTTCTCCTTCTCTGAGCCTCCAACAACGTGTAATATATACTTCCAGTGTATTAAAAATATCTTGTCTAGGAACTGCTGTGCTAAGTAATGCTTAGTGAAGAGTTTTTAAAGTAGTCCACAGTGTACTTACATCCAGTTGACATGCATTGTCTTCTTCCAAAACCTCAGAAGTCTGACTGCGATCCTCTCTATTTCAAGTAAGTGTTTTTCTCGACCCTTTTACTAGTGGACCAAAGTCCAAAGATTCACACAGCTCAGAGAAAGCAGGGCCTGGTTATACTGAATTACCATCTTGTTATAAAGATTCCTATTCTGAAAAAGTATCTCTGTTGCTAACTGAGGAACCTGATGAAATTCAGTTCCACATCAAGATTATTTTTGGCTACTGCAGAAAGTGGCTAAACAAATCTAGAATCAATTTTCATGCTAATTTATTTAAATTAATTGGATAGACATGCATATTAATTGTGTTTTCATTTTTCTCTCAGATATTTTTGTGAACGGTGAAAGAAAGAGGGAAAACATCTGTTCCAGGTGAATGACATATGTAAAAACCATCGACAGGAGTATTATACAATGGCTGTCTGAGCTACTAATATTTCTCTGCAAGTGGTGTCTAATGCATCTTAACAGACTAAGCTAAGAAACGGTAAGATAGCCTTTGTTTTTGAATAGTTATGCTAATCAAGGTTATATATACATGATTGGATACAGAAGATAAACTGAGAGCATAGATTCTGATTGTGTCCAGAGGAGGGCCTCAAAAATAATCAGTGTTGGAATACCTCTCCTACAAGGATGGGCTGAGAGAGCTGGGGCTGTTCAGCCTGGAGAAGAGAAGGCTGTGAGCTGACCTGACAGTGCCCTCTCAGTATCTAAATGGGAGTTGCAGGGAAGAAGGGACAGACTCTTTAGCAGGGTCTGTTGTGATAGAACAAAGGAAAGTGGGCTCCAGACTGAAGAATGGAGATTTAAGTTGCATACAAGGAACAAATCTTTTACAGTGAGACTAATGAGACACCAGAACAGGTTTCCCAGTGGATTCCCCATCCCTGGAGACTTTCAAGGTGAGGCTGGATCAGGCTCTGAGCAACCTGATAGAGCCATGCATGTCCCTGTTTAGTGAAGGGGGGCTGAACTAGATGGCTTTTAAAGGTCCCTTTCAACTCTAAGGATTCTATGATTATATAAAAAACTAAATAGATCAAAAATAGGAAATTCTAATTGTGACATGTAACAGGATAAAGGCCAACTTCTACTTTCAGCTCTTTTGGTACCCTGGTTTCACTGTAATTACTGATTTCTACAGCATAGCTGTGGTCAGAACCTGATCCATTCTAAGCACTGGTCAAGAATTAAATGATATCCCCTGATATATCTCACCTTTAAAAGAAGTTCTATCTTTTTCCAGTGTCTAAAATTATTTCAGTCCTGTCAAGAACTGGGTGTATTAAGTGAATTAAACACAGATTCAATTAATATTTTCCAGAAGCAAACATTGTAGTAAAAAGGAGACCAAAGGGTATAGGGTAGATTATTAGGAAAACAGCTACTTTTAAAAATGTGCAGGCTAATCAGGATGACAAAGTATTTAAATGATTTGTTAAGTGAAATGCTTTGTTTTCTAAGCCACAGTTCATTAAGCCCACTCACTAGAGATGTATGTTCACCACCACCCTTTAAAAAATGAAGGGTGCCCAACCATTTAGGTTTTTCTTGTCTACTTTAGGTAGGAGTCATAGTTTAGGAGAGCTGCTTTATACTTACCACTATTTCCTACAACTGTTATATTGTTAAAAGGAGAGCACAGCAAACAAGACTAATCAGCAAGCAAAGCACTTTCAGTAGACAAGCACCCTTTTATATCAATTTAATTGCTTTCACAAAGCTTTGCTTTTTATTCTGACTTCCACTGTTGCAACTAGGTCAGATCAGAAGCTGGCACAATGGATACGGGAATATATGTAGAGTTAATTACAAGCACTGGAGAGCAGCCAAGAAGATAGACTGCTATGAAACATTTACTTACATTCCGGAGGTCATACAAACAACGTTAATGGGATTCCCAGCATCAAGACTGCGTGAAAATGAAAAGGGGGAACCTCCCTTAGGAATATCAAAATGTAAGCTAAAAATGGAAAGTCAGACAAAAGAGAAAGAAGGTTTAAGACTTATTAACGCAAGGAACTGAGCTGTAATGAAATGAACACATGCCTTTTTTCACTGATATGCCAAGAGTAGATTTTAAGGTCCAGCCTGCCAGTCTGCAACGTTAAAACACAGGAAAAGTGTGCTGCCAGCAGGTGAGCCTCCTTCCTCCAGTTTTCTGGCTTTGTGAGAAGTGTTTCGGTAGCAAATAGTGAACATCAGGCAGAGTCATTCCAGTCATCCTTCCTTATTCCTTTCACGTTTGTTTGATGTTTTAACATGTGCAGTCAAGATCCAAAATGGGATAGTTTTGGATTGCCTTTAAAGGAGCCTGTCTGTTAAATCCCTTGTTTTGGTACAGTTAAGCTGCTGGCAACTGTGGTGCTGGCTGTATTTCCCCAAGTCATGGGGGACAACATGTCCCCCAGCATGATAGACTGACTGCCACAGACGTGAAGAGGGTTAAGATTCCCAGGTACAGTTCTCTCAAAAGGGACAGCAGAATAAATTCCTGTCCCAATCTCTAGAGGCTAGGAGAACAATTTTGAAATGAATCTCTTTGCTAATCCCAGTTACATTGCATTTTTGTTTGTATCCCAAGAATATCTGCCTATGGCCATGGCAAGTATACCCTTCTTTGGGTAAGGAACTGGCTAGAGGGCTGAGCCTACCAAGTAGTGGTTAATGGAGTTAAGTCCAGCTGGTGATCCGTTACAAATGGTGTTCCCCAGGGCTCAGTACTGGGACCCATCTTGTTTAATATCCTCACTGATGACCTAGATGAGGGGATTGAGTGTACCCTCAGTAAGTTTGCAGATGACACCAAGCTGGGAGGTGGTGTTGATCTGCCTGAGGGTAGGAAGGCCAGTCAGAGGGATCTAGATGAGCTGGATCACTGGGCTGTGGTGAATGGGATGAGATTCAATAAGGCCAAGTGCAGGGTCTTGCACTTTGGCTACAATAACCCCATGCAGAGCTATAGGCTTGGGGCAGGGTAGCTGGATGACTGTGAATAGGAAAGGAACCTGGGGGCGTTGGTTGGTGCTTGGCTGAACATGAGCCAGCAGTGTGCCCAGGTGGCCAAGAGAGCCAATGGTACCCTGGTCTGCATTAGAAATAGTGTGGCCAGCAGGAGCAGGGAGGTAATCCCCTCACTACAAGAAAGACAGGAGGACTAGATGATCTTGTAGGTCCTTTCCAACCTTGTGTTTATATGATTCTGTGAATGCTATGTCACCTGACTCACACAGCCTCCCTTCTGCAGAACATTATCTGATGCTTCTAAGAAAATAAATTATCCTTATTGAAATTTAATTGAGGAATAGGGCAAAGAAGAGAGAGAAAGGACCGAAAGTTAAGCCGTGAATTCTTGTGGTTGACAGCTCCATTTCTTCCAACCCACACACTGACACAGCCCAGATACAGCATTTACAAACACTGCTTGCAAAGTGAGCCCTGTACCTTTTCTGTGCAAACCAGAGTTCTCTACCTGCACAAAACTCAGAAGCTGACCAGATCCTCTTTCAACACCAAGCACCTGAGTGGAGATACTCAGAAACCTTACCCCTCTTCAGATACCAAAGCCTGCAAAGAAGCAAAGGATTTTGCAGTTTCCAAACTGCTGCGTGAATTTCAGATGAGCTAAATTCTCCTGTGTGAAAGCTAGCAGCAGTTGGCAACCGTGATGGCTTCTTAGGAGGTTCACAGCTCCACATACAATATCCCAAAGTGACATAAAAGCACGGATGTGCTTTGGTTCAAATAATTAAGCATACAGAAGCTGTTCATGTGCTCTGCAGTACATTAACACCACTGACTTCAAGAAAGTTGCTGCTGCTTTCATATGTGAAGGATCTAAATCTGGCATATTGCCTTAAAATGTCTGAATCTTTCTTTTGTCATTCAGCCAGTGATACTTTAAGCCTGTCTTGCTGATGTCCTGTAGCCACAAAGTATATCCATCCTATACTGTGCTTTCTAATCAGACTTACATATGAGCAGGATGCAACTGTATCCCAAATGCAGGCCTCCAACAGAAACGTACAGACTATTAAAAGCATTCCATCCAATTTTAAACAGGATTCTGCCAAAACACTTAAATAGAGACGGTCAGCAGACTGCACAGTGGTTGCCATGATGAAGTGAGACACCAGCTTAAGCTCTGTCTGCACCACAGATTTAACCACACTGGTAGCTACTTGGTGGTACAGCCTGTTGATCTGGGCTCATCACTGTATAATTCATCCTAAGACCTATTCGCTCCCATCAACAGAGAATCTCAGTGTGTCTGTCTGAGGCTCTAAGGAAGCATGTGAGTGGGTGTGTGCTGTTCACAGATGTGATGCTATAGGGCTTCAGGAATGTGACTGAAGAGCTTGCTGACTGTTGTTTATCTTCTAATTTAACGCCAGTCTCTTAAGGGTGAAAAAAATTGAAAGACTGGCTCCCAGTACTGCTTTACAAACTGAGATGAGATGGGTTTGTCTTCAAACACTTGGGTGATTTGCTTCTGGAATTACATCCCTGGATACTACCCTCCTTCTCCTTTCTCTTGCAACTCTAACGCAAAATCAGTAAAACAACATGAGAGCCAAATGGTAATTAAAACTTTCCATCACACTGCACTGACACTATCAAGATGTGGGTGGATTCACTGACACAGTAGTGGAAGTCCGAAATCAGCATTGGTTCCATTCTTTAGAAATGCAGTGCTTCTGGCACCCGGACAGAAACGCCCACAAGTCTTGAGAGAATATGATAGTTGACCTAAAATATTTGTATACACTAGGTTATTCAAACAGTTTTAAAGATATTTCTGAGTGAGAGCCTTATTTCAGTTTTTTCTCTGGCTCCGTGCTCGAGAAACATCTTGCACTTCACTGAGAACTTGCTGGGAATCTAGATTATATCCCAGCTCTGAATGCTTGGCCAAGGAGATGTAGGCCTCTGCCAGCAGAAATATACACTGGAAGACAGGCTGCCTCAATGTATTTTACCAGTACTCCACCACATATTGGACTGATTTGAAACAACCAATTGCAGCTGTATTCTTCTACAAAGTACACTCAGATCAGGCACATTTCACAATGAACCGCTTCAGATGGATTTGAATATATATGGAAATTTTTGTCCTGTAATCCTTGCAAGAAGGGAAGCAATAACTCGCCCAAATCTTAAAGAATAAATAATCTTTACATATCAAGCATTGCACAGATAGCCATTTATTCCCAAGTGGGTTTATCTTTCTTTGCAAGAATTCCTCTGGATAGAAGCATCAAAGTTTTGAGTTTTCTTTCCATATATATATAGATAGATAGATAGATAGAAATCTACAAAATAAACAAATCTTTTTGCCATTAAAAAAAGAACCAAATGCCTGCTATGAAATAGTAAAGGAAGCTAAATAATGAAAGGAACCTAAAATATCAGAACAGTCTTAATAGCATCCAACAAGCCTTAAAATTAAAGGAGGAAAAAAAAAAGAAAACTGCAAACTGACTAT
Organism: Excalfactoria chinensis; assembly: GCF_039878825.1. Lineage (NCBI taxonomy): Eukaryota > Metazoa > Chordata > Aves > Galliformes > Phasianidae > Excalfactoria > Excalfactoria chinensis. The sequence goes on from NC_092827.1 coordinate 82,869,124, forward strand.
TGAATGAAAGTAGCTAAATAAATTACATGTGGAGATAGCCAAGAAAAATGGCACCAGACACCTGGGACAGTTAGAACTGATTGATGTGGAGCAGAAGAGAAGCTTTTTCAGGATGGAGCCTTCAGTGTTAGGAACAGAACACAAATCAAAATGGTCACAGACCAACATTAAAAAGTCATCCTTCACCATCACAACACATGTAGACACGTGATCACTTTATACAAAATACATTTGTTCTGCAGAGGCATCTGCTGTAGGCCCTTTCTCTCTTGGTCTGATTGGAGACATTCTCCAGCTTACATCCCAATTTCCCATCTCACATCTTAGCTTTTATCACATACTTGTTGTAGTCTCAGCTCCTAAAGTAAGTGGGCAAGGGGAGGAATAAGATTAAAGCAGCTGAATTCAGCCCTGGTGATAGCAGTCATGCAGGAAGTCTGGACCATCTGGCTTCAACATCAAAGCACTAATCCCAGGGCTGGGTTTGTGTCCTGAGCAATGGGTCACCCTTCCTCTGGGGCTGTCCAGAAATAACAGTGATGTCAGATCAATAGTTGACTGCAGTTTTCCAAGTCACATGTGTTTTTTTTAAAACAGGATTTGCAAGCTAAGTTTTTCTAAGACTATTCATTTCTTTCTGACAAGCAGCACACACACAAACTGTCTCACCCATAGGTAAGAAGGTTTTGCATAGGAAACCTCAGTATCCAGATGCCAGCTGCTGTTATAGCACAGTCCCACTGTTTCCAGACCTAGCCACACAAGACATTATTTCAGCATTTGCTCTCAGGTGACTGTGGTGACTGAGACACTCCCCTTCCATCTGCCACACTGCTGATGTCATTAAAGCAGAACTTGAAAACCATTCCCAAACAACACCTACTCTTGGAATTAGGGCTTAAATGGATCACAACAACTCACTCTAAAGTGAAGGAGCATGAAAACAGGAGGGGGAACAGCTGTTTACAAGGGTGGATAGTGATAGGACAAGGGAACTTTCTTAAACTGAGACAGGGGAGGTTTAGGTTGGATATTAGGAGGAAGTTTTTCACACAGAGGGTGGTGGCACACTGTAACAGGTTGCCCAAAGAGGCTGTAGATGCCCCATCCCTGCAGGCATTCAAGGCCAGGCTGGATGTGGCTCTGGGCAGCCTGGTCTGCTGGTTGGCGACCCTGCACATTGCAGGGGGGTTGAAACCAGATGATCATTGTGGTCCTTTCCAATCCAGGCCATTCTATGATTCTATGAAATTATCACCAGAAATTCAGTTCCAGTGCTCAAGCTCTGCAGCCATCACTTCTCTAATGATTCACTATGCAAACATCTCCACCTTGCTAGCCACTGCTAGGACCTTACCCTGCCATGCAACTGATCTTGCATCCATGCAGGCAATATCTGTCCCAGAAATACACCTCTTAATAAAATCTTCTCATGCACCGTACATTCAGTCCACTAATAATAATAATTTAAAAAGGCAATGCAAAAATATGAAAATTATAAATACTGCAACTTCCTGTTTCCTAGTCCTAAAATAAGTGATGAACAAGCAGTGCAGAATGCTTTTTTTTTTTTTTTTTTTTCTTTTTTTTTCCAAACGTTCCCAGAATGCCTGTCATATTCTCTGGTGGTGTGGTCTTGAATTATTTTAGACTATAAGACTTACTCCCCACATACCCTCCACTAAAGGCCACATCGCTTTCTCAGCAGTCAGTACAATCAAAGGTACTGCGAGAATATGCACACAGATACTTTCCTTCCCACTCCCCCTTATCCTAGGACAGTTCTACAATCTCACAGCATGGGTATCTCTCTTAGTAACTTAGTGATGAATCTAATCTCTTTTTGTTGTTCCCATTGCTAAAATATTTACTGAACTTCAAAACCAAGACTAACTAATTTAGATTATAGCAGAGTGCCACCTAGTGCCAAGCAGGTTTGAATTTAAAAAGCATGCTCTTATCCGTGATAAATTAATGAATACAAATTGGTTCTTTAGATATATTTGCAGTCTAATATATGTCTGTGACTGGGTGCAAGGAAAGTACACAAAGTAACAGAGGGGAAATTATAAAAGAGTCTGAACTAATGGCATTATTTGTAAAGTTGGCAAGACTCTGCCATTACCTAAGCCTTGCAGTTCTAGGTGAGTCTCTAAAGAGGTTATTACATGTGCTCAGGACTTCAGCACAAAACAAGATAGACACAAATGGAAAAAGAACAGTGTGGCAGTACTCTCAAACTACTCATGAAGTGCCCAAGGATAGAGGAGAAAGAATAGCTGGAATTGGGCTGGAAGAGGATGAGGGCAAGAAGTTATTCCTTGACAGTGCAAACACAGCTTAATCATTTCCTACTATAAAGGAATGATGTTCCCATGCTGTAGATGTTCTTCCCTGAGATCAATAAAAGAAATCTTCAACACACCCGACAATGGGTGTTTTGTAAAAGATTGTTAGGAAAATGATGCCCAGCCTACAGAAATCTTACTCTTGTCTCTCAGTGAGAGCTACGAGTAGTTACTAACAACTGGCTCACACAAACCGTCAGGGTGGAGCACAGATATTCCCAGCAAAACATGATCTGAGAGTAAGTCTATTTGCAGCGTGGTGCTGTCCTCTTCCTTGGGTGTGTTTGAGAGAAAGCTGAGATTAATTGCCATTTATTATGAGAAACACAACTTATCTTTAAGCCAGTATTACTGGGCAGAGTGAATCAAGACATAATTCAATGAATAAAGATTGTTTCCGATTTCCTTCTCGTCCTGTTCAGGACTTGCAGACTGCAGCAAAGCCACAAAACACCACTTTCACTATGTGTATTTGAAGCCTGGTATTATTTAGAAGCACAGACTGAAGCACAGAAGTTATCAAGTTCTTCCATATTGGAAGAAAATAATGTTTCCTAACAGCTTAGTAACTGTTTGAAATTATGGAAAACACATCTTTGCCATGGGATAACTTTGCACAATTCATGGGTTTCTTTTTCTTTACTTGTTTTGGTAACAGCAGGGTTAGAGACAGATGAAACCTTTGTAGGCACAGCAGTTTGCAAGCTCTGCCTGATGTGCAACTACTACATTAACAAAAGTAATCTGAACTACTTACTCCATGTTACAACAACAAGTCTCTGACTCAAAAGTCTCATCTTGAGGGATGAGAGAGCCAACACTCTGCTGAGACTGTGCCTACTTGTAGCCATTGGTGTCATGATGGAAGAATTTGGTACAGCCCATCAGGGCACCAACAGATAAGGTGCGGAGACACCTCTGTAGGGTAGAACCCTTGGGAAGACCACTCCCTTTGAAGCATCAAGTTGCTCCCAGAGAGCACATTCCCTCTCTGCAAAGTATGGGAGATGGGTGGCTCTGGGTAGTATGAATGCTGTGCACCTTCCCCCAGCTGCATACTGTATACTGCTCAAGTGCTGCAGGTAGGAGAGTGCTCTGGGATTCAAGCCTCAAAATAATAAGTAAAGCCTAAAATAATTAACAAGACAAAATTGAAGCTCCTTACAAATCTTACAAATCTTACAAATCTTACAAATCTCCCTCTTACAAATCTCCCAGATGGAGGCAAGGGGAGATGCCGCTGTCCTTCACAGTTGACATTTAACTCACAAGGTTTTATCACACTACAATAGAACTGAATCTACTTCAACACAAACATGACATGTTCTATGCAGTCTTTAATCATTCAAGTTCCTGGTCTGCATGTTGGTTTTTCATGGAGAAATTTGTTCATTTAATCAAATAAATATCGACACCATTTCACACATTTCCACATGCAATAAATGCATGTTATTAAATCTTTACCTTTATAGAAAACTTCAGCAGAGCAGCACACTTCAGCTTTATGGAAGAAAGATGTCCTCTTTCTATGAGCAAGGATACTGAGACACAGGGGTACAGCCTTTTGGCAACAGCTTCCCCACTGAGTTCATACAAGATCAGCCCCCTACTCAGGACTTGGGTTTAGAAGACAGGTTACCATTGGGAAACTTCTGTATCAAGCCCCAGAAACCTCCAAACCAAATCCAGCAAACCATGAGACCTGTCTTACAAAACCAACTCAGACAAAACAAAGGGGCTGAGTCCGAACAATCCTCGTGATCCCTTGCTCTGGAATCCTCTTTTGGTTACTGCATTTGAACTGTTCAGACTGAAACACAATGCTCAGCTGCAAAATATTTTCTGTTTTGGCAGCTCACAATCTAGTTCCAAAGGCACATGTGAAATACATTCCTGGGTAATCTTGGAGTGAAGTGGGCCAGATGGTAGCAGTCAGATGTGACCCAGTTCTTCTTAAGCTCTCATATTTTCAAAGATGTGTGCTGAAAAAAACTCGTGCATCTCTCCCACAGCAGACACATTTCACACAGGGCTTCCAAGGCAGCTCAAGAGCACACAGACCCTCACCAGCTGCCTTTGTCCTGGGGATAGAGGAGCTGTGCACATGTGTAAACTAACAAGTTATCCCATCACAATTTTTATACTGCTTTCTGAAGAAGAGCAGATCGTGGGGATATCAGGCAGCCTCCTAGGTTTAAGGAGGGTAAGGGAGCGGAAATACTTTCTTAAGGCTTCACTGAAAGGAAACAGATTAAAAAAAAAAAAAAAAGAGAGGGGGTGGAAATGGGTTCTAGTTGTATCAGCTGGAGTGGAGGGAACAGCTTTCAAAATGGCCATGGAGTATTTCAATTTAAGGTTTAGACTTCATTTTGTGAGAAAGACTTCAAAACACATAATTCCTGTTCAAAAATACATGAACAAAGCACTTCTTCCAGAAGGTTCATTTTTTGTTCTTATTTTCTTTTCATGTATTTGGCACAGAAATCAGAATAACATCCCTAGGACGTCAATGTTTCAGCATTATGGTGCTCAGAGTAATGCCATGTAACTAACTAATGCTGCAAAACCCCCACCACAGCAGGAGGCACAGCAAAGAAAAGCCCCACCAGACTGGGTGACCACTGATGCCAGCCAGCTGAATGGTTCCTGATCCTCCATTTTGTGGGACTCCATCCTCCTCACAATAGCACAATAGTCAGATTTTGGACTTGATAGGGAACAAAATGTCATAAAGAATGGATAGCCCATACATACCAGCTCCAGTACCCTGCAGAAGCAGAGTTCTCCCTACATGAAGAGCAGCATGACTTGTGGAGCTGAAGCTGGCACAAATGACCACAAAGAACCATCGCTTCATAAGGATGCATGACATACAAGGAAAGATTCAGACTACTACAAACATTTGGTTCCACCTTGTGGCTTATCAGATTAACTGGTAAGAGGCCCTTTGGGACCAGTAGGTATACATGCTGGTTGCTCTATTGCTCCTGAGGTTGGCAGTTTCTAACATCACAGGTACTTGCTGTCAGACGACTGTCGAAGTTTGTGAAGAGGACAAACGGTAACCATTTGCAGGATTTCAGAAAAAAGCTTTTCTTGTTTTCATTAACACAAAATAATGGACAGGACACAAACTATTTTGTGGAATGCCACCCGTCCTTCAGTTTATCAGAGCAGCTGCTTGCAACACAGAGGCTGAGCTGGAGAGAAGTGACTGTTCACCAGCCAACAAGGCAACAAATCTTGCCTAGTGCTGTAGGCTGCCTATGGAGAGCCTTTCAAGAAACTGAATTGCTTAAATCTGAATGTTATAGACCAACAACATAAAAATACAACTTGCCAATTAAGAAAAAGTAATTAAATTTTCTTGAGAGGCAAAATTCTATTCCTACAAGCCCATGGTCTACCCTGGTGAAAACAAGAAAGATGCATCTTTTTTGGCTTATGTACAGACTAGATTATCCTGATGATTGATACCATTCACTTTGTGGCCAAAGTTTTGGCAGAGAGGCGAAATAATCTGTTTCTACCTGCAGCAAATGGAAATACCAGATGTTCTGTAAATGAATGGGGAAGTGAAAATAAACAACATGAAAAATGCATCCAGTGAGGGATGTATTTTTGGAAAACTTTTTCTATGTTGAGAAGCAACTGTGCAGCACTGTTTAGTTTCAGTCTTAACACAAGCCTACATGGAGCCAGCTCAGATAATCACAGCTGTAACAAAGGCATTGTAAATTGATAGAAATATTTAGTAAAAAAGAAAAAGGAGAAATCTACCAAAAATATATATTCAAAATGTCTTATGCAAAGCAATAAGATTTCCCAAGCTACATTCTGTTTCCAACGTGAGAAATAAACCAGTCTCACTGCATATCATCCTGCCCTCATTGGGTCTACAACTTACCAGATCAGAGCTGGGAGGTATGAGCATATTTCCACACAGGAAAATTTTTTACCCATTGGTGAGAAAGGTAGAAACTCTAGCTCATGCTGAAAGGGGGGTCAGAGATGAGTAAGGGAAACTATAGCACAGCTAGAAGAACAGGACCCTACATTGCCACAAAACAAAGTATTCCAGGGTCTTGCATGGAGATCTCCAGACTTTCAGATTAGCGACCAAATATTTTACTCCTTCAGCAGGAAAAGAAGGTACAGCCTTTGTAACAGACGCTCTCCGGAGTCAAGTTGGAGGACAAACTCAAAAGCTTGCACTCAATGCAATTCTGTAATGGCAATGTGTTTCCTTTATGAACATAAGTTAAATTAACTGTATCAGTTTGTCTCCACTAAGGAAAGTGCTTATACAGAGGCACAGAGTATTGGATGAGATGGAGATATTCAGAATTGCTTTAACTGAAAAGCAAAATAATAATACCCAAGTCTCCTCTCATCACAGTGGATAGAGAGGGCATGATTTCTGATGAGAGCTTGTAACCAGATCTGTTTTAATGGAACAGCAACCTCAGATGAACACTAGTATTGGAAAGCAAGATTTATAAGCAAACACTATGAGCACTGTCAAGAGTAAGCCTAAGTCTGACTTCGAAGGGGAACAGTGAAAAAGATTGGTTGAGAAGATCAGCAAGAAAAATGCTTTAGAAACATTTGTTTTGTAACTAGGTTTGACAATTGTTGTGCAACATAATTCCCATTCCATTTTCCTCTACTAGAAAATCAAAGATTCTTACAAAAGAGCAGCTTACAGAACGAGAAATGCAAAACCACCATTTAGTTCACAAAACACTACAGCAGCGTGCGCAGCCCTTTACTGAGCTAAGTAGGGTGACACATCCATATAAAAACCCCTCTGCAGCTTTCTCCCTCATTTCAGCTTGCAAGTTATGAAGAAAAATATTGTCATTTCCTTGAATACATTTATTCATGAACAAAATGTTGTTACTGACAACTGACCCTGGGCCAGACCCCATCTGGAATAGACACAGTCCAGAGAGAGGCACAGTCATGGATGCCATGGTTTTTTTTTTCTTCAATTTTCTGCTGTGTCACATGGCTTATATACCAGCATGGCTTCCACAGATGCATATCCCGTACACCTACTGTGCAACCTCATGCACACACGACCCTTCCCACTCCCAGAGTCCTCCCTTGCATAAATCATCTCATCACGAGGCATTCAGCAAAGCACTTCTTCATATCCCCATTCCGTGGTTCCACTTCACATGCTTTGACTGTTGTTATCTGTAAGGGGTGGCTAATACAAAGATGATGGCAAATATTTAAAGGTTATATGCAAAGGAAAACTCACCAATGTTGATGCCTTAGCTGAAGAAGCTGGGGCAGTCTCCACCAGGGAGCAATATCCAAAAGATGCTGCCTCGGTGGTGGTCAGCCCTTAAATGAGGTCTTAGAGGAGGCGGAGCTGAGCTCCACCCCTTCCGGGAGCACAGCTAGATTACTCTCACCTGTGCTCCCATAGCTGACCCAGCACTCAGCTGATTAATCAGAGGTTCAGGCTGTGATTTCCCATACATTATCTTAGCAGTTCTTTACTCAGGCCTGTCCCCTGGTTGACTTCATTCTCCAACACAAGCCCAGATATCTGAACAACTATTTGGAGAATGTTTATCTGTCATAGTCAAGAAAATTCAATGATGCAATCCCATTCTTCTGTCATATGAGAACATATTTCCTTTCCATAAATAAATTCCAGAATCACCTTTCCATTTCAAACCTTAACTTTGTATCTCTGAGATTTCTTACATGAATATTGGCTAGCATTTCTTAAAAATTGCCTCTTCTGAAATTACTTTCACAAGGTAAAGCTTGGTAGGCTCCTCCAAAGAAAGAAACACAAGGTGAAAGCAGCATTCATAGCATGTGTGAACATGTATGCCTGAATAAACTCTAATTAATATTTACTTGGGAATCTCTGTTAAGGCAACTCAGGGCAGATATTTATCAATTTATTTACTTAAATTGCAGCAGGAAGACCAGACACCAAATATTTCATAAGAAATATTCAACATCCTCATGATAAGGAGGTAGGTGATTTGTGGATTTTAGCTGGTTTTTGTTTTTGTTTTTTTTTTTTTTTTTTTTGACCTGTTTCCACCATCCATCAAATCAATGTTAAAAATAATAATAATAATAAAAAAATCACAAGTTTCTACAGAGCACTACAGATCAAGAAGCAAAAAATTGCCATTATCTTCATATACAGCCATGGTGTGGCACACGAGAGGTAAGGAAAAACAAGCATTGGTGTTGTTCAGCCAAAGGAAGTGCTGCAAACATCTCTATCGTGTCTATACACTTATGTGCCTGTAATACACTTGTCTTATTTGTGGCTACTGTTTGAAATTGGCTTCTGTCACTACTGTGTATCAGTACCTATGCAACCTCACTACTTCAGTGTTTCAGTAAACCTTTATCAATGGATTGTTCAAGTCTGGATCACAGGAGAAAACAATGGTGAGTTTTATTTATTTATTTTTTTAAAAAACTGAACTCTGCCCTGAAAATGACTACAAAGTGAAATTTCTTGAGAACTTCCCAGAATAAACTTTGCGGAGGGCCTTTGAAAATTTGAAGGAACAACAGAAAGCAAACAAATCAGGTTAAGGATAACAAAACAGTTTCATGTTGGGCTGATCAAAAACTTGTCTGTTCCTTTGCACATGTGATTTTAATTCCCTCGGTTTCTTGCACATTTCATTAAATACATATTTTACAGAGATACAATGTGGTAGATGTACCCCTACACCAAGCTCCCAACTTCTTGCAGATATATCTACTTGAAAAGCTAGGAGTTGATCCCCATGGTTTTCAGTGGGACAAGCCTCTAGAAACATTGTCAATTCTGCAGAAAGTTCTACTGCAAAGTAAACCATTTATGGCAGTTCTCCCCATCTACAGCCCTCCCCGCTCCATGCACAAATCCTTCCTGCTCTTCATTGGAGGATTATGATTTATTCCCACAGGATGATTCTCAGGAGATAGCACATACAAGAAGGAAATATTATAGTTGGCAGTAATTCAAAACCCAAAATGGGATACAACCCACAGTTCCCCTAAGTCTTTCCTTACAACAGAGCTAAAACAGAATGTCTTTCATACTATCTGTGACATTAAAATCTGTGACCTTGGTCAGACTCCAGAGAGATCTGGAGAAACACAGGAACTTGCTCTGCAGTCAAACCTGTGGCAGACCTTGTGGCAGTGCTTTCCTTTGCCCATTTCCAGCCAGTTGTGCTTAAAATTGTGGGAGAATTGAGGGGGAAAGTAAAAAATCAGTGGAGTAAATGAGAACTCTACATACAAAATTTTCTTCCCATCTCCTCTTTGAAATTCATGGATCTTGATATCTGTGTGCTGCTGCTAAAATGAAAACAATCAGGGAGGAAATAATCCAAGTCAGTGAAACTGCTCCAAGAATATCACTTGCACTGACGATGATGACATGCCATAGCATAGTACTCACAAAAAAGGAAACTTTTATGGACCTCTGTAACTTACTGTGGGACAGAATGCAGTGCACAGTCACCTTTGGGTATGGACTTACATCCATACACAAGCAATATCATTTGGTCCTTGAGTCTATATCAAAATTCTCCATTATAAACTGAGGTTGATGCGGATGTACACATAGTCCTGACTATGTGCGATGGCCACCTATCCTGACAAAAAATGACCAACTAGGACAAAACTGTCCTAGTTGTGATTTTTCAGCAGTTTCCCACCCAGGTAGCAGAAACACCACAAGATTACCCTTCACAAGTTAGGATATATGCAATCTCAACACATGAAAGATTTTGATGCAAGAAACCCAGCTTCATACAACCAACGCTTAAGTCTTTATTTGCTAAACTTGGGGCAAGTAGGAGTTCTGTTTATACTTCAGACTCTTCACATTAAACATTCATGACAAAGATCTCATTAGCATTAACAGTGTTGGGTATACGCACGTGCACAAGATTTTGATTGTTCTCTCTGGTCATAATTCTGCAGTGCTCAAGCCTTCAAGGAAAAATCCAACTAATGCAAACCCATAAACAATGTTTTACATAGAAACTCCACCTGCAGTGGAGTTTTGCAATTTAAAACACTGTGCCCAGCAGGGATGCAGCTCACACACACCCCTGTGCCAGAAGAAACAATGGGAGCTTAGCATACACTTACCTCTTCTGCACGCTACATAGATCAGTTTTCTTCTCACTGACAGATAGAAAACTGTGCATTTTGTTCTCCTTTTCCTGAGATCAGGGTGAGTCTCCAGGCCATCCTGATGCAGCAATAACACGACGTTTGTTCTCATCTTCTTTTATCTCAGCCACGAAATTCCCAGTTCTACTCCCATTTATCCACACAGTACCAGACACAGGCCTGTGTTTATACAACACAAAACACTAGGAATCAATTCCATACCACTGCTAAAGTAATTGGCCTTTGAAGTAGTATCCTCATCAGATGCAGGCAGCTTAGGACACTTCCTCCTCTATTATTTTATTGAATGCTATAGGCATTGTTACAGGCACATGAGAAAGCATGAAGGGGTACAAGAGAGACTGAAGGGAAAAACTTATTGCCAGAACAAGGACTTGATGGATCTGTGGGGAAGGATGAAAGGAGGGGATGACCCTTCTGGAATAACAAGATGGCCTACTTAAGGGAAGTAAGTTCTGAAACACCATCATAAGCAAATGTCCCCTTTTGCTTTCAGGCTGGAAGGCCAATGATGTGCGCAGGACGAGAGCAGGCTGTATGATGCGAGATTCAGAGCAAGGTAGGCTTGAGAAACTAGCGGTGAACAATAGAAACATCAGATTGATTAAATATCTCACAACATGGAATTTGGTATCTCAATAGCTATCTCTAGCACTTCTTTGGCTCACCATACAGAAGTATGTTCTAGAAAGAGTAACATCTTCATTAAAAAAAAAAGAAGGGACAATGACTATAATCCAGACAGCCTTTAATAAGTTAAACAATAGGGTCTTAGGCAGCAATCCCAATGAACTAACAAAGCATACTGGTTGTCAGAAAGCAAACTGAGGGGATTTTTCACTTATCCAGTAAGATGCCTTGAGTTTGTGAGTTACCTCTTCAGAAGCATTAACCTCTAGAGGACGTGTCAGGAACTTCAGCTCATCCATCCCAATGACGGTGTGCATCCAGGCCTACGGGGGGTCATGGGGCCTGTCCTGTAGCACCAAGATGGGAAACACAGTCCCACAACTGCAATCCCCTGCCCCCTTTCCCTCTCACCTTACATCCTTCTTGGAATGCTTCCCCTTCCCTATGCTCCTAAACCTCCTTAAGAGCTCATGCTTCCCTGCACCATAAGGGCAGTAACCTACCCTTTTCTTTCAAGCATTAAAAAAAATGGCCCTGGGCAGTATTATCTGTTTGATGCTTGCATATGCTTACAAATGCATCACAGTATATATTAAATCGTTTACAGTGTGGGTGCTCCTCAAACTCTTAATTGTACAATTCCATTGTAGGCAGGTTTTCATTCTTAGTTGATTAAAGTATTAGTACATAAACCATCTGCGAGAAATAAGGATTAGGCAATGGGCTTGGACTTGTTCAGAAGGAAAGCAAACAAGCAGCACAAGTCTCACACAAGCAAAATCCATCTAGTGTAATATTAATCCTTTCGTTGCCAGGAATCAACGTTTCATTGGCAGCAGAAAGAAGAATTTGTTTCTTTGGCTCAGTCTAGCTTAAATTTCACAAGGGCTTACTACTAACTTTTTTTCCCCAATTCAGCTGAAATACTGCACTGAACTGAAGGAACTATAAAAGAGTGTAACTTACAGAGTATACATTTTGGACAGGGCCTTGTTATCAGTGTCATAAAATGTTAATTTTTGCTCCATTTTTAAAGAAAACCAAAGCAATAATCTATGCATTCTAGAGATGATTAAATAAAGGCAAGAGGCTGGAACTTAGCACACATCATTTGCAAAAACTTGTTATTTATAATAAGAACTACAGGAAGATCAAACGTAAGAAATGCTTGGTTCCCCATCACCCATCTACAAAATGCCCCACATAATCATAGAATAGTAGAATTACCCAGGTTGAAAAGACTTCAAAAATCATCAAATCCAATCTCAGTACCCTAGTACCCTAATTCTAACCATAGTACCCTACAATCCTAATTCTAACAACCCTCTGCTAAATCATACCTCTGAGCACCACATCCAAACGGCTCTTAAACACATCTAGGGACAGTGACTCAACCACCCCCTGGGGAGGCCTCACCAGTGCTGAGTACAGGGGCAGGATAACTTCCTAGTCCTGCTTACCACACCATTCCTGATACAAGCCAGGATGCCATTGGCCTTCTTGGCCACCTGGGCATGCTGATGGCTCATATTCAGCTAACTGTCCATCAGCACGCCAAGGTCCCTTTCCACCAGGCAGCTTTCCAGCCACACCTCTCCAAGCCTGCAGGGTTGCCAGGGGTTGTTGTGACCAAAATGCAGGACCTGACACTTGGTCCTATTGAAACTCCTGCCATTAACCTTGGCCCATCAATTGAGTCTATCCAGGTCCCACTGTAGTGCCCTACTTCTCTCTGGCATATCAACACTCCCTCCCAACTTGGTGCCAACTGCAAACTTACTGAGGGTGCACTCAATCCCCTTATCCAGATCATCAGTGAAGATGTCAAACAGAAGTGGTCCCAGCACTGAGCCCTGGGGGATGGTGCTCATGGCTGGCCCCCAACTGGATTCCACTCCACTGACCACAACTCTTTGGGCCCAACCATCCAGCCAGTGCTTCACCCAGCAGAGCATATGCCCGTCCAGACCACAGGCAGCCAGCTTCTCCACGAGAATGTTATGGGGGATGGTGTCAAAGGCCTTTCTTAAGTCCAGATAGACCACATTGACAGCCATACCTTCATCCACCAAGCGGGTCACCTTGTCATAGAATGAAATCAGGTTTGTCAGACAGGATCTACCATTCATAAACCCATGCTGACTAGGCCTGATCCCCTGGCTGACCTTTAATTGGTCCATGATGGCTCCCGAGATTATCCATTCCATAGTATGTCATCATATCATATGTTTTTATAAGTAAAACCCTATTAATATCAATTCACCCGAGATGCATCTGATATGGATACATATCATAAGATGCATTTGCTGGACCTTTCCAACATTCCAGTATTATGCAACCTAAGCAAACATTTTAATGCAGAGTTTGAAGTTTCAGTCACGCTCAATAGGGTGCAATAGTTTTTATATCTAAAGTACAGCCTCCACCCTGAACTTCAGCTCCAAGTGACAAAGACTATCACCACTACAAGCTGCCCGAGCTGGCAGAAGATGCTGTCTCCCATGCCAGCAGGCACATGAAGCCATATCCTGCTTCCATCATGAGTAAGGCTGCTTCCCACCTTACCAGCAGCCCAGGGAAAGCAGCAAAACCTTGTACTGAATTTGGACAGAAAGGGCCAGGAAGAGCATGCTACTGCACAGCTGCCCATACTCCAGTGATATGTGATGTTGTGGGTGTGCTGGAAACAGCATGGCATGATCTTAAGGCACCTGCTTGTTCAGTTTAGAACAGCTACGTAATCTGATGGAAGAGTCACTGATGTTCCCAGTCAAACTCAGGAGGTGGCGGTGCAGTTTTTTTTTTGTTTGCTTTGGTATTGGGTATTTGGCTATCTTTCTTTCTTCTTTCTTTCTTTCTTCTCCACCTCACCCTCCTTTTGCAAATGACAGGAACCAGCTGCAAGTAATATGATATGAATATAAAGCCTTATAAAAGACAAAGAATCATTCGCAAGGAATATATGAAGAAACTGAAGCATACTGTGACCCTTGATAGGACAAGGGGGAAATGGTTTCAAACTAAACTAAAGGAGGGTACATTTAGATGGGATATAATGAAAAAGGCTTCTTTACAATAAGGGTGGTGAGGCACTGGTGCAGGTTGCCTAGAAAGGATCTGGATGCCCCATGTCTGGAGACACTCAAGGTCAGGCGGGGGGACTTAGAGCATCTGATCAAGCTGTAGGTGTCCCTGTTCATTGTAAAGGAGTTGGACCAGGTGGCCTTTAAGGGTCCCTTCAACTCAAAACAATTCTATGACCTTCTTCATCTGCAACTGGACAGTGACCATCAGCAGTGTGGAAGCATCATGATATTTAACACATTATTTCACAAATAACCCTGTACTTCTCACATGACTTGAGAAGCAAGCAGAACCCACGAAGCTAAAACCACAATACACACCAGGACTGATACTTACCTGTAATCCCACAATGCCTATCAAAATGTTTGAAAAGTAAGAATGAACAATATTTAGGAGTTTCAGCTGATGCTCATAATGCTAAATGAACTTATTTTTAGAGTTATCAAAAAAGCAACAGCTAAATGAGGTCCTCTTCCTTTTCTTCTAAAATGATAGACCCAGACATCACAAACGTGACCACAACATGCACACTGTATACAGAAGGAGCCAGGAGATATGAAAAATACACTGCAATATATTCTTTTGATTACTTTATTTTTTTTTTTTTTTAATCTTCAAAATTTTCTGCCTCGAGACAGGAATGCATGATAGATAGAAATGGCTCAAACATCTTCACATGAAACACTCTTAATTCATTCACAATTATTTTTCTAAAACATCTACTGTTACATAATCCCACCCATTTCCATCCATTATCACAGATTTAATTATTTGTTAAACAGTAGTTGCCAGCAATTGAAAGCTGTAAGGCTTTTTGCATATTAGTAGAGTCTTCTGAACTACAAACACAAGAATATCACAACTATATAACTCTCACTTTACATGGCAACCCCAGGTGACAGATGTTCCAAATGAAATGTGTTGCTTACGTGGAGTTCATAAAAATGACAGAGAGCTCTGTGCCTCATTAGCTCTAAAATCCTTTTTCCTTTACTAGGATTAGTTTCTAAATCTATGGCATACTCCTCCTTTGGAACCATACAGTTTGATAAGCTGATCTTTATCTTCCATTGCTGCTATTTGGCAAATCTGCAAGTCAGGCATACTAGAGCTCTCCAGTAAAACACTATGTACAGAGCACAGTTTAAACAGATGGGTTGCTTGGAATCCATTTCTCCCTCCATCCGAAGGGAACTACTTTGAGGTTTTCTGGAACTGTTGTAAACAAGAGGATATATTTTTTAATATATATATATGTGTGTATATATATATTTATATATTTTATATATAAATGTTCTAAATGTCCTTTGGGAGTCCATTTGTTTTTTATCTTTCCAAATGATGACTAAATACCTGATCTGTAGCATTTCTCCTGAGAAGATACTAGTAAGGGAATGACAGTTTTGATGCACTTTGGAATGGCACAATCACGTAAACGCTTGCACAATTAAGACTTATGAACTCATCCAAAGTATCTAAACATGATATTCTAACTAAGAACTAAAATACCAGCACAATGCAGCAAGTTAAAAAAGAAAATTCTATGTAATCAAAATATAAACAAGTACATAGGAAATGGATATCTGTCAGTAAAACTATATCTTTTTAAAGTAGGAAACGTATGCACTTAAGAAAAAAACTGTAGCTATCTGACAAACTTCATTAAAAAAAAAATATTACTTTCCAAATGCATATCAAATGCCAAGATATCCCGTAACTGGCCAGGTATAGCCACATGAGAGCTGCATGGCTTACAGCAACCTGGGGAGAGAGAGGAGGCGGGGGAGTAGGGGTGGGAAAAAACAAAGTCACAAAAATAGATCAGCAAGTCTGAAAACGAAAACAAAAAAATCACATCATCTAAATTGCTGTATGCTTATATCACCATTGCTAAAGGATCTGGAGTTAAAAAAAAAAAAAAAAGAAAGATTGCAGTTTAATGATTCTTAGAGTTACCTCTAAAAATTAAGAAAAAAAATTACCAACTTAATATACTAATCCCAAGCACCAATTTAATAATTTAAGTCAACTGTATTTTTCTCCTACTACGGATGGAGCAAGTTCTGCTTGAAGGCTTAAAGCTTAACTCTGGAGCCCATCTGACTTGTGTTCTTGTCACGCATTCTCTGCCATTCACATTAAAGTCAATGTAAAGACTCTCTAGGAAAGCAATTCTTTGAAGAGACAATTGGATCCTACTGTTTAAATCAACTTTCAGGTCATGAAAAGTGAAACACATCAGTATTTGGTTAGTCTGTTATTAAGTAGCCTATAAAAATGGAACAGCTGACACCATTCCTCAATAGGATTTGCCTTAGAACTAGCAGCACCCAGGGCAGACCAACTGTGAGCATGTCCAGACTCCACTAGGAATTAGTAGTGTTAGAAAATTGCATATGTGTTAGATCAAGAAGGCATTGCCATACACGTGGCATCATTGCGTCGTTTTTCCTCTATTTTTCTCATTAAGAAAAAAAGGAAAACAGCCCTACCAAGAACTTTTTGGTTTTTGTTTGTCTTCGCACCTAGAAAAAGCAGCATGGTAACTCCTCAGCTGGAATTGCTCAGTGCTTCCCATCAGCTTACTTCTTTCAGAAAGCCCTTTCACATAGGTAAGGTGGTCTATCTCAGCTAATTCTTAGAGCTAACCTTTTTTTCCAGTATATATTTCATGCCACTTCCTAACAGCAATTTCAGAACTACAATGGATCTATGATAATGTCCACTACTAACTTTGACCAGATCTTGATACAAACCATCGAAGCCAGGCCCTTGGGATGGTTCCACGTATTGAACTGAAGCTCAGACTAAAAATCTCACTGAAACTCAAAAAGCTGGAGTGGTCATGAATCTCAGCTACTTTTGCCTATTTGAACCCTCACCCTGTAATGAAAGCACGCACACGAAGGGAAAATAACAACCATCTGAGCTTGGAGAGTTATGACTCTGGCGAGTTCTCCTGCTGTTCCTCAGTGACTGTGGACTCGCTGTGCTCCTCACTCGTTTCGTTGGAGGGCTCCTCGTAGCCTGGTTCGGCAGGGTCCAGGCTGCTCCCATCGCTTTGCTCCTCACTCTGTTCCTCACTGGCCTCCACAGACTGCTCCAAGTTGCTCTCCAAGGAGGCTGGAGAGCTGCCAGTTACACTTTCAGTTTGGTTCATTTCATTAAAAGGCTGCGGGAGGGGAGCAGGAGACTGTACAGCATTCTCACTGGCAGGGATGGGCACTTTGGTTGCACCGATGTCTACAACAATGTCATTTTGTGGTAGAGTTACCTTCTCCACAAGTTTCCATTGAATAATACTCATGTCTTTCCCTCCAGTTGAGATCAAGTGACTATCACTGTGGGTAAAGCTGACGTTTGTCACATGACTACTGTGAGCACTGTATTTGTGACTCGGGGCCTAGTAAAATAAGCAGGAAAGAAAAATCACACATTTGATTACAAGAGCACAGGATACTGAAATCTAAAGTTAATACTGTTGTTCAGCCCTTCATTCACATATAAAAGTACCAATAGATATTTAGATTTCCCCACACAACACATCCTTTCTTCTTAATGTTTGCAACTCAGGACAAATTTAGAACATTATTTGAAAGGTAATGGTCTTGACACCAAAGTTGGATACTATGAAAAACTTGTCTGAAAGAGTGGTCAGGCACAGTGGGCACAGGCTGCCCAGGGAGGTGGTGGAGTCACTGTTCCTTGAGGTGTTCAAGAAACATGTAGATGATGCCCTAGGGACAAGGTTTAGTGGATAACATTGGTGGTAGGTTGATGATTGGATTAGATGACCTTAGAGGTCTTTTCCAACCTTAATGTTTCTATGACTTAAGGCCTTTGAAGAAACGTATTGAGTCTCTGCTCCAGAGCTTAAGGAAAAATATGGCTACTTCACTATATATACACAAATAAATTAACATATCATAAATAACAACAACAACAGCAAACAAACAAAAAAACCAACCCCCCATAACCCTAATGCATAATCTTCTATACCAACTGTTACCAACTATGTACCAACTAATGGATAAATGCATGCTTTCATCTCCAGTGCTGTCCTCAAAGATTTGGTTGCCTGGTTCCAAAATAACCAGGCTGAAGGCAGGTGTCTGAAAAGGAAGGCATCATGTAATTCAAACATGCACATAAGATTAGACTGGTCTAGACTTACCTTTGGCTTGGAACAGGGATACTGAAAGAGATGGACCTTACAAAAATCATCAGCAACTGCTATCACTTTTCGATTGTGGGATCTGACGAGAGCATTTATGTCTGTCCCATCTGATCCTTCAGGCCATACTCCTAGGAGAGAGAAGCACAGATATTTGGATAGCAGATATTTATCAAACAAAATCTAAACAGCCATGACAGACAAGCTTAACAAAAGAAAAGGAGGAAAATAAATTGGAAAATGGAGCAGGTGTTGAATTAAATGTTGTAGTCACTGTCAGTCTCATGCTGTTCTCCCACAGTCCCTTTTACCCCCAGGCCCTCAACCCTGGGCCAGATAGCCTCGTGGGCTTGATATATTTCCTGGTGAAAGCCTCAGTCTTCTCTAAGGCTGATTCTAAGATTAAGTTTGTTGCTTAGACTGGCAAATCAGCACTGACTTACATATAAGCATTTAAAAGCAAGACTGCTGCTGAAGTATGGAACAAGCCAAAGTACTGTACATTATTCAGAGGTCATTTTTTTGTTGTTCCATGATTCAACAGAGACGATTGATGATATTTTACACAGAAACCCAGACTGTACAAGTTTCATAGATGAAAGTGCTGTCAACTGCTTAAGTACAATTCAATATGCTTTTAAGTAAAAAAATAAGACACTGATATGTCTAGACAAAAGAATAACAACACTGCTTGGATGAAAAGCAGTTGGATGAACAATTTGGGGAGGGGTGAAGCTATAGTATGAACAAAAATAAAGACCTCAGAGATTACCATAAGGAAACTGGTGATTGACATCTGTGAGAAAAACTGAAAGAAAAGTAAGCAAGGTAATGTAAAATAGAAATTTATGCTGATGGTGCCAGATTTTGTAGCTGAGATTAATTTTTTTTATTAACCTGAGAGTTATAAGGATTTTTTTTCCTTCAATTTTTTTTTTTTTTTTTTTCCACCCCAAGAAGAATTTTGTGTCTGATTTACTGAGAAAGATATTCATCACAAGATATGGAAAAACCTTCTTCCTTATAATCACTAGGTTTGGTGGAATAAAAAGCACATGCTGTTGACTAGCTTATACAGAACAAACGTCAGACACGGCACTACCTTATCTTTTCAAACTCCTACATTTTCTTCTTTTTAAGCAAAATGGCAAAAAAAAAAATCAATTTTAAAGTTGTTTCCTCCCCCCTCCCCACCCCCCCCAGCCCCCCAGTTCTTCAGTGGGCGAAGTGAGAACTTATTTTCCCTGGCCAATAACAAAGGCAGCTTATCACGTTCATTGCAGTGCCAATAGAGTACATGGCATATTATTCACTAAAGACATGAAATGCTGTGGAAGGTATTCAGAAATATTTTAGTACTCTTGCACCAATGAATTCAATCTGAAAAATATATTAAACAATTTCCAAGTAGCTCAAAATGAACTAATTTTAACTTTTTCCTGCATTCCTTATATAAAATTCTGTCATCAGATGGGAGGAATAAATGAACTTCAAACCATTTTCCTGAATTTTTAGCTAGCACCTAAGTCAGGTGGTGTTAAACAGCTGTGCTATTTCCCCTTCTTTTTAATTTAAGATTAAAAAGACCGATATTCAAGATTGTGTCTCCTATTAAACATCTTTTTTGTGTTCAAAAATTCCTTGAGCAGTTATAAATGCCAGACAACGTTTTATTATAATAAAGCAGGGTTTGCTTTCCATGCAGCTGAAAGCATGGGAAGCTAAGGCATTAAAGTGACCAAGTTCTGAGTTTTTAAGAACTTTAAAATAAGAAATAAAAACACCCACTGAAATAATAGGACTTCAACAACTGCACTTTAATTTTAATAAATTCTGCTGGCCAGTAAGCCTCTCAAAATAATCTGCTCAGAGAGAAGAGTGGAGAATGTGCAGTAAACAAATGAGTGACTTCAAGTGCTCTGAGTGCAGACTGAGGATACCACTAAGCCACTACAATAGTAAAGTGAGCCAAAACGGAGTGATGCTATTCTCATCTCCACTGTGTGCTTCCATCCTCTTTCATCTGCCAAAAACAGTGCAGTGCCTGTGCCTACAGACACCATCCACAGTGCTGGATCTGTAAAACACATGCTCCTGAAAGCCTAAATCCCATAAACTCAGCCCTCTCCTCCTGAACATCAAAGTGAGCAGTGCCCAGGTTTTTGGATCCCTGAGCCAGCTCACCCCGGTGTCAAAGCCAGAAGCAAATTTCTGCACTGTCTGATTTAACAGTAAAATTCTTGCCTTTGTCTGGGACCACACCACAATTACAGGATTCTGAAAAGGGTGTCAAACCACCAGACAGTACAAAACTAAAGCATGATGAATTTCAGCTAGTAAGTTTAAATATGTAGGTTGCTCCAAAAGCAATGCCTCCTACTTATTTCTATGGAAACTACAACAGATATAAAGGGCATAGTAATACTGTTTGATAAAGCAAATTCTCAGCTACAAAACATTCATTTTTAATACCACACTAGCTATGTATTTTCACCAGTGAAGAACAAGAGCCTGCATGATCCAACAATGCTGTCTCCACTGCTGAAATGCACCTCCCATCACCTCACTGTGCTCATTTACTTTATTCACTCTTCTCTGCCTCAGAATTTTGGAACTTTGAGACATGAGGCCTGTGTATGAAGTCCCCAGATTCCTTCCACCTAGTTTCTATGCCACGCAAGAGCACTAGTGTTAGCTCCCAAATAACCTGCAAACCTTTGACTAGTTGCTAACTAATCTTTTGACTAGTTGCTCATTAAGCAACTGACAGTCCTAAAAATATACATGATAGCTGTCAGAAGCTACAAGAAAGCACTTAAGTTACCTAATTGTTTTTCTTCCTTGTATAAACTGATATTCAAAAATGAACTCCCGGCAGTTGAGAAGATTTGTAGACCCAACCTTCACTTCTAAAGAAACTGCTGATTTACCTGCTTTTGGCATTTTCTACAGTGTGAACAACTGAGAGAGTGGTAGAAGCGAGACATTCAGCATAATGCTCACACAAACTGGATCAAGCAGTACTTTTCAACTGAACACAGAGAAGCAACTTGTTTAAGGTCAACAGAGCTGCCATCAGCAGGAGCTGCTTGGACTAGCTGCATACAGTCCTAGACTAGATTATTAATATATATCTGTCAGCTGTGAAACTATTTTTTTTCTCTACATTTTAGAAATAAATCATTAGGTAAATAATCTTTTACTTTCTAAGCACTATTAATCTTTAGAACCAGTGTCTATTATTCATTTTTTACTACAGCTATCAAGGTGCTGCCATGATTTTAAGTTATAAACTATATCTTACACTTGCACAGTCTTCCTCTTATTCCAAATGTCACCATAAATGTTCATCAATCAACATATGAAAAGAGCAATCTACCTGTTCCATAAGAGCACTTAAAAGCACTGGTAAGCTCTTTAGTTCAAACTCCCCAAAGATGGTAGTCTAAAACGACAGCAGAAAAATCAAATACTACACTTCAAGCTTTAATAGATATCAATTACAATTACAGTATCCAGTGCTCTGTATCACAGAAGTACAATAGTCAGCCTCTTTGGGCTGACCCTTCCATCCCAGAAAGAAATCACAAAAGCATCAAGTAGCTTAAAAGCAAATGAAATGGTACTTACCAAACACTTGAAAGCCTAGCACACAAGTGTATGTCGTCCAATCTATATCCTTACAGTCAGAACGATTCCTGATTAACTTGCAGCCACTTGGAATGTCCCCTGTAATAAAAGTGAATTAAGAGTTACAGCATATAGCCTCACAGTTATACACATGCTCTTTGAAGATGCCAAAATTAATAGAAATACTAACAAATCTTAAGACCAACTTGGAACTGCACTGTAGAGACGAAGATACACCAATACCTTCTAGACACCTGACGCTTTGCCTAGTAATTTTCATTTCCATTTCCAGATTAGCATACCTCGAATGCACTTCCTTGCAGTTTGAGCCCACTGCTATGGTAGAATAGCCTACAAAATGTTTGATGCAATAAATGCTTTAATGTAATAGCCAAATGTCTCCTTCCTACCAGCCTGATGGACATGCTAAAAATCAGTCAACAATTCATAAACTCTGCTTTTAAAATGGTGAGAAACTACTGCCAAAGGAGTCTTGGACAGCTTTTCAACTTGATCTAGAAAGGAAAGATTGCTTTCCAACAGAACGTCTATCTTTCAACAAACCAGCCCAATGCCAATGGGTCACAGCTCTTTGCTTGCCTGTGCAGGTAGTTATTACCACCAAAACTTCCTTTTCCTACAGTCAGACACTGCACCATCTAGATTTGAAGCCTAAGCAGTGACAAGCAAAAAGAACATGTTAACATGTCAGATATTGAAATTTCTGGCTCTTCTTGTCTATGCAGCAACAGAACTATAGTCCTCTTTTTCCTCATTAAAACTATATGAACATTAAATAAAAAAATAGAGTAGATTGATATACACTAAACAAGTTGAACCTGCAGTCTAACAACTATGTATTAAATCCATATTTTCACATACAAAAAAGACAAATGTGAAAACAAGATAATCATTAACTCATGAATGTAATATTATTACTTTGCTCAGTTCTTGACTTCACCAGTCAAAGTCAAGATAACAGACAAACAAAAAACCCCAACAAAGCAGAACAGAACAGACGCACAGACCTGCTGATATTATCACCCCAAAATAACCGGTACTGTTGACACAAATTAGACAACAATATATATTATTTTCAATCTATGGAGATTTGAGCCAACATCAAAACGTAGCGCCACTTGTTCTGTAAATTCTAAGCTGTTAACTTGATTTATGACCTTGTAAAGAAGTAAGCTATATTTGGCATCGACATTAGGTAACACACAGCTCTGAATAACATCAAGATATCAGGTTACAAGAGTTCAAATTAGTCAGTGAGCATTTTGCACGGACTCAATCAAACACATTCTTCTAAATATTGTGATAGTTAATGCATGTTTTTGTTTCCAGTACATTTCACGTCATACTTACAGTATAGAATTTCATAGTCTCCTGAGTTTGACATTATATGCTTGTTGTCTGGGGACCAATCAAGGTGTGTAATATAGCTGGAATGTCCCTAAGGAAGAATGCATTAACATCAGCATGAAACAAACATTTTAAATCAAATAGCAGAAGAAGTTGCATCTATGGTTGGGACAGTTAGCAGGAAAAAATGTACCTCCCCACCCACCTCCAGCTACTTGCACTCCTTTAAAGGCTGCTTACTGCCTAGAGCCACACTCACTAGCAGCCAAGCACACGCAGCTGGGCACCCTGCCTCCCCATGGCACGGCGGATTCCTCATGGGTAAACACTGTCGTCCCGCCTCGACCACAGTGTGATTTACTTCGAGAAGGTACACTGCTGAAATACTGAAGAGCTCACATTTGTACTTGCATTAAGAAAGTATACACCATGACTAATTCAGAAAGGCAAGTTAACTTGCAAGGGATTGCTTTTGGATCTCATCAGAACACTTCATTTCACTATCCATTCAAAATTATTTCAAATATATGCATCCATCTTGAGATTATTTCTCTCTTTGCTTATCTTAAAAACTTAGGATACTGTGACCAACAGTCATAGTTGAAAGTTTCTCCGATGTCTTACACTGCACGCTCACTAATTAATGCCAGCTTCAAATGGCATCCTCCCTATACTACACAGGTCACCCTGCCTAATAAAAACACCTTTGCCTGATTGCAGTTACTAAGACATCAAGCACTACATACCCATCTTTGGTGCTGCAGGAGAAACTAAATGTGTCTGGGTAGAATGTTTTACTTAAGCATTAGGGTTTTTTGCTGACAGTAGTAATACTAAGAATAAAGATAAGAGAGTCTCCAGAGAAGCTGCATATTTGTAAAGGGTAAAAATAATTTATTTATTTATTTCTGTAGAAACGACACTCATTTCACTCTTTTCTTATTCTACTTTTCTATTTCTTCTCTCTGCTCCTCTCTCCAAGGCAAGATTGCTTATTTTTTTCCCTTCCCCAACCACCTGCTGGGCAACATCACACTATCTCCATGACAGACAGCTGCCCGTTCTCCTCCCTTACTCATCAGGAAGACATTGCCCCTCAGCTCCCTCAAGGTCCTGTGGCACTGCAGCACTGCCTATTCCTGAGTACCTCACAGGGCTGCACTGGAGCATGGGCTGGTCCAGCTGCCATGTCAACCTCATCTTCAGCATGGCGTAAGAGATGCTGACTGCTCCCAGGGTTACATGTGGAAATATAACCTGCTCTGTCTGTCATTAGGTTCTCTGTAAAACACTCCAAAAATGCTTAGGAGAAAAGCTGTCCTTTAAGGTTTATTTATGAACTAGTTTCTGTGTATTGACATAACTACACTGCAGTCATGAGTAGGATATACTGTATCAAAAGGCAAACTTGGTATTTGACAAAAAAATAAATGCAGTACTGGCTAGGATTCTTTTCCCCCTCTTATTTTCCAAGCCTTCAAATTTGCAAGCTAACTCCAAGATGGAAAAGAATTGGTCAGTCATTTACTAAATCCTGCCAGACATTTGGCAGCTGTTAAAATTCCTAGGGGTGGTGGGAAGAGAACAATGCAATTGGCCAGGGGGCTCCATGCTGGAAAATCCCTTCAAGCAAGCGATCCCTGCGTGATGAGTTGGAACATATCTTTGCCACTATTTTTAAAGAATAATCAAAATTTTTATTAAAAATCTTCTTCAGTAGTAGCTACTGAAGCAATGCTGTAGCAATGCTTTACTCTCTTCTGCACCTTTACATACGATGACCATATTCACTCACATTATCTCTGGCTAGCAAAGTTATCTGACCACATGAAAACCTTCTCTATTGAAAATGTTTGTCTGTTTCTGACTTCAGTGGTACAAGAGTCAAAATGTCCACAACCTACAGGACGGGCATTTATTCAAGCTAAGCTTAGCGCATCAGATACTTCAGTGTGGCTCCTCACACAGCTTTCAGCCCACAGCTCTCTTGGTAAACGCAGAGTACTTGCTCCTCCTTTGCTAACAGACGGCTCTGGCTAGCCTTGAGCTGCTGACACATAGGAAGTTCATAACCTAGCCCATACCTCCACGTTGCTGTCTGCATAACTGGAGCCCTTGAAAAACAGCTGCACAAGCCAAAGCAGTCATTTCAGCTAATCTGGAATTCCTTCTGATCGCAGCCATCACCACCGCTCACTGCTGAGACATGCTACAGGCCACAGCCATGCCCCTGCAGGAGCCCCAGAAAGCCTCACCATGACTGAAAGGGGATTTAAATCTAACACTGGGAATATAGCCCTTATACACAAGCTGATGCTGGTTCAGTAGATAAAATCCTTCTGAAAGTATTCAAACTATGTTTTCAAGTTGGAAGAAACAACCAGAAGTTGACTAGCAGGAGGACTGAGTCATACTACTTGGAGGTCACTCGTGAGGCTACTGGATGACAGAGGAATGCCAAAAGATCACAGTGCCAGTACCCAAGCCATTGCCAGGACTGCCCCAGGTGCCAAGCACTCCTGGGTGCCACCCTGCTTCACATAAAGCTGGCTTTGGCCCTCTGGCACAAGGGTGCATAAAACCCAACCAGTATCCCTGCAATGCAGTTGGTCAGCTCACAGGCTGCTGTCATCCGCTCGGGCTGGAAGGGTCAGAGCAGCTCAGCCTCAGCAGAAAGCAGGCTGCTAATTTTGGCTTCTACATGCAGTTGCTCAGGCTGAAAAAGAACAGTTAACAGAAATCAGCACTGAAACACAAATTCTTGTTCATGTCTGAGTATAACACTGCTTATTTCTCCCACCTCAAATTTTACAGCCCATGTTAGGCAGACAGACATGTGAAGAGAAGCTGCATATCTGAAATAGTTTTGGGGTGCACAAGGACAGAAAGGATAGCGAAGGAGTGAAACACTTTCCAGTGGGGTGTTACTTTCCATTTTAGCTCAGCTTCACCATCCTCGGTGCACAGAAAACTGGTAGTTGATCAATATTTTCAGATGATCTGGAATTATGAGGCTGCTTATTAACACATTTGTTGCTGAAATAAAGCAGCATTATCAACAAACTAATTGCTCTCTGAAATACTGTCCCACAAGAAAAGGGCAAGGAGACTGAACACCAGTTGATGCTGGTTTCAATTACAAATACACTCTCTCTTGAAAGCAACAAACAAGGTATAAAGAAATAAATGATCTCACATGTCTTCAAAGAACTTGGACAACTTGGTGGACATTTTGCAAGATAAATATTATGCTTTTTAAGATTAGAGGTCCTGAGTGATTTTATCTTGTGTACCTAAAAAATAGGTGATGGAGTGAAATGCTGTGCTGGGGAAAAAAAAGCGCCCCAAAGGAGTCCCCAGCATGCCCAGTTCTCAAACAGTGTGGACTGGGTGGTATGGGGTGTCCTCAGCCAAATGCCCTGGAAACTGGAAATCTCTCAAAGATACCACATGTGGTACTAAAGGACTCGCCAACAACCAGCTGTTTCCCACCCCCAGCAGGTTCCAATGTGAATTCTATAACAAAGATTACCAACATAACATATTACAAAGCATAGTTTAGGCTTATAGTTCTCTCACACCCACTTTCAAATTAAGAAAACAGCTTGAGAAGGTTCTTTATTTTTAAAACTAAAGAAATCCAACTGATTATAAACACATGAGAAATGTTTTGAGGAGGGGATGCACTCTTTAAAAAAGAACACAACAAAAGCCACATTTGATATGTGAGCCTAGTTTTATGATATCATTTACAAATCCCACTGAGGAACAGATGTTCATTTTGTAAATATTCCCAATAACCTAGAGAGAGGGCTGAACCAAAGCCAGGGTGTTAGACAACTTAAAAAGAAAAGGAAAAAAATGCGTGTCTTTTTTGAAAGCAATCTTTTTTAGCACTGGGACATCACGTAAACGTAAGGACTAAAATAAACTTCATTACTTGCACAACACTTGCATTTATTTACCATGGGCCAGAAATTCATTGGTATTATTCCAAATGTTGTAATAAAAAAATGAGCTGAAAATAGTGCTTATTTGCAGTCTCCAAAATTATATATTCTAATGAAATTGCATCAATCTAATGCTACTTTGGTCCAAGAAGTACCTTTATCAATAGGGACATAGCAAGAACTATGACATCAAGCAGTTTGGTGTGCTCGACACACTGGAGGGACCTGGACCTGAGAGGTAGGCCATGTGCTCAGCTTGTCTTCCTGGTCCTGCTTTGGACCCGCTCCAACAGCCCCACGTCCTTCTTGTGCTAGGGACCCCAGACTTGGATGCAGTACTGCAAGAGAGGTCTCACAAAGGCAGAACAGTGGGGGTACAATCACCTCACTGACTTGCTGGGCACACTGCCTTTGATACAGCCCAGAGTACAGCTGGCTTTCTTGGCTGAAAGTGCCCTTTCATACTGAGTTTTTCATCAACTGACAATCCCAAGTCCTTCTCCTCTGAGCTGCCCTCAATACATTCTTTGCCCAGCCTGTATCTGTGGTTGGGATTGCCCCAGTCTAGGTGTGGGACCCTGCACTTGGCCCTACTGAACTAACACAATCCAGGCTGACAGAGCTGGGGTTGCTCAGCCTGGAGAAGACTCTGCAGAGACCTTCCAGTATCTAAAGTGGGTCTACAGGAAAGCTGAGGAGGGACTCTTTACCAGGGAGTGTAGTTGCAGGACACGGGGTAATGGCCGTAAAATAAAAGAGGGTAGGATTACAAAGGGTATTGCAGTAAACTAAAAGAGAGAAGGTTTAGATAAGATATTAGAAAGAAATCTTTACTCAGAGGGTAGTGAGGCACTGTAACAGGTTGCCCAGAGTAGCTGTGGATGCCCCATCTCTGGCTCCATCAAGGTCACACTGCATGGGGGCTTTGAACAATCTGATCTATGGGAAGCATCTCCGCCTGGGGCATGTGGGTTGGAACTAAATGGTCTTTAAAGTTAATTCCAACCCAAATCCGGTGGCGCAGTGGTAGAATTGCTGCTTGCAACACCAGAGGCCTGGGGTTCGAATCCCCCCTGTGGCGCAAGTGGCTGAAATGCTGCTCTGCTACACAGAAGGGCTCTAATCCCGGGAGTTGGACTCGATGATCTCTAAGGTCCCTTCCAACTCACACGATACTGTGATACTATGATACTATGATGATTTTATGATTCTTTGAAAAAATAATCCCAAACAAATGAAATGTTTTCCCAGAAAGACTTTCAGCATATTAATAAAAAGACATTTCTGCACCTTACTGTTATTTTCCCATTTCAAAGAACACTTAATAGCCTGGGCAATTTGATGCATAGGTGTTCACCTGAAAACTAACAGTTGCAGTATGCATTAGAATGAAGTTTAAAATTAACCAAGTGCTGAAAAAGATGTAAAAATTAAAAGTGGAAAAAATCAATCAAGAGATTTTCTTTTTGTGCCACTGCTTAAAATCTTAGCTTGCATATAACATCAAAATACAAAAAGAATTGATTATATTTGCTCCAAAACTTACAGTGCATTTTCCATGTCTGCTATACTTTCTTCCATTTTCTGTCACTATGTAGAGGTAAATAAAGTTGTCATGGGATCCAACTGCAAGTAAGGTGCCATCTACAACAGAAAATTAAAATATTTGATATAAATTAACAGAACTTCTTCAAATTTTAACAATTTCAAATTTATCACTAAGACAATTGTCTCAATTAAGCCCTTGCTTTCAAATGGTATTTAAGGATACGTAACTGTTTATACTGGTTTTCAGTTAGTATCTTTTTACTTTGAGAATAAGTTTTTTGGACAAATCCTTTCGCCTTTGCTCTTTTTGATTAAAGTCCAATGGACAAAGTACAAATCCTCAGATTGCACTACATTTCAGGAAACCGTTGACAGAAGGCAGGCTTGAGTTTTCTGTGTTACTAAAAATGAAGAACAGCATTTATTCCAAATTTATAGGGTTGGTGTTTTTTTTTTTTAGAGGGATAGGGGAAAGTGGATTGCACATAAATTAGCACTAATTAAGGTCTAAATAGCAAGTGGATCATACAGTCATTTTAAGTAGTTTTTTAATCAGTGTTACCTGCATTTGAAAAAAAAGATGGTTAATGTGGTCAAGATTGCCTTGAGCCACAATTAAATACCTCTGTAGCATCGATGAACAACAGTGGTTTGAAATAAATTACTGTGCTTGGCAGAAGTGGCAGCAGCAGAGGAGCATTTTACTCACTGACACTGCATGTTATCCAAAAGCAAACAAGAAACAGATTTAGGAGATTCTTCTTCTACTCAGTTTTAACAGAGAATTCCTCTGCTGATCTGTCATGTAACCTCCAAGGGAAGAGACTCAGTACTGTTTTGTAGTACGTGTAATCACGTAGTACATATTTAACAAACAGCTCTCTGAGTGTCAGACAGGTCTAAACATAGTTTTATGGTTTTGTATTACTAAGCCTGAAAAATTAACTAAGAAGGTTACTAAAATGTTATTTCCCAGCCTATTTACAGCCTGAATAGACTGAATGCTAATATGTAGCTTTTTCCTCTTCTGTTAACACGCCAACTATTTTAAATGAGAATTCTTAATTTTTCTGGGAGCAAAGCTAACAGAACAGATGAACGTGAAGGAAAGGCTGGGAAGGGAGACTACAATGTCTGCTGTTACAAAACTCCAAGATTAAGTATACAAAAATCAAATACACAGTCAAATAAACAGATATTATTATTCATTCATTATTATGCTTATTATCCAGGTATTAATGCAGTTTATTTTTTTCAAATCTCTGTCTGTTTTAGTGACTGGAGAGTAGTTGAACACCGCTTAAGAGAACAAAAAACATCTCATTGAACAGAAACTAAAACACACAGTTACTCTGAATGCACGTCTGCCTACCTACTGAATAGCGCATCACTGAGAGCTGCTCATTGCCATCAGTGTGTATTGAGACCAGATCCCTTGTTTCTGCATCCAGAACAAACCACCTAGAGAGAGGAGAATTCCAGTGAGTTCCATGTCCACTAAAGAAAGAAAAAAAAGCAGCAAGCAAAAGAACAACAATCACTGACTTGTTTCATCTTGTCATACTAGCCCTCAAGGGCAGCACTTCTGTTTTCAATAGAATGCTTTTCTGGTTCACAGCACAATTTTCACCAAAAAACATCTAACATTTTTAAATGCAGTTGAATTTTTCCCCCCTCCCTTAAACACTGTTGTAATCACTAAAATGTCTCCTGGCCCATAAATGTGCCACTGGATAGAAAATGTGTTGGCGCCTTAACACCTTGAAGCCTTGAGGCTATAGTTGAATTCTGAATCTATCTCTAATTCTCTATTTTGAAGAATGGCTTTGATATAAAATCTGACTTCTCAATTTGTATGAAGCAAAGGTGAAAAACAACAACAATGCCCAGTAGGTTTAGGACAGTCGAAAGCACTTTCACTTTCACCCTACTCTTGTTCATCCTGTACACAAAACATTCTAATTGGTTTGTTATTCAACAGTAACTTCTATACTGCAGTATTAGTTGTATGGCACACTGAAAAAGTTCATAGATGCCGAAAAACCCCTGACAGCAAAATGAGAAAGATCAGCAGAGACAAAGCCTTTCACAACAACACTTAACTCCTAATAACAGCAGCAAACTTTTGCTAGACAAAGACAACAAAAGTTAAATTTAAGTATATTTATATACACACGCACACATGCATGTGATGAAAACAGAAGATGTCAACATGATTAAATAGATTAAATTTGCCATCACAATATAATTTCTGTGCTTAGAACTTCAAATGTTCACACAGTGGCCAAGCTTGTGTACCCAGCATCAAACAGCAAGCTCAGACTGTGGGTATGACAGCAAAATCAAGGGAACAAGCATAGTGCAAAAACCAGCACTGTCTACTCCTAAACCAACTTGTATAGCCTAAAATAATCCCCAAGGAACAACAGCACACATGGTTGCTTTATATGGATGAAGGTAAGGTTCCAGCTCATGCTGATCCAGAGTCCAGATGCTTGGCATCTGGAAAGTGGCCTGGTCCTGATGGCTTAAAAACAGCTTGTGGTTAGAGAACCATGTGACAGAAAGAAATTAAACAACATGTACTTGAAAAAAACAGTCCCACATGGCATTGACTGCTGAGCAGCCTGTGTGCAAGGCAGATGGAACCAGTGGAAAACAGCTCATATGCTCTCAATGGACAGCAGCAGAAACCACACTCAGTGCTTCTCAGTACTGTAAGCCAAAACGCAGTCTTTTGATTTCTTCCAGTCTATATACTGAAGCTTTCCAAGTTATCTAAATGCAATTGAAGTTGCTATTCAGTTCAAACACCACCCCTTTGTCCCTGTCAAATATTACAGTAAAATGTTATTTCTTTCGTACCTGACTAATAACTGGGGTAGGGTACAGATACTGAAAAACAAATGTAATAAACAAAACAAAAAAACAAATACATTTGGTAGGGGGAAAAAAGAGGATGAGAGAGTGTACTTATACCATGTAGACTGCTTAGACTAAAAAATAATAATGAAAGTTTTGCTGTGATGACAAAACTGCTTTAGAATTACACCCTGACAGGATCACAGAACAGAGAAGAAAACACAGAGTCATCACTGACCTTCCAGCAACTGTTTTTCAAGCAATGTCAGAAGCTGGTCTGAAGACACTGCACCACTGCCACATTCTGGCTTTTTTTCCCCTGCACTCAAAACAGCGTACAGGCTCCTTACTGCTCTACATCTTTTGTGTATGGGCAGCAAATCAGGAGGCAGGAAGAGCTCTTCCTCTACCAGAAAACTTTGGTGCTATATGGTAAAATCTGTCTATCTGTCAAGATGCCAAACACGATGACTATTTATTTCTTCCAAGCAGCAGTCATGGTGTCTGGTAATAAAACCTAATTATGAATTCTGCAATAAGCAAAAGCTTCCTTCTTTCATACAGCAGCTGGGTGCTCCTTCCCATGCCATGCTGTGGTTCTTACCTGAAGTTGGTAAACCACCTGTTAATGTTTCTTCTGGAAAATGAAATATTTTCAAAGGTTGGAAAAGCATGCAAGGTAGTGAAAGCACAGAAGTTGTATTGGGTAGTATGAAATGCAAGAAAGGTCTTAAGAATGCACACTGAGTTTCACTGGCATTAAAATATAGTATTTTGAGACACTAGTCTTTCTCCAAAGTTTTTCCTGAACTAATAGTTGACCATGGAAACAGTCAGTGTACCATGACATTTTGATTTTTATGTAGGAAAGTAACTACTGGTCACATCTTATTCAGCTGCTTCTTTGTGCCTCTGCGATCTGGAATCAAACACGTTCCCTTCAATCACCCAAGTGATTGGCTTCTTCAGCTCTGCACTTCCAGCAAGCAGCAGCAGCAACAAAAGTATATTAGTTATCTCCTAACCAGGCGTAGTCACTGACAACTGAAGACCAAACGTGCAGCAGGTATATAAAGAAGTGGGAACAAAACCTACAGCAGATCATGTGCAGACAGTCCCAACAGGGAAAATGGTATTGAAATACATCACAGGTATGTGAAAGCTACTCCAGAAACATGTGTTCATCTGATAAAAAAAAAGTTGTGAAACTACATACAAGAATGGGAAGAGACAGAAAATTCAATTTTCTTCAGATATCACAAGTTCAGCCATAAAACCCAACCTTGTCAGTGCTCCGTTCCTAATCCTTGCCTCACTGACCTCTGTACTAGAAACAAAGCAGCACTAGAGCTGCAATAATACTCACACCAAAGTTTGGGTTTATTAAATCCTAAACAAATTAGACTCATTTAACATTTGCTTTATGCCTTTTGGGTTGCAAATTGAGTAAGTTATTAAATTACTTGTTATAGGCCTGACTCTCTTCTTTTACAGTAATC
Source organism: Excalfactoria chinensis (assembly GCF_039878825.1). NCBI lineage: Eukaryota > Metazoa > Chordata > Aves > Galliformes > Phasianidae > Excalfactoria > Excalfactoria chinensis. Next base: position 82,902,404 of record NC_092827.1, read on the forward strand.
AAAATTTATCACGCAACCCCATTCCTCTGGGAAATGACTCCCCTAGAACGGATTATCTGGCGCAGAAAGCACCGCGTGATGCCGGCGGTTAGTCAGTAAATCTTAAACTGTTCTGTTTATCTTGATTCACAACTCCCTCCATTTCTCATCCGCTTCTACACTTACCAGGCCCCCACTTCAGTTTAATTTGTGTCTCTAACCTACCCCTAATCATGTAGTTTCAGAACAAAAGAAAGGCAAAAATGTAACTGCTTAGTTGTAAGAACTTAGTAAAAAAAAACAAAAACAAAAAACCAACAAAAAAACCCATCACCAACCAACTGAACAAAAACTCCCGCAAAAAAAAAAAAAAAAAAGACCATTGACATAAACTTACCCAATACAGTGCTAGCGGGTTACTTCTCAAGTAATTTAAATAACATGAATTTAAATTGAAAAGTGCTGAATTGAAAATGTGATGTTAAATGCTGCAGGGAAAAAAAAACAACAAAGGCAGCCAAAAGCAAACACCACACTGAATGGTCCGACTGCTCAATCTGCCTTGATTGAGCTTTGATGTGGTTTCTATAACGCCTAGTAACTATCAAGCAATACAGCTTGATCTTCTTTTTCCTCTATCTCAAGTGTTATTATTCCAATACCTTCTGCTCTGTTTAATGAAGGTAGAAGCACTTAATCAGTGTAATGCTATAATTAAAAAGAGATGAAAACATTGAAAGGCACAATGCGGAAATCAAATGTACAAGAACTGAATAAGATTTTTCTTAGAATGGTACACTAGATTTCCTAGTCTGATTTTGTACCTAATGAATTGACTGCAGACTGTATCATCAACTTGGATAAAGAAGCATCTTGAAAAATATTTAACATCTAGATTTTTCCAGGAAAGTTAAAGGTTGTTGCATATGCTCAGCAGTTTTTAAAACCAAATTTTAAATGGTTTTTAGGCATGCTGCTAGGTATAAAAAAATTTATGGGAGGCAGATTAAACAAAAAACAAAATAATTTTTCTTATATGTGTTATTTTACTACCATATAAGTACGAAATAGAATAAAAATGTCAGTAGATTTCCTAGCTGCTCCTCCAACCTTTCTAATGCTATGAATATCCTGTTTTTTTCTCATAGCTGATACTTGTTAGAACTCCACTACACTGGACTCCTTTCAAGAGAGATGATACTGAGCCAAAGAGAATTTGGATATGAACTGAGACAATTTTTTTCCACCACAAAAAGATGCCTGAGTTAAAGGTCCTGGCTTGCGTTTTGACAGTTTTGAAATAAGCAACAGTTTTGGGATGAATATGAAAAGCTCAACAGCACTTCACTGCAGAAATGTGCCATGCTAACATTTGTCTTACACACAAAAAAAGAAAAATCGGAATACTAGCCTGTTCACTTGGCACTCTAGATCAACCTAAAAGGTTGCAAGTGTGTTTGATTTTGAAAGGAGAAACGATCTGTACTGTACCTGTCTTATCTTACCAACTGACGTTACACACACAATTAAAATACATATGATACTTCATGAAGTCAGAAAGCTCATGAAACCCTCCCAGCACCAAAAAAAAACCACAACACCAATAAAACCAAAGGCTGGGTCTTTCACAGAAAAGTACTATAAAAAATAGAAAAGAAAAAACAACAACCAAAATAACAGTCAAATAGTCTTTCTGTCTCCATCTTCATCCTGTAAGAAAGATCTGCCCCATCCCCCAACTTTTTAGAGCAGTTAACTCCATGCAGAAGAATAAAAAGGAATACATATATATATATATAGTTGCTTCGATACTACAACCCTTGTGAATCTCCGTTAAACTTCTTATCATCACAACTCAACCAATGCCTGCTTACCGTCCTGAGTGTGTTCCTATCGCAACCACCGCACCGCTGGGATGGAAATCGGCACAGTGCCCCGGTTCCTATGTAGGGAGGCACAGACACATCATTTGCCCACCTGCTTTACACTCCAAATAAACCTTAAAAACCTAAGGTGAACCGACAGAGTGAAAAACTACTCGGCAGACAGACTTCCCCCTTTAATGGATCACATATACTACATGACCTTTTCGCAAATAAAAACCCAAATATCTTAGTAAAAAGATGCTTTTGCCTAGATAATAGGATAGAATTAACCAAAATATGATATGAACAATGACTGTAAGGATGGAATACTAAAACCAAACCTTTCACATCTGCACTACAGCCTCTGTAGATGGTTTGAATAATTGGGAAGAAAAGTTGAACTGCAACAAGCAGAAAGCACTTGGAGTTTCATTCTGATCTGAATCACTAGAATGACTTGGGACAAGACTAACCAGATTAGAACATATACAACACCTAAAGAACCTTGTTAAGCTTATCAAGAGCTTCTGAATGGATCTTCAGTGCCTCAGTTACAGGATTATTGCTTCTTTCAATCACATGGGACAAGGATGTTTCAGAAAATGAATGTTTTTTCCTATTTTCCAGCTTTATATTTTATGTTGAAGGGTTGACATACATCTAGCAGCCTGGTCCATTCCAGTGTGTGGTCCACAGAGTTCCACATACACACTTGCCTATCTTGAGCACAAGTTAAAAATAAGTCTTTGAAAGGATGCGATGCCAGTCCCCAGAGTTCATCTGTATGTCCCTGAAAAGAACACATGTGATTTGTTAAAGAATAAAATAAAAAGTCTCAGATTGACACACAATCGGGGAAACTCTTACAATTTTAGGGTAATGGTTCAAGAAATCATTTTGCTCACCTGTACTTCTACTAGGAAACCATCATTAAATGTTCCACGTAAAACAAAGTTTCGTGAAGTACCCACTAAAAATTGATCTGCTTTTCCTTCTGCTACTGCTCGTATTGTTCCATACTGATCAGGAACCTAGGAAAAGAAACATTTGTAAAGCCACATCACATATCTTAACAGGCACTTACTTCTGAAGGCCATAAATAGTGCACAAGACTACCGGAACAGCAGTTCTCCTAGAAAGAAGGAATAATCTAATCACATATGCACTAGGCGAGGACTTGACCTCAAACTCACCTCATTTGTTTGTTCATTAGATACAACAGGACCTCACTCCAGAACAACTGGAATTATTCCACTTTAATACATCTCAACAGAAAAAAAAACAACCTGAAGTTGTACTGATTTTTAAGCATCAGATACCCCAAATAAATGCATTTCACAATCTTAAAACTCATAAGGATGGGAACAATATATATAGTCACTGACTACTTTCTAAAACACATTGTGAAAATTAAGAAGAATCTTGTAGCCCACAGTAAATGCTTCCTGATTATCTTAACACTTCATGATTAACCTTAAGTATACGTTCATATGTCTCATGTCAGCAATGACTCTATGTTTACTGAGTTTGCTTATTGCAAGCTTGAACTCTCATACACTGCTTTATTTTATTGTGGGCATTTGTGGGTTGTTGTTTGTGTATATTTTTTTCTTCCTAAATGGCTTTGCTTTAGGAAACATGCTTACTTTAATATTAGCCTTATAGGACAGAAAATAATTGTTCAGAAAGCTGTGCAATGGGCTTCTGATTATGTCTAAAAAAATTTCGGGATGTGACGCGGCAGTAGCCCCCCCTCTTCCGTCCCCCACCTTGTGAGGTACCTTGGGCGCGCATTTCAAACGTGCACCCTAGGGGGCGTAGACGAAGTAGTTAAGGTATATAATGTGTTGATTACTCCTAATAAACGCCATTGTTGCCACCTTCCTTGCTGAGTCGCGGTGGTCTTCTTGGCCCTAGCGAGGGTTTTGCTAGAACCTGGGCAAGGGGGGGGGGTTGAACCATGGGTGCGCACAGCAACAGCTCGACAAAAACCTCAAATCCTGGTAACATTGCCCTTATCCAGATGTGCAAACTTTACAAAAACACAACGCAAAACTAAAGCAAATACTCTAAAATAGGATGAACAAAAGAAACTAAGGAAGAGCTCAAGAAATAGATCTTGTGGGCTCATTTCTAGGCTGCAAATTGATACACTTTTATTACAAAACATCACCTTCCACTTAAAAAGACAGCAACCGGAAGGTATGCTCTCATCCTAACCACAGATAATGTAAGGAATATGGGAAGGCTCAGGACTGCCAATCATATCCTGTTAATACAACATCCTTGTCACTCTTGCCTTCTTACCTCGATTTCCCTTTCGGGATTCAAATCATGATCCCACAGAATGATCTTTCGGTCTTTCCCACCTCCCGTTAGTAGCATCCCATTCCTCATTTGACAGAGGGTAAATACACTGCCATCATGAGCTTTGATTTGTCTGCTTATCTGATATACTCCTACATACAGAAGAAGAAAATAATACAAAACACCACTCGTTTTTTCAACTGAGGATTAAACAAACAAGAGTAAAGTAACAGTGCACAATCAATAATTGCATTTGGATTTTCAGGCTATTAGCATTGCATTAGAACTGCAAACACAAGGTGGTAGTGTTTTCTTACAGGATAAAAAGATAAAATAAAAGGCATGCCTTTTTAAGGAGAAACGTTTTGAGCTTAACCACCCTAAAACTTGTGAAGACAAGCACAATTATTTGCTAAATATTCTAAGTTTCCTGCTATCCTAGGGAACACAGCTTTTCCAGATGCAAAAAAGACTCCCAAAGTCCTGAAAAATACTCACGATGCAATTATTAGAGAAGAATTATTTTATTAAAAGAAACTCAAAGACTTGTCTACAGTCTTATGGGAATGAAAATGAGGAAAAAAAGCAGATTATTTATAGCAAAGTTTCCAGGATGTGTGATCCTAACATCTGATGCTTGATGTTGCCTCACTTAAAAATAGTAAATCAGCATTTGGCAACTATCAATACAGTAGTCTACTCAGAGGAAAACACTAGAAAGAACAAGAGGGATGAAAAAATTAAATGAAAAACAGAATTAAAGGAAATCTCTTGCATTCTAATTGGGTGTTTATTTGAAAAGAACTGCCGTAGGAAAGTAGATCTTAATAAAGGAATGTTTTAGGGCTTTGAAGATTGCATATATGCAAGCAGTAAACTGAGAAAAACTCTGAAACATCACCCACATAAATGACAACATAATTCAGCTGATTCTGGCCACAGCTGAAGTCAGAGCAAGTCAGCATGCTCTTACACTGTGAAAAAGCATTTGATTTCAAGCCTGGTTACCAGCTTAACATGATGAACTAACTAAAAGATCTTGTTTGATTAAACTGGTGTAAATAAATGTTGTATTTGATAACTTTTAAATATAGGAAAGGCTATTTTGCACAAAAAGAACATCAGAAAACTTTTTAAATTACTTTTTCACTGCAGTTTGCTTGAATGACAAGAAAAGATCTACCTACAAAAGCAGACTTACCTTTAAATATTTGCTTTTTACACGAATGTTTTCCTGGCATACCAATTTAAACCAGAGTGTTTGAAATAGCTGCCAAGCAAAATGAATTATCCTTGAATTTATAAGTTACCTTAGGGCTCAACTGTTCCAGGTCTGCATATGTTGGATAAAAAATAATTTTTCTTTCTTTTCTAGAAAACTTTTGTCCTGAAGAATAACTTTAGCCCATGTTTCAAATAAAATGGGTTTAAAACTATCTTTTACAGCCAAGAGTGCTGTTAACCAGACACTTCTATCTGCATAACTGGTATAACTCTGCATTACATTTTCTCTTCATACAAGTCCTCCTAACAGTATCCCCCTGAGATTAAGTGTGGTACAACACAAGCCTTAGGAAACAAATGCAGCCCTCAAAATCCTCAAACTGAACCCACAGCTTCATTCAGACCCCAGGATGAAAGGAAATATGATTAACTGCACAGTTGTAAAATACAAAACATTTAGATAAACTAGTTTTCATTCACTTTGGGCACAGAGAAACTCCAGAATGTTATTAAGTCATCAACTGCATGAGACCTGAAGGAGTTCAGTATTACTTGTTACTAATAGCCAGGTTTTTCTTCCTATTTTGTTTCTAATGCAATTCTTTATATTTGTCTTCTACAGAGTATCTAATCTGTGATTAACTGTGAACATATCCTACCTTTAGGTCCTTTTCCTGGAGTAGATTCTACAGTAGTTTTGCCCCATATAAGTATTATCCCACCTGAGTCTCCAGTGAGCACATCACCATTTCCCAAAAAAGCCAAACATTGAACAAATTTGGGTTTTTCATATTTCTGAAACAAAATAAGCAAAAGAAAGAGATAATTGCTTGTACTTTACATACTTAGAACAATGTATCCACACCCATACAACCTTACATATGCATAAATAGAATTTAACCTTTTTGTTGTTCATTTGCCACTGCTCAAACTATACGAGGCGACAGCAAAACAAATTTGAAGAAAATATGAGCAGACCATTCTATTTATTTAAAACTAACCTGATATAAAGACATTCTTACCCCAAATATCCCTTGCTTCCTTGATAATGAATTGCCACTCCAAGTCCAAAAAAATATATGAGATTTGCCACATGTTATTATGGTATTTGCATCGGTTGGATGGAATTCTACAGCAAGCACAACTTCATTTGTAGTCTGAAACAAAACAAATAGTATCTGTTCAGAAGTTCTACTTCACTTGTACTAGAAACTCATGTAAAATCACAGGTTTCAGAACAAAGGCAGGAGGAGCAACACAGGTTGTTCTATGTATGAAAGAATCTGTAAGCATTCCCTGCTAAGCTGGCCAGCTGAATGACTTCACAAATCCTTTTTGTACTGTCTATTCATACTTTTGGCTCAATAAGTTGTTTTGTTTTGTTTTGTTTTTTCAATCAAAATTCAGTAAAAAGGTCAGTGCCTTACCTTTACTTTACAAATCACAAGAACTTTGCTTTTTAGCACAGCAAAGAATCTTGCCACAGGAAGAGAGTGAAATACAAAAACATGTTTTTCTATTGAATGCTGTTTCGTTTCTGCACAGCTTGCTTTTCTGAGTAACAAAACTGTCATAGAAGTAACTCAGGCAACTGTAGCATACCAGGATTATACACATTATTCTCTTCCTGAAATTCTATAAAAATTCCTTTGCATTTTTTTTTGTCCATAAGGAAGAGTCAAAAAGAAGCCTGTTCAACTCAAAACTCTGAAGCATACAGTCCAACCTTTGTATTTTTACTGGCCACATATACTTTTACTGAATTATTAACACCTTAGTGAATATTATATCCCTTACTTTACAAACAAATTAATTTTTCAAACAAACTGACTTGTCATTTTTCTGACTTTTAAGGTAAACTCAACTAAACCTTAATTCGAGGTAATTTTCTGGAGGCAATTATTCAGCATAACACTTACATAAATGCACTTTTACTCCCGTGGTATTTAAGCACATGCCTTAAAGGAGTATTCTTAAGTGCTGCTAAATCAGCACCTAGAAAATACTGGACCTTGGCCACATCCTGCTCCAACACTTTTGGCTCACTTTAGGAAAACAATCTTCTTAAATTTAATTTGTTGTTTATGAATGCATTTAGCTCAAGGAAGGGAACTCTCTGCCCACACTGAACCCAGCTGTTGGTGAAGGTGCTCCAGATACTCTAAGATAAAGTCCTAAGGATGAATAACTGAAGCTGTCACGGCTGATTTGTTTGCATTTGTTCTGAAGCGTGAAGGACTCAATTTTAAAAGTAGTCAAAATGAAATATCAATAAAATGGGAAAGGAAGTCTACAGAATGTGCCAAATAGCTTGATATTAAGTATCTGCAATAAAATAAAATAAATATCAAAGCGGACATTTAATTACATTAACACTTATAGAACAGTGTACAGTTACTACCAGTAAACATGATTTAGGGAAAATGGGCCCCCAAGCCCTGATTATTTGAAATTTCAAGATTGTAATGACACAGAAATATATGCTTGTAGAGTATTTCACACACCGACTCACGACTAAAATAAATTAAAAAAACCTCTCAGTTCCACACCCATATTTATCTGTTTGCTTGTTGCAAACAAAGTGTCTCAAAACAGGGAATTCAGCAGCATGTTCTTATTGGATTGGATGTTTCCAGCTTTACACCAACACTTCTCAACCAGAAATTCAGCAGTTCATAAGAGAATCAGGAAAGCAGAACAAACTGCAATCTATAGAAGTATATCTACCCAGAAAATCTATGTCTGGAACCTCTAAGAGTCCAAATGTATACGTATTTAAATATCCAGAATTATAGACTGAATCATCACTTCAGATCCTTCGTTCCCAGGATCATTATTATTTTATAATTAAGACTAGAGGATTGCTTTATTTAGATTATCCCTTGGATAAGCGCAGAATTTAATTATGTGTTCCAATATTCAAAAGTCTTCCAACATACAAGTTAAGAACACATTTCTTTTGTGTCCTTATAAAACCCAGCAGTATTATGCAGTTGTTTCCAAATAAGATCAAATTTGTGTCTCACAAAATTATTGTATTTTTGAAAATAAAAGCATTTGAACTATAGAATAGGCACTTATGTAATATTTACCTTTATTTCTGCTACTTTTGATTTTTTCTGCCAATCCCATACAGTGAGCATATGTTCATTAGAGTCATCAATTACACACAAATGAGTGCCAGAATCCTAAAAGAAAAAGGTAAAGAATTAGCAAGCCATGTTCAGAAACAAGGCATGGCAGTAACATTAAAAAAACACAGAGACAGAAATATAAATCAAGCAAGTCCTCTGTAAGGAATTATATGATAGGTATATCCGGCATTTCCTTTTTGCTTACAGGTAGGGAATATTTTTTTCATAATCTCACAACAAATCATAATATTTCAAAATATATTCAAGGAAACCTTTAGAGTATCTTGCCAAATCTTTCCTTTCCAGTTTTTGTTTTAAATTAAAAAAATAAATTTAAAAACAATAATTAAAAAAAGATTTTTTTTTCTTAACAAATACATATAAATTATATATAATCCTAGTAGCATAAGTGTTTCTCTCCTTTTTCTATTCCGCAAATACATTGCTTTTCCTCGAGTCTCAGAACACACACTTGTGATTTCCTTTCCTAAGGCGGCCATCACACACACGGCTTTGCAGCATTAACATTCAGAAAGCACTTCATCTTTTTCCTCACAGAGCATTATGTACTGAGCAGCTTCATTATGTACTTGGTAAAACTGAATGAAGCAAGGTAACACTTTCAAAACAAAATGGTGATTACAGAAGCGAGAAGATATCGCATCTACAGCGTTCAAGAACTAAAATGGCTCATACTTGCACAAACCAGCTGTTTCAAGGACATGTGTGGAAAGATTTGGAGGATGCCTTGCTCATTTTAAAGTTGATTTGTGCAGCTCAGACCATGTTCTCTAACAAATTATGAAAACAGAGGTGGCTGAAATTTTTATTCCCCAATCCAACACTATTATGAGCAGCACTATGTAAATGCATTCCAATTATGTGGAAAAAACCCTTGAGAGAGCATTGGCAACATCGGCTGCTTTTGTGTGGGTTAGGGGGATTATGTGATAAAAGCGCATCTCTGGATACTTCACATTCACTTTTTCAGTCTAATAAAAGCTAACATTCCAAATTCCTTAGGTCGCTGTGTTTTTATTTTTTTCTTAAATGGTGGCACATGCATTTATTTGCCTTAAAGTTAAAAGGTTCCTGGTTTGTTACAGTGATAGGACTTACAGTTTTCTTCTTACATAATTTTATTTATTTATTACCTGACATATAAAATAGGTTTTTTTTATTTTTCTTTCTTAATTTCCTAAAGGACAAAACCTAGACATAACTAAAACTGAGCAATGTTCGATGTTTGGTGAAATAACAGCAAGAGAACATAAGCATTTATTTTTCAACAGGCTGTGCCTGAAGATGCACAAAACCCAACTGGTCCTACACAGTCCTACACGGCCTGCCCTGGATGAGGCGATCACCAGAGGCCCCTTTCCACCTAAACTGCTCTGTGATTGTGTGTAAGCAAAATACAGCTGGGTTTGGGCTTTTCGGTGTTTGGGTTTTTTGGTTGTTGTTTGTTTTTTGGTTTGGTCCTTTATTATTGTTGTTTTGTTTTTAAACAACAATTCTCTGCTGTTGCAAGAATAACAGCATGGATTTTCAGGAGGCCTCATGTGTCCTATAGATCTGGCAAAAACATGAAGGCAGCTTAAAGATTAAAATACACATGCATTTTACACAAAATAAAGTCAGCAGCAAATTGGAAATGAGAATTTTATCAGTGACAAACAACACAACACATTTTTATTTCTTACTACTCTGATAAATTTTGTGGGCACAGTGACAACGCTTATAAGATTTGTATTTCTTATACTATGTAAAATTACAAAGCATAAATTGAAGTTTATTTTTTAATTTCCTGTTCATGGATAAAATCCTATTATAGCGCAAGCAACCAAGTTTCCCTTTCCATCAGAACCCATTAAAACATCTGCACGAAGCTCAGTAACATGCTTGTTTTTAACATTCAAACAAATAAAAGCTCCTTCTTGACCCTCCCCAACCAAACCCAAACCACCAAGCCCAGCACATATTTCAATTTAAAGCCAAAGTATTTCTGTGCCTCCTATTTATTCACAGAGCTTGTTTGTCATCACAATTTTACAACTGCAATTTCCTTTTTTCCATCTCACACAGTGTCAGCTGTTTTTATAGAGTACGCTAAGACTTCACTAACACAGTTTTAATACCAAAGCAGGTCAGCAAGGCAATCACATTCAGAAAGGTCAGACAAATCAGTTAAACCCCAATATCAACATGTCTTACCGCTTTTGAAAAATCCAAGCACCCAACTCCACGCTCAAAAGTCCCCAGGCCGATAACCTGCAGCGTCACCAGGCTCACTGAGTCCCACACTCTAACATGGGGCTGCAAGGGCTGTGCAAAAGCAATGGGACAAACAGTGTCATCGACAGAAAAGCATCAAATGAAGCCATCAGGTTGTCAAGCTACCCAAGCAGCAATCTGGGGTGAAATGCAGATGAGCTGTGTCAGTGCTGCTGTTGGAGTACATTTTGAACCTCAAGTGGCCAGAGTCGAGATAGGTTCTGCCCACTGCATGGGAGATACAAATATCATGTAGGCACTTGGTACTTGTGAAGATAAATCTCTGTGCAGTTTAAACGACTGAACAAATAATAGAAGAGTCATACTGAATTTCAAACCCCAGACTTAAACGCCTTGCAGAACAACTGAAAACAGGTGATCAAACCCTATTTTTTAAAACATAAAAGTATGCAGAAAAATAATATTAAAAAAACAACCCTAGCGCACTGAGTCATCTAAGCATAACCAAACATTGAAAGAAAACCTGCAAAGGTATATACTTCATTTGAGTACTAACCCAAAGCAGGTTGGCTTCATAAATGCAGAACAATTACAAATTAAATAGGAATTAGATGGCCTTACTGACAGCATTCGCCATAAAAATAAATAAATAAATAGATAAATAAATAAATAAATAAATAAATATATTCACAGTTAAGCAAAAGTTCAGTGGAAATTATAGCACCTACACAATGCCCACAGTGATTTCTCTCACACACACACAAAAATTAAACAATTGAGTAAGGGTTGTATTTAATGTGGTTCTACATCTCAAGGCATCTGCATTATTTTCTTTACCTACAACTTCATGAAGATAATCTGATTATTTGAATTATAAGAGCTCACCAAGGACAAGAGCTTTTAACTATGCTTGTCCTCAACTGAGCAAGCTTCCTAGGAAAGCCTGACACACCTTCCACAGATTCCCAAAGTTGGTTTCCCTTCCCATGGAGCCTCATAAGCACATATACCCACCGAACTGGGGGTTTATTTTCCTCTGGGAGAAGAGTTATTGAAAGAGATATAACAAATGATGTAGCCTTACAAATCAATTACATGGCTCAAAGTTGCTTGCAGGATTAAACATGAGTTTTCCATGTCACTGATTGAAGACTATGTGCTTCTACTCTTTTTGATGTATGGCTGAGTGCTTATGTGATACTACCTATCACTAGAAATACACACCATTAACCTTGGAAACAGCAAAATATCTCACTAAATGCAGCATGTAAGAAAAAGATTAAAAAGAAAAACAAAACAATTTTCCCTGATTTTCAAAACAAGACACTACTGCTCGACAGCTCTATTACTTACCCTTCCATCTTTATCCACTCCAGCTAACTGTCCTGTTGCAATTCTAATTTTGTCTGGATGAACTGCAAGACTAAGACAGACAGAAATATGACTTGCTTTTGCTGTCATCAGCCTTCAGAACTGAGAGGTGTTTTTTGTTGTTGTTGTTGTTTGTTTATATTTTTATTTTTCAACAGAAGCCCATGAAATTGTGATCCTAGATCCCATTTGTGAGACAGCTTGAAAATTTTCTTTGTCAGACTATTTTGTCACATATGATACTGCAAAATCCTGCTGGCTTAATCAGGCTTTTGCAACAACTGCTGGCACACAACCTGGAGTGCCACAAGAGCCACCTCCACATGTGCTCAGACAAATCTCAGGTTTGCACTATATTGGGAGTCCACTGTAACAAAATGCACATTGTCTCATGTTGAACTTCCTAGATATAATTACTCACCATTTTTATCAGCATGCTTTACATGCCCAAAGCTTTGGATAGCATAAACCTGGAGAAAAAAGAGCTGGAAGGATGGTCAAGGGTACATGCACCTTGGAGTTAAGGACTACTGGCTCTAATGAAAATATCCAATGTGGTGCACTTCTAGTGTAAGATGAAATCTGCTTTTGCTTTGAAGTCAATGTAAAAAAACAGATACTATAACTTCCAAATCCACATCCTCTTAGTACTACTTATTTTTTGACTAGCCTTTTCATTTGCTTCCTCTGCAAAATTACAATGGTGAGGAAACCAAGACAACAGGCAAGATGGAACAGTAGATGGGGGAATTAATAAGTCAGGATGGTAGACACCAAAATGTTTAAAATTCAGTCTAAGTTTTTGAAAGAATGTAAAGAACACAAGTCTGACAGCATTCTTCCCACAGGAAGCAATTACAGTCATGAAAGCAGAGCTAGGGGAAAAGAGGTTTAGACAGCAATGCCTTTCTTCCACTCAGGTATACTAAGGATATACTATTCATACCAAAGCTCTTTACTACTTTTCAGACTAATGTTGTGAAGTGACCAACAACATTTGCACCAACAATGACGTTGGCTTCAATTTTCCTACTTTGATGCTTTGTTTACAAGTGTCATTCTCTTACCTCAGATGGTCTAAATAATTGGATGGAACATCCATTCAAAAATGAAAAAATTATCATCTGTCTTCCATTAGGTTTTCTAATTCTCCTTAATTCTACATCTGTGCCATATTGCCTTTAACTGCTTGATCTAGGAATTTGGTTGATGTCAATTTTTAATTCTTGGGGTATCCATTTAGAATAATTTATGCAGATACTCCATCTCTAATCTGGCACTTCTAGAGCATCTACGTGTCCGGTTTTAAATTTAAGCCAGAAACACTACGCCAGCGTGGGGTGTTCTAGCTCTGTTCATTTGTTTGGTGTTCACTACAGTAAAATCTACTGGGACAGATGAAACAAAAGAATAACTACGATTATGATGATATTAATGAGATCACAGATATAGTAAAGAATTAAAGTAATGCCTTACTGAATTATGACACACATACACACAAATGTTTTATACTAACCATTTAACGCAGTCCGTATGACCCAGGTAGTGCCGCTGAGTTCTCTCTTCATAATTAAATAGTACCACAACTGATGCTATGAAATATACAATTTCTCCGGTAGGAAGGAGGTAAACATTGGCTCGACAATCTCTTCCACGATACCCATATCTATACATATATATTTTTTTTAAGTCAAGGTTTTATAACCACTGTATATCACACACAAAAATAAAAAACAACAACCATAGAAAGGATGACTCCTGGGGATCTCTCATGACACAAAGTGCCATTTAGGTTTTCCTCAGAAACTACAGCACAATTTCAGTAACAGTTTAAAAAATATAAAACCGAACCTCTTATAAAAATGATAATCATTGATGTGAAAATGTAAGGCACACTGGGGTTAAGACAAATGCGACCTGTGTCATCTTATAGAAATTCTCAATGTGAATTTTCATTAGGTAGCATTCATGTCGCTATCCAGGCTTAACATCTTTAACAGTAGTAGAGTTGGGCACTGCCATGCTGGAGAGGAGTATATAAGCTCTGTTTGGCTTTTCAAAACAATCATATGAAAATTTCTTCAGAAAAATGCAAACTTTGGCACAGCAGCTGCCAAGTTCAGGAAACAGTGTTTTAGAATGCTTTAAAGTATTTTTAAAGTAAATCAATCTTAAAAGGAACTGACACAGTAAAAGATAAATAGTCCACCCTAAACAACCCAATATACATAAAAGGGATGATTTTTCTAAAAAGCCTGCATTATTTCCCTGCCCCTACAACATTCAGAATGTTTAGGCACCACAATCCAGATTTGGCTAGCCCTGATCAAATCTTACTATAACTTGTTATTACTTTGAAACTGGAGCAACTTTCTCCATTTAGATTATTAACAGGGTGGTCTGCCTGTGTTTCAGTTCCCACAGTCATCAAGAACTATTAAAATCATCACCAAGACTGCAGTAGTAGCTCTGAGTTCTTAATTATAAAAAACAAGCAAAAAAGCCAACAAACTTTCCTTTTACATCCTGCACAACAGACAAGACAGAAGTTTCCAATTCAGCACCAACTACATTTGTGACAACAAAGAAAAAACATGCGACTTTAGCTGAAGGATTCCAAGCTCTTGGATAATTAGAAAGACAGGACAAAGCCAAAGACCAGCATGAAGAAAGCTGAATGGGTCAAGCTAACCCTCTCTTAATAAAAGCAGGCACAGTAGGCCTAATTTTGGAGCATCTAGACTAATATCTCCTCACTTGACAGCCTGGCCTCTGTTATTCTTGGACAAGGGCTCCCTTTCTATCAAAAATACCCAACACTCTCCTCATTGCCACCCTCCACTCCGCCCCCCCCAAAAACAACTCTACATGATACCAGCAAATAAAGTTATTTCCTCTTTTGTAGTATCATTAAACTACATTACTACTATGCCACTAGAACACTTGCAGAATTAAACAAAATCATTAATTACTGTACCTAGCATATGGTTTGAAGAGGGATAATGCATTCAGCCTTCAGTTAAGTGCCTTAAGATCAAGGAAAAGGAAACAGATTCCTATATTGTTGAATAACACAGTGACTCTGAAGATGAAATTATTCACTGTTTTCTTTAACAAAGGGTATCAATAGAACTACTGATGGAACACAATGCTGAGAGGAGGAGAAAGGATGCTTCTGATTCTTCCTTATCACAATGTAACTTCCCACCAAATTTTCCACTTTTAAACATCAGTGGAACAAAAAGAAACTCCAGAATGGCCCTTTACAAAAGTAAAACAAAACAAAGTGAACTTTTAGAAATAATGGTCTATAAACCAATGAAAATATTATTTTTATACAGAAACACAGAGAACACTAGTCTAAATGCCATCTCAAAGGAGAAAGGCAGATCCTATTCATCTTCTGAATATAGTAGGGACTGTAATAGCAAAGACTTATTGAGACTGACATCTTAGAACATTCATCCTTTTGTAGTAGTTTACCATGCAAAGCTATGGCTAAATATTTTGGCACCCACCACTGGGCTTTAGCATTCACCAAGCTGCAAAAATAAAAAGGTTGTTTTCTCAGCCCATTCCTTTCCTTCACTCCTTATACATATTATAGTACCAAACAATGGCAGCATTTTCAAGGGCATGCGAATCCATAACCTGCTGTGTAAGATAAATTTTTACTTTATTCAAAACAAGAGGGATTGCTGCTCCATAGAACATCTTCTCATTGCCAAACTCGCAGAACAAAGTAGCAAAGATGCATTAATATAATAACTGCTCTTTCTCTACAGAAAACAAAAGAAAAAAGAAAAAAATATAACACAATTTTGATGCTTAATTTACACCAAAATTCAATGTTCATCTTTCAGTGAAGCTGATGTTCCAACCTGGGAAATTCAGAGGTAACTATCTTAATATTGTGAAACTTTCTCATCAATCACAAGGACAGTTTACTGTTTTGCCATAAAAATGAAATACTTCACAGCTTTTATGTCCTTTTGTTTGTTTGTTTTGAAGTAGATAAAAATAGCCATGGCCCCATGAAGTGATCTCACTGAAGAACATAATAGCATTGTTATGGCTGACTTGAATTATTCTTAGAAAGAAGAACACCAGTGCTAAAAATAAGCTTATAAAAAGGAGTCAGAAATTCCCTCCAGGAGCTGAGTAACTTTACAGTGAGTGAAGGAAGCTGAAAAGTCACTGCCACTCAATAGCAACACTAATGGTGATGTCAGCATCTAATATAGCAACCCATTCTCCTATTATTAGCAATGCCATATATTCTTTAACCAGTTCTAAACTGAAACAAGCAAGATTGCATCATTAAGCAGGGATGTCCAAACTAAATTTAAATGAAATCACTCAGGAACCAGACACAGTCAAGAGCTCAGATTTCCCCACTAGCTGCTTCATCCTGCCAAGTCACTTAGGTTTTTTTCCAACTGACAGGGCAGGGAAGATAACAGCAGAGTGTGTTCTGTTGAACCTATAGTTCTGGGCATCAGTTGTTAAAAATATTCCTCCTCCCCAAAACAACAACAAGCAAACACCAAGAGTCCTAGCCTACCTCAAAGCTTTATCCCTCTCTTCTTGACTGGAAGATGTTTATTCTTGTAGTTCATCAGTTAGCCTGTAAATAGCAAGCTGCAGCAAGGTAATACCAAAGGAAAGCCTGATTATAAACAAACATCCAGAAGGTAACTGCTGGAGAAATAAAAGGTGTTCAAAACAAAGCCTACACATTGAACTATTGACCATCTGATTGCAAATCAAATGTTTCAGTTGCAAAAAACTGACATTACTAAAATACCCTGTGAATACACTGTCCCATGTCTTGCTCATAAAGTACACAGGCTTCAGTCTGCAATTATATTTGTACGGCTGGCTTGCAGATTTCTCAGCCCTTGCATGACTACAAGACCTGCTGCTATAACTTTGTGTCTCAAGAATCGAATGCCAATTTTGTTCAACATCATGCAAATCAATATTATTGCCTCAAAAACTTTACCTCTTTCTCCTCACTGTTTTCTTCAGCATTATATCTAAAAGATATCCTACAAACAGAAACACACCAGTCACATTTAGGACTGTATTCCCTTAAGCAGATTCCAAAACCACGTGGGTAATTTGTTTACACAAGATTTATTTCACTTTAATTAGCCCCCTGCAGGAAACTGGTTTAACCTGAACTCGAGGTCCTTGGACACTGAATAAGCGTTTCCACACTGGGATTTGCACCTACTTAGCTGATGGTATGATTTCACGATCAGTTTTCATCAGTCCAAACTTCTTGCTGCTGCTGAAAATGTACATCAGACCTTCCTCCAGTGCACTGGTTGTGGACCTTGCGTGTTTATGGGACAAATCAAATAATGAGTTGACCCTGCTGAAAGTTAACTCCACAAAAAAGACTGCATTTCAGCCAGATCAGCAACTGACTCAATTAATTCCATGGTCATATAAGCACCAGCATCAGCACCAAGGAGCAGTGACACTAGGAAAGGCAGGGCACCACAACTTCACAGACTAGTAAACCAAAATTCCTCCTTAATGTTCTAAGCTTTTACAATGTTTCTGTAAAGTTGAATGGACACTTGCTCCACAGTTGCTCCTCATAACTGAGTATCCAATAACATTAGCTTCTGCTAATGAAAGCAGGAAAATACTAGGGAAATCATCTTTCCTAAAATGACTAAGAAAGGATAGCTTAAAATACAGGTATGTCTTAGTTGCTGTGGAATATGCTGAGAGAGCTCCTCTCTGTACATATCTCCTGACATATGACAGTGCATCATCAATATTTCTAAAAATCTTATTGCTTTCAGCAAGATCAGAAGTAATAAGTTTTGGATTATTACACTAACTCAAGTTCTGTCTAGATACGTTCTTTTACAGAAGGACTAAAAAGCTTAATTATACAATCAGAGCCTACCAGAAGAATCTGTAGAAACGAGAGGACGTGAAAGATGACCCAAATGTGTGCAGAAGCATCTGCAATGAGGTCCTAATTTACTAAGCCTGAAGAATAGTTGTCAGCCAAATAGCTACTCACCTCTTCAGAAAAAAAAATAATAAAATTATTTACATAAAGTATACTAGTCTACAAGAAACAAATTCCTTCATTTCAAAGTCAAAACAAAATTAGTGCAAAAAACTTCAAGCAGATGGCTATTGCAATCCTTACCCCATAGATGGGAGCTATGAGAAATCATGGATCTCATTCAAGAGTTTCCATTGCTCTAAAATCTCCAGTTATAAACACAGAATAATTACATTCCCGAATAGATATTCTATCTTATAGAGAAGATAGAGGAGGAATTTTAAAACTCAGTAGCTTTCCAAAGACAATATTCTTCCTAAAAATAAAGAGCATATGGTTTCAAAAGTAAAAGTACAGGTTTTCTGTTTCTGCAGCTTAAAAACGTATCATAAAGTACTGACAAACTGCTTTAATTGTTTTCTTATTGTTTGTTTGTAAACAACTCCCTCCCTTAAAGACAAGGCTAGATTAAGAAGAAAGACAAGGTAAGACAAGAAAAACAAACCACCAAGAAGTATCTCCTGATATCAAGGATACACCCACTCCAGTTTTAACTTTTCAGGAGGCAGCTCAGTCCTAATATCATCATAGTTTTCTACATCAGAAGGAATGAACATTGTGATTGGTCGACCCCGCATGAACATCTTGATATATTCTCCCTCTGTTGAAACAAAAAAAATTCCCAAACACATTAATCACATGGCAAGTTTACATAAGAAAGGAACACAAATGAAGCTAGTAGTAAGCACAGAGATGCAAAAACAATTGTGGTACAACTATTTTTGAGAAGTGAGCTTGGTAAAGGCCTGGAACAACACACACACGCAACACAGGCACTGTAAGTTCTAGTTGAATTCACAATAACTTCCTGAACAGACAGCATGTAACATTTTAGACATGGAAATTAAGGAGCAAAGGAATTTTAAATCTAAATTAAAATATTAAATTTAATAAATAAATAGTCATGAAATCATAGGATATGATCCTTTAGGCTGAAGAAGACCTCAGGAGGTCTTTAAGTCCCTCTTCTGGCTCAAAGCTGGATCTCCCAGAACACAGAAAGCACAGCCCTGCTGGGCACCTAGCTGCTTGCTCACACCCCCAGGGCCTTTTCTGCAGAGCTGCATCCCCAGCCTGCATCCCTGCTGTGGTTCTTCCTTTCCATGAGCAGTACTTGGCATTTGTTCTTGCTGTTCCATGAGCTGCTTGCAGGCCCACCACCCCTCCCAACTGCCTAGAAGTAAATAAGGTTAGGTCCTACAATGGTTTTCCTTCTAAATATTATCTAACTTTAAAAAAAACTTTAAAAAAAAAAAAATCCTACAAATAAAACTTCCAAAGATTTATTATGGTCTTTACGCTCTACACATGCAGCAAAAACAACACTGCAACACAGTTAAATCAGGCCTCAGAACCACAAGAATAACAGCCAACACAACACCTCCAACTCCACTGACATGGGAACTGCATCTCAAAATATACAGATTAAGAGGGACTCAAGTATTTCACTACTTTTACATCAATTAAATGCTTTATAAAAATCACACTTCAATCACTTCTTTCGTGATTAGCATCCACCATTAATGTTAATTTCACAAAATTAAATGTTAGTTTCACAAAAATTTTGCTATTGTTTTTTTTTTAAGTAAAATGTGAAAACTGCAGCAGAGAGAACTCGAGTTCACCAGATGTAGATGGCCGATTAAGACTGAAGTGGAACAGCTATGGATTCATAACACAATCTGAAGAACCCTCTAAGTACATTTGATGCGACTAATATCAAGATTTAAAAGTAAAAATCTCAAGATAATTGCTTTTATATTACTTTAAAAAAACAAATAGGAGACAAACTTTCTATAAATGTCCTGGTAAAGCTTACAAATATTTCCTGAATTAAGATGCAAGATTATTATGCAGATCGCATGAAGGTGAAATCTGTGTTTTAGATCTAAACCATCAAAAATCTAAACTATGAGAAACTCAGATTTATTCCCACTGAATTAAAGTTTGATGGTTCACACCAAACTTGGAGATCTAAAAAGGCAAGAGAAAGCAGATGTAAAGACTGACAAATAAACAGTTGAGAGCCACATCAGAAACATAATCACCAGCCTCAAGCCAGTGTCCTTGAGCTCCCTGAATCTGAAATATCCACACCATTTAGGTCAGAGAGACATGATCTATCTGATAAGAAATAACTCGTGTCTGTCTTACAGTCAGAAGAAAATGAGAGGGGGAAATGTATGACTATTTTAATTCACTAAATATGCAAAGCAGTTTCGCACATAAAAAATACAAGGAAATTACTATTACAGTCCATATATTTCATTCTAACTGAAAACTTTTAACTAGGTCAGTGAATATATGCATCTCAATACCTTCACATACAATATTCACTCTGAAGATTTCACAACACTGAAGGCTTAATTTGTCAGAAAGATTTTATTCCTTTTGCTCTTAACAGTTGATTGATCAAACAGCAGTTTGATTTCCTGATATTTTAACAGTTTTCTCAAAGTTTTTCTTCTTTTTTTTTTTTTTTTTCTTTTTCTAAGTCAACTGTCTGAGGAAGCAGATCCCAATTTATCAAATATACTGAGTTCTCAGCCTTACGATTACGTTAAGATATGATTAGTGTGACTCATTTTCTACTTCTAGTGTGTTGAAATCAACCTTCTGAGACAATAACTGCTTTTACTTGAGTTTTGAGTATCTCTTAAGCCTCTTAGTATGTTTGTTCTACCCTGAAGGCAAAATCACAGGCTCAGAAAATACTTCCTGCACAGAAACTGCTAATAATGGAATAGTGAAAAACTAGCACATGTATAAAGGTTTTTCCTTACTTTGTATATTAATACAATGAAAGTAGAGCCATTTAAGTATCAAAGGAATCAATACAAAGAAGATGAAAAACAGTTGTCCCACTTCTTTCCAAGAACAAATACATGTTCTTTGAACAAGACCCCTGTGAGTCCATCCATTGACAACAGTAGAAAATTGCCTCAGATCAAATATCAAAGAATGAAGAACAAAGGAAATCACTTCCTAGTAGCTAAATTAAAAACAATAAATATTTTGAATGTGCGCTGCTCAAGTACATTGCTGAGAACAGCAAAAGATCTGTGCTGTCAATGGTTTGACACCAATGTTTAGATAATTACTCCGAGTTAGAAGTATATCTCCCTTTTCCACCAAAATATTTACAGTATATGTTTTGTAAAGAAAACAATACTGATCAAAACATAGAATAATTTATCAATAATGGTCTTTCTACTGAAGGCTGGTGCTTGTGCAACACTGTGTTTTAAGAAAGACCGTCCATTTCTGCAAGTCAAATCATCACTTTAGTACTAGGCTTAGCACTTCTGGTTCCATACAATTAGTGTAAAATCATGCCACAAAATCGGCTTTCAATTTCTCATTGCTGTTAGAATGGCAGAGACAAGCTGCAACGGGAGGTGCATAAGGATGGAGGTGGCTGCACCTGCTGAACCCTACAGACAAGGAGTCCAAGTGGAATTTATTTAGGTCTTTTGGTCTCTGAAGCTTGGGGAAAAGCCTGTCTGCAGGGCTGTCAGACACAAGCCAGCTCTCTGAACTGCCCTATTAAAGAAAGAACATTTTGGCTCTTATTAGCTAGCTGTGTGTATTCAAGATTACCTCTGAACATACATATTTAACACACTTGTTAGAGAGACACGAAATGGATATGACTTGATTAAGCCTCTCCCCACAGAAGAGGGAGGATAAGAAAAGCAGGCAGACAACCATTGAAAGGTTTTTATCCAAGGCTGTAAATTCCCTTTCTTCAGAATAACCTGTAGGGCAGATGCAATATTAATGTAAAAATCTTTTGAAATACTAGAGAGGATGGCAGCATATCAACAAAACCATTCTTCAAGAGAAACTTAATTGCCCACGGCCAAATTTTTGTAAATGCATGTTAAGAAAACCAGGAATTTAACTCTTTTTTTATCACACTGGCTCAAGTGCACATTCAAGAGTCTCAGACAATCTGCCTCTTTTCTGCTTTCTCAGTTTCCAGATACAGAGCACTGTATCACCTTTTCATTTTTTTCCTTCACTCAATGGAACTAAAGAGTCTTTCCTATCTATCTCATAATAGAAATATGAATGAGTATTAGGGGGAGAGAATGAAAATTTAAAAAACTTGGAGGTGAAAAAAACAACAAAAATCCTCGTCAATTCTGTGTATAGTAGCATGCAAACAGCAGGTATCAAAGTAAAAACTTCTCTGTTCCTTATGAAGAGATGTTCAGACTCCAACATCCACTTCATAGAAGCATTTTGGGGGTCAGGGGAGCAGGAGGTGGGACCTGTAAAAATCTCTGCACTCAGAAAATGAATCTCCGGCTCCTACTGTCCAACCAGTCCTTTCAAATATGATCAGATCCACCTAAGAGCACAGCTCCAGGCCTGCAGTCAGCACACCCAGGTGCTATGTAACTGAAGAGCTCAAGCTCGGAGCTGCTGCAAAAGGCAGTGTCACGTGGCTGCAGTGCTGTGGCTCCAAGGGCCAGCTCTTCACTAGGAACAGCTGGAGCTGCTTTTGTGCGGCTTCGAGCTCCAATACACAGCCCTTGCCAGACTCTGCTTGGCTGTGCAATAATTCACCTCTGGATCCTCAGCAATGTCTTTGCACAACTGCCAGGGGACATAGGACCAACACTCCCAGTTTTGTGCGCAGGATCAGCTCAGGCTTATGAGACTCACGTGGGAGCCATCCTGCTGTGCTGAACCAAGCAAACTCCACACAGAGCTCTACAGGATCCCTAGAGGTCTCTGCCTGAGTTAATAATTTCCCCAGAGATGCAAAAATACTCGATCCAACACACATCCTGCTATTTGACCGTCCTCTTGCATGATAAACTTTCAGTCTGGCTCCATATGGCCATAAAATTTGCCTTTTATGAACACTGGTGTCTATAACTGCCTGAAATACTACAGAGGAGAGCCTACCAGGGTTTTGAGGCATTATTTTTATTCCCCCCTGCCCCCCCCATAAGACTGTGTATGTCTGTTAAAGTTACTTCCAATAAACCACAGGATTGCATGTATGCTTTCATAATAAGAGGTTCAATCTTTGTGTGACGAAGTAGCACGTTAGAGCTCTTTTACACACCATCTCATTTTGGCAAACAACCTTAAAGGCTTTTATAGCTAAAACATCGCTAACAACTGCACGTGTGATCTTGCACTTTGAATAATTTAATTTTATCTCCACCTGCTGCAGACTTCAGGAACATCTAGGTCTTCCTGTATTAAATCCCCAGCTTCCACTGTAGTGGTTTGGTCACTCAGCTTCACGTCATCAGTGAAATTTCCTGTGCTAAGTTCATTAGTGTAAACACTAAGCCAAATAGGTCCCAGCAGACTGAAAGCAGACATTAGCAAGCACAGTATCTGCTCTACTGAGGGTTCTCTGAAAGTTTACAGCCTGTTAAAAAGAGAGGAACAGGACTGTTGGTTAAACAAGGTGCTGCTAGAGAAAGGGAACCCAGGAAGCCTGCCTGATCTGCAAGCAAACAAGTGCATTTTGCTGCCTGCCAGGGAACCACTGGTTTATGCTGCTTCAAGAATCCAGGACTAAACAAGAGGAAGTAGAGAACTGTGGGCAAACAGAATGCAGGGACCAAAAAAAAATTTGGCAAAGTCTCCTTATATCAAAACAAGATTCCCATTGATACAGACAAGCTTTTAATCAGGCTGGGTGGAAAAAGAGAATGCAACACAAAGGAAACAGTAAAATTCTACTTCATACAAAGCTGATTAATTCACTCTTGGTAGAAAGTTTAAAACCTGGAAATTCAGGGAAAAAGCTGGAAGATAACAACTGAAAAATACTGCAGGTGAAAACAGACATCAAGATATATGACAATACAACCCTCTGAAGGGCTGAAATCAGTGCTCACATGAAACTAGCACAGGAAGCCTCACGCAGTGACACTTGAGCAATTCATTACTTTGTGAATCATATTCTCAGGGGAATATGGGTGGTTTCCAGGCAAAAATGAGGAAAACAAGTAGGAACTGAAAGCAGCAGAAACAATGATCAAAGAAATATCTACAGAGAAGTGCGGTTCAGGAGACATGAAAGCTGCTGCTTATATCCTTCTGAAATTTGAAGATAGGGATGTAGCTAAACCAAGATCCCGACTTCCAAAAAACAATTGTCCAGGAGCAAACAGAGATTTCCTAGCAGCACGTGAGAAGCCCTAATTGTCTCTTACTGATTCCTGCCCTATCAGAGAAAATGTTAAAATGCATTTTATATCACTATTCCCCATTCCTTAGGCAGACTCTGAGGCAGCTCCACGAGTCTGAGCTGTAATTAACTGCTTTTCAGCTAGAAAATGTATGCATAATAGGTAGTCTAAAACAGTTGATGTTTATTTATATATAAATGTGTGTGCATATAGGTAAATAGTGAATAACTAACAACAGTTCATCTAAGCAATTCTTAAGAAACCATTAGCACAATTGGATCTTGCAAACTATTAACGACTATCAGAGGTCTGGGAGAGCAAGGATTGGCACACCAAAATCCACACCTCAAAAACTGCAGCTCAGTTTTATTTGCATTTATCATCTGAATCTCCACCTTGGAGAAAATTACTAGCAACCAAAAAACTCCAACTGTCTCCAGCTAGCTTGGCCAAGCAGAACTCTAATAACATACAATAAACTACCACATCCAGAGTACATTTATTAATCTGTCTTCACGTTCTAGCTGCTTGACCAGTGCAGTTATGCTTTTTAATACTACAAATAGCTTCTTTCCCACAGGCTTTCTGCCTTCAGGCCTGTGTCCAAGAACTCCACAGGACCACTAACCTGAGGGACAAGGGCTTAACAATCCTGTTTCTAATTTAAACCAATGCTAACTGCACAGAGTAAAAATAAAACTGTGTCCAGCCAGTATGCCCAGATCACCTCATTTTGTGTTACAGGGGTCCCAGACAAGGTGGCTGGTCTGCCTGCTCTGTCCCAATCCAAATATCAGAGGCTGATGAACCAGAGAAGCAGGCAGACACTGTTGCTGCTGAGTGCTTCTGCAAGGCAAACCAAACAGTCTGAAAAAGCAGATGGAACGAAGACCTGACTGGGTTTAGAATCATTTAACGGTTTTGTCTTGTAAAACCATTGTAGCTCAATAAGACTGCACCTAAGTCCTTCCTGCTTAAAGAATTAAGTCCTGACTTCTTCAGAAATCAATGATAAAAACTCACAAATACATCAATGCAAATTTATTTTTCTGACAGTGCTGATGGATTGTAATAACATGCACTGTACCCATATGAGAGCCAGAAACCCAAAGAAACATGAGACGGACCAGGTCACTATTTGCCCTCAGATACACGAGCACCTTCAATAAGCATCTATCTGTCTGATAACAAAACCGTTCTGAAATAGTTACTGGATTTTGTGCTCTCGATGGACAGGATATGCTGTCAGCAGGGTAAATATTTCCACTGTGAGCTTCATTGCCCCTTTCCGTGAAGCTAGAACTACAGCACAGTTAAAACTAACAGAAGAAAAAGTACTGGAAACTAATAAAGCACAATCTAAAAAGAAACAAACTTAGGAATGCAGTGAATGTTTTTCATTAATTCTTTCACATATGGTTTTTATTGCCATCCAAAAACATCTGAATGTCTCTTATTACATTATAATATGTGAACAAGGCTTCGTGCACAGAGCTGCTATCACTGAAATTCAAACTCAAACTTGGAATCTCGGAGAAAAAGTTACCTTGTATCTGAAAAAACACACAATGCTAACGAACCCAAACCTCCAAACTAACAGGTTCTTTAGCTCCT
Organism: Excalfactoria chinensis; assembly: GCF_039878825.1. Classification (NCBI taxonomy): domain Eukaryota; kingdom Metazoa; phylum Chordata; class Aves; order Galliformes; family Phasianidae; genus Excalfactoria; species Excalfactoria chinensis. The sequence goes on from NC_092827.1 coordinate 82,928,397, forward strand.
GCAAATAAAATATGAATGCTTTATGATTAGTACTTTAAAAAACATCTCTTCTTGAAGTAAAAGTCAAGATAACTCATATAGGCAATTATAAGCACCTGCTGGTAAAGAATTTAGAAGAACAATTTCAGTGTCCTTTTAAGATCATAGCAAGCATATGCTTGTTCCATCCATAACTTTATTGGATTTTCAGAGAATTTTAATACTTCTTAGTATTTGACTTTATTGGGAAAAAAAAAACAACTGTCCTGGTTTGCAATGAGAAACAAAGAACCTAACCCCCAAACCTCTCCAGCATACATATGGAAGCGTGTCTAATACTTCCCTCATTGGATTGGCATTACAAAAGCATTCTTGCATTGCATCTGCTTCAGAATGTGCCCCAACGCATGGAGCTCAGGACTAACCTTAATGTACAGCAGGTGCAGATCAACCCATGTGAGAGAGAAGAACCAGGGGAGCAGTATCGGGTGCTGCAAAGAAATTATGACCAGCACTGCTCACATACATTGCCTCAATTCAGTGCTACGAAAACTCAAGAGATTGCCTATGAGGCAAATACAGGCTGTGGCTACTGGTAGGAGAGGGGTGCCCAGGTCTTGGCGATGTTCACATGCAGCACCGTGTGCTCTCTGGGGGCAATATGACAAATCAGACTAAGCTAATGCCTTTCATCCACTGAAGCTCATCTAAGATTAATTCTCAGGTGCTTCTTAAGCCTTATATTTTCATAGATAATACTTCAACAGAAATCACAGTGAACCTACACAGGTGGTCACAACATAGATAATACTGCTGCGAGATAAATAAGATTCCAAGAACTAAGTGTGCAAAAACACAATTATCTACATTTTGTGGCATTCTAATGCAGTTACAAATTTCAAAGCAGCACCTTAAATAATCTGAATCAAGAAAAGAAAGCAAAACTGATTCCACAATGTTCACGGCTATGCAGGATGGCTATCTTTCATCCCATTACTCCATGCAATTATCTTCTGTTACAATCATTTGCTATGTTACTGTTTTATGTGTGCATAAAGACACTGAAGGACTTCTTTGTAGATCTGCTTTGAAGCCAGACGGTTTGCACACCAGCAGCCTCCCAGAACCCCTGCACACCATAGCTAAGAAGTGCAGACATTAGCGTGGGAGGTGTGTGCTGGGGTATGCAGCGAGGCACATGCAGCCCAGCAAAAGGAGCAGCTCAGGCGAACTGCGGGAACCTAATTAACAACACACTAGAGACTGCTTGTCTTTAGAGGTAAAAGTTGACAAGCCACAAAGAAGTGTCTGAGCAGCTTGTCTTGCCTTTGGTTTGCAAAACAGGGAGGTCCTGCAGAAACAGCCGCAGCTGCAGCTACCCTCCATCCTATCCTGCTCTAGACAATCTGTCCAGTTGCAAGGATCTGCCTTTGGAAATCACATTAACTACTGAATGCTGAATGTTCTGACATTTGGGTCAAGACATCCATTGGTAATTGGATATTAAATGGCAACTATCTCATAGAGAACAGGCTTAAAGTCACCTGCCCCAAACAGGATGCTGCACTGCAGAGAACTGGCTGAGCTGATACGGGGAAGGTGTGGAGTGTGAAATCCCTCTGCAACTACCACAGCTTACAGGTGGTTATTCTGTGATAGTAAACCCAAAACAAAATCTAACACATAATCCAACAAAGACACACATAGAAAGCTGTCATAAACTATACATACCACTGTCATAAAATATATCCATTGGTCCACATTCAAAAAAAAGAGTCTTTGTAGGTTGAACTTTTCTAATTGCAACTTTGTTAGTGTTAAAGGTAGAGTGATGTTCTAACACTATACGTTTTAAAAACATTAGTAAATGCGTTTTCTGTGATGAGACTTTCCAGCTTTGCATGGGGTCACTAATCTACATCATATTTCTCTTTCCTTCAGCTAGGCTCAGAGCAAACTAAGGCATGACACACACAGAAAAGTATCCATTCATCATTCAGTGAAAGTTCACATCATCTGCAGTAACATAATAAATGGCAGAGAAACATCAAGGCCACATAAGTTATAGCCACCAAGATGAGAGAACTGAGAGAAAGGCCCTCTTTGGCAGGACGTGTAGAATTGCAGATGAACGTTTTCAGGAAAGGATTAGTATTCAAGGTATTTTAGCAGTATGCAACTTGGTATTGAAAAGCTGCATATTTTAACAGGCATTTTTAGTGAGACTGGTTTTTTGTTTATTTTTTTTTCTTTTTTGAAAAGCTAAATTGCAACTGGTATGGAGAGTACAGATTAGTTTTCTTTTTATAGCAACCATTGCTACACGTGGTTCTACAGCTGGTGTTAGAAGCCCTGGCATAAAGCAGCATTCCCACAGTTTATGCATCCCTTTTCATCCCTACTATCTTCAGATAACACTTTTGATATAAATCAGTTCAGAATATTTTATATCTGTAATTTCTCTGTAAATTAGAAAAAAAAAAACCACAAAGTTACTGGATTCAAGTTAATTTACCTCTCGTTAAAGCAATTTATGCTAGCTTCCAAAAATCTTGACTGTTTTGTTTGAAAGAAAATCCAAAGGAGATCAAAAGTAATCAAACTGTTTATAATGTAGTCTTGCTTGCAGCACACAATTTTCAGACTACAGGTTTGTTAATTAGCAGCAAAAAAAGCATGAGACAGAACCTCTGTGCATAGACTAATGTTGTGTACAGCATGCACTTAGGTAACATGCTTTAGTTTTGAAACTGCATGCTTCAGTACAGTTTGCAGGACATCAAAGCAGAGTAGTCTGGCGACACACAAAGTGGATTTCTTCTGTTGTCACATTCCATCGTGTTCAGAGGGATGGCTCCTTTTCCTGACTGAGCAAGCCAGCAGCAGCAGGTAGCCACAGAATGCAAGATTGATCGGTACAAAGACATACACTTTAAGAGAGACTCATTTCTCATGTTAGGAAGCTATATGAAAGCCTTCAGATTCTGTTCTTGTCTCATTAGCGCATGTATGTTTTAATATTGGCAAGACAGAAAGCTGAGAAAACAAATCTTTTAGTTGGCAGTTCGTAATAACCTGATATCTCAGGCAACAATGCAAGACATGAAGAGCCTTATTTAAACACATTCCTCTCTAAGGAAATTATGCATGTAGTAATTCATTTTAGTCTACTCCAATAATCCACCTGATATATATAAATATACATACTCTAATTTATTTAAATAGTAAGAAATTTGAAATATTTCATATAGCTGCTCAGAGTTTTTAAGAGATCGTGCATTGATGCTCTTTGTGAAAAGCCAAGTAAAAGATTCATGGGAGAGCTAAATTAGAAAGTGATCAACGGGCATAGCTTAATTCTTACCTTGGCTGTTTTTTTCACGAGTTGACATTTTTGCTGGTTATGGGACAGAAACAAGATATCTTAAAACTATTTCTAAATTCTCACTCTTGCCTGCTTGGATGAAGACTGGCACGTAGTTCAAAAGTTTAATATTTTTTTTGCTTTCATAACCTCTCTCCATTTGCAAACATACATAGATGGAAAAATAGGGTGTAATCCCAGAGAAGTAAAACAAATCCTCCCACCACCCAGCAAAATTCCGTCCTTTCTAAAGATCCAATTTGATGAAATTATCCATAATTTCAAAGACGTTTACAGAGGCCTTGAGTAAGAGTTAGCAAGATCAGTCTTTGAAGTAGGTAGTAACTCAGTTTTAGCTCTGTATCCCCGTTTCAAAACCACAATTTCTAATGTATTTATTTACAAGAAGTACTATTCAGTTAAAAATATATTTTTTTCATCTTTATTTGAAAATAAAGTTTTTTATTTACCTTGGCTGACGATGACATCTTTGTGCCTAGGGAAAAATTCAAAGTTATTGTTAGGACTTTATGTAACCCATATCATCTAACTTTATATTTTATACCATTCGGCATTACACTCTTGAAGTCTGTGTATAACGTAAGTGTACTACAGGATGCTGTATAATTAACTGTGGTCAACACAGCAAACTTTTACACACATTATTTCACTCAGATCTCTATATTTTTAAGTGTTTGACAGCATGGCAATGGTTCCTAAGAACTACTTTGACAGCAAGAGGTAAAATGATGTTTAAAATAAATCATCAAGGTTATATTTTTTTGCGCACTGAAAATTCCATTTTAAGAGAGCAAATGTGTAACAACAAAATGTTTTAAAGCTGCCAAACACCCTCAGGTCTCCATGTGAAGAATTTACCACCTGTCAAAACAAGTTGTCTGCACAGAACAACATGAAATTCTCTAGGAATTAACCCTGTTAGAAATGTGGGTTAAAAGTAAGCAAGTCACAGTTTCATTTAAAATGAATCCACACAGCACTACTGGATACACACACAAAGTCTTCTTAAGGAATGCAGTTCAGATGTCTTTCCTTGCCAGAACCAAGGGTGAACTTTCTCAAAAATTCTGTCTTTTTTGGGAGGAAGGGAAGAAATACTGATTTCTAGCATCAGAGCTACTTCTTAAGAGAATAACACCTCTTGATGGGAGAACATATTGCATAAAAATAAATAAATAAATCTACCCTTGAATACATTTAAATTGAGCAGCAAGGTATGAGAGAGGCATCCAATGGATAGAGGTTGAGTTCTTGCAACAGTGACCAAGGGTCAAGCAGATGCATGAGGAAAGTCATTCCTGGCTATTAGTACAGTCACCCTTCACCGTGCTACCAAAAGATAAAGGCAAATTCACAGATTTGCCTAAAAAACATTGAATGATTGGCTGCAGTGAGAACGCTGTTACTTCTTGTGATATTATCAGACTGATTTACAGCTCAGCGCTGGCTTAAAGATTGAGTTTACAAAGTCCATATTCCGGGCTAGCAGTGCAAAGCACATGTAAAAAAAACTCTGCCCTGAGGCCTACAGTAGGGGCTGATTTCTATTGCCTTCCACAAGACTGGCAATTTTAGGTAGATTAGGTCAACTTTTATAATTGGAAACTTTAAATGCAATATATCAGTCTTTGCACAATACATCTCATTCTATTAGAAATCAAGTATGCAGGACCTAAGAAATGGTGCTTTTGAATGCAAATATTTTTTTACTATAAATCTGAAAGTAAGAACAAAAGACTTAATACACCAGAATATCCATTCCTCAATCAGGCAATAGTTTTCAATTCACACTGTTAGAAACTTCATTTTTGCCCCGTGCTTTAAGATACATGAACTTCAAGCTGCTGACAGACAACTTTTTCTGACAGGAATTAATCATAATCTACCCTCAACCACTTGTATCTTAGACCATAGAAGGGTAGCGTTTAATGTCTTCCATAGAAAAAGCAGTAAAATGAAACAAGGAACTCACTTGACCTTTTCTGAACCAATACACAAAATGGCAATAAAATTAAAATATATTTTTCAATATTAAAAAAAAGGAAAACCTGAACATTTTTAAGATATTTTATTAGGACAATAGAAGTTGAGAAATAAATTTGATAAATAAAATATTGTCTATAAGTACACTGCTACAACTGAAACTGCCAAAGGGCTTTTAAGATCTGACAGTGAAAAACAATAATAAAAGGAAACTTGCAAAATATGCAAGCCGTAATCTCTCTCACACAGCACTTCACTGAGCCTCAGCACTCTTCAGGCTAAATGTAAAGCTTTTAGTAAATGTGCCAATATCTTTACCCCCAAGTTAATTTATGATGTTTTTCTTCTTCCTTTTGCCAGGGAAGATGGTATGCACTTACACCATTCTTATTAAATATGTGTTTGCAAGTCTCATATGCAAGCTCTGGACACCATCATGGAAATTACTCTGAAAGGCCTGAGGAGTTTTACCTGTCATAGCAGGAGTGGCTTTCAGGTAGTCCTTTCTTGGGTCAGTTAATGATTATTTGAATAAAGATTAGTGAGTAGGGTGTATGAGAACGGGAAGGACATCAAGGCAGAGAAGCTGGCTGCACTTTTGGGGTGAACTCAGAGGGATCTCTGAAAACAGCAGAGGGCTCAACCCAAAAGTCACACAATTATTTCAACAAAATGAGCAAAATTCTAAAAGTTAAAAAATAAATCAAACATACAAATAAGAAGCTGGAAGCCCAAGTGAGGACAAAAAGTGGCTCACAGCAAGGGGGTCAGCAAGGCAGAGTTAGAGCAAAATACAAACTAGTGTCTGTGCTAATAGAAGCTGTAAGTAACTACTCTGTGCTATTGTTTTCTAGTGAGTTCCCTGTGGAGAGCAGTAACTGAGAATAATACTGAAGAAGAGCACAAGGGGAACAATGGGTTAGAGCACACGACCCACACATAAGGGCAGAGGAAACAGGGCTTCCACCATGTGGAAGGGAGAACATAACAGCTAAAAAGTTAACAACTCTTGCCACCCTTCACTATTGACAAAAAGGTGAGCTCAATTTATAGATGCAGTGGTTTATCTTGGATATCCAGGAATGCTTTTGCTAAACATGGCATTCTACTGCACTTTGGCAGCAGGATGTACACAGCAAAGCAGGGAAGGCTTCAGCCTGGCCCCAGCACCTAACAGCCTGCCAGCCACTTTGAGCACCCTCAGGGCTCACTCCTCCAGAATTACACCCTTCTTGTTAAGATGGCGGAGAAGTGGTGTTATATGCCTCAAGAGCTTAATGAAATAATCACACACCGTTCAGTTCTCCAACCCTTCTGTGATGTCTGGGGACACCTGGGTTCACTAGGGCAGTGCAGCAAAGCAAGCACATGCACAATTGCTGCGTCAAAGTCGGCCGCCTTTCACAAAGTATGAAGAAAAGCTGTAAGACGAGCCTAGAAAAACACTGCAACACTTCACTATTCAAATAAAACTCTCTGAAGGACAGAAGTTACAGAAGATAAACGTTGGCATACTAAAGGTCAAACTGAAAAGAAAAACTCTGCCTATTATCTAGAGATGGTATGCAGAAATTTGTTAACCAGTGACCTACCTGAAACCATAAATGTTTATTTCTGTAACTACAATCTACTTTAGAAACACACACGTCAAATCCAGTGAATTAACTGCAAGGAAATATAATGGCATTTTCAAATAATTATTAATCATTAAAATGACTGGTTAGAAGAATCACTACAGCAGTATTAAGCTATAAATCATAACTCATAACACATAATTCTGCTAACCCAAACAGACTATTAAAATATATTTATACTCACTCCATGCTTTCACATTTTATAATGATTTCAGATTCCACAGACATCTGGAATGTCCTATTTCCAAATTGTGCACGTAATTATTTGCAGTGAAAACAAAAAATGCAAATGTTTTGGTTTTTTGTTTTTGTTTTTTTTTTTTTTGCATGTATTTCACTTCACTAAATTATGTGGTTCCATAATATTTTTATTCTAAAGTTCACTCACTTTTATGCACCAACTATACGTACTTGTCTGCATTCTTTGCCACTTTGGATATTAATTTAGATGTTGATGCTACTCTCAGTAGCTTGTTACGACTGTCATCCGAGCTCTCCCAGGCACTGTGAGGTTTTTCAGCAGTTAACGATCTCTTTATGCTAGAAGAAAAGAAATACATATATATTTTAGAATGACAAGTTAATAAGATAAGAGTAACTGGAACGGGTTTGCAACCGACAGATCAAGCAGCAGTAGACAAAAGCAGAGCAAGATCTTCCTTCAAGCTGAAGCGTGAAACAGGAAGAAAAAAAAAGATTAGTCAAAAAGTTCTAACTGGATGAACAAAAACAACTGAGCAAGACAGATGCCAAATGTTTTATCCATTCTTTTCCATTTTCACACGCTCTTACACAAAGACTTGAAGAATAAAGATCTCTATGCTTCATTAGTACTTTGCTAACAAATTAGATAAAGGGGGGAAAAAAGAAGCTAAAACATATTGGCTTTAAAGAATAATTTTTTAAAAAAATCACTCAGAAAAGTTGATTTTTTTTACTGATCGATAAACCGCTCATCAGACTTAAACCAACAATCTGAGGTGGAACAACTCTTCCAGACTATGATTGAATATGGCTGCTTTGGAGATAGCTCATTCTAAACAACATTAATAGCTCTAATTGTTTTGAAAAATGCCTGCAAACTTCTTACATGAAGGCAAGCTAGGTTTAGTTCAGTGTTTTAGACATATTGCTGAGTTCTGATGTGCTTTCTCAGCAATCTTATTGTAGCCAATTTACAATAATAGAAACCTGAAATGTTTTGCAATCATTACTTCATTTGTTTCATACACAGATTAGGGAAAATATGTGCAAAAGTGATCCAGGCCATATCTAATCCAACTGTCTGACAGCATCTGTTCAGCTAGCAGTGTTACATGTCATCCCATCAGAAACGCTTTTTGCAGGCATAAGTTCTGAACTGCAGCTTCAGAACAGGCAAGCTCACCTCCACAGCACCTCAGGAGACTAGAAAAGGTCCTGAGGCAAACACGTAAACCAGATCATGTTACACCAGCAAGAGACCACAAAAGGCATTAATTTTTTTCCCCACATTGCAAAAGATTAGTATGCAAGATTTCAGGCAAACACCTTTACAGTGAGATATCAAGGCAAAAGGACAACAGGCCGCAAGTTTGGTTTCAGATAATGTAGGGTTTGTACAAGACATGAAGGCAGCCTTTATGCAGTGTTATGACATGCATCAGTCAAGTGGAAATCTAAATATTATTAGAATTCAAGCAATGCAAGACAACAATCTTGTGAACTTGTGAAATTTAAAGGCTTGTTTGTCTCTCAAACAAAAAATGTTAAAGAAAAATATGTCATATGTTCCCAAACAATAAGGTAATGAACCCCCCCAAAAAAACCAAAAAAACAAAAAAAAAAAACCAAAAACCAAAAAAGGGAAAAAAAAACAACAAAAACTCAGCACACTAAGTGATCTGAATAGTCTGAATTCAGAATTAATGACCCAAATCATAACATTTGCTTCCATAAGTTTAAAGTCCATCAATCTTTTATTTTCAATGTTTTGTTCCTCCAAAAAGAGCAGGAACACAGATGCAAACCTAGAACTCCTACCTCCAAGTCCAGTCAAGCAGTTCTGTGATTTGGGTGTCAAAATACAACTTCACTCGAGTAAAGAATCAGAATAAAAGTGAATGGTCCTGCAAACTAGCAGGAATTAAAAGAGGTAGAAGGCAAAAATAAAGAAAAAAATCTGAACTGCCATCACATTATAGAATAATTGAAAAAGATCCAAAAAGATAGAATTGCAATAATGCTAACCTTTATGAAATTTTATTGCATGTAGTAAATGTCTATGCATGAAATGCACTCCAGAATTTAGCTACATTAGACAAAACATATACTGTGTATTTTGAGTAAGATCAAGTCAAAATCATTGCTATGTACTTTAGGATAATGACTGATTAGAGGTAAATCTCCTATGTTAGAATTGCAATCACTGAGAACAAAGTATTTTGCAATCTCAAATTTGCTCAAAAATTTTCAAGAGATTTGCTCTGTTGCAATGCATATTGAATGCGTATTCACTCAAAAAAAAAAAAGTTAAACATTAACTTGATCAGGAAATTGGAGCTATTTCACATGACTTGTTGTCAGATATGAACTCTGTGTCATTACAATCATTTTCTAGCTCTGTACTGTGGAAACCTTTTAGCTGGAGCAGAACTCTTGCTTTCTGGAGTTTGCCTGTGTGTTTGGAGAGTCTGTGAGGGCGGCTGGGGAGAAGGTGATGCTTGAGTTTGTGGACTTTGATCATTAGAATGAGACTCCTCTTTTTTTTCTTTCTGTCCAGGAGGTTTTTCTTTCTTTTTTTCTGTACCGCTGTAAAATAAAGTATAATATAGGGGGAAAAACAAAATAAAGAAAGAAAGAAAGAAAAAAGAGAATAAACAAATAAATTAAAAAAGGTGGTACCTCTGTGAAACGATGGGCAAAACATATCACAGCATTATGTATATATCATCACTTAAAGAAACTTCTTATTATCTAATTGCTCTGTTCAGGCTAGAATTTTGTTAAAACAAGACTTATTTACAAGCTCCAAAAATAAAAAGGGTGATAGAATTGTGGATGTTTATTTACTTATTTATACTGGATAGTTATACTAAATTTACTCTGATTTAAATCCATATACAACCTTGATGTGAATATGCTTGGGTGCTGCTACAGCATTTGAAGCTGACAGAAGTGAATGCAGCAGAGTTCACAGGAAACCATCCCTCAAAACACATCACTGTTTTGAACTGCAGCTGGGTAATGTCAGGCTATCTCGCCATTTCTTCAGTGTTGTTAGTACAAAAGAACCAAGAATTCATCTTTATTTTCACAGTGCTCTATTTATCAGGTTAACATTTGAAACAGCTTTAAATATATGCCATTAACAACCTTAAATTCATTAATGATCTAACTTAAGGTCACTTGCATAAAACAGCACAATTTGCAGTATACTGAATGACATAACGACTAGCAGGACCTGAAATAGAAGAGCATTCCATAGCATACAGCATATTTTTTATAAGATTAAAAAAAACTACTCCCAAAATAAATGTATCAGTTGAACAAAGCAGCAACTAAAATGGGGAAAAAAAAGGTTTTCCCTCTTCAATTCAAAGCAAAACAGGAATTGCACTTTTCTGAAGAACAGTATTTCTATTTCTATTCCTGCACATCACTTCTCAATTCTTGTGTAATCTTAACTGTTTTTCCATTTACTTTTTTTTTTTTTTCCACAGAACACTGTCTACGAAAAGGAGTTAAAATAGTCAAAATACATTAATAAAAATGGAGTCCTGGTTTTAATTCAAGATTCCTAGTATTCTCTTGGCTCAGTTGTTATCTTGAAGTCTATCATCTATCACTGAAACAAAACCTTCAAAACATTTGACCTCAATATTTTGTACATGCTTCTGATGAAGCACTGAAGATTCATTTAAATAGCTGAGAATAACACAACCCACCTCCCCCTCTCAAAAAAAATTATAAGGATTAGAATTTCTACTGTTAACCAAATCAACTAGTTAAACACATCAATATAGCACCTCTAAGTTACATGTTCTTTTCATTGAGAAGAAAACAAAATGGACATTAGGAAAAATGTCTTTACCTTGAAGGTGGTCAAACACAGAATTAGACTTCCTAGAGAGTCACTGAAGGTCCTTTTCGGCTCAACTTTTCTACTTTATAATGATTTGCCACCAATCCTAAAATTCATCTCTTCATTCTTACAGCATGCTTGTGCAATTACCACTTGCTGACAGCAGTGCATTACCTGACTTAAGTATTCAGTCTCATATTTTCTGTGTTCTTATCTGAACTCATTCAGCTCATCTGAACTCATTTAGCTCATCTGATCCACCTCCTAGAAGCCATACATTCAGTATAGGAATCCTTTAATTTACTCACTGAACTTATCAGCTGTGGACTGCCCATTTCTCACCTTTGACATGAATTTCACTACTCAGCTTCTCTGTTAAGTCCTGTGAGTCAGTCAACCACTGATAGCAGTTGCAGCACCAGGTATATGTGGTGTTCCAATATAATGTTTTTTATCTGGCAACAGCTTGCAAGTAAACTTTTTTTGTTGTTGTTGTTGTTCCCTTTGGATGGCTATTTTAATTTGAAAGTTAAAATATGTTCACTGTAAAATATATTCACTGTGAATGCTGAATGCATTTGGCTTACTCTCTCCTGCTAAAATCTTCAGCTTAATTGCATTATGACTGCTATCATAGAGTGGCTCTCCCACTAATATCTCTGGAAACGCTAACACCTCTTGTGCAACAGTTGAAACCAAATCAAAGAGAGTACCTTTTTTATTGTGGGTTTCTAAAGATTAGTTCTTCTGGGAAGCAGTCGCTTAATGCATCCAAAAATTAGTTCCAAATCCCAACTTGATGAGGCATTTCTTCAGTTCACATTCAAGTATTTGAGATCTATCACTACCTGTGCTAATTTCCCAGATTCTCCATTTTCACTTAACCCAATGTTTCATCCCTTGGATCACAACGCTCTGGCAGCTGCAGTGGAGAGTGGCCAGACTGAAATTACACAGCTCCTTACCAGAAGCTGCTTTCAGAAAAAATGTTTAGTCTTAAGGAAAATGATCACGGGTCTCTCTGAACATATTACAGGACAAAGTACAAATGTGTTTCTCTGGTGATACAGAAAGCATGCAGCATGTTTTTTGTTGAAAAGCATTTCAGCATCTCTGTCATACATCAGTTCCAGACAGCTAGGACGAATTTTTCCTCATACATATTACTTTGCCTCTGAGAATCATCTATCTGTTTTTTTCCACAATATTTTTCTGAACTCTGTTTTTAGTGCTCCTGAAGTGACAGCTGAAATTGTAGCATATGTTTGTTGAAATGAGGCACAGTGTTGTTGTGCAGTCGTACTGAGTTATCAGACCATTTCTTTGATTTCAAGATGTTCAAGGTTGGTAGAGAGAGGATTAAGGAGTCCAGGTATGAAACTTTATATGTAGTAGAGCTCAAAGACGGCAGGTCTACAGAGGCCAGATTCCCAGAAACATGCAGTATTAAGACCGCACAGCTCACAGACACTAAACTTCAAGTAGATGGCTGGATGCATGGCTACAAATATTAAGAACATGAAAAGCTATGACAGGCTTTGGAGCTGTTTGGTAACTACATAAACAGGTAACCATTTCCACATGATGCAACAGTTGAACCTTTAGCCTAAAAAAAAAAAAGCCTGGAAAAGTCAAAGTGAAGTGTCCTACAATCTGCTGATAATATCCTTCAGCCTGCCTCCTATTCTTCATATGGAAAAAGGTGTTGGAAATAGACATGTCTATCCTAACTTCGTTGAGAAGATGGAACTACTGAAATTCACTTATGATTCCCAGCAGGGACACTGTTTGGTACAGAGCAGTTTTGCTGCTGTTACAAAAAGTGAAAAAAAAACCATCCCAACTTCACATCCACAAAGAGAGAATTGACATTTGCTTTCATCTGTCTTAAAATAATATTGTTACAGAAGGACAAACCTACTCTCTTCCAAATATCAAACAAATTTTACAGGAGACTGTGGAATCGCATTAGATCAGCAGATAACTGAAAATTGGAGGTCTAAAACATTCTTGAAACAGACCTCCCCACCTGGATACTTGGTTTCAGAGCCTGGGCAAAGATACTCTTCACACATTAGGGCTTTCCTCTTGTGACCCATCCAGGTACCCTTTTAAAGATGTTAACTCAGATGAAAGGGATGCCAGTCACACTATTCTGCTCCTTTTCTGTACTCAAGTGCCCAGTAGCCAATAAATCAGGTAGGCAAAAGCAAACTGAGCACTGTTGGAAACACACTGGATCTCATCAATGTGCTAAGAGCCACATGGATAAGATTAATGGAAAAGTGCTAACTAACAAATACATTCTTGCAGGAGTGTCTTTCGTCCCAGCGCCTGTTGTGCTAGCAGATAGAGACATACTGTGATCAGTTTCTAATTTACTGCTCAAAAAATAAACAAGAAGATACACAATGTTCTAGGAGGGAGAAGAGTGAAGTTTAGGGTATTACCCTTCCTTTCCACATTCCAAATGGCACTAAAGGTGGTTTTTTGTTTGTTTGTTTTTTAATTTGTTCTTACACAGTTTATATTTGCATGCAGCATTTTTATTCCTTGAAATCTATCATTTTCCTGTCTTCTTGTAGAGCACAGTATTTACATCCACAGCAGAAGACAAACCAGCTACTGGAGTTACCAGAGAACTCTACAGAGGCCAAGAATTTGTTCACATAATTTACCACAGTTATGCATTAGGAGTATTCTCTGTCCTGTGGCTATATCAGGCAGCTCTCTCTTCCCAATGAATCACTGCAAACTATTGATTAAGTAAGCCACGCAATCATTATTTAAAAGTCCCACAGAAGAAAGTAATTATAGAAACACTTTGTTGTATTCAGCAGGAACCATTACACCGAGGGGGAGGAAAAAGGCATTTCTTTATGCATAGCTCGTTTAAATTTCAAATACTTAAACTTAAAATTGCCATTTTTACATATTTGAGATCTGATACATACTTTGCAAAGATGAAGCCATTTTGATTTAAGATTTTATGTTTAAAAAAAAAAAAAGAAGTAAATTTTTGTCTTAAAGTTCACTACTTCATCACTATTTTACTATTGCCTGCTATTTACACTCTAGACAATGAACTCATTTTTGACTATAGTTTCCTTGGGGGAGGAAAGAAAAAGATTTGGATGAGTACAAGAAGGAAACTTTTCCATTCACATTTGAAATATATTTGCCCCTTCTGTCTGTTGGTGTGAATGCATTTTGGCCAGTATATACTACAGAGATACTCTCGATTTATGAATTCTTTTTAGTACGCTGCTGTAAGCAGCCCAACAACATGGCACATTTCCAAAGCTTATTAAGCTTATTTTTGCTTATTACACATTATTTTCCCATTTTACTTAATAAAATGTGGTTTCAATTTTAGTAACCAGTTGGTACCTTTTTGCAGCAGATGAAAAAGTTTCTTTTCTGGCAACAGATACAGAGGAACTGTGGCTTGTTTTCCTGCTTCCTGTACTCCCGTTGGTTATACAGGACATCGAGATAGCTTCTCGGAGGCTTGGCTGACCTAGGAAATGAAAATGAAGAGCAGAAGGCTTTAGGTTTTACATCCCCATCTCAAAGATCTATCAGAGAACCCATAAACCTTCAGAGATGGACCAGGTAATCCTACAATAGCAGTCCCAGCACCTGGGACAGCCAACCAGCTGGTATCCAGTGACACACATTCATGACAGCCTTAATCGAGATAGCTGGAGAAGGGAGACCTGAGACACTTAGAGACAAGAATTTGCAATGACAGGAGACACCCTCCACTACCACAATGACAGAAAATAGCTTGTCACATCACTTTCTAGTTATGCTCCACAGAGAATTATAGATCATGACTAGTAAATGAGTACTAGAGTAGATCAGATAATTCCAACTCTCCTTTTTGTTTTGTTATGTTTTTTTGTTTCTCCGCCTAAGTCCAAAGAAGTTGCAGACAGAAGCCCTTTCTATATTACAAGATTTAAGTTATCCCTTAAATGATATCCTTTAAACTAACCCGTATAGGTTGTAATAGTAAGGATTCAAATACTGAAGTTTTCAGTTTCTTTTCAGCTGCCCATTTCCATCTTAAAAAGGTCTACCTTTTAGCACATGCATTATTAAATTTAATTATTAAAATAAGTTTATTCCATTAAATATCTGCCCCATCCAGAGAGCACTGAAGACTCTCTCTTGATTGAATCAAGATTGTGTATGTGAGGAAAGCTGTTTGTCATATGCCCAATTCACTCACTGAGAAGTCTGAAAATATGCAGTATATGTGGGAGGGGGCTGTAAAGAAGAGAGGAGGGAACATAGGTTCTTCTGTCCACATCTGTGTGTCCCATCCCCATTGCATGAACATCAAATTGACACTGTTCCTCACTGGATCATGATGCCCAGTCACCCAGACTTCAGTAACAAGTATGAAGGACATGACTGACAGGAAAATCACACATCTGTGTTCATGGCAGGCTTGGAATAGTGTGAAATAGATAAGGCATGAGGCCACGTTTCAAAGCGGTCAGGAAGAATCAACTGCTCTGTGCACAGAAGGCAAACACATGCAGAGGTATCATTAAAACAATACCAATTTTGGTCAATTTATCCAATTGCAGTTCTGTCAAGCAGGTTGAGGGACAAACCAATGCTTAAAAAAATTGCTTTACATATGAGGGGGATGTGCCAAGGGAATATTAGGTTTCAGAACTATTTGACTGGAAACAGAAATGGGCAGACAGGAGCTGACTGCGTCCTGATTCAATTGAACCAAAGAACACATTGCATGAGGCCAATAAAGCACACAGAAAATCTCAGAAACAAGACTGAAGGAAACCTGAAGACAATTAAGTGTGGAAACACTGCAAAGATCACCACTATTCTTCCTAAATTCTTCAGAAATCAGCTATGCTTGGTGTCTTCCAACTTCGTACTTCTTAAAAACCATTTTATTCAACAGATTCAAAAGGTTAACGAACCATACAAAACTAACAAAAATCAACAGATTTTTACTCCCTTCTGAAACTTGAATTGCAAGAACAAAAGGATACAAGCTGAAAAGTCACTTCTAAAATTAGAAACCTATAAATTAATTCTTTTATTTTCACTGACAAAGTAAATCATCATCTTTGTGGAGATGCATAATATCAAGGCCTATGATTCACTTTTGAACTGCATATGACCTTAACATCTCTGCTTGCTCATCGTAATAGATCAGTGCTTTCCCAAACAGCAGTAGCGCAGCCATTCAGAAATGGGAATCTGGCGGCATAATAGTGGCAATTCTCAATATCGCCAGAAAAACATTCACTGAAAAGCATAAAAAACAGCCGTTCTTCAGGCAAGGTACAGAATCTCACTAAGATGGGGAGAAAAAAAAAGCTCTCTTTTCTTAAGCAAGGAGCACACTGATGTTTCGTTCACAGACAGTATCTAGAATTTCTCTTGCTAAGTAGGGAAAGCATTAGTTCTCACATCCAAGGACAAAACCAGTCACAAGTAAAACTGTACATCATCACATGCTCACAACATGAGCTCTGCTCCATGCAATAACTAACACAATAATTAAGGGAAAAAAAGGGTTTTGTAAAGCAATTTTTGGGTTATGTGCTTTTCGAGAAGGAGATTTTGATGAGAGATCTGCAGAGTACTTCATTATTTCAACAAATGGCATGAAAAATCAAGTTTGAGATGAAGATTCTTGAACCAAAAGAAAAGCATTTTTGTAGAATGACTAATGATGACCATAACACAGATTTATTTAACCATTAATTTCTTTAAAATATTTGCATTCAGACCAAAACAACAAAAATCTTGGGAACTGCATTGGTTGATTTTGATTTTTTTTCATGTGTCAAAATACATTAGGCTCCCTTTTACAATCAAAAATAGAATTTTGCTCAGTGGCAGTTTGGTGACATGCAACATGCAATTAAATGTAAAAATCAGCATGTAAATGCAAACATTAACACCCTCAAATACTCAACACGTTTAAGAAATAGGCCCCCTTCCAGACTCTACAAAATACATTATAATATAGCTAAGTATTCTAAAAATGACCATCAGAAAACTTGTTTTTAAAGGAAAAAAAAACAACAACACAAGCATATGTCTAATTGAATGTAAACAAAACACACTTTGATTTTCAATTCTTACAGCAAAAGAAGGATGAGTTTAAGCCCTTTACAAGTCCCAGGTAGCAGAGCATTAAAGTCTGGCTCTCCATTGGGACAGACAGCACAGGGCTCTTCTCAGCCAGGGTAAGAGCCCAAGCTGTACCAAGCCAAACAGTCAACTCCATGATTTTTAAACCAGGGAATCTCTGTAGTCAGATGGTTTCAAAAAATTAGTAATGTCACAATCTTACTCTTCACTGTATTTTACTGCAGGTAAAGCAAAGTTGCTTCAGAGACCTGTGTAATAATGAACAAACTCAGGAGGACGTGATTTCCATATCAGTGGACAACTGAGCTGTCCCAGCATTCAGATCGCATACCTCCCCAGTATCATGTTGAATGTCTCTTTCTAGAATAAACAGTCTGAAAATTTTCAGAACAGTACTCCTCTTTATCAGTAGCTTTGGAACAAAAGCCAGACATAAACTGAATGTACAATGAAAGCCAGTGCATGGCGACCAGGATTAAAGCCAAACTGTCAGAGATCAAAGTGGTAAAAATATACTTTATGGATAGTAGATTCATCTCTATTCTGATAATTTCCATAAACTAATATCTGTTGAGTTCAAAGAAGCATTTCGTTAACATCTGTCAAGTATACATGTGTGAGAAAGAAAGATAAGTAGGATCAGGAAAAAACACAGGACACAACAAACCGATAATATATTTCCACTCCTTTATCAGCCATGATTAGCTAACTGTGGGAAAACTGAGGCATAGCTGTAGGAGACAGTGATAAGTTTTGAAAATACACATCTTGTGATAACACAATGGCTTTTCTTTCCAACATACTGGAGCTGATGCTAGTAATTCATTTCTCTTCTCCAAACTGGTTATAGTTTATTATCATCTTCTCCTATGTAATCCATAGTAATTAGCTGAGTATCTTCATATTTGATGATCCTGACAGGTAAGCTGTCTTTCTACCAAAGAAAAGCCAAAATCTTCTATCTCTTTTTAGGATAATTTCAATTAACCGATATAGCCATGTTAAAATACCTACACGTCATCCAAGTGGACTTAAAACAAAAACCCCAAACAAGTTATTTCTAACTACCAAAACAAAAGATTTGCTTATATCCTTTCTAAGGCCCCCCACCCCCCTTTTTTGTTAATGCAGCAATAAGGCATATGAAATCAAAACCATTCAACAACCTTAAATACTATATTTTTACCAAAACTTAGAAAATATGCCTGTATGTTTAAAATATACTACAAGCATAGGTGTTTTGTGCTAATAAAACAGATAGCTTGAAAAACAGAAACCCACTTCAGTACTCATACCAAAGACGTGTACCATCTATGCTTAACCCCACTATTAGTCACCAGACAACCCACACAGGTGAGCCTTTAATAGGGTAGCAGAACATAAGGTTTTATCAGTACTTCCTTCCTAAAACAAAGCCATGAAGAACAAACTTAAAAGTATGATGAACTTAGACTTGCTTCAAGATGTTATTAATAAACTGTATCAAAGCAGCTGTAGTTGTTTCTTTTGTTTCCAAAGTTTCAAAGGACAAGAAGACACTCGGCTGATGGAGGACTGGCAAAAGCATGGTAGCACTAAACCTCCATTTGAAAAGAAGAGGCAGAAAAAAATGTCTTCAGTACTTCAGTACTAGTATTCAACTATTTCATCATGTAAGTTAAATTCTAAATATCTTCAGCTATACAGGACTGCAATTTGTAGCTTGAGAAATATCATGGAGAATAGTAGAGCAGTACTTCAGGAGTATTAGTACACACTCTTAAAAAAAACAAACAAACAAACAAAAAAACCCCAATACCTAAAAGCGTATCCAAAACTGGAAGAAGCATGTGGAAAAAGACTAAGGGTACTTATCACCACAACTGAAAAACAATCCATTTAAATGCTCTGAACATTTTCAGCATGAACAGGATTATTAGGTTACAGAAGTTAAATTTAAAAAAATCTACTTTCCTCTTCACTTCTGTTTCCTTCAATGTAGTTTAGCTGCTAAATGATCTTGAGTTAATTAACATGTTCTAGATTCAACTTCTTTGCACAGATGAAGAATATCAAGAAAAGTACAACAGAGGCAAGAGATTAAAGAAGGCAGAAGAAAAGCAGAAGATATGAAAAAATGGGGAAGTAGCATAGAAAAAACAAATTTAATGCAGAAAGAACAGACGGCACTAAAACCAGTACCTGGGAAACCCATTAAGACCTCAGGAGTGTCATTATTTGTTATGTGAGCATACTGCCTGAAGACTTTCACTGGACTGTTCCCATGAGTAAAAGACACACATACAAGCATTCCAGGTAAGTATTAACGCCATGGATAAGTGCCTATAATTTGTCTTTACCACGAGTGTTTTTCTATCTGCATTTCCATTTTCAGTTGTGTGAGCATTTAATAATTAGGCAACATGATCATGCACGCTGTTAATAGAACAATTATGCACATTTCAATGTTTTAAAACTAAAACCACTAATAAAAACCTATCTTGTGCTTCACTAATTAAATTTACTGAACACTTGGAGCCATTTTTTAAATACAAAGTAAAATGACTTCATGTTATGAAAGTGAAACCATTGTTGAGAGAAGGTAGAAAATGTAAATGAAGCATTTTGCTTATATCAGTGCACTGAGATGGAATCTGATGCGAGATAGTACTTTGGGATTCTTCTTATTGTGGAGATACGGAACAGACAACATTTTGCACAAAAGAAAGGAGAAGAAAAGCAAAGAAAACTCTCAGGTTCCCATAAAAAAAAATAAATAACTGAATAAATTTTTTAAAACTGCATTCCCAATATGCATTTGCTACTGCAGATCCCCAAGACTCTAGCATAATGAAAATGAATACCTCTTGGTTTCTACTCTACACCATCATAGGAGAGCTTCTCTCCAAACTGCCTCAATTGCTTCAATTCTACTCTGTGACCTAAATTTGCCTGCAGGTTATTTGACATCAATTCTTGTCCAAGCAGTGGAAGTGTTCCTCCAGAGGGCTAGTCTGTGACAAGCCTCCTTGTAACTTCCAAATCTAGAAAAAGGACATGAACTCTATGGGCAGAGATCAGGGCGTACTTTCTCATTGACAGCCACTATTTCAGGCAACAGCTCCTACCCCAGCAACATGATGAGCCTGAACAATTTTACTGGTGCCACTGTGAGACACACTGAGACTTTGGGGAATGAATTCTTCTGTTATATACGTTTTGACACCCTGAAAGATTTTAATAGGTTTACCAGACACCAGCTGTGAGCAAATCTATCTTGCTGGCAGCCTCAAGTACCAGGCTGCCTTACATTTTCCTTTTCTTCAATGTCCAGGTAAGAAGCTTTGTTTTGAAAATGCTAACAGCACCAATCATATGTCAACAGCAGATACATGTGGCAATGAGAGCACAGAGATGCTAAGTAACAAAGAACTTCCAAAGAAAAACTTGTTGCTAAGTCTTTGATTGAAAAAACAAAAAGAAAAGAAAAGAAAAGAAAAGAAAAGAAAAGAAAAGAAAAGAAAAGAAAAGAAAAGAAAAGAAAAGAAAAGAAAAGAAAAGAAAAGAAAAGAAAAGAAAAGAAAAGAAAAGAAAAGAAAAGAAAAGAAAAGAAAAGAAAAGAAAAGAAAAGAAAAGAAAAAGAAAAAGAAAAGAAAAAGAAAAGAAAAGAAAAGAAAAAGAAAAAGAAAAGAAAAAGAAAAGAAAAAGAAAAGAAAAGAAAAAGAAAAGAAAAGGAAAAGAAAAGGAAAGAAAAGAAAAGGAAAGAAAGAGAAAGACTACAAACACATATTCACCCACACACCACAAACCCTGTAGCTGCTGAGGACTTGTCCCCTAACCAACCCCTTCCATATTACTAAGAACCTTCAAGCACTATCTTTCGACATGGCTATTTTACTAGTCTGTAGAAATTTGTAGCTATTTACAGAGATGCAAAAGTATTATCATAGCCTTTTTATTTTGAAAAGATTTTCTGTCTGGAGTGATTTTACACTGAGAAATACTACAGAGTAAGACACAAACACTGTGTGCTTTTCACTGTGCAATAGCAGAACACATGATAATTCTGCTACAAGTAGGTATTTCCCTTATCTAGTATCTGCACTTAATGCTTGACTAGGAGACACTAAAGCAGCATCAAAACTCAACTCTCTGCCTTATCTCAAACAGTTTGCAGATCACCTGGAATCCCATGAAGAGCAGCTTGCTTCTGAGTTGCAGATAGACAGTCAAAATTGTAGGCATTAACCTGCTAAATCATAGACCATGGGGTATAAATAGAAATCTACCCATGCCTCTGTCAAATTTTTCACTGAAGACTGGACTACATTCAAAAGAAGTAAGCAACAAAAACTACGCAAAAAAAAAAGATAAAAAACCAAAGACTACAAGGATAATACAAGAAACTCTAGCCCCAGCTAGGGCTGATTCAATCACTCGGTCTAAAATAAAGGGCTATAAAATGTAAGAGCAGAATTAGTTTTCCAGATATGCAGTGCAGGCAAACTAACTATAAAGGATGAAATCTCTTCTTGCGCCAGGATGGCTTATCAACTTCAGAATGAGAAAAATCAGTTTAAAAGTGATCTGTATTTGCTCTTTTCAGCATGATCTGGTCTCTTCAGAGCACTTATTTTTAGCTTTTGAAAAATCTCACTTCAAAGATGCTGCTGAACTAGTTATAGAAAAACACCGAGGCTTCAGAGAACATTTCATCAGCAAGTAGGAGAGACTCCTTCAAAGTAGGCTAGATACTGTCTGCTACTCAGATTAAAGCTCTGATAGAAAGATTCAAAATGTCTGTTTCTTTGAGTCTCATTAATTCCCAGTTTATTTCAGAAGAACCTATCTCATGGTCTGCATGCTTCAAATTAAACACACCTCTCAGCGTATGCAGAAAAACATACACAGTTTTCTTGTTTCTCATTAGTAATGACAGAACATATTAAAAACTCTATTAGAGACATACTTCTGTGAAACAAAATTAAATGAAATTAAAAGAAACCCACTGTGTTATTTGGTATGAAGCGAATTGCTGTAATGCAGAAACCTGCATGCTTGACAGAATCACAAATTCCAGAGAGAATTTTGGAGAATTACAATACAATATAGTAACCCTTTAGCAACCATGACTTAACTAGTGAAAGCCTGTTATACATCCATAAAATACTTCAAAGAAAAATTAAAATCATTGTCTCTATTATTTTTCTATGACAATTCAGATCTTCTGCCAATCCTGTTCATTCAGGAATATAACACATTTTCCTTTGTTAAAATGTTTCAAGGGTTTCTCATCCACTGATTGCACTTAAAATGCAGAAAGCAAAATAGCCACCCATGGCATCACAAAAATCTCTGCATGATTTTCTTCTGAAATATTTATTAAAATATTGATGTTAAAGTTTAAACCAATATTTATATCTAGTTCATTTTTTAAGTTTAATTTCATACAGAATTTCAGTGACTGCATACAGTCCTTCTATTTTGCGATATCTTTATGCCATCAATACACAGCTGATTTTATGGTAAACAAAGAAGCTAAGGTGTTGCATGGTTACATTAGGCAACTGAAGACAACGAGTTCACATCACCCACAACTTTAATACAGTGCCAATTTAGTCATGATTCAGTTAAGTTCAATGAGTAAACTTTAATGCATCCATCTAACCCTCTCCCCCCATCCACTTTTTTTCCTCAGTTACTGCTGCTGTCACTAATTAGTAGAAATTTCACAAAGTTGAAGATATTTAGATCTTCTTACTTCCATTCTAGAAATAAAAAGTATATTTTCCACAGAACAAATTAACCTGCAGAACTTGATACAGGCCCAAGAGCCCTAATGTCCCCAGAAGGAGATGGCTGCAAGTACTGAAGAACAAGGCAAGCTTGTTCTGCCTGTGCATCATGTTTTCTGGATATCAGACACTTCCAAGACAAAGATCTTTATCTACATTTGTGTGCATCTCAATTCTCCTGCATGTAAACAGGAAGAAGAGGGTTCTGTGTTGCATTCCTTTTGCTCACAGTTTCCCACTTACACATTTTCTTTTTGTCCTAATGGATAGCAGACAGCAAAGATTGATTTAGATGAAATACTTGCTTCAGCTTAATTTGCAGTTAGACAAGGATGTCTCAATCTTGATGAGACCGGAGATGCGTATCAGACAGATAAAGCTGCATTTATAAGCAGGGATGACAACAGTCTACCATTTAGCAAGTAAGAGAGAATGGCAGGATTCACAACCCAAGCCAATTAAGCACCATCACTTCCTTCCATCTGGCAGAGAGACTGCAAAAACACTTAATTAAGCAATTTGATCTGTCTGGCATAACTAAAACAATTCCAACTTTCAGCATTTTCAGCTTTTGCATTTTCTGCCTGTACAGTGCAGCCACTCCAACACACGGTATGGCATGTCAGTTCAGTGTTATAACAGTGTCGGCATAATAGCTGAACTTAAAGGCTGAAATACTGAGATAGAGTCCAGCAAATTCTGGACTGCATGATTTCAAGGGGATAAATGCATTTATGGCAATCTAGAACAGTAAATTATCTGAAACATATCCTATCCTTTCACTTGGTAGTAGGTCTAACATATATCACCAACATACATAGCTGTAGTTTTGCCTCTCGCCCTTTCTAGTTAAAAGTTGGAGTCAATTGCAATAATAATGCAAATAGTTCTCCAAAATAGAAATGTTCATGGGGAAAAAACAAACAAACAAACATAACCAACACAAAATCTTCATGCAAATATAAGCAAATTGGTGCAAATAGTATCTAGGGTTTTTCTTGTTTTGTTTTTGTTGTTGCTGTTGTTGATGTGTTTGTCTTAAAATTCTAAAGTAATTCTATATAAAAAATAACCCTGTTTCACACAAAATCTACCTGCTTTTCCAAACAAAATGGGAGGAAAAAGTTACCAATGGGAACATATTAAATGATAATGTTCTGACTGAAAGGATTTACTAAACACAAGCGTACCTTTACTTGGAGCTGATTTTCTCACAGAAGCTACATGGTCTTCAGAGATAGCAAGACGCCTTAGCACATCAGCCAATGCTGCTTTTAGGACAGTGATTTCATCTTCTTGTTGCTGTACTCTCAGCTCTAAGGCTGAAAGTCGGTCTTGGACATCAGATGTGCTTGCAGCTGAGATGCTGTCATCTGTATGAAGGGGAAACAGAAGAAAGAGGGATTTAATTGTTTTGTTCCAAAGCACAGAAAGACATGTACAGCATGAATATGTCTGTCCCATCCTTTTAAACTACTCAAGATATTCAAACATGTCCAGGCAATGAAGGAAGGGATATTATGTTAAACAAATGAAAGTAACGCTTCAAGATAGAAGTATTTCTAGTCATCAGCTTAAAAGGCTGCACTAAAAGCAGAAGAGGATACTACTTTCTGTTATAAGTGTATAAGGAAAAGCATGTTTATGCAGTTTAAGAAAGACTGAAGTTAAGTTTATTTAAAAAGCCAGGTAAACTATGGTCAAATTTTGCAATTCATCCTTTTGGAACCATTGAAGAACTTTAAGTGATACAAAATTTTAAATCGATATAAAGTTAAAAAAAAACAACATTTAAAACACACAAGTGTCTGAGTTTGTTGTGTTTTATGTTAGTGGGATTTTGAGTTTTTTGGGTTTTTTTTTTGTTTGGTTGTTGTTGTGTGTGTTTTTTGCGTATTTTTTTTTAACATTCCCACCTTGCACAGGCTCAAAAAAAGCCAATATTATTATAACATTTGGCCTGAAGTGAAAAGAAAGTAAATACACTAAAACAAGGTTCCAAAAATCTGTTTGGCCACACAGAGATGGATTAGCATTGAAGACATACTGCAGCCAAATCTGTTCTTCAGTGGTAAAAAGGAAATTACAGCTTCTGCATATTCTTTGCTTTTGACAGTTCTTTGCATTATTTCTGCCAAGCCAAAATAACACACAACAGATTTTCATATTTGGCTGTTCCAATAAGTCACAGTCTAACCACTAAAAAAGATCCATAAAAGAATATGTTGCTCAATCACAAGGTACTGAATTCCTTATCCATCCTGCTTTAATCTTACTAAAACTCAGTAAGGAACGGCTTACAAAACGTAACCTTCATTCTACATACAGACAGTACAAAATATTTTATGAAATAATTCCCAACAGAAAATTCCCACATTGGAGCAAGGCACTGGATCATAATACTGTGAGTATATACAACCTAAGCTTTAGATCACTAATCTGATACATAAATAGCAAGGGAAAAAGTTAATACAAAGACAATGAAAAATTCTTCACTAAACAGCTTAACCTTTGAAGAACTTGTGTAAGGGGAAACACAAGTCAAAGTGCTCCAATTCATTAAATATGAAAGAGATCAAGGATTTGAATGCGAACTTCCATGCTTTTAAAATAGAAAACTGACATGGATGACAGTCACTACTGAAGGAGCAAGAATTTAACCAACTGAAAAAAAGTCATAATACTTTTACAAAGTGAAAAAAAAAAACAAACAACCAACTACTGCAAAGAATTAGCAAAACAAAGTAACAATAGTAGTGAAATGTTAATTTGTATTAAACTGAAAGGAATAGTTAACACCACACTGGTAGGACAACTCCCAAAAGAAAACAGTTTTGCATAATGCCTTAATTCATTATTTTGTCAAACCAAGAAGAGAAATTTATCTCTTCGTGGCTAATGCTATTCATGATAATAAATAAGAAGAACTGCAGAGGAATTAACAAGATATGCAATCAGACTGAGTCCCAGAGACAATGGATGAGAAGAATTCTGAACAAAATGACTTCAGTATCACCAGCCATAATAGTAAATCATCTACACACACAAAAAAAGATCAGCTTTTTAAGAGTTATTAAAATAACTACAACTCAGCTTGTTCTCTGATCTCTCATTGGTATTTTAGAAATCCACACCAAGACTGCTACTCCAGTTAGAAAGAACTGTGTAAGATTCATGTATTGAAAACTCTATTTGCAAAACATAAAAACCCCATCTGCTTTAAGGAGCTACAGGAAATTCCTACAAGCACACATATGCATCTACATAACACATAAAAAGGAACTAAGGTCAATTTACATCAATTAAGTCATGAAGAGTTTTGGCTTTAGTGAAGTAGATTGAAAGAGGAACCACATAATTCATACTGCTTCTGTAATCACGGTACTAGCCTTTAAATGAATGCACTGGGCCAGACAAAATGGACACTGTACAGAACAATGGCAGTTATTTTTACAGTAATTATCACAATCTTCACAACTCATTATATGCTACCAGAATTTTAATCAGACACAAAAGTTTGACACTTCTCTTAACTCTTTTTTTTTTTCCCCACTTGCTTCTCATATGTATTTGTCTGCTAAAGTTTTCAATTAATCAACTATTAAAAAGTCTGATAGTGGTTAAATTTCCACGTACTTCAAACATGCAGCATATTACTGTAAAAAAAAAAAAAAAAGATTTGTAACAGGACTAAGTAATTCTCTCTCAGCTATGTCAAATCATCGTTTTAGAAGCCAGACATAGCTCTCTTCTTTGTGTGAAGTCCAAAAAATAGTAATTACCAAACCAGGAAATGCTCCACAGTCGGTCCCTCTTTGATGAGCACAGCCAGAAGTGCACTACAAGGGCTTTTCTTTTTTTTACTCCCACTGTCTACCAGTATTGACAAGACTGCCTCTGCCAAACTCTAGCACCTCAGAAAAAGAGGCCCATTAGGTTGCTCCTGCCAGCCCTCAAAGCCAAAGTTTTGCCACTCATTACAAATCTCCAAGGGCCAGTAGAGAGCCAAGACTTCTGCACGTAAGGGAAAGCTGCAATTCTGCGACCCCCTCAACATAAACTAAGATGGTGAACACAAATGCTCAAGACGGTTGACCAATGCTCATCACTACTTGTGCTATGGAGGTTCAGTCCCCAAGCAAAGCCCAGTGAGTTGATGAAGAATCAAACCCAACAACCTGTCTGAGATGGCAGCTGTATAAACGGGGCATGAAAAGGAAATCAAGAAGACATCTAGTTGACTCTGAAACAGGCAAAGCAATGACATGTGTGTTTAATGGGAGAAAACAACCAGCAGCTGCTTCACACTGCAAGGGCAGCACATGAAACACAATGACTGATAGAAGAGTTTAACAGCAAAATCACACAGAAATAAAAAACATTTTATTTGAGCAAGAATCACAGTCACCCACTGGGAAGACATTTTGGTCTTCTCTATTACTCTACAGAATCAGAGTATGTTCTAAGTGATGACAATTAAATATTATGTAGGAGAACTGAAAATGACTGATTTCCAGTCCAAAGACCTCACCCATGTAAGCAAATACTCAACTGAACTCCAACATGGCCTTCTTGAGAGTGCCTTAGAAGTAAATCAGCTAGAGATTAGTTTAAAAGAAGATGCCTTGAAAGTAACTACAACCACAATCCTTGAGATCAGTTTAACAAATCCACGAGGTACATTTTAAAAATACTGGCTTTTGGGTATTTCTTACTTTAAAAGCACATACAGGAGTTCCAAAGAACTTCTTCAGAAGAAATTTAAACAAAAAACTTCTCTCAATGGCATGCTGTTCCCTTTTCAGAAGGAAGTTCAAAGACAGTCACAAGCAAAACTTAAATTTATCGTTCCTTTCTACTCTCCCTCTCCCAAACATCTGGCCATTCCTTTGTGCCACATGGGGCATCCAGGCCTTCCACAAGCCACTCAGCTTAATAAACCAGAGGGAGCTTTTCATTTCTTTAAAGAGAGAGGTCAGAAAATTGGGCCAGAGACTTCTGCGAAACTGACTATGTATTTTAATTAATTCATTTTCAATGGGACTGTCCAGTCCTCTGGTTATTTTTGTTACAACAAAATGGTACAATTTCTGATGTTCTGGTCATTTTTCCCAAGCTACCCATAACCTTTACTCTCAAGAGGGAATTTGCCCCAGTATCCACTGTGAAGAAAGTGCCATCTGCATTGCTGGCTGGTGAAAGGAAAGAGAAGTGCATGTAAACAGGGGTCTGAGGTTTTTTACCTTGAATAACAGTGTAAGATAAGAGTATCAGGATGCAGAAAAAGCAAATATATGCTAGGTCTAAAGATATGGCAAACCATAACTTTCAAAGTAAGAAGATTTGCTATTTTGTCATACTCATCAGTTTGAGTTTTAATTTTAGCCATTAAAATATTAACTTCCCCCACTTTTGGGCCAAGCAGGGGTGTGCTAGATGCTAGCGTTCAGTACTTAAGAGACTAAAAATTAGCATTAATTTTTCATAGCCAACAAATGGCATTAAACAGATACATTGTGCTCCATGGAAAACTTCTCACAGTCACCAGTCAAACCACTCCCATCAGTCTGAACAAACCTGCTGCTCAAAAGTTCCCTCAGGCTTTGTCAAGGAACTCTGACAGTGGGATCCAATACATAGTGAAGGCACTTAGAACTCCCAACACACCTCTCACTCTCCTTCTCATGTATCACTGAGCAGGTATGTGAGGATAACAGCATTTGAAAGATATCACCCTTAATCGCCATCTGTCTGAGAGAAAACCAAACACTCTACATTTAAAATGTATGTATTTATATATATCTTACAACTGAACTGGGGCCCCTAAACAATTCCAGAGTATCCATTATCCCTCCTAGGAGCCAACTCCTGCCAGCTCTGACTAAACATAAGGGCTTGCTTTTAGACACAAGCAGCATTTCAGAAAAACAAATTCTACAAGCTCCAGCACTTGGAAATTTAAACCACAGGATGGAAAATCCTACATTTTGTCCAATAAAACCACAGAAACCACAGATATTTTTAAACCACTGTCTGCCAAGGCACCCACACAGTTTTCTGTTTTCCCCAGAGCACTAAGAGCCTTTTATTACAGAAATGCGACAGAAATTACTTGGACTGGTATAAAGATCTGGCTCACAATTTCAGAAGACAACAGACCCAAAAGAATCCCTGCTCACTAGAACTATGACGTGCCCATGTGCACAGGAAGGCATGGATTTGCACAACCTGTCACTTTTCTTCTGAAGACCGCTGAATAATTTGACTCTGGCTAAGGGTTTTAGTTCCAGAGAGATAACAGTCAAAATTTTCCTGCCATGTTAAGTGAAGGAAAAATTCTCTGTTGTTTTCTGTTGCCTATATGTCTGAAGACAGGTTTATCAAAGGTGCAGAAATTCTCTTCTGCACTCATAATACAAAATTCACGAAATAAAAAGTCACTTAAGGAGCATGGGAAGAACTGGAATTAAAACAAATTAAAACATGAACACTGAAGATTAAGCAAGTCTGATTTTCCTAACAGATATCTTATCAACTCCTAATGTGTCCCTGGAGGCTAAAGCCATTGACATGAAAGCTGAGTGGGAAGTTCTCCCCAGTTCTGCCCATTGCAAATGCAAGACTCATGCCTTTAACGCTCTGGATTACCCCATATATCTTTCACTTCCTTTCCTACTTTTTCCCTCACTTTGCCTCATTTCCCAGTTCTTCCATGCAGAATTAAGAACAATGCACTGCTTGATCTCATTGGTAAATCTGCACTTACTACTGCAAATGAAGGTAAAAGGCTTCTTTATGCTAATGCAGATGTTTTGAAGCTAAGATAGGTAGATCATTGCAGATTGGTCTCCTCTCACAGCTCATGTGTGGTACGTTAGTACTCTGAACACCAGCTGAACTTATTTTCTTCTCACACAGACATTTCTCTGGGTTTTCAGGAAGAACTTATGATATCATTCCTCATTCAAACAGCTGCATTAGTACCGGCACATTGAGACATTCTATTATTCAGTCTTATCTTAGCCCCCTTTGCGGTAGTTAGTAAAAGAAAAACACAACAAAAAATAATAACAAAAACAAACTCAAAACATATTACTCTACATTAGCCTTGAACAGATGCTACCACAGAATCAGACTATAAAAAGCAAGCGCAGTGTCCAATGGACAGTAAGCACCTAAAACATCAGAAGCGTAATTAAGGGTAATCTACATTTCTAATCATAGACCACGTAATAAGATTGCTCAAAAGTACATCAGTGCACTCCAGCATGTTAAGTATACAGAGCCGAGCCATAAAAACTAAACAAAAGAAAAGAAAACTCTTGCTTAAGGCTGAAAATTTAGAGCGTGTGTAAAAACCTCAGTAAAAACCTTGACAGAAATATGGTTTATACTGTCAAGAATTTATGCATGACTTTGATAAATGAAAACTGGTCCATCTGGAGCAGATCTGTACAGATCTGTGTATATCTTTATAGACAATCATGGAACCTAAAACTCAATTATAAAAAACAATAAAATAACATGCCATATACTATAAAGTTAAATCACCATAGCTTTGCATTTAGTTTTAAGATAAGAACAAAGACATACAACTACAGTGGAACAAAGTTTTCTTTGGATTTTTCATCAAGCGTACTGCACATCCATATTAGCACATTGTTCTGTCTGTAGATGATTCACAAGATTTTCTCACAGCACATGAATATTCTGAAACGCAACAGCTGCTACTGATCTTTGTAGATTTTGACTGTTTAATGATTAATTTGAAATGAGTTCACATCTGTGAACCTGCACTACTGCAACACTGCATTACAGAGAACATCACCCATGCTTTGAGGCAGTCTCATTTCAAAGAGTTAGTCCGACATGTGTGATGATCTAAATCTTTATCTCTAATAATTAGTTTTGCTTGTATATGCTGAACATATCTGAGAATGCAGGCTTTTATATTCATTTATTTATATACTTGCTGGCATAAAAAAAAAGCAAGAGAGAGAAAGATTAAAACATAATACAAAAAACATCATGGAAAAAATAACTTGGCAATAACCACAGTTACAGCACTTTGGTAAAAAATATTTTTGTAATAATCCAGCACATCTGCTGCTGTAAACACTCATTTTAATGCTGATAATCTAGAAATTTAATGGCACAAAATTCACAGGGTACAACTCCACCCTGTATTTAATTAAATGGATCATTCAGCTTGCCCAAGTTTCCAATAACTGTATTATCTACTGGGCACCCATGTCTTACAAGAAACAGAACAGTCTTCACACCTGGCCAATACTAGATTTGATAAGCAGACTGAGGAAACAAAACCAAACCAACACTTCTGCCCATTTCTCCTGCTTGACATAGGAATCCATGTAATTAGTTGAAGAAGCAGGTAATTATGCTGGCTGTCTCTCAAATATCCTTTCCCCAGATGCATACTTCTTATCAACTCCACCTCCATTAAGATGAATCTAAACACTAAAACCATTCACTGTATTTTCACCACCCGCTAATTAAAATGCCTTGTGTTTTTTTTAATAATTTTCTTTTTCCAGCATTGGTTAGCACCTGATCCCTCAGATAGTCTTCTGCAGCTCAAGCTTTTCAATGCTTGGCCTTCAACTGGCAAGACATGCCCTTATCTTCCAAAACAGTGCTTCTGAACAACACATGATGGCTACAAGAACCTGTGTGGGATGCTCTACATAACTTGTTCAGCAACAGTCCCAGTCATCCCAGATTCTTTTTAATATCAGATGACACACTACTTTCATGCCACAGCAATAGAAAGTGAGGCACAGCAACTCCTGCTGTTATATAACATACATGCTTGGAAGTTCACAAGGGAATTAAATAGTTTACAGTGACTGCTGCAATCAACTGCTCTGCTATAAATTGCACATGCATTAAAAATAACAGTGAGTCTTAAAATCTTCTAGATTGGAAAAAATCTTCAAGATCAGTAGTATATTTTCAACAAAGTTGAATATATATCACATATATATGAATATATCATGTTATGCTAGAAATGTATATACATAAAATATACATGTCTATATTATATCTATATAATATATATTATTATGTATATTGTATATTATATAATATACTATTGTATACATATCATAATTATGCTAGAAATGTCAGTATTATTTACAATAGTGAACACTTTCATGATAAAGTCCTTAAGTCCTAATTTAAAAGTTATAAATTTGTAACTTTTCTAACCAAACAGAGCAGGCTAAAAATGTCTGTGTCTTTCTCCTGAGCCCAGTCAGCTCTCCCAGGCACTTCATGCCCACGGCAATCAGGCTTCTGACAGGCATGGGGATGTCCTGCCTACTGGCCAATAACTTAATTAGAAAATTGGGTTATTAGCAGATGCTTTTGACCTTAATCTTTTTAACTATGCTCTTCATCTGTTAAATGCAAGTATCATCCCACACTTAACCCATAAAGGTTAATTAACACTGGTAGGCTACTGAGACACTACCGTAAGTTCTGTAGCAAAGTCGGTGTTGAAATCCTTGAAAAATGAGACTAAAAGCCCCGCCATAAAAATAACAAAGGTAGCCAACCAAGGAAAATTAAAAGCAACTAAATACCAAGCAACTGCTTTTTTGCTAGACTTATCATTTCTGAGGACTAATTTCGAAGAGAATCAAGTAATTAAAGGCTGCACCTTAACACCTACATGATCCAGAAGTCTAAATACAGGTTTGAAGGACTACCCCCATTATGCATTCTGTGTTCAATCTTGAACTTCACATACATAACCATTTGCATTACAGATGTTACATGACTACATAAATCAACAAAAGACAATAGTGCTACTTGTCACTGATCTGCTCAACGTCATTCAAGATGATACTGGCACTATCCAGGCTTGGACAAAAATACCCAAGCATCACACAGCAGGTTCAGTGAATGCCGTGCAGAGTGCACCAAGAAATATCTCTTTCCAGGAACATTTTACCAACTCGTTTACACAAAGTGGTACCCACCAGTTACAACTGCAGGGCAAGGAAGTGGAAGTTGGTGTTAAGGTTTGTAAGTGGAGGGGAAAAAAATTAAAAGAGCACTCACAGTCACGTCAGATTCTTCCACTCCTTCCCCAGGCATCTTATTTACTTATTTAACTGTTCTTGTCAGAGTGATGATATTAATTCCTATTTAGAGCAGTGTCTGTATATTTAGGCCTATTTTTGTAGAATTTAAACTTCAATTCATACAGGTTACTGCCAATTTTCCAATTTTATTTCACTAATGTGCAAATAAAATCCAGTTTGCAAAGCATTCAATCTTCAGCTTGCAACATCTCACGCCAAACTCAACATTTACCATCTCTGCAGCAAATCTCTTCTGCTGCAAAACAGTATTCAGTAATACCAACATAGCTTTAATCTGAAATTTATGGACACCCTCCAATATCTTAAGCATTTATTGTTCATTCAGGCAACAAACCAATCTGAGTTTTTGTTTGTTTGACCTTCTGAAAAGAACATTTTTGCCCCGGAGGAAAGCTGTTTCTACCCACTACATTCACTATATTCTCATCAGTTGTGTTGTCTAATTTCAGAAGCACAACAGAAAAGCACTCAAATCATTAAGTGAGATAACATCAGTCAAAGCATTCAATTTATTTTGTACCATGCAGTGTTTATTTGCAAAATTTTCTCATCTCAAATCATGACATACAAATGAATGATCTCCAGCTTCTGTTATCTAGGAATCCAGTTAGGCATTATGTGCCTAAATGGAAATACTGGAACACTACTGAAATTAATTGTGCTGGATGCTACATTGTGCTACCCTTTTTTCCTTCCCTCAAGACCCATAAAAGAGTATCTAATCTGTAACACCAGAAACAACACTGTAAAAAGTTTGTTCAGTCTCACCCTGTGCTATTTTAACCCACACTATCAAAAATGCAGTTGTCCATTAAGTCAAGAAAAACAGAGATCCGTGGTCTATTTAATTAATTTCCCTTCCCAAATAAATACGTTTTTATTCAAACTGTCTACTTATGAATCTGTGTTGCATCGGTTGTGCTTCTGCCAGCGTTTGCATATATTTTACAGGCTATAGGACGTTATCATGTTGATTTAGTATTACATTTACACAAGAGGAATGCTCTTCTCCTGAAATGATGGACACACAAAAATATGTGTATTAGAGTACTGTCTGGTTACAGAGATTCATTAACTGATATTGATATTAAACACAGCATAGTGCATGCTTTTCTCACTCACTGTTGATCTTCCTTAAAGCTGGCCCAGCCCACCCTTTGTGGTACTGTTTCAAGGTCAAAATTCAGCCTTGCCATGCAGACTGCTCTTCATCCCTCCTAAAATCCACAGTGACCCTCTTGTGGATGCCACGCTCCTCACCACCAGCCCACTGTTACTCATTTTTGTGTTGCTGGCATCCCTTGGGTTGCCCATCCTGAAACCCCCCTTGCTCCTGCAGAGAATGTAGTCTCTCTTACTCTGCTAGGAACAATGGGATCCTGTGGGTTCCAGTGCTCAGTAGGCACTTCCTTGCACCAAGCTGGCATTCACATGAGGGTAATCTCTGGCACTTGTATGTCTGAATTACATGACACAGCCATTTCAGATAAATGAAAAGACTGGCATGGGAAGAGGCTTATCAACTTGTATTATCTTAGTTTTCTGGTATTTCAGGTATATGAGTTCCTTCCACTTACAGCACCATGCAATCTCCCACTTTTCTCTGAAGAGACCTTGCAATGTCATTGTCCTTCCTTGTATTTTCTTACCTGCAAGCAATAACAATATGTTCCCTTCCCAGTAAATAATAAACTGTACTGAGAGACAAGCACTTCTGGATGAAGTGTTCTATCTAGTGCAGAACATGTTACCTTTACTGCTGCAACCAGAGGATGCAACCTCGTGAATGTAACAATATCTCATAGAAGGGCTTGGAACAGACCTCAAAGATCATCCCCTTCCAGCCCAACCCCCGGACATGGGCAGGGCTGTGACTTGCTAAGTCAAGCACCAGCTCAGGTTGCCCAGGGCCCCAGCTATCCTCTTTGTGTAGGCAAGCATAGACACAAGGCTTCCTTTTGCTATTTTTAAAGGCCCATTGGTTCTTGGGTACACAAGACCAGACCTCTGTGATCATGACCTACATTCAGGAGGACACAGACAGGAGCAGACCCAAAACCCACTTTGGTTTTCCTCCACTGAGATGCCTCCCTGACTTTTGCAACACAGCTAGGCTATCTGCTCCAATCCAAGGATGAAGCACAAGCTCTGCAACTCCCACACAGTCTGGCTATGAGCTGCTATCTGCAGCCACTCACAGCACATTAATAGTTAGCTTCATTTCTGTTGCCACAGAAAAGCAAGTATTGAGAAATAAAGGGAGTATTTCCATTCTATGTGACACAGAAAACACTTCAGAGCAGACAGGAAGCAGAAATATGTACACTGGTATAAGTTGATAGCCACCCTCAAAAAGAGGAACTGATCATAAATACAGTTAAAAACCTAACTAGTTCTTTAGACACACTCCTTTGTTTTATTACATCAGCAACTAAACAGTCCCAGCGAAGCCCTGAAGTGAGCACTTCCTATAAACAAGGTGTGGGTGGAAAGCATTGCTCACAGCTTTCCTGCTGCTGTGGCTGCTACTGTTTGACAGAAGCCTTACTGCATGGCCACCAAACCTGCCATTCTGCATCATGCTGCCCTCAGCTACTTAAAAAGGATTTCACATCAGCATTTCATATTTGACAAAGCAACGTAATCTCCTAAACAACTCAGTCTGCAGCTCCGCCACCAGGTGCTGCCATGTTTTCTTCAATAAGGACACCACTAAAAAACTTTCTGCAAAGGCTCTAATCCTACAAACAAACAATGTTACAAAGAAATTAAGCTAATTTCATTCGTTCGTGACAAGGTTTACTTACTCGTGACAAATGTTCATGTTAAGAGCTTCCAAAATTTCACCATGTTTTATGTAGATGTTCCATACAAAATGCATCAATCATATCTCATATCATATTTATAGTTATTTTTTACATGGATGAAACCTCTAATGTGGAAAAAATCATCAGGCTTATTTTCCTACTATTTGTTACCAAAGCGACATTTTTTAGGCAAAAAAAAAAACAAAAAAAAAAACCTATAAATAGCAAAGAAAATAGGACTGGTTATAATATATAAGTCTGTTATTAGAAGTAATCAAGTTGTACAGACACTTCACAGATAACCAAGAATTAGATCTGGTTGTGACTGAATAACAGCAGCCTCGTGAATCATGAAAAAGCTGCCTCAAGCTTTGCCCATTTCATTTGTCATTCTTTCAAATCAAGTACCTTCACTACAAATTGACACCAAAGTCTCATTAGAAAGAAGGATCTTTCTGTGCTCAAAACACAGCTTCACAAAAAGCAGAAGCACTGAGCTGAAAATGTGAACTAGGAAGTTGATAAGCTTCATAACTCTTCTAAAAAAGAGAAAAACATACTGGACAATGAGCCATATACTGTAGGTCACTGTTGCTTCTCTTCCCGTTCTAACACTCTGTAGATTCCTGCAACTTTCTTGTATCTAGGAGGAATAATCTTAAACCTGAAAGATAACTAAGTTATTTTGAAGGCAGCTGTCCTCTTAAACCAGAGTTATCCAGTATTCCTTTGACTCTGGCAAATTAAGATTAATTTCACATACATTCATTAAGTATTAACTACAGTAGCTACTTAAATATGTAATATGCATAGACAATATATAGAATTATATAATATATAATTAATATTAATATATATATAATGCATAATATAATATATATATAATATAAATATATATTAAATATATAGAACAACTATCCAAGAGCCTGCTATTTCTTCACAACATCTCAGTCAAAGTAACACACTCCTTCATGTACAAAAAAGATCCCACTGCTCTGACTTAATATATCAGTAAGAAAAAACAAATTGTGTGGTACTATCTCAACACCTTGTAATCATTCTGAGCATCTTATTTTCCAACTATTTTTATTATTTTTTTTAAAATGTTACCAGGAAAGGAACTAAGTTGGTACAAGTGCAGGATGGGTGCATTTGTAGTCAGCATCTTTGGGCTACAGAGTAGGGTATGGCCACATAAACCACCATCAAGAAAGCAGAATAGGGAGTCAACAGCATCACAGCTTCCCCATAGGAGCTACTCAAGCACACACTTTTACTCAAGAAGGAAAGCCAGGCTATCAGCCCACATTTATTAACCCTCTGTGTCAACATGCTGTGAGTTTCCACCTTCACACAGACCTCCAAAACTCATGCTAAAGGCCATGCTCTAACCAAGTGGGACCAGCCCTTGTCCATGCTCAAACCCAAGTCACTGTAGGCAGGCAAAATGCTAAATTCAGATCATATCTCTCAGAGCTGGGAAGAACTCCTAGCAATGACCCATGGACAGAGAAGAAAACTCATTCAGCTTCTCCTGGAAGGAGACTTCCCTCAATGTGTTTCACAGATATAAGCAATCTGAGTACTGTCATGGTTTAAAGTACTTCTGAATAGCACCACAGGCAAACAAGGGAAAAGAAAAACAATCTCATGCCATTTTAAAGTGTAAAAACAAACAAACAAAAAAAGTCAAAAAAAGGAAGAACAAAGGGAGAAAATACAGTATCTAAACTCTACCTATACTGTTATTATGCATCAAACTGTCTTCTCATCACACAGTAAGTCTGACTAATGACTGTAACACGTGGTCCTTCCATCCCTTCTCCTCCTCACAATCTGCATGTTCAGCAATTTTTGCTGAGTTTATTTGCACATCCTACTCTCACAGCTGCTCTGTGCCAACTGCAGAATGAACAGGTTAGAGAAGCATGCCTGAAGGGAGGTTTGAAATGCTGCCGCATTTACTCTTCCATGTGATGCAGAAGTGTGATGCAAAGTTCATAATTTTCTAGATCTAGTATCTGGGCATAACTCAACATTTGTGAGCAAAATCTCACTCTTGAGAATGTGAGTGCACATCTGAGTCTTTCTGTCTGACCTTTAACGACAGCTTATCACATCAACTGCACCTTTGATACTTCTCTAATTTTAATTTAAAGCAATTTTCAATGTGATTTGCCATCCACTTACTGCAAGTGCTAAAAAAAAATACGCTAACCGCTACCCTGTGCCAGTCATCGTTTCAACCTCCTTGTGATGACTAATACATATTCCTAGAACTGCTAGAAGTGAGAGAGCAGAACAGGCAAAGCAGAAGAAACTTTGCACAAAACCATAACCACATGTTTCAAAATGAACTATCATGTTAAAGAACTGAGACTATTCCACTGAGTCAAGTAGGCATTGCCATCTTAAAAGTGTAAGATGAAACCCCTTAACCACGTTTAAATTTGTAATTTTATTTCCTGTCTTAATAGCTCTGGTGTTACTGGTGTTAAAGTGCAGATATTTACTGTAGATATTTAGGTATTTATATACACCAGGGATAATTTTTTTTTTTTTGTCTTTTAGTGGAGGTTCACATTGGAAGTTTTTGGGTTTTTTTACATTTTATTCATTTAGTTTAATATGTGTCTATGCAAAAGTTTCCACAGACTGGTCAAGGTCAGCAGAGTCCTCTGGAGCTCAGCTGGTTCGGCCCCTTCTTAAGCAGGGACACCTAGAGCCAGTTGCCCAGAACCATGCCCAGGTCTACAGTCAGTGATGTACATCAGAGTCCAATACCTTCCTTCACATCATGCTGCCTTGCTGTCTCCTCCTGAACACAGCAAGACAACTCCCTTGCCCTCAGCTACCTGAAAAATAAGTGGCATATAACAAGTAAATGACACTTAGATGATGCAACCAATGAAGCTGGAATCAGAACAAGCTGGTCTAGCTTACCGCTTACTTCATTAAGCACATGCTCAGCTAATGCACAAAGCAAGTAAATAATGTTCATTCAAACAGCACTTACAATTACCTTGTATAACAGCTGAATAAAAGGCTAATTTAACTTTACCAAATCAGTAGGAAGATGCACGTAGAGCTATAGTATCCTGCTAAGGAAGTAGGAAGTAGAATTAGAAACAAGCATATGTAACTCTACAAGAGGTTGAAGAATAATGTGTCTGTGGTATTCTCATACCCTATAATGAGATAGAATTTCACCTCTAGACCTAAGAGCAGGATCCTTATTGCAGAAGGACACCAGTAAGAACGGCATATATCAGCATTTCCTTACATAAAGCACAGCATAAAAGTAAATAAATTTTAACAGAAAAGTGAATTCCACCCAACACTACTTTTAGAAAGTCTGATTTCTAGGCACTTTTAGACTTCATTTACAGGCAGGAATGGTCAAGTCTCAAATGATGCAACCCTTTGCATCTTCAGCTCCTGGTGAATGCTGATCCTCTTGATAGGGAACAGTCTGACCTTCTAGTGGGGCATCAATCTGTACCCTGACCTGTATAACCTAAGTTCTAGCCCAGATCTAATTTGATAGCCAAGATCTTTCTGAAGAGATGTGTCATGACATAAGCCTGGCCATGTTTTAGTTGCGAAAGACTCACTAACACAAGTATATGAAAGAAAAAAAAAAGTCAACACTATTAACACCAAAGTAGCTTTCTTAAAAATCTGAATAAGCTTCCTCTCAGCACCGACTTCCCATTTATTAAAAGGAAGTTCCAGTTTTTCCCTGCTGAAAAAAAACTGAATTTGTTTTTAGCTTTGCCAAGAAATGAGTAAGTAGATGTATGGACATATAATGATAGTCAAAAACAAACAAACAACAAAACAAACAAACAAACAAAACACACCAAAAGAAGAAGATCTGAGTTTTGTTATTTTCCTTTGATTCTGTGTTTGCTGAGCACAAACTAATTCATTGTTACAGGGAACATAGAGTAGCAACAGTTCTCATGACAAAGGTCTTAATCTCCTTCACACAAACAGAAAGAATACATACTGCCAAACAAAACAAAACAAAACACCCTGGAACTTAATCTGAAGGTTTTTACCTACTTCTTGTTACTAGTTGTCATCTCGTGAAGCTTCTAAAAGCCCTCAATGCAAGGAGCTCTTGAGGATGTGGTTAGAATCTTCATACGAACAAAGCTCTACGTAGATTCACCATGATAGCACTTTCTCATTTCTGTAAGTTTACTTGACAGCCAGGGCACATTCCACAAAAATTTTATACAAGGGTACATTAGGTCTTATGACGTAAGTAGGAATGAAATTTTAAATCAGCAGAATATATTACACTGCTAAAAATATCCAAAGTTGCATTTTCTTTCAATTACAAATGCTGACTTGAACTTTCATTCAACAGTATCTCAATTTTGTACCAAAATTTACTGTTCTTTTTCCTGCATCCTAGAAAATTCTGATTCAAGTAAAAAGTATGTTTTGAGAAAATGATATATTTCTTGCACCTTACTGTGCTAGATTTCTAAACATCTTAGAGGCCAGACCATCATGCCATGCTTCTAAAGCTCTGTGTATGCCTTAAACTCAAGCCTGAGACTGTGCTATAGTGATCTCCCCCCACCCTCCCAAAAAAAGCCATTAAAGTCAATGGAAATGACTGACAAGGCTGTATGAAGCACTTGTAATTTCAAGATTTCCAATTCACCCTCCCTCTTTTTTCCCTAGAGTTGCAACATCTTAAATTTTAAACCAAATGCTTCGAATTCTGAAGCAGATAAAGTTCAGTGCGTTGCTCACTTTAAGAAAGCACGCTGTAGCAAGGTCATTTCTTTCTTCTCCCATTAAATACAGGTACAGATTTCTGCACTGAGTACCTGCCCTTACTCATTTTTTAAAAGAAGTTTTCCTGTTGACAGATGTATTTTAGACAGAACATGAGAAGTTTTGCTGTGAGATGCTGTACTTATATCAAAACTGCAATAAAAGAAGTGCCCAGTAAAGTTTCACTGGGAATAATGCACTTCTCTGCTATGTACAAGAACAAATACACGTGGTCACTAATCTGGTTTGCTTGTTTTTAATTTTTTCCCCCCTAATAACTGAACTCATACTTTTGGCTGATATAGCAAGAATGCTGCAATTATCATCTGTTTTATACAGAACAGAGGTCAGTTTGATAGCAGCTGCCTACAGAAAGGAAGGCTGTATTGAAAGATTTCAGATTTACCAAGTTGCTGACAAAAATAAAAGTGGGGGGAAAAAAAAATCTTACCTCTGAAGGGCAAATAAACATTTTACACACACAGAAATGCAGTAACTTTAAACTGCAGCAGATAGAGTTATTTTTGCCACTTATTTTCAATGAATCTTTACTGCCTCCTGCCTGAGAGGCCCTTGTGCAGCCCATGTTTCCCTGCAGAAGCTTCATCAAGCTGTTCTATCTGCAACATAAAATGAAGCTGTGCACCAAAGGGAGCACGCAGCAGCAGCTCTCACCATGCGTGAAAGGGGTGCTCAGAGCACTCCTCCCTGGCAGTGCACGACCCACTCTGGGATGTGCTGCCAAAGGGCACACACACCACCAAAGCCACCGCACCAGAAGGATCCTGCCCTGCTAAGTATTAACCTCCCCATCACCTTCCTGCTGTTTCCCCTCCTATCCACAGATAACAGATTTATTGGTTTCTCATAAAGTTTGCTCAAGGACATCACACTGCAGCAAACTGTCTCAGCCTCTCCACAAGCACACCTTGCCAGCTGCTAGCAAGGCTGAACTCGACTCCACCTCCCGGATAAATCTTCCCCCCTCGATGTGCACAGATTTCCCCCTCCCTTGCCCAGAGGTGACCATACTTTACCCATGCAGAAGCTCCCCAGTGCTATGGGATCACAGCCGGCTGCCAGGCAGGGCAAGCTGCCCTCCATTGCTGGCCCCACTTCGGTCCCGGGGGCTTGCTGTCAGCCCCCAGCTTGGCCCCTCTGCCTGCAGCCCTGGCCAGAGGCTGGAGGGGGTGGGATGGGGACAAAAATCTCAGGCTGCCGCAGGGAGTGGCTAGACCTCCGACGTCAGAAATACACCAATAAAGGCACTTACGAGTGCATGCGGCACAGAAATACTTCACTGTGCGCTAGCTAGCTATCAGCGAGCCCAACATTATGACTTTCTTGCCCCCCTTTTTTTTTTCCTTCCCCTTAAGGGAAGCAGAATTTTCCAGCTGCTCTTCAACCTGCTTCAAAGTCAGAAAATGGCCATTGTTTACATACGCACGCACCGTCTTGCAGTGCTCTCCATTTAAAACTAAAGCAATTAGGCTGTCACACAGACATACCCTGCCGTGTCTCTTCCAGAGAGACAACACAACATATTCACAAAGACCATTAAACACAGCTTTAATACTGTGATGGTAACTACGAAAAGACAAC
Organism: Excalfactoria chinensis; assembly: GCF_039878825.1. NCBI lineage: Eukaryota > Metazoa > Chordata > Aves > Galliformes > Phasianidae > Excalfactoria > Excalfactoria chinensis. The sequence goes on from NC_092827.1 coordinate 82,970,698, forward strand.
AGTAGTCTATTTGCAATAAGCCTGAATATTAAGAACCACTGCAAAATGCTAATGATAAGGATTTTTATATTTGGTCAACCCAAATAAAGGATTATTGTTCCAAAGCATGTCTATTTATGTCAAAGAAAATCAATTTAACAGCAGTAACAGCACAATACGAAATGAAAAGTTCACACAGAGGGGAGGGCAACAGGGTGGCTATTTGTTTAGTATTATATTGGAATATTTTTCCTATGACATCTTTCTAGGCAAAAAAGCAATGACGTCACTAGCAGTATACTTGTATTCATTTCATTAAAATGAAGCAAAATACCAGGGGTTTAAGAGCAGGAGCTTTGCAATGCTATCATTCTGTTAAGCGGAAGAGACCTTGTATTACAAATGCATTACAATCTATTTAGTACGATCGTGATTTTGTCTGCCTTGCGAGATGAAGCACAGCCAGATGAGAACTAATGAATGCAACATGTGTTCATTCTTTTGGTAGCCGTGCCTGAAGCCAGTTGGCAGAATGAATGCAGCAAGATAAATGTCAAAACAAAGCTATTTGTGAATATGTATTGCATATATTTTGCCTCATCTCTCTATCATTCTTCGAATAGTTCATTCTCAAATGTTGTAAGCATATTAAATACCCCCCAATTTAAGCTTTTATTTCCAACAGCAGCATAATCAAAAATACATAGGGGAAGTTCACGTCTCCATTCAAAAACAAGGATGTGCAGAATTTTTTTCAATGCTCACGAACAAACAGTTGGTAAAAAGGTTCATAAAAACACACAGTTAAGAGAGAGCACCAAGAGCTTGGCATTTCTTACCATGGAATTATCCATCTGCATAACTCTAATAGTATCTTCATTTTCCAGCAGCTCCTGGAGGAACTGGAGGAACCACACTGGAGGAACTGACCTCTGCAGTGATTTAAAAAGCCAAAACCAAACAAAAATATCAGGAAAAAACCCAGACAGTCAGCTGAACACAACTCTCCTACATTAAGCAAGACAGACAATGACTGTGATTAATAATTGTAATAAAAAGAGCATAAGAAACTGAATGATGAAAAGCGATAAAGGGCAAAAGGCAAGGGAACAATTAAGTAAACAGCCCTAAGCCAAGCTACTCAACACACAGCTGCAGCACTGGGATTGACCAAGACCCCCTGCTTTCCACTTGTCCCAACCAATGTATTGCATCACATTATTAGAGAAAACAATTCTCATTGCAAGATGAAACACTGAGTGCTATCTTGGGTGGGCTGGACGCACAGATAGATTTTAGCGTTCCTTAAAACAGTTAAAAAGTATGGGAAAAATCCATCAGCAGGCTGTTCCAGTCTCAAGAAAAGAAAAAAACAAACACCAACCTGCACCAGGGCAGTAAGCTCTTTGAAGAAGCCTAATCTTCAGGATGAGACTGTGAAAACTAGTGTCCTATACACCCCCAGTATACTTGCTCACCCTGAAAATGTTCAGCCCACCTTCCATCTATTGCCCACTAATTTGAGGACTTGGGTCACAGTTCCTTTATTTACCTTCGAATCTTTCATGAAAACCTTAACTTCTCATTTGGATTTTTCCTTGCCTATCTCTAGCCAGTACCTGCCATCCTAAGCCATCTCCTTCTTACAACCCTCCTATCTCCAACAGGTGTCTACCTTTAACAGACCTAAACACATCTCAGGCTTCCCTTCTCTCGCAATATTTAGCACAACTCTCACTAAAATAAAACACACAAAGAAGGCAAATAGCCTTTGCCTAGGAAAAAACTCCCTGTGTATTAACAGTGCAAAATACAATGGTGTACCATGAAAAAGAAAAAGAAAAACAAACAACAACAACAAATAATCAAACAACCTACCTTCGCAATCTAACATAATAAAGCACGTTAAAGATCAGGAATAGAAACAAGCATGTTGAAAAAACAAGGTTTGTTAAGCTTTGTTTGATGAGTGGGTAGGGGTTTTTTGGTGCTGTTTCTTTGGTTTGGTTTTCTTTTTTCTCTCTGGATTTTTGTAACCCACGTGGGAACATTACACATCTGGTAAGAACAGTTGATGTTTCAAAGACTGCAGAAGCATCAGTCAGATGATGAGCCTAAGCAAAGTGTCCTTTGAGATACTTCAGCTTTTTAAGCACCAAAACCCACTCCAAACCACACAGTCTTCAGAGGTGGGTGCACATGGTTTCTCTGACTTTTGAGGAAAGCCATACTAAGACAGGAGAAAGAAGTTCCTTGCCACCCTGCCATTGCTTTTCAGTGTCCCAGATCCAGATGAGGGATCTGGGGTACTTCCTAAAAGCTACAAGTCCCTCAAGCCACACAGGCCAAGGAACGGACATGGTCTTCCAGCATTATCATTAGTAAATGAAAACCAAAAAAGGAAGGTTGAATTTCCTTGGTAATGATCCTGCTACCCAGAAGATTATCTATGGTTGTATGAAGGTTGGAAAAGGTCCACCCGCATTCTCACAGAACCAGGATCTCTACCTCCTAGCATAGCAGGCTGTAGAAACCACAGATGACATGTGAGGCAGATATGTTGCTTATGTTATCATCCCTCCAGCAGCTTATTGGAAACACTCCCACCTATCTTTCCATATAGGAAAAAAAAAAACCAAACAACCCAACACCTATTAATATCTCTAATCAATATAAAATAATCAAGTTTACAGAGATGAATTTAATGACACTGTGAATTGCAAGAAGGATCACCAGTTAATACTAATTCTTCACATATAAGAAACTAATTGTGTTTCTGCAGGAAAACAGTCCTTCAATTATTTTGCTTTATTCTTTCTGAAAAGAAACTGCAACCACATTTCAGTAGACAATTACCTTCGGGACCAAAGGTATCACATTCCAGCAGCTGCTACATTGCTGCTGCACCCTTACCTCCACCCCACAAAAGAGAGAACTGTAATTTCTTCAGTGATTACCCAAATCCTTTAGAGAAATGAAGTCATCCAAGCCAGAGCATAAAGCCTCACCAGTCAACAGCAGCTCTGCCTTCAGGAGATGGAAGGCTGTTGTGAAATAGTTAGGCTTGTAAATCACACCTCATTGCCACTTCACTGCCAGAAAACAGAGCAGAGCAAGAACTGATAGAGAAGAGTGGAATACCAGGAGTTTACAGTGCCGGGGAAGGCAGTGCCAGATTCAGCATCCACAAGTCTCAGGTCCTATGCTGAGCTCCTCCATCCTATGGGCATTTTGCCTAAACTAAATCTAACATGCAGAAAATGTGAGAAACAAGACATCTGTATCCAACCTTTAAAAGCCATCCTGAGGCAGCCTTCCAAAGCTAAACAATAGTGGTGGCTGTGCAGTCAGCCACCCTGGGTAATCTGGAGAAGAACTGTTTGTTTGTTTCCTTTGTGCCCCCTCTAGAACATTATATAATCGGGGGAGGAGGGAGCAGAAAGAAAGCAATAAATACACGTGTTTTAAGAGTAACCACCTGAATGTCTGTTCTTGCTGCATGGTTATTCAGCTGCCCACTCACAGCCCTACTGAGGTGGCAGCACACTGATGGGCAGAGCAGGAAGGGTGGTAGTGCTAGAAGCTGGTGTTTCACCAACCATAACATCAGACAACAGCTGTAGCACGCCTTCCGCTGCCTGCTAGCAGCAGTTGCAAAGCAGACTGCTTGCAGCTGCTTTCCTGCCTACCCATCAAATGCAATAAGGAAACGGCCAACAAACAAGATGAAAACATATTAAATCTAAAACACAGCCAGGAAAAGGTTTCTCCAGTGAATTTTGCTTTGGGCATATGTTCCAGAGCACAGCTGTTGCCTATTCTACATGGTGACCAGTGAAAACGTGCAACCCCGCCCCCCTGAGAAAGGGAAGAGCATGAGAGCAGCATCCCTGCCAGGAGTAGCCTCTACTTTTGCAGATCACTGTAGTTTTACCCTTGGTCTGGAATCCACTTCGATTCGAATGCACAAACGGTATTTCCAAAGCTATTGGTAAACCATGCTACATTAGCTAAACACACTGCATACTCCTTCTTTGAAAGCCATCAGCAAAATTATGATTGCTCACGTAGACAACTAATTGGCAGTCTCAGTCACACAAAGCCCTGGTTATGGACTAGCCAAGGTGAAGTGCCCAGCTGTCAAACCACACAGATCATGTCTGAAAAAAGAGGAAGGATGAACCAACTGCAAAAAAAATGGTTTTTGACAAAGCACTTTCAAAATGAAGTATCTAATTCTTGAAACATTACACTGTTTAAGAGTTGCATATTCTTTCAAAGAGTAAATGTCTTTCTGGCCTATCAAAACATCTCCTAATGTTGGCTGTTGCCACATGTTGATTATTATTGCTACTTTTAAAAGTCACTCTAAACTAAATTTAGCATGGAAAGAAATACAACAATAAAATTTGAAAACAGTCCACTATTCATGACAGAGAGTTTCTCATTTACTATCCACTTTGAAATGCTAAGGAACTGGAAAAACTGTTAAGAAAACAACATTAATAAGAAAAGATAGATCCTTGCCTCAAAACTATTGCTTATGGAGGATAACGAGCAAGAGATTTGCTGATGCACCTAGTGCTCAGTGTACCAGAGCAAAGCAATCCCTATCACGCACAGAAAGGTGCTGTGTGGGCAGCAAGAAGAACTGGAAATATAATCCACAGGTTGGCTCTGATGTAACCTCTCATCAAATGGCAAGTCAGTGAGGCAGGAAAGACACAGGTACTATTCTGGCTTTGCCCAGATTGCTTTCATCGTCTAGACTCCTACGTATACTAACAGAACTCACGTACCCACCTGAGCAGTGGGGTGATTGCCCATATTTGGGACCTCACTGTGTAAACATTGTATCTCCTATTTAAATATTACCTAGTACATGCAAACATGATGTAGGTGTCAGACCTTCAACTATTACAACACCTCAAAGTTTGACCTTATCAGGATATCATTTACAGCCACAGTTTTGACATATTACATTTAACAGGTGTACAGTCCATAAATTAATTACCCTTCTGATGGCTCAGGCTATCAAACGAAGTGGTTCAAAGGGAATCTGAAAGGACAGTTTTATATCTGTGCCATTCCTTCAAACGTACCAGTCAGCATATTTTACACTCTCAGTAAACTGGGTCATAATAATAAACATCATGGCCTGTTTACAAATAAAAAGACTGAAATATTGTGAAATCCTAAGGCAGAGCTCATGACCTATACCGTAAAATATAACAGATATCATACCTATGTTTAAAAAAAAAGGTTGGAAGCTTCTCATGCACGTCTCATTTTTCAGTTGTGTTCTCAGTGTTATATTTCACCTTCACTTTAAAACTTAGTGAATGTAACACAGGAGTCTGACTGAAGCAGGTTATTTGGAAAAAAAGGACCACTATGAACAAGTCATACTATTTTCAAAACTGTCATTGGAAGGAACTAGCTTGGTTCACACACATCCAAAGAAGTCAAGAGACCTTTCAACCATGTCAACAAACCCATATGCCACAGTAAAAGTCATGTTTATTTGTAAGTTTGAATAACATTACCAAAACGAAATTAGAGATTGATTGCTGATTCATTCTTCCCACATGAAAAATTAATGTTACAAAAAACTGACACAACTGATACTTCGGGCAGCGTCTCTGGAGAAAAATCAAGGGATAAAGAGTAACACCATACAGCCCACAGCACTGTAACCAATAGATCTTTCACATGTCAAGACTGTGGTCAGCCTTTGACTACAGATATGCATATGTGGATGTCGTCATAAAACATTCTATAGGTCAGGACAAATTATTTCTTCCTTTAGATCATCAGTTCTGTTATGACAGTTAAATGTCAAAGCAAGAACAATATAAAACAAAACAAAAAAAGGAGAGGGAGAAAATAAAGAACGTGCTTTGGTGTGCAGTGGTAAAGGTCTTGCTTTGCCACTGCGGTGTACACAACAACATATCACGTTAGGGGGGAAGCCAACAGCAAAACAGAAAAGGTTTTTGATGGCATTAAGAAATAATAGAATTGTATTTCCTGAGAATCCAACTTACTACTGAAGCTTCAGAGACCTACCAAAGGTCAGACGTGACAGGAATTAGACGGTATTGTATTACATGAAGGACATTTTCATACTCGGCAAAACCATCACCCAGGAGGCGGTGCTGGTGGCTGCAGCATGTGACTGAGCTCACTGTGCCCTTTATTCTCCGTAAGAAGTTTCATACTCTGTTCTGCCTAGCCATCTTTGAGTATCAAGGGCAAGAAAACAAGAAAGCAATCCAAAACATACTGAAGTCAATGGGAACACACACACTCCAGCAGAAACTTAGATATGGAGTTAATCCATTTGTTCTTTGACAAGTATGAAAATCTACATTCCAAGTGAATCACAGAATCACTCAGGTTGGAAAAGACCTTAAAGATCAGAGAGTCCAACCATACTACACTAACAACCCTCCACTAAATCATGTCCCTGAGTTTTTCCAAACATCAAAACAGTTTTTAAACACATCCAGGGACAGACACTCAACCACCTCCCTGGGGAGCCTATTCCAGTGCTTAACAACCCTTTCTGTAAAGTTCTTCCTGATATCCAACCTAAACTTCCCCTGGTGCAACTTGAGACCATTTCCCCTCATCCTGTCACCAATGAGAAGAGACCAACCCCGCTCTTGCTGTAAACACCTTTCAGATATTGGAAGAGAAGCAATAAGGTCTTCCCTCAGCCTCTTTACCCCCAGACTAAACAGCCTCAGTTCCTTCAGTATCTCCTCAGAGGGCATATTCTCCAAGCCCTTCACAAGCCTTGTTGCCCTTCTTTGAACCTGCTCCAGCACCTCAGTGTCCTTTCTGTACCAAAACTGAACAAAGTACTCAAGGTGAGGCCCCACCAATGCTGAGTACATAGGCAGGACGACTTCCCTAGTCCTACTCACTACACCATTCCTGATACAAGCCAGGATGCCATTGGCCTTTTTTGGCCAAATAAATAATAAAATACCAGGCATGATCTGACCAAAATCAAAAGCAAATTCTTCACTAACACAAGAAACAACACTGATTCAAGCTCCCAACGGCATAGGATAAGCAATGTAGCCTGCTACAGCCTTAAAAATGCTCTGCCTTAAAAATGCATAGAAAATAAACTACTATTTTCTAAAATTTAAAGTATTTTCAAAACACAAGGAATATTCTTAAACTATTAAGTCAGCAGACTTCATGTAACTAGCTGCATACCTACATATGTGCAAGTTTACATGATCAAGACTGATGGAATCAAAATTCCACCACAAGATTTTTAGACTGAAGCTTGACAAATAACTTCAAATTTTTCAATGCAGGATTTTGGGGCTTGATTTTGTGCGCTTCTTTTCAAAACATCAAGTTCTAACCCACACACAACTTGAACATAGCGCTTAGATTTCAACTGTGTATTCTCTATGAAACGTACTATACTTACCATTCTTATCAATTTGCAAGATGGTTAAAGCACTCAAAAAACAAACAATCTGAGGATCAAAGAACTGGACTTGGTTGTACAGCTTTTAAATTATATTTTTAAGTTATAAAACATTCTTTATATTTACAGGCTATGATTTCCTTACTATTCCAAACTTAGTAAAGTGTCCTGAACTACTTATCAAAATGATTTATTTTTTTTTAAGCAAAAATTACACATGACCACCAGAATACTCACTCCAGAATACAAGGCACTCTAAAATCCACACATTCTCCTTTCTTCTAATCCCAAGCCAGAAGAATTTTCTTTTTTCCCCTAAAAACAGTCAGATCATCTCCACAGCTTCTAAAATTTGCCAAAATAAAACTTCAGAAGACAAACTATAACTGTGATTTATTTATCAGTGAGTTTGAAGTCAACACAGTAGCCTAAAGTACACTGAGCAACAGACAATATTACATCTTCAGCACAAGTTTTACTTGGTAGAAATATTTCGCCTAGTATCTTTATAAACAGGAAGACTCAGCTATTTCCTTCAGCTAAGTGCTGGAGAGTTACTAAAATAAAACAGCCTTCAGCAAAATCTACTTGAAAGAAACAAACCTGAAATGCAGGACATTTTAACAGCTGCATAAGAATAGTTCTCAATTGGCTGTATTTACAGCTCAGAAACATTTGATTTTATTTTTTCCTATTTTCAACATACAAAAAAGACTCCTGCAGAAAAATGCACACTACCAAATTACACTGTGGGATACCAGAATGAAAAGAATATTAGGTACCAGTGAGAAAATGGACTGTAATATCAAAGAAAATAGAAATTTAGTCCCTTTTTCTGAAGTTTTCTCTAAAATTCTGTGTTTCTTGAGAAGCCACTTGAGGATGCGTTCAGGTTATGAAGCAATAGGTTTGAAGAAAGCTAAAAAGACATCATCTACTCAAAAAATAAAATTTGCCACTTAGTTCAATTACCCAAAATTCTGCCATCCAATACAAAAATACAGTTACACAATGTTCAACAGTAATTAATTGTTGCCAATCACTTGAGACGCACTTGAATAGCTAAGCTATATCTGAAAAATGTAGATCTTTGTATCTAAAAAGTAATCCTTAAAATAACTGCTTTGTGTCATTTTTTTCTCGTTTTTGCTTCATCAGTAACAAGTGGCCAGGGTTAGCTTCCATTAAAGCAAATTGTAGGTTTTAAAGCATACCTGTTATCCATCAATTGGATAAAATCAGTTTCATCTCACAGCATCCTCAAGAGCCACAGAGGATACTAGCATTGGAAGGAGGTGGAAGAAGCTGAGAAAAGATTAAATTAAACAACAGTTTGGAGGAAGCATCTTGCTGGTTTCTGTCATCATTGATTAAATTAGATCTATGGTATTGAAACGGACGTGAGAAGACAAAAGACTGCTAATAGGCACTGTCTCCTTCCTCTTCTCATTTCAAAACCAGCAGCTTCAACCGAACAACTATAAAAAACATCAGTTTCAATTAAATACATTTGTTTAAACTACATATCATGTGACAGGCATCCACTGCATACAAGAATGTAAAATCTGTTAAGATCTTAAATGTAAGGCCAGCCAAAAAACACGGAATTCTTAGGAGGGGTACAAGTGCTTTGATATCTTGTGTTTGTTATATCAGATTCTTCTTAGCCCGTGTCTCCCTGGTTAATGCTGCACTCTCCGGCTGCACTGTCTCCACACTTTCTCCTTTAGCAAATTTGAGAGCTACAGACTTCCTGCTTTTATGAAATGCACACAGAAATCCTCTTCAGTGTAATTCACAGCTACACAAAGAGGGGTTTCAGGAAAAAACAAACTCCTGAAACATTTGCCATAAAGTCATGCCCCTTGGCAATGCAGCTGATGATGATGCACACAAAAAAAAATACTAATGAGCCACTCCAGGTTTCCTCTTCTAGCAAGATTGTTGGACTTCAGTCACTGAATACATGGCTCTTGGTAAAGGTCATTGCAGCTTGGTGCATCAAAACACTTATTTGAACATTCGCAGCAAAATGAATAACGTGCCTTATTTTTATGGGGCATATTGATTGTTCCAATGAATGCTGGTCCTATCTTCTACAAACAAAGCAGGGTTTAATTGCACTAAAGCATTAAGCAGACAGCTTTTAAAATTCTATTAAACCTGAGCACCTGTTTGAACTGCAACTGGCTGTGTTGGAAAAGACTGAATCAGGTGCCATTCTGCAAAATAACTGGCATTCGTATTTGTGGAAGATACATTTCCAAATGTAAATACAGAGCAGGTAACTGATAAGGAAGAAACCAGAGTTTGCCTTTTTAAAACCTTCTCACAAACGAACACAATTTCATGTTCTTCAAGAATAATCATTAATTTCTAGGCATTGCTGTATTATTCCTAGTGCAGCCAGAAGGGGCTGCATATTAACAGAGTGTAGCTAAATAATTTATCAGTGCAAGATTCTGAGTTTCAGCATAAGCCAGACAAGAATGTGTATATATGTATAAAATATATGTTTTATAGTATATAGATTTTTTTTTTAATTCTGTTAATTCTTCTAGATGTACATCAGAATGTTGCGTCTGTTTCTGAGTTCTTAAATCATGAAATCAAAGCAGTAAAGCATTTCAATCAAAACAACCTTATAGTTTTTCCATCTTAAAGACAGTCAAATTTACAATTCCTTTTTAATTCCAAAGTAGTATTTTTTTAGACAGTCCCAATAATGCAGAGGTACAGCATGACCTCTCAGACACCAATACCAAACCTTGTACTGAGCCAAGCCTTTCCTCAGGCATATCACTCAGCTACAATGCTCTTCCAACAGCACCGGGAACAAGCTGCTTCTAGCTCTGCCATCTCTCTGCAGCGATCAACAGGAAAACAGGCACTGTAAGCTCCCATCCCTGCTTGCACCAAGGGTCTAGTTCCATTTCCTAGCTCCTCTGAGGTTAACAACACTAATACTGTCTGCTTCTCCTCAAGAATGTGCACAAGGATTGCCAGCTCCACTGGTGTGGGAATAAGAGAAAATTCGTACAACATATGTAAGTGCATGTGCATGCATACATACGTATATACATACATGTATACATGCATGCATCTGCAACCTACAAAACCAGGCAACCCTCTGGTTACTCAGAGAATCTCACTTAGTGTGCATCAAGGACAAGGCCAGCATCAAGGCAGAGCATGCATCTGTTCAATGCTCATAAGAGAGGAAAGAAATAACCATATAAGTGAGAACACAAAACATCACTTATTGCAGGAGCGATTATACCCATATCTCTTTAGACCTCTCTAAAAGGAGTAACATAAAACTTTGATCACCAGCCCCTCCTGAAATGCCAGACACCCTTCCTTTGCTGGTACTAATACTAAGAGTATGCTCACTTGTTCAGGGAGCAGCAACAGCATGGTACAAGGATAAATCACAGTGCATTAGAAGAAGCTGTTATGTAGGATGTGTCCCACTTCCTTTCCCTTCTCATCCAAAAATAAACGAATGTATATCACAATTAGTTATTCCAAATGTAATAAAATCCTGCCTCATGTCAAGACTAACTGATGCCTTCCCTTTGCCCATCACTCTTCACCATAAACTCTTAAAAAAACAGCACACAACATCTACACCCCAAAAACATACAAATAACAAAGCCATGCACACAAAAACAACCAAACCAAACCAAAACCAGCTGGTACACATAAAGGTCTGAGCAACCCTTCTGTGAAGCAACCATTCAGAAATAGCATATCAACTTCCTGTAACACATGAAAGTTTAAATAATTCAACATTTACACAGCACAGTTAACATCTACCACTCTGCTTTTAGGAAGTTTAGGAAGAGTCACAAACAGCTGCATATACAGCACATGTGCAGTCAAAGATACGCATTACCGGGTGCAGGGAATTAGAAAAAATTGAGTCATTTACTGGTATGATTAAATATTTTATATGCACCCTTGTGTTCCTAAGCCTTCTCATCTCCTAGAATTACAATTAATGGTATAGGGATCACATCTGCAAAAAGAAATGGACATCAACTTGTTTTTAGGCAACCGCATTTCTTGTATGGTGGTTAAAGATCTGCCAGAATTTCTCCTATAAAAATACATCCATCCATTCCAGCTCTCCCACAGTCTCTAGCCCTGTAGCAATTGTCCACTGCAGAAGTCCTATTATTTTGTTATTTGGTTGTTTTCTTTTTTGTTTGTTTGTTTTTAATATTGCATCTCCCCATTTCTCTTGTATGATGAATAGTTTTTCACATTAAGATGATGAGTGTCCTGCCACAGTGAGCACTAAATAGATTCGAAAGAAAAAGTGTAACACAAAAAGCTACCTTTTGCTACACTAAGAGATATAGAAAGTAGATTAAGAGGAAGATAACCTTTGAAAATTAGATAATACTTACATGGTAGCTAATAGTGCCAGGTAGGATAGTTAATGCTGGATGAGGAAAAATAAAGGAAGTACTAAAGCATACGTCTCATTCAATGGATCCATCTGTCAGACCTAGTGGGCATAGAAAGACTCAGCAATTGACCTTATCAGCAAGTTGAAGAGCTCAACTTCCAGTATTTCGCTGCCACAAAAGAGTTCAACCTGGGTGCAGTATGCAGAGCCAGATGCTGTGTGGCTGTAGGACACACCGTCACATACACCAGCAGCAACACAGACACCAAAGGTTACAAGGTAGTTAAATGTAAAGGAATGAGGAAGCACTGAGTACCAGTGATAGGGTTAGGAAAGAATGAGTGAAAGAAGTAACAAATTTTTGGCAACTAATACTCTGGGGAACAACAGGGATTCTGCAGAGACTTACAACTAAACAAGAACTGCAGTCCATACATCATCACTGAGAAGTGTGAACTCCTAGGAAACCAGAATATCAGATGGGGAAAAAAAAATAATACAAATAATAGTTAAAAATATATACATTAGTAATGGCATGATAGCTGGAAGATCCCCTTTGGCCATCAACCACTAGGGATGCTGTTTGGTCAGCGGTTCCAGCAGCCACAAGCCAACCTCATGGCCATTTCAGATCACTTCATAGAAATATGCCCAACAGTCTAGAATTTGGGAAGGGAAAACCTCAAGAAACTACTGCCATTTGTTAAAGGGGCGCATGGTGCTGAACTGTTTCAATAGGTACTGCTGTTTCAGTACAGCAATTGAAAGCCCTCCCCAGTTTTCAGATTCAGTTTTCAAGCTAAAGAACGAACTTGGTGAGAAATACTTCATGCAACCCAGATGTATAAAAACCCTATCTGTAATGCTGAAAATAAGTATAAAAGCCTTCAATACAAATTGGAAAAGAAAAAAAAGAAAGAAATGTAAGCATGTTTCAGAGCCTACAGGGTACGACCATAAGTAAAACCAACTTAAAAGTCCACTTGAGGTGAATCATGCAAAAGAAATCACAGAGGTATAAATCACAGAGGTATAAACGTTACTGTGCATTTCAGTTTCAAAAAAGGGACAGAAAGGCAGCTCCACACTGAGGTTTGAGAGGATGCTAAGGAAAAAATACTGAAGCAAATAATTTGCCTTCTGTTTAAACAAAGATAATAAAACGGTACATTGAAAATGAGGATAGGTTAATGGTTATTACCACATACCCTGTGGAAACAGAATGAGAACATTTACAAAAAAGAAATGAGGGGATCTGGATAATCTCCATCCCACAATGCTGAAATAATTGGCACATGTAACAATGACAGATATGCCAAAAATCATTAAGAGAGGGAGAGGGGAAGGAAGTAGTTTGGGAGAGAAGGAAGGCAATCTTGGCACTACAAGCATGCTACAATGAACCTGATACTACAAGATCTGAAAAAGAAATCAAGGAAATGTAGTAGTGAAATGAACACTGAAATGAAGCAGAGGTAAATGTAATTTTAATCATTTAATTTACTCACATTTAAATATACACACACACACACACACACACACACACACACACACACACAATACAACATACTTAAACCAGAGGTAAAGCAAGGACTGATGTGGTCTTTCTTGGAATAATATTTAAGGTGAAGACCTGTAACACTTGAAAGACACACACACACAAAAAAAAGCACTTGCTGAAAGAAATGCTGGGCTTGTACAGCTTAGAGAAGGGAAGACTCCAGGGAGCCAGCAGTGTAGGCTCGCAGCCTGGAAACCCAACAGTATCCTGGACTGTATCAAAAGAGGGTGCCCAGTGGGGAGAGAGAAGTAACTGTCCGCCTCTGCTTCACTCTCCTGAGGCCCCATCAAGTGAACTGTATCCAGACTTGAAGCTTCCAGTACAAGAAAGATGTAGAGCTTTGGAATGGGTCCAGAGAAATCTGCAAGGATGATCAGAAGGCTGGAGCATCTCTCCTATAAAGAAAGGCTGAGGGAGCTGGACTTGTTCTGCCTGCAGAAGAGACTTCACTGAGGGCCTTCCAGTACTTAAAGGGAGCTTATAAAGCCTTTTTACGATACCTCATAGGAGAAGGGGGAAGATGAGACATTTAGATTAGATAATAGAAGAAAATTCTTTACTCAAGAGGATGGTGAAGCACTAGCACAGATGCCTATTGGTTGGACGGGGCCCTCAGCAGCTGAGCTGTGGGGAACAGCCCTACCCATGGCTAGGCTTGTGGCTGGGTGGGCTTTAAGATCCCTTCCAACCCTATCCATTCTGTGATACTATGAATGTATCTCAGATATCTACAAAGCAAAGATAGCACCTGTAGTTTGAGGCTTCAGGCAGTTCATTTGAGACATTTCCTAAGAGGTTCATAGGTGCATCACTTACTAGATTGCATCGATACTGTACTGATATCTTCCACTGATTATCTGAGACAGAAAAATAAATTCTTTAGCAACCCGGTGTTTGGCTCAGGCACAGAAGGGTTCCTCCTGCCCGGTAGCAAGAGCTACAGCTCCAGACAGACAGAGGGCAAACAGCACTGTGCTGGGAAAAGAGGCACCAGGGGCTGCATGATATCTCAATCTGACTTTTTCTGCTGTTCAAGTAAATCTTCCCTGAGTCAAACTTCCATAGTCAAGGTACAAGACCATTCCCAACTCACCCTCTATAACAGTGATATAGGGCAATGTCTTTGACCTTTCCTCTTGTCTCCTTGGGACTCACTGATGTTTATACACATTCTCAGCCTTTCCTGAAGGCTTTCAGTTTGTTAGAACGTGGAGAAAGTGAGCAACAGACCCGTTGAGATTTAAACTTTTTCACATTCTTGTTTGGGGAAATTCTCCCCTTCACTCCTCTAATCCTAAGTCAGCTGTACTTTAATAGTCCATTACAAGAAGAGAAACAAATCTCAATATTTACTTTTTGTTGAACTATCAGATAAACGCTAGGTCTATTTCTGTTCTATTCACATTCTCCCACAATTTCCATTACAAGGTATGTACTGAGCACTTTGACAAGAAGTTCCCCACTGTTAAGAATCTCAGTGCTGAAGAAAAAGGAAATATTTAGTTAAGTTCGGGTTTCAAACAAAAATACATTCTCAAAATTGAACTGGAATTCTCCTCATCTTACTCCTGTGCAATGAAGTCTCACACATTCTATTAACTCACAGATACAAACTCTAAATTTCGCAAAGCAATCTGAATCCCATTTCACTGGAAACAGTTATGTTTCTTTAACTGTGATGGACTATGAGTAAAACCTACCACATCACCCTTTGAATTCATTTGGTTAGAAGTGGCTTTTGGTTAACTTTTGCTCTCTTCCTCAGTTTGCACAGCATCCAACACACAGGACTATTTGCACTGGGTATAATATACAGAACGCAGTCCCAACTACAATGAACTTTCTGATTCTTAAATTGTGAAGGTTACACACATCTATCCTATGTGTGTTGCTTATTTTCTTATTCTTGGTAAGGCATAAGATCTAAAAAAGATGTCTGCATAATGCATGACAAAAATGTTAAGTCTGCAGCAAGTTTATGTTCTACCTCGCACATAACATTCTCCTTGTCTTAGGCTCTACTTGCAGGTACAACAGCATTCTTCTGGCAAAGTAACCCTCCTTCCAGTTTCTGCTACTTTTGCTCTGTTCTTTCTGAAAATGAGTTCCTCTCACCATGCCCTCTAACAGCTTGCAGTATTCACCTCTGGAAGAAGTTCCCTTCTCCAACTTGCAAGCATGACTGCAGCCTATTTAAAAACAATCTTAATCTCTCCATCCTTAAAAACGAGAAAAGTTGATGATGTAATGGTAATCCATGGAAAATGGTTTATAGTTCTCCGAAAGCAGCAGGCTACTGTTGAGTCCAAGGCAGCTCAGAGACGAACAAGAAAGGACAAAAGTGCGCTTGATTTGCATAACCGATTCTGATTTTATCCCTGCTCAGTGGTGACTTTACAGCCAGTAAAAGAAAAAAGTAGAAGAAAACTGAATAGAAGACTAAAAGGGCAAAAGCTATGCAAAGCCTACTTTTAGCTTTTAAAAATATATATATTTTCTCATTCTTTCTCTGAAAGAGGGTCACATCTCCTTGAAAAACCCTGGAAAGACTAGGATATAAGAACAACATTGCATGCACATAAAAACCTGAAACTATTATCCTATGGTTAATACCTATCTTCAGCTTATGCCCGTGTGTTGCTGCTTTCAAGTCATCAACCTTTATCTCATTTTTCCACTGTTCCAAACCTGAACAAAAAACATCCAACCAAACAAAAAGCCAAGAATTATTAGCTGGAGGGACTTTTTTTTTTTTTTAAACAGAAAAACATTGGCTTTTTTGTTGCTTCTCCATTATGGAAAAGCATAAACACATCATAGATCCTATTCAAAACTTAGGAGAGCATTTGACCTCTCTCTTACCAACTGTCTGCCTTGTAAGAATGCAGATAGTATCACTTCCAAGTATTCTGCCCTTTTCCTTGCTTCCTTCCTACAGGAAAAGAGGTGATCATTTCTGAGAACTCTTTAAATTGTTTTGTTTTAAACCGGTTTTGAAAATATACTACAGCAACTTTGAGAGATTAACCACAGGCAAAAGCAAATGTGATAACCAAGCATTCACCAAAAAGCAAGCCAACTCTTCCTGCATTAAGCTGATAGTTTTATATGGCGGTAAGAAATATATGCGAAATTCACTCAATCCCCTAATCACTTTTGAGTTTTCAGCACTACCAGCCATGTCCTGCAGCTGCTGCCCTCATATCATCAGAGAAAGTGGTCATTGTGCAGTTTAGAGGAGTTTTCAAGCTGGCACTGGTATTTAACCACTTGCATTAGACTCAGGTACAGCATGCTTTTAGAATACATGAGAAACACCTAGCTATTGCCAATAGTTTTCCACGTAACACAGTTATTTGCAGCACTGCTAGCTCCAGGAGCTACTACTCCTCTGTTACATTGCAACTTTGATATACATAAGCTCATACCCTGTGCTGGGACCATCTATTCCTGCACCACAGAGCAGTTAGACAGCTCACACTCAGCATAAAGGACCAAAATCTTCATTTCTGGTTCAAGAGGGCAAATCGATGAAAATAAGTCTGCTCGTGGAGATGTACTGGATCCCCCTGCTGTACTCCCGGAGCATCACCAGCTTCAGCTCAGGGGAAGTCAACAGGACCTAGGACCAGAACAATCCAGAAAATACTGCCTCTGCTAGAACTGGAGGTGACTCAGGCAAGTAATTAAGGAAAAGCAGTTTTAAAAAAAATGCCTCCTCAAGCCCAGAAGCTTCACTGAGATTCCTCTGCCTTCCAGCCTGAACCCTGGCAGATGTACAGGCTCTCGGCTCCTAACCAAGGCTGCCACTCACACGCCAAAACAAGTCATGTGGAGCTCTCATGCCACCTAGAAAAGTCAATTAGAGACAGGAAGACCACCTTCCCATCATTGCTGGGCTTGGGAGAAAGCATCAAGATAAGAATCAACATTCTGTTATTAAACTTGCTAGGAGTCAATGCTCTCAGTTTCACTTGATTAGTGTCACCATTTTAACGAAATTACTCTCTGTAAGAAGGTTTTGGAACCTGGCCCATAAACCAATGATCCATGAAAAACGATTAGAACTATTTCCTTTTTGCAAACTGTGTAAGCAGCAGAGATCCTATCAGTCAGGCCTGGAAGAAACTCCTCATACAACTTCCACCCAGCGCCATTTCCCTCCCTTTTTTTTTCTTTTCTTCTTTAAAATATATTGCCACTCAGTAATAGAAAGCTGGGGTTTTGCCTCTATGTATTTGGAACATATCAGCCTTTGACTGCTTAATAGAGCACTTCCTCACACAAAGCATCTATTCTCTCCTCCTCATGCTCATATGAGCACTATCCAAACAATCTGAAGGAACAGGATGTTTAAATTCAAAAAATGGCTCTCTGGAAAGCACAGAAAAGGGGATCATTTTAAAGAGCACCGTTTGTTCCTGAAGAACAATCTCAGACTAGTAGCCCACATTTCATGGCCCAATGTAGCATCCCACCCACACTAAGCAGTTCTAATTTGAAATCCTTCCGATTTCTTCTAGAAAACAAAGCAAATGGCATCCTGGGCTCCATCGGGAAAGGGGTGGCCAGCAGGGGCAGGGAGGTGATTGTCCCTCTCTACTCTGCTCTTGTGAGGCCCCATCTGGAGTACCGTGTCCAGGTATGGAGCCCCAAATACAAGAAAGACAGAAAACTGTTGGAGAGGAGGGCCACAAAGATGATCAGGGGGCTGGAGCACCTCTCCTATGAAGACAGGCTGAGGGAGCTGGGCTTGTTCAGCAAAGTGACCTAATTGCAACCCTTCAGTACTTAAAGTGAGCCTATGAACAAGACAGGGGTCAACACTTTGAAAGGGTAGATAACAGCAAGACAAGAGGTAATGGTTTTAAGTTGAAGGAGGGGAGATTTAGGTTGGATGTCAGGGGGAAGTTCTTTACTATGACAGTGGTGAGGTGCTGGAACAGGCTGCCCAGAGAGACTGGATGCCCTGTCCCTGAAGGTGTTCAAGGCCAGGTTGGATGGGGCCCTGGGCAACCTAGTCTAGTATTAAATGTGGAGGTTGATGTTCCCTGTGGCAGGGAAGTTGCAGTTTCATGATCCTTGAGGTCCCTTCCAACCCAGACCATTCTGCGATTGTGTGACCTTTTCCACTCACTATCCTCAACTTTAACCACTACTAGCAATCCAGGCAGCCTGACCAGTGGCATCACCAGCCAGCACGCTCTATAGCCTCATTTCATTCAAGTTTGAGGATGCTGTTTCCTTCTTCCCCATACACAGCTGAACCAGTGCGCTGCAAACGCTGCGCCCATATGCTCTACAGACAGTTTCTTAATGGTACAAGAGCTACCTAAAGCTTCTCCTCTTCAAGTTGTACAAAAATTCACCCCAATAGCCTTCCACCTTACTAAACATTTGTGTAGCAAGTTAAAAAATTTATTATGGTAAAGTGTATCATTCTACATTATTCTCTTTCTATTCCTGATATAAACCTGCGGTTTTCTGAAATTTCTAAATTTTCCCTCAGTTGGAAACTGTTTCCATGGGATGGGTGATAGCCCAGGAGATACAGGTAGTTGTTAAAAAATAAAAAGAAAAAAAAGAAAAAAAAGAAAAAAGCATACTGAGGTAATTGAATAACAGAGTCTAAAGTTACATAATAAATACTCTGTTCCCAGCTCTGCGTATAGATATATATATGTATATATTTTGGTGCAATTAAAGGACAAATAGTATCTTTCAGAAGCCCTACAGTAGAGAGCTACACATGTAGCACTCGTACTGACAAGAATTGTGGATCAGTAAGACCCAAGATACATTAAAATAAAAGCTAGATATAAGCTAGTATTTGTATTAACTTGCTACCCCTTGTACCATCACCTAAGGATGCTCTGGGCTTTCCTTTTCTTTTCTCTTTGTATAAATACAAATAATTCCTTTAGCAGTACATCTTAATGCTTTAATGTTTCCTTAGACTCTTTAGACTTCAATGTCACCTGTCACAGAATACATATAGCTCATTCCAAAAGTAATGCCCTCTATTTACTTCCATGGAAATTACAACAGATACACACAGCTCAATGACACTATTTAGTAGAGTATGTTCTCAGATACAAAACACTATCCTTCAATCTAGTCATCAGCAATGAACAAGAGCCTGTATGCTTCTAACAACCTGCATGAGCAGAGGTGATCCACTGTCTCTCTCAGCACAGCTGAAACTCACCACCCACTGCATCCTCACTGTGCTCACATCCACTGTTCTGTCTCCATAAACATTCAATAAGTTTTAAGGAGTGTCAATGGGTGCAATCTTTTCTGCAAGGAGGAATTCAGTGCGCCTCTGCTTATGCACTTCCACATCAGACAGCATTTTATCAGAGTGCCCCTCTGCTGCCATCTGTTGCATTGCAATGACATGCAATAGAATAGTGGGAAGGTTCAACCTCTACTGCCATACCACCAACATCTACCCGGTATGGACCAAAATAATCAAACAGGTGGAATTACTTTCAGAGCAGTCTCACATTAGCCTCAATTTTACAAACATTTCAAAATTCCCACTTCTTTTCACCACAAGGTAACTGCATGTTGTTAAATGGTTAGCATTTGCCAGGAAGCACAAAAAAACGACATGATTTTAACCTAAACAAGTGTGGTGATATCACTTTACGGAAATATTTACATTTAAGAAGCGCACATTCAAAATAGACCCCTCTGAATTCACATACACATGTGTACTCTCAAGAAGTTTTCAATCCCCTCTAAAACAGGATGAGAAGATTTTCCTAAAATAAAGTCCTATCACCAACAGTTTGATACATGTCAAAAAAGTGCTGAAGCAAAACACCTCTTTCACTGGATATTTAGCAAACAGCTGTATGTGTTAGTTCTGTACCCTTTAAAATCTGTTCATTAAAAGCAAAACAGAATAAAATTAGCTCTTCATCCTTGACCAGGCAGTGAAAAAAGCTTAAGTTGGAGGCCAGGTGCATTGTTCCAGCTAAATGCAAGCCATAAGTTTTCAACTGACATTTACTTTGGCAACCTTACACAAATCAAGATCACCCCTTCTGCCTTCAAAAGGGGATTTAGAATTTACTGTGTTAATGGGACATTGTTCAGTTATAGGTATGCCAGTTCACACAAGCTGGATTTTCAATGGAAAAAGTCTCAGACTAAACTATTTCAATTACTCTTTAGGAGAATGGGAAAGCTTTTGGTGAAAGTTGGCTGTCTTCCTTTGCCTCTCCTTCAACTGAAAGGAAAAAGTCAATACCAGTGAAGCGGACCTAGCTACATAAGAAATAATCGAAAAGCATAGAACAATCTGCTATAACCTGCAGATACAAAGACCCAACAACCTCTTTAAGCAAAGGACAACTCAGTGGGCAGCTGCAAACAGAAAGTAAGGGTGTCTGTGTGTTGTACACATGACAAAACAAAGCTAAAAGTTCTCCATTTCCCCACCCCTAAGATATAAAGTGGGAAGACTTCATTGTGAGTACACAGAAAAGTGCTGTTAAAACAACAGATAGCAGTACTGGTCTCCCATCCGATCCCAAAGAGAAACATGCAAGGCACCAGCTCGCCTTGCCATTATCCCTGACAAATTAGCATCTGTACAGCTCACTCCAGCATAAACTGTACCGGCCACAGATGGCTTTTTTGAAATCTTTCCAAGTCAAAACCTCTTTTTCCTGTGCTTCTTTATTTCATAGGTTCTGTTAGACATTTGATCACAGTTCTAAGTTTCAGGATTAGAAAAGTTTCAAAGGCAGCTCTGCTAAACCTTACCATCCTCTTCCATTGAAACCACAGCACGTACCACTTCTTAGGCAGAGCAAACTTTAATAATCTTCATGCAAATGTATTTGGGCGTTTCATTCTCAGAGCAGGTAATAGAGATGTATGTTCTCTCCACGACTAGAGAATTTTCCTCAAGCTAATTGAAAACAGGTATATTCTGAGTAATGAATATGACTGCCAATAGTCTTGCAGGGAGGCACTGCAAGAATGATTAATGGACTGTGAATATCACGTAAATCTGTCTTCAAGTAAAAGGATCATCTCTGCATGGAATTAACTTAAACAGTCAGTTATCAGTGCTCTAAATTGAACGTATTTCCAAAGTAAGAAAAAACAAAACAACGCAGCACAACCTAACCCTGAGAAGGTTCCCTCACAAAATGGGTATCATTTACATCCAAAATGCAGAAAGAAAAGCAACATTCATCTACAACAACTTAAAATTAGATTATATTTCAAGTGCTTTCCAAATTTTCATACCATCCCATTGTCACATTTCTTCATTTACCACTTACTCAGCAGTCCAAGGGGAAGGCAGTAGTCAGTCAAAATGCTGGAAGGTAAAAGGTGGCTTTCCACCCACCACAGACAAGCTGCTTTCCATCAGGCTATTTGACATCCACCCAGCTACTTCATGCTAACTTCAGGATAATTAATAGAGAAGCTGAATGCAGTAAGAAAGAAGCCACAGAGCCTTCACCTACTGCTACTGGTCCTTCACAAATCATTTGCAAAGTCTTATTTCTTTATTTACTTCTACACTAAATGAGAGTTTGGCCCATAGCATAGCTTGGCTGGAGAAGAGCATTAACTAGGCACTAAACGCTCTCCAAGTGCAGAATACTTCATTCCAGCCCTTCCATCCACCCAAATTAATGCAAAAGCTAAAGCCCAGCAACATCCAGCACAGTGTCACAATGTTTTCAGGTTTACCAGATGTTTAGCAAGCATTTTTAGAAGATCCTTCAAGTACTTGTGAGCTTGGTAAAAAAAAATTAGCTTTTTTTGTGTAAGGGACAAACTGCAACAGCTTTGCTATAAAATAGTAGAAGTATTTGATAGTTAGCCACATGTGAATGCACACAAATAGATACAGATAACTGTGAGCAGGAATGGGAGGACCTGCTTTTGAAATGATGATCCTTCAAGATTTGATTTCAAGACACTGCAAATAACTTCCCCCCCCCAAAGAATTAGAATCTCTAATTTGTAATTACTCGCTCACTTTCAGCTTAATAATGGAGATTCATTGTGCTAATCAGAAACTCAGTTCTGCCCTCCCTAGAGCGTTCCCATTATGCTCCCAGGGAAAAATGCTTTAGGACAGTAATCACCATTCAAAATTACTAATTTTGAAAGGATTCTTACATATCCCTAATCACAGAAGAACAAATCCTTGTCATAAAACAGTGAAAACTATATTCACACAGTTCTACAAGAAGCACTTTCAGCAGCATGACCCATTAGAAAGGTACTCTTGCATTACACCAATTTAAAAAGCCTAAGAGCCATACTGAAAACTGTACAATGGCAGCAAACACATGCCTGTTCAACTTGATCCCTCATCCTTTGCAATGGGTAGTCACTGTAGTCCAGCTGTAGCATTTTCCTTCTATTTTCCTCCTCCACCCTCAGGTATCAAATACAGTATGAAATGCTATTCTACAAAACCTACACAATCAACACTATTCAATACTTATGAATACTGAGTTATCCTTACCATAATGATTGGGAAGAGAGTCCATCTATCCTACCGTCCAGTTGACTTAGCACAAAGCTAAGAGAATGCGCCAACCTCAACAACACGTGTTCCTTCTGAACCTTGGCATTCCTTTAGAACAATTCCACTGCTATAGGTGGCAGAAAACCACCTCTGATGTTTTGTTGGAAGAGGAATACAGCTATGAACAAAGGTTAAAACTGAAAACTTAAAACTGCTTAGCAGAGGTGTGGCTGCTGAAACCTGGCGTAGTTGCATCACCAAGTTTCTACTTTGGCAAACACAGCTTCCTGAATTCAAACAAATCTTAGACAGAACTATCTTTTGTTCCAGTAATAACCAATTATTGCACAGACATGCTTTCAAGGTCACTAGCGGGAAGAGTAAACGACACCAGGATGTGTCAGTCACAAATAATGGTTTAAAAAAAGTTAACACCAAGCCTCCCACACTCCGCAGGATGCAAAGTACTTACTTCCTTCAGACTGACCACAATGAAACACAAAGGCAATTATATTCTTCAGTTATAACTCATTTCTACATTCCTTACAATCAAAATGAATTTTTTGGTCTTGCTTTAGCATGTCTTGCTTGAATGATTTTCTTAGGAAAAAAAATGTAGTCTTCAAAACAATTTTAAGAACAAGAGGAAAAAAATATTTACTGCGGACTTTGTTCTTACTTATATTAGAAAATCTAATGAAAGCAAATATTTGGAAAAGAAGCATTTTCACAGTCACTAGTAAGAGCAATTTATGTTAATGTATTCCCCAAAACTAGAAGAGCACTCTAAATAGAAGTAGTGTTGTACCTAGTGTTGTGTGCCCCCAGTGGCGCAGTGGTATAAGCTGCTGCTTGCGGCACCGGAGGGCCCGGGTTTGAATCCCCCGTGGCGCAGGGGGTAGAAGTGCCGCTTCGCTACACAGGGGGCTCGAAACCCAGGAGTTGGATTCGATGATCTCTAAGGTCCCTTCCAACTCGCACGATACTATGATACTATGATGATACATTAATTAAAACATTTGCATTTAACAAGTGCAAGTCAAAAGATGAAACCATTCCTAAAAATACCACTTTCCAAGAGTTGATATATTCAGATTAATAGTAACAAAAGCAGGCATTAAAAAAAAAGAAAAAAAAAAAAAAACAACAAAAAAACAGGAAGTCCATTTTTTCAAACAGACATAACAGGCAAGATTAAAAAAAACAACAAACCCGCGAGTGTTTTAAAAGGAAATGCAAAACACAATTTTTCAGAATTTAAAACAACTTCTGCTAAAACCAAGGAGGAAGGTCACACTGCATTGGTCTGGAAGAGCGGTTTTGTACCTATCTTCAAATGAGCTGATGATAAATGAATTGAAATATGAATCACTGGACTAGAGAGACATCAGCGTGTTCTGGAAGGTCAACAAGGAGGTGAAAAGTATTATCATGGGTTTTCCTATACTGCTGGTAAAAATAGCAGCTTCCTTTAATTCAACTGTGCATTCCTCCTTCAGTTACTGTAAAACAAATACTGCCAGCTGAATACTGAGTGATGATGAAGAAAACAATGCAATTTCTGTTTTTTTATTTATTTTTGCCTTTGACAAACATACACATTATCATATCTAATGTTTCGTTATACTGAACTATAATTCAGGATGCACAGCTATATTCCAGCTTTACTGTGCTTAAGAACATATAACAATTACAAACAAGTATTACAAGAGTATTTTTTAGTAAAACACTGTTCACCAGTGCTTACTGAACTTAAAAATGCTTCTTAAGGAACAAACACAGGAAAAACCACACACACACAGATCTCATTCGAAGCAGAGTTGAAGCAAAGAACTTGAATAGTAAGATTTACTGCTTTCATGAACACATTCTCCACGCACATACACACATGCAATGATTAACTGCCATAATTCAGTGCAAACAATAATAAAAGGAAGTTGAAGCGCCTTCCTTTCGCAAGCATCAGAAGTACATACTGAGATAACACTTTGACATGAGGCCTCCTCATGCACAAGAAAGTACTTTGCATCCATGACATACAGCGTTTGAAGTGTGAGCTTTCTACTTGATCACGCCTGCATAAGCAATTCACACATTAATTATTTACACACGCACACCTGAGTACAAAAGTAACAAACACAAGACTAACTCCAGTAGGCATGCAAACTGCTTTGCAGATGTGCTCTCTAGCACATGGTGGATGAGAGTAAGAGTCCTTGCTAAGCACACAGTAAACTTAAAGCCTCTCTGAAAATATTTCATTCCATTTGATGCTCATTAATAACAATTTGGTAGGAAATAATAACCTTGCATTTGGTGCTTTCCTCATAACAGACTATGGAGCTCTCTATACCATAATGGGGGACACCTGTGCACCCTATTGTACGGTACCTGCTTTGGTGAGGGGGTTCGTGGGTCTCAGTGCTCTTTTGTGGTCCTTCAATTCCATGACACAACCAGACTGAGATGGGTCTCCTGCCAGACATGACAAAATACCCACATCCTACAAATTCAGCCTATAATTCATGCAACGGCTTTTGAAAACTTCACGACAGATCATAGAAATCAAAAGGGCAAATGGGAAGACCCACCACATCCAATGTGACAGCAACACAAAAAAGGAAGTAGACAAACCACACCACAAAGGGAACACTCCTGCAGCCTCTGAGGGACCTAAGGCACACAGAAGCCAAGAGCTACCCATGCAGCAGGGCTGGGCTTTCAGATAAAAACTGTTTACTGTAGGGAATCTACTTTTAGCAAGGGGGTTGGACTCAATGTTCTCCAGAGGTCTCTTCCAACCCCTATGATTCTGCAATTCTCTGACTACTGGTTCATTCAACCAACAGCACACATTTCTAGAATACTCATTATTTGCTTCTTTGTTTATGTTAAAAACACAATCAAATATGCTTTCCCTGACGAGCAAAAAAAAACAACAACCAACAAAAACCGAACACCTCTGAAACATACCTATGCCCCAAAGCCTGATAACTGCAGTTTTCTAAAAATAGATTATTTAGTCTAACATCTACTTGCTATCCATATGAAAGACTAAACCCTCCCAAATCTCAGGAGAACTCTCTGCTTCAGCTTCAATAAAGGAGACGTGTTTCTCAGTGTAAACACTAATTCTGTGAGAATAAGGATAGGGAAAAAAGAGCGTGTGGGAGTTTTTCCTTTTCCTTGGGTTCAGTTTCACTGGCTGCTCATTGTTTACAGGGGATGCTCTACTTTTCTATTGTTTCAAACACATCCCCCCGCCCCTTTTTCAATCCCTTAGAGACAAGCACTTAGATAAAGCACTCTGTTTCCCTCCCTGTATTTAAAGTTTGGTTATTTAACCTTGGGTTTTGAGCCTACATCAAGGTTCTGTTTCAATCTCATATTCGTCCTTCACAAGACAGTAATTAAGCCTCTGCAGATCCTATTATGACTACATAATTTTCTTGTCTCCTTGTCATTCCCTCCTGTTGATTCATCAGGTTACTCTGTTTTTCTTTGAGTTTGTCTAGCCTTAACTAAATTAGTAACTGATGATTCTTATACAGTTCTTTGCCATTTCACCATACTACTCACACTGAAGGCAAAAATGCACATTTTTGGAACACTGAAACTCCTTCCTCCTTCATCTTTACTGGAATTTTTTAGTATATTCATCTGGCCACAACAGCTTGCTATGTGTATTTCAGTGCACCAGACTGAGCACTACCCTACAGCTTGAGAATAATTCATTCTTATTAAGCAGACAAAACAAACTCCACAGAGCTGAAGCGCTCACCACCGCAGCCTTTTTCATTTAACTACCAATTCCAGAAGGAACTACTGCAGCTCTTCCTATTTTTGTGAGGTGACACATTTCAGAACAGACCATCTGCCTCACAGACCTATCACCCATTCTGCTTTCCTTCCTATGCATTTGTCTCAAGTATCTAATGACTTTCTGTATTGGTTTCAGAAGGGCTGAATTTCCCTTTTCTGAAAGATCCCTGTTGACTCAGTCTTGCCGTATTACTTGTCTCCCAACTTCCCTTCCCCTTCCCCCAGCTTTTTTGTTTTTTTAAGGAGAGGAGGTGTGTTCTTTTTTTCCCTTCCCTTTCTGACACCAGATGTTACTTAAAATGTTTATGATATAACTCTAATTACTCAGATTTCTTACCTCCCTAAGTTAATGCTATCAGGAATTTGTCTGAAGGGCTAAGAGGAAGGGAAATAAATCCTTGTTCTACAGATTCACTGCAATTGTCTGGGCTGACACCAGTTACTAGCTCAGAGTTTCTAATTTTGATGTGTTTTCCTGTAATACTACTTAGGCTAATTACGCAACAATTAACAGCCTTGATGTTCACAACAAAACCACATATTGCCCATACCAGGACACATAAACATGGCTTAGTTTCCTTTATGTATTATGAAGATATTCAAAGTATTTTCCAGTCCAAGCTAATCAGCTTTAGCTTTGAATAAGCAAAAAGTTGGGGGTGGAGACAGAAGAGGAAGATTCTGTAACTGTTAACTGACATTGATTAATTTTTTTTATCATGGCCAGCATGTCTGTTTACATAATTACAAGTGCTGTAATAGAAAGTAGAAAATTAAAGTCAGGCGCCTCTATTTTCTTCCTCAGAAGGCAGGCAATCAAAACCGAGGGAACCTGTGAAAGCACACACGGCTTAGATCTTTCCAAATCAGTAATTCTGAATTTCAGCAAACACCTTTCAATGGAGAACTGCATTTTTTTTATAACTGGCAATATATATATATATATATATATGCATTCTTCCTTCATATTCCAAGTCAAAAGAAACAACCAGTAGGAAAAACAGTATCTATAGTTTCGAATGATAACTTCATTCAGTGAGAAAATCTTCCATTTACCATAAGCAAAAACAAAACAAAACAGCCTAACATACACAACTCTAATTACATCGCTGATGTCATCTCTATCAGTAATTAGCTAATATTGGGAAAGTTGATTGCATAGATAAAACAGCAAAAGACCTTTTTTTTCCATTTTAACTGTAATCTAGTACAGCTCCTCACTGTACCTATATATAAGTACACTACAATTTCCAACCCCCATACTTAAAAGTTTGTGAATTTTGTTTATTTAAAACACAGCATTATTTTAATACTACTTAACAGCACTAATTATAACTTCTGTCTGTCACACGCAGAGACCTTTCAAAAATTCAGAGACATTTAAAATCAATTTTGCACTATTTGGTCTATTCTGTGAACTACATAAAGTCCAAATTTTGATCCAAGTTCAAATGTGAATCCAAAAAATTAGATACATGTTAAAAACACCTTGATTTTTCTGGCTCAGTCCACTTGTCAGATGTGCCAGACTGTTTTACAGAGGCACAAACAGTAATGCCTGCTTTTCATGAACATTTTGAAGTCATACAGACCTCCTCCTTTAAAATCCTTATTCAGAAAACGTTTCTAGCATTTTAGAAGGATTTTCTGTTATGTGCCTACCTATTCTCTGCCTCTGATACGAGATGTGTCCCCTGTTGAGCTGCAGGAATGCATGCCTCAGGAAGAAAATGCTTTCTTGGAAACAGCATAGGTGAGCCTCATGTTAAGGGACTGTCTTATTGAAGACTGAATTAGCTCTTCACTGCTGCTTCTTCCTGACAATGCCATTACTGTTACTTTATGCTCAAAAACCCAGCAAGAAAAAGATCAGAAAATAAATAAGTGTCTGAAAGGAAGGAACTAATAGCTCATTTATGGAAGTTCTGCTTTCATCTTAAGTCTCCAAGCTAAGCTTAAAATGTATAGGTCAACAGATATTTAGACTACTGGAGACACCATTTATGTTATTTTGTGTTGTGTTTTTGTTTTATTTTGTTTTAAACAAACTATCAGCTGTATTCAAGCAAAAACACATAACTCACCAAAGCAGAGAACAAAAATATTATTCTACATCTAAAGCAAAACAGAAAAGAGGAATGTCTGGTTATTTTTAAGCACCTCCATGGAAGATCTACAAGATTCCTAATACTGGCAGTTCCTTTTGGTCAGCACAGCAGGAAAAGTACTTGCGGTATCACATAATCAGTATTTTGAGGAAGGATACATTTGTTTCTGAATCTTCAGAATTCACAACCAAGAGATTCTGTCCCTAGCACACAGAAGTACAAAAGATGAGTGCCGTTACAGCAAATTAAATCAAAAGCCTCAAGATAAGCCTTTCCACAAAATGGATTCATTTTGCTACATTGACAGCATGAAGAGATGTTTGGGTTAATACCGAAAATGTAGACTCTAACTAATTAACAGGTGCAACAACAGTTTCAATTTTGAAAAGTGAACCTTTAACACAGCTTAGTAGCACCTTTTAAAACAGTTCCCTCTTCCCTGAACAGTCAGATGAGGATTTGAATTTCTTTAGCATCACTGACTGATCAATCAACTCTTCCTTATCTCTTACATCCTGCCCTTTAAACAGGTAATGTTATATTTCCAAAGCAGGCAATACAGTAAAATATTAGATCCATCTAAATTTAAAGTTAAACTAAAATGGAAGAGTTATTTCCCTATCTCCAGGTGTTACCATGGAAAGGATGGACAAAGCAAGCCACTGCTTCAAGGAAAAAAAATACTAGTAATGGTATGGACCAGTGAAAGCACTTGTCAGTTAGGGTGGCAGTAGTATAGGTTGGAAGGATCTAAGGAAATCACCCAGTACAACATTTTGCTAAAGCACAATCAGCTATGAACACAAGAATTTCAAAAAACCCTCTCACTTCTTTATGTTTATATCTTTAACATCAGCTACAGCTACCTAGTAGTGCTTTTTCCTCCTTTTTAAATACATGGGTGCTCATTTGTTTAAAAATGACTGAAAATGGGAGCATCCAAAGGAGGGCTGCCAAGATGGTGTAGAATCCAGAGGGCAAGGTGTGTGTGGAGCGGCTGGGGTCCCTGGGTTTGCTCAGCCCAGAGCAGGCTAACGGGGGACCTCATAGTGGCTGCAGCTCCTCACAGGGAGTGGAGGGCAGTGCTGAGCTCTGCTCTCTGTGACAGGGACAGGGGATGGTATGGAGCTGCCAGGTTTATGCTAGGCATTTGCTGAAGTTTCCTTAAAGAAAGGTGCACTGCCCCAACAACAGCTGCCCCTAGACCAGCAGCTCTGAAGAGCTGCACATCCCCAGAGCAGAGTGGGTAAAGCTCACCACATTTTCCCCTTGGTTTCACCTAGCCCCTCCGCTAGGCCTCCCGAAACCTGCATGGTGAATGCAGCTTTCTTCAAATGGCCTATCTGAGCGTGTGTACATGCCTGGGGGTGGTTTCATTTGGTTTGGAGCAGTTAAACTTGTCAGAAGACTTCAGAAAAATCAGTTAAAGGAGACACGCTCTTGCGTAAGGCATTAGTTTAAGCATGCTGAAAACTGATGCAACATAGAAATGTCTTCCTTTATTAGTTTTAGCACAGGGATCCACCTCCCTGCTGCCACAAGCTACACCGAGGGAATATTCAAATAATCTTCCTGTAAGTGAGCACAAATTACCCACGCTTACTGGGCAGGGTAATTACCACTGCCATTATAATGCATGTTAATTGTGCATGGCCTCAGATGGTTAAACAAGCACCATCAGAGAGTCATCACTGGACTTTCAAGGCACACAGAGTGAAAGTCAATTTTTCTTAATACTTTACTAAATATGTAAAAAATAGCAGTGTCAATCATAGCTGTCACAGCTTCAAACAACTGGGCCTACTAACAATAGAGAACATTGAGACCAAACAGACGTGGGAGGCTTGCCATCGCTCATAAACCTCTCAGGCTCCCAGTTCCTGAAGCAAGTGCCCATCCACTAGCCCCATATCCTGCCAACAAGCAGCCAGTTGCTGCCAGTGCATTGTTTCAAATACCTGCCTGCACCTGGGGGGGGGGAATGAGGGAGCATAGCAGCTGAGCCCCAGAGCAGAGCAACAGGTGGTGGGTACCTATCACACAGTGAGCAGGTATATCAAACTGACTTTAAATTCTGTTTTTAATTCCATTTTTACCTACATTTGCACTCTCTCTATGCTTCCAATTCTTCTGACAAATTTCAGACATTTCTTGTTGCAATCCACAGAAAATGTTTGTATTTTCCCATGATTTTTTTTTGCCCCCTTCATAAATGAAGTTTCCTCTTGTTCTGACATAACGTTTACTAAATGCAAAATCCCATGGGCTTACCAGACTGAGCTCTGGCTCCAGATCTGGTGTGCCCATATAGTGCCAAACTCCAGGAGCTCCTGCTCTACAGAACAGACATTATTAGACAGTTCCACATGCGACTGTGACTACTGTGTACCAAGAAAGTTACATGTTGCAATTTCCAAACACAAGCAAGTAATTATTAGAGTAGCAATTACATACAACAAAATTAACTTGGCAGACTGACTGAGGTGTTTAAACAGCTGTATAGCCGCAAATCAGCAGTTATGCAAAGAGACACATACTCCATGATCAACAGAACTACTTAAAAGTTAGCCGTCCTCTATAGATAAACTACAGTTACTGATTTACATCAGGAACCTAAATGTGATCTTGACTAAGTCACAACAAAGACCAGATTTTCCAGTTTCACATATATATTACTTTGTATATATAACCACAGCTGGATATCCTTCAGGCAACAGATGGATAGGAATAAAACAGAAAAACCTAATATTCACCATTGCTCCTAACAAAGTAAATAATCTAAATAATACATCTTCCATTAATTTTCAAGACATACTGGGCTGCCAGTTGAAACAGCCTTTACTTTTCTTATGTACTTGGTGGGAGACTGAGTGAGTGAATACTTCTCAAAGTAGAGCAAACAGGCTTTTACTCAAAAAAGAATGCATTCTTTCTTGTTAGCATCAATCTCCATCACTCTACACAACAAAAAAATCATGATTTTACCTTGTGCTTCCAGCAAACTCAAGGATTTAAGAACAGAAGGTCAATGCATCTACTGTCTCCTTTATATTTGACATGTCAATAATTCATACTACTACTATACACAACTGTATAAATTCCTGCATAGAATGGACTTTTCCAGATTAATTGCAAGAACATTAAGTTAAAAAATATGAATTTAGACAGAAAGTGTTACTTAACTTGATTACAACCTCCAAACAAATTGTACCAATGCTCAAAACAACTAATTCATGAGAACTTTCTATGGCAAAGTGTGTATTTCTTGCTCATTTCAAGGCCTCTTGTTCTGATCTCTGCCATAATTTTCTTTTGCAGGTGATGTTCTGGTAATTAAAAAATGTGAAGCCTGGTGTAATGAAAACTGAAGTTCATTCATCACAATATCTCATCAAAGCGATATCAGTTTAAATCATCTTCCAAATGCTTGCGTGCTTGCAAAGCCAACATACTTCTGTATCTTTTGACAATCAGAGCTACTTGGCATAGTTAAAAGGCGTGCAAATACATCTTTGTTATTGTGCAAACTTTTCTAAGTCCAACTCAAACAAAATAAAAAAGAAAAATGTACAAATAATAATGGATCTGCTGAGGTTAGCAAGGCACCATTTAAAGTTTACCTGAATTAAATAGGGGTACATGTATATATTTGAGATAAAGGATATGCATTGAACACATATCCCAAAGCAACAGTAAATAGAAGCATCTCTAGAGCAGCAATACCATCCAAAGATTCTACACTACAGAGATCTAGCTCAACATAACCAATGCACATACCTGAATGCCTTTCTACAGCACAAGTCACTCTTCCCAAGCCCAACCCTGATAATCCCCTTTTTCCCCCTAAGTGCCCATGATTGAGTGGCTGCACTGTATCCACGGAGCAAACACAGCTATGCTTAAAACTTCCACTCTCTGCAGTACAGCTGGCTTTTAGGGATAGCAATTTCCAACTTGCTAGACTAGGATTTACGCTCACAATCCTAGTAAGCATCAGTCATAAAACAACCGATTGCTGAGGTCAATTAGTGGAAAAGAGAAGGGGGATAGAGAGGGAGATGTCAAGGAAGGAGAGCAGGAATGTAGGCATACAACTCTTGCATCTGACAATGTAGTGCCATACAGGACTGTCACACAGAGCTGATGGTTGAACCCTGCAGCCCCTCAGCACTACTGCTGTGCTCTGCTGAAAGCTTTCCTCCATACAGCACCATCCTCAGTTAACAGCCATTTTCTGACATTCACACAGTAGGAAGAGCTCGGAGAGTTCATGGATATCAGCGGCTCTGAGCTGGAAATGTATTCTCCCATCCCTGTTCATTCCCTAGCAAGTTCCCTGGTCAGTGTTTTCCAGCTACAACTTCCTTACACCCCCTGCGACTGTCTGGCTATACAGAAAGCCATTCTCTGGCAAAATGGGTAACACCACTAATTACCTACTTCACAGTTCAGATGAGTCCAAGTGTTTCAAGACAGTCACCCTCAAAGACCTCGAGGATAAAATCCCACCAACTCATACCAAAGAAATTAAAACAACTGCAATTTCCCAATTCATTTCATTGTAGTTCAAAATACTTAGAATGTATCACTTTCAACATGGATATGGACTTGTAAAAAAAAATAGTAATAATTTTAAAAAGAGATCATTAATCTGCTGGAGTCAGTCCTTCCCAAAATCAAATCCTTCTTATAATCTTTGATGTATTTTAAATGACTACAGTACAAGTCATTGGTTCTG
The DNA here is from genome assembly GCF_039878825.1 of Excalfactoria chinensis. NCBI lineage: Eukaryota > Metazoa > Chordata > Aves > Galliformes > Phasianidae > Excalfactoria > Excalfactoria chinensis. The sequence goes on from NC_092827.1 coordinate 83,004,293, forward strand.
CTATTCAAATTTTCATTCATCTGCTTATCAAATATGCATTTGTGAAGCATAAGGATCAAATTATCATTTTTATACAGTACTTAAGTCATTTTTTAAAATTCCATGAAAAACTAGCTGGGCTATTGGGTTCCATGTGGTGGTCAGTGCTTCTGGATTAATGGTCCCACAGCAGCAGCTGTTTTCAAGCAGTGTTCCCCATAGGTCAGTAGGGAGGTCAGTACCACCTCATCTATCCATTGGGGTGAATGCACCCTCATCCTGCATGTGGAGAACACCAACGTGGGGCAGGACTGAAATGGTAGAGAGGGCTGCCCCTCACCAGCACCGGCTAGAAGACTGGACTGACAGCAGCATCACAAAAAACAGCAAAGAAATGAAAAACTCTGCAACAGCAGGATAACCTTACACAGCAGCATAGGCTGGGGTCACCAAGGAAAGGAGCTGGGGGATTCAGGTGGACAAAGAGCAAGGAACCACCAGGGCATCTTTGCAGCCATCAGTGTTGACCACACACTGGGTTATGTGAGCAAAAGTAAAGCCAGAAGGTTAGCAGAAATAATTATTCCTTTCTGGGTGACAGTTAGACACATCCAATGTGTGGGGTACATCACAGTGGGGTACCTCCACTGGTGCAAATTATTACAGCCATGACACACAGGTCCTTGTTCATCACTGGTGAAAATGCATAACTAAAGGTGATGACTATGTTGAAAAAGAGTGCTTTGTAACTGAGAATTTGTTCTATCAAATAGTGTTATGGTGGTCTTTGTTCCTCTGTAGTTTCCAGGGAAATAAGCAGAAGGCATTACTTTCAGAGCAACGTATGTACATATGCATCAACCAATTTCTCTATGTGGAGAGAAACTCGCTGTAGAACATCCAACTTCATTATGAAAGATAATCAGATAGACTTGAGGAAATAGAAGCATATGATGACTAACCAAAGTCACTATTAAAATCTATAAAACAATCCAGGAAAAATAGATTTGCTGTAATAGAGCTGATGCAACAAACTTTGCTCCAATATAAATGTCTGCCTACTGTCTCCAAAAAGGCAGTATTGCTGCATTTGGGAATTGATTGATGCTGATAAACAGAACTTCTTCAATGTGGGAGGAACAGCACAGATTTATACCTTATTTTATTAGACCTGCTGTGATTTTGCTGTGTATACCAAAAATGTTTCTTTAAAGTCTATTCTGATAACTACAGTTTATGGTGGAAGGCAGTCCTCACTTCAGAAAGTCTGCAAGGGGGACAAGGTAAGATGTTTCAGCCTGTGACAGCTTAAACCAGGAGCAGATGAAAGTATACAAAGCTTTTAAACAGTGTGAGCTATTCTATTCTATAGATAAAATACAACAATAATTGTTGTTTTTTCATAATAAATATAATGAAGATACTGCTTGTTTGAAGTCCATAATAGCTTTAGAAAACTGAAATTTATTATTAAGTTTGAAACCTGTCTACAATTCACATTTCCTAGCAAGGTGAAATAAGTAACAGCAACTACACAATTGTGAAAACAAGGGATCAGTAAACTCTGTGGATACAAACCACAATGATGGACCTGTCTATTACACATAGGTTACAACAGCTAAATACAAATGTAAACCCAGCTTCAAAGGAGAAATCATAAGCATTTAGCATGTCAGATATTCAATCTAGCCATAAAAAGGTGAAAAAGTTCTGTACAGTTTCCCTTTTCTTAAAATGTTGAGAGATATAATTCTGAATGAAGAACTGAGACTTGCTTGCTTCCTCACTGATCTCACAATGACCAATAAAGAAGTTCACTTCAGGGTCAGTGATGATCTTCAAAATATCAAGAAGCAAGGAAAACAGAGTCTGTAACAAGATTTTTGTATATGCAAAAACACACACAGACTCAGATCTGCCTATCTCATGATGACATGGGTACACCTCATCTAGGCTAATAAGAATACTATTTCCATATAAGAACTACTACTTTGAGGAGTTTTCTTCTATTGTCACTTACAGATGGCTTCAACACTTCAACTTCAGGTGGTTTCAACACTGTTAAGCAAAGAGTTCAATTTATCCTTCCTCTGGAATAAAGGCAAGCTTGTCCAGTACTATGACTCTCACAAAAATCATAGAATCACCAAGGTTAGAAAAGACCTTCAAGATCATCCAGTCCAACCATCCACTTACCATCAATATTTTCGCACTAAACCACATCCCTTAGTACAACCAAAATACTACAAAACATTCACCTCCTTGATAATATTGCTTAAAATTACGGTCATTTACAAAAAAAGAAGCACACAAAGAAATTGAGAATGCTGAGGCGAGCATGCGTGGGTAAAAGTAATTTTAGAAGTTAAAATATTGATGATCTATGAAGTAAAAGGAAAAGGTCTGCAATTAAGAAATACAGAGGCCAAGACACTGTACAGAGAGAGTATGCAAATGGCAGTAATAATGTTGGTACTGACATTTGGAAAACACAGCCTTTACTATAAGAGCTTGCATGTGAGCAGAAATCTACTGCATTGGGCGTAATTTATTTATACAAGAAAAAAAAAAGATTTAAAAACAAAAAAGAAAGAAAGCAGAGAAAACTACCTACCACTATAATGAATATTCCTTGTTTCACAGGCAGAAATGCCACATCTGCTACTCCTGGTGAAATGGGTACCTTGGAATGTATTGAATCAGTACTGCTGGACTAGTATCAAAAACATAGTTCAGATGTTAAGTGTTAAATTCCTTATCATTCTTGTGGAGTTGCAAATTTAAATTTCAAGCATACATTACATTCATGCAAAGCAAAACCATTTACGTTGATCGCGTAAGTAACATGCAAACACACAGCAGGTTTTGCTGCCTTCTCAATTGCAAAGGAATAAAACCAAAAATAATTCAGCCAACATATATCTGCAAATTAGCTAAAAAGCAAATTAACAAGCCCTACATGATGTAAGGAGAGAAAAATAGAACACCAAAACCCTTCGAGCAATTGTGGCAGAGCTTGATCAGTAACTGAAGATGCCCACGCTTATCAGTATCTAATTCTTGCCTTCTGGCTTGTAAAGTGTCATTTACAAAAATGCATTCTGAGTGAATGAGAGGCACTTCATGACTCAAGATAGTGTGACATCAGAAATTCAGAACTGAAATAGATGCATCTTGGTTAAACCATTTTGAAAAACAGAGTAAAACTGAATAACTGCTTAGACATTTGAATGAAGTTAGAAGTCATATCCAGTGACTTGGTGTAATGGTTCACTAGATTTGAAGGTCATACAGACTAGAGGTTTACTTGTGTCTACCAGAAGCATCTAGAAAACCACATTACACAATCTTACATATATGTCATTCAAGTTGCTCTTATTTGAACAATCAGAGAGCACCACAAAAAGTAGGTGAAACTAATGCAGCTAAGGAAACAAAATCAGAACCATTGTACAGCATGCTTCTGTAAACTTAAATCCAATATGGCAATTGCCCTACTAAAATTTGGTGCTTTTAACTTGATGCTTTAGGGTTGTAAGCTGTGAGCACCTGCCTTTGTGTGCAGTTTGTAAGCAGCTGCAACTCCTTTTGTGAACAGTTTTACTGAGTTTGTTCAGCAACATTTCTGCAGATTCAGGACCATGCCTAACAGTTTCCTCTTCTGAAATCCCAAGCTAAATATGTCAAATACTTTTACAAACAGAGCAAAGAAATCAAAAGGTATTTTTCAGACTATACTTCAGAAGTTACAATATCTTTATTTATAAATATGCTTGTGCCAAAAGCCATAACAAGGCTTTTTTAATTATTATTTTTTTAAAGCAAACTTGAGGAACTTCTCTACAAAGAGATTAACTTCATCACATACAGGTACGTCATTCAACAGTGGGAGAAAATATCTATCATTTAAAATACCAGAGATTTTTTTTATGCAAGTATCTTTCAGCACATTTTAGTTACTGCAATTGCTTGTGGCAAGCCAGGCTATGAAATGAGACCACACGATGCTCATATAGTATCAAAATTACTGAATATTAAAAATTCCATTCTCATGAAGCTGCTTTTGCTATGCAGAAGAGGGCACCACGGGTCACCTGTTTGTAATAATATTTGCTACTTCTTTAATCTTGAGTAGTTGAAAAACCCCACCAGACAACTCCGCCACTTCCCTCTTGGTATTCAAATGTAATAAAGCAACTAGATGGACCCTTCCAGCCCAAGTCACTCTGTGATTCTACAGCTCCAGGAAATTACTGCCACGTGGGCCTGTGCTCTTCATGTCACATTTCTACCCAAAAGCAATTTCTGTGGAAACAGTGAACACAACCATTTCAACCAGTGAACATTCCACCATTTTTTGTTTAAGCTGTCCGTGCATACAGCCCACATTTTCCTTGCACTGCCATCAGAACATCAGTGCTGACAAAACCAGTCTACAAATCCCTTTTCCAAAACACTGTTCACATGAGTTGCTTCAGGAGCTGAGGAATAAACCTGCCCCACCAGCCCTACAGTCTTTCCTAAGGCACAGACAGGCAGGTTTGGTCAGCCTGCAATGGTCTCACTCCAGGTTTCAAAGAATCACAGAATCATAGGGGTTGAAAGGGACTTCCAGAGATCATTGAGTCCAAACCAAAGCAGGTTCCCTACACCAGGTTGCACAGGCAGGTGTCCAGGCGGGTCTTGAATATCTCCAGAGAAGGAGACTCCACAGCCCCCCTGGGCAGCCTGTTCCACTCATCCCCCTTCAGCAAAATACCGTTGCCTTGTAGAAAGGTCTAAACAAATGCTTCTGAGGGGCTGAATCCTACCAGCACAGAGGAAACTGGAGGCTGGGAAGTTCTCAGAGAAAAAGGAGCTGCAGGTGGGTGTGGTGACAGTGTCTTCCTGCAGGCCTGCTGCTGATACGGAGCAATCAGAGCTTAAAATATGCCAGACAGGCTTCGCTGGTGCTACATCAGCTCTTTAAAAACAAAACAAAAAACACACAGCAAAGAGCTCCCTGCAGCACTGTACAGTTAACTACCATCATGTGCCAAGTGCAGGCTAACAGCTCTCCAAGCAATGCTAGAATGAATGGAACAGGCACAGGATTTTACTTGCAAGGTGATGCTTCCCAGTGCATCTTCCAACAATGACCAATAAGCAAATCAAAGCTTTGCACAAATTAGCTCATTCCTTGAGCCCTCAACACAGCTCCAAGGAAGTACCCTCCCTTTTATACACAAGGACTTTCAAATACATTTACATTTGCACACCCAGTGAGTGAACTAACTTTTCAAACATGGGGGTCAATTTTTACGAAAGCGACAAAACCATTTAGAATACAGAATTCAAACCAAATGAATAAAAAGGCACACAGATCAAGATGCCCACAAAGGCACATCACACTTCTGGCTATTCCTCCTGAGATGCTCCAATCAATTTAAAAGTGCTGTGTGAAAACAGGACAAGCGTAACAAAATGCTTACGATCAGCAGTCCCAGTCCTCTGTTCTACTAAATTTTGCTCAGCTTCTAATCCTGGCCTCCTTCCTAGTGGCATTTCAGAAATAGCACTGTACTGTAGGATCTGTACTCCAGAAGCTGTTTTACTCAGTTTCACTTTTCAGTAATGGTATAAAATGCAATTCCTCTTGAGAAATCATGATTTCTCTCTAATCACACATACTTCTAACATTAATTGAAACTGACCTGAAAAAAAGTAAGTGCTAACACTTTATTCAAATTCACACCTATTGTGAAAAGGATTTATCATGGACCTCTCTTTAACACTACACAAAGAAAACCACATTCTGCAAACAAAAACGGCTAATATCTCAAAGCATGCAAAGAACATCTTCACTTAAAGACCAGTTGGAAGTCACTAGGGAAACCTTACCAAGGCTCAAAACTAAAAGGTTCTGAAGTCCTACTTTGTACTTTGCATGACTTCTGAGCAATCACTAAACAATACTGTCAGCCCTAAGAAGTAGTAAAAGCAGCATTAAGCTCTTAGCTGTGGAAATGAGTTTTCCAGATACTCTGATTCTGTAATTGTACCAGCCAAGATTAAATTCTATACCGTCATGGAGTAAATGCAGCAGCAAACACACAGCCTTTCTTAAATTCCAGCAATTTGGCACTGACAGCAGAAACAAACCAAGGCAGGATGAAGATGAATAAGCAAGGCAGAACCAGCACTTCTGCTGCTAGCCTGTCATCCACAGTCACACAGAGACCCCATGTGATGCTCTGACAGAAAGAATCTATTGACATGGGTACAGTTAATATTTCCTGTAACACCAAGTTGTAAAATACTGCTAAAACTGTTTGAGAAATATGTAAATAAAAACAAAGGAAAATACAGACACAGAGTTAGAACTGCAGGGATTCCAAGTTACCATGAGACATCCCAGTGCCTTATCACAAGGAATAAAGCAAACAAGCACCAGTAAGGACTTGTTGAACCCAAGTGAGGCACTTCTTTTGGGGATCAAAGATGATCAAATAGACCAGAGCAGGAGGGCTAGAGAACTGGAATGACTACTCAAAAGCACTCCTCGTGCAAGAAAGCCCCATGCTGTCTGAAATGTAGGAACAACTGTGACTTCATCATCAATAACATGAAATTGCACTTTTTTTACCATGCCAACAAGCACAGCTGCAATTACCGAGTCAAGGTATTTAACCACTGCTTTCAACAACATGAACTAAGCTCACATTTCTATTTCTAAAGTTCCTTTTGTAACAAAGGAGTCTTTAAATTATCTGATAATCACAAAGTACTCCATTCTCTTTTGAGCAGGGAATCATTAAGCAAAATAGACTGGCAAGCACTCAAAGCATGTTTCTTTCAAAAGTAGTTGCAGGGTGCACTGGTGTTGGCAGCCAGAGTCAAGGTTGCAAAACAATTCCATTATAATATTGTTTTAGAGGTTTTTAACTTTCTCAAATATTTACCTTCTTATTTAAAGGGTTTCACATTCACTGTGGGAATACTCTTGATAAGCATCTGAATATGCTTTTAAAAAACACATCAAAAATAATCACACCGTAAAAACACCATCACTTAGGGACTGCATAACAATAAAGGTTTATACAATCAATCAAAGTCTAACACATCCCTGATCTGTGATAGTGTAGCTATGCAAACTATGCAGCCAAAACGTTGGGGGTGGGAAGCAACGAACAGGTAAATAGATTAGATTTATACAACTAGCAAACCTTTATTTATTTATTGGTAACACATTTAGAATATGCCTGGGTTGTGTTTTTTTTTTGTTGTTGTTGTTTGTTTCATTTTTTTAATAAAAAATTCCGAAGAAATTCAGTCCAAAATAATGAATTATAAACCATCAGTGTTCCATCTGGAGTTATTCAAAAGCACATATGGTCATATTGCTATTGTAGAAAAAAATCTGTAATTTGATGCTTATTCACCTTTCTTGTGAGTAGCTGCTCCACAACATACTAGCTTTAGAATATGGTGCTCACAATCTGGTCTTGTAAATTAAAACTTATGTTACTAAGTCATTAATTGGAGGCTACTCTCATGAAAAGTATAAATGCAAGAAAACTGGAATTAAGTTAGCTCCAGCAAGTGAAAATTCTGACTGAAGTGTGCACACATTCCAGATGAGAAAATATAACTGCCTTAATAAAGACAGCAAGCAAATAGCGATGACAAAGCAGAATAATTACGTCATTAGTTGCATTCAAGTTCAGTTTGTTTAGCTCAAAGTGGTAACATTTGATCATATGGAGAGCGGAACAGGGATGTCCAAAAGCATCCAATTGGCTCTCATTCCTCCCAGCTCAAGAGTTTTTCAAAACTCTAGAGGCACAATATCACCTGTACATTCACTTTCCAAATCAAGATTCTAGATACTTTGCCCTCTCACTTCCAAGACCTTCTGTCCTTCAGAGACATGACAAATTTATTCTACCTGTGACCTTCTGTACAGTGGCTGCATTCCTGCTGCACAGCGCTGAAGTTCACGATGAACAGTACTGCAACTAAGTCAAAGGCAACACTAATGCAAAGCTGGTGCTACCTTTGTGCCTGGGCTCTTTGGAGGGCAAAATCAAGTCATCAAGTCTCAAAGCTCCTCAGAAAGGCTGGATAACTTTTTCAGCATGATGTAAAGGGGGGTGAAAGTTGCCCCAAAACACACAAGAAAGCAGCTGTCAACAGCAAACCATCGAACTCAGCAACCACAAATCATTAATTAGTCTCCTGCAGTATCCAGCCTTTTAATCTTAAACACATTATGTTATCATACCTCATTATGCATGAGGTTGTGAGGAGCACTCATCTTGTTCATTTTCCCTGCTCTCAAACACAGCTGTTCGCCAATGTTAACAGGAAGAGGGTTTACAAGGGCTGATGAGTTTTAAAAAAAAAAAAAAGAAAAAAGTAATAATTACAAAAGCTCTTCTGTTCCCAAGCCAGGAGAGCCTGGCTCTTAGAAACACCTCCAGATTGGATCCACCTTGCCCTATGCTCAATGAGGCATCATATCAACAGATGAGCTTACACATTCAACAAGAAAAGCGTGATCCTGGAGATAGAAACATATTGTTCTTGCTCCAAGGAGGGAACGTAGGCAGTATGCAACCAGAAGTCAAGTCAATCTGGTTTGCCCTTGCCACCAGTTTTAGTGACATTTTCATACAGACAGGAACAACGACATACCAAAGGATAACAAATAGTACATCAAAACCGAACCTTTTCTAAATGGCTTAATATGCAGCTCCTCTCTAGGGTTCGTTGAAAGGGAGCAGACAGAAAAATGCAGAATTCCTATAGAATGCAAACGGCATTAACTAGACACCAATATGTAGCAGAGTAAATAACTATAATTATGTATAATATCTTGATAATTACAATAACTGCTCTGTATGGCTTTATAGGCTAACTTTCTATATCGATAAAATAGAAAAGCAGCTCTGGAAAGCACCATTAAGTAAAACTGCATTCAACTACAAAGCCAAAGATAAGTTTCCTACTAATTATGATGATGCATATTGGGTTCAGAAAAGCCTTCTCACTGATAAAGCAGACACAGCGTATGCCATACAGGTGAAACATAGCATGCACAGCAAGAAATCATTAACTTTAACAATACTCAACACACCGATCAGCTATAAAAGAAGCAGGGAATCTTCAGTGATCTGAGGTTGCACTTCCTTCTGGGCTTCCTGTTTTAAGTATGTAATTGATGCAATAAAAGTCCTTGGAAAAATGACTCATGTCAAACAAAGTAATCAAACCATAATGATTAACAAAGAATTGGAACATATTTGTAGTATAAAAACACTTTGCAAATGAAAGCGCTCTTAAATACTGTGTTTTATTCAATGTTAAAAAAGCACAGCTCTGTTCCTCAAAAAAGTTGTGTAGTATTTCCTTTCCTTCCTAGGTAAAGTCATCTTAAAATCCAGCAACTGTTCTGCAAACGAACGAACAAAAATCCAAGTGAAACAAAACAACAGAGATGTGAACTTTTGGGAGCTCTGGAAGTGCTTCACAATATCAGCACAATTTCTTAAATCACTAAATTAACCATAAAAACCTACTTTCAGTGCAAGAGCAGTATGGCTGATGTTCTTCCATTAGCATAAGTAAAATCAAAGGAAGGGAAAGAAGAAAGCCATATGGCAGTTATCATCTCATTAAAGAAGAACGGCTCTTGTTAGAGAACAGAAGAGAAGATCCTTATTGGACTGAGCAGTCAATGCGGTGCTGAAGCAGCCTTCTGCTCTAAGCCCCCTGGAAACGGCCCAGCAACACATGAAGTTCTCACAGAGTCAAAGTGATTCAGTTTTCCATTTCAGTAATATTGTCAGTTAACAAAGAGCAAAAGCTAAGTTGCTAAAACCGATTCTAACAGCTGCTTCCAGGAGATGGAAAATTGCTTGTACAGCACAGAAATCACCTAGTCAGTGTCTGAAGAGGGTACAGGTTAGAAGAATGACATCATGTGTCCATGACAACCAAAAGCACAGCAGAAGAATGGGGGGCATGTTGTGCACCATCAGATTTGGACCAACAAAGACATTAGCAGAGCAGGGCTGTATTGTAACAGCTGCCAGCATGCCACAGCAATCCCTTGGGTTCAAGGAGTGACTTTATGCCATCGCCAGCACAAAGCTGGGGCATGCAGACATGGAGCCAAAGTCAGAACAGCAACAGGAGCACAGCCATCAGCTGCAGCTGAGGAACCACCAGATGTCTTCTAGAGAGGACACAGTTTCACCAGTTCCCTGTTTCTACCCCCCGTGTACAAAAAGAAGTTCAAAACGTATGTTGACTTCAGGTCCCATGGCTCTCCCTAGCACAGCAGCACTACTAAGCATGACCATAGCATTTGCTTTCTTTGCTATCAAATACACTACAGGGACCAGCCTCAACCTCTCCCTGCTTCTCATGTCTGAAGATGAGAACTTAGTTGTGTAGCTAACAGCAATAACCATCAGGGCCCGCCTCAGGAATTTTGCAGCAAAAACTTGAAGTTCAGCAGCAAAAAAAAAAGAAAGCAAAACAGAAAAACATTCCCTAAGGAACAGGAATTAAAACATTCATACAGATACTAGGAGGTGGGGGCAAGTAGTTCTAAAAATTACACGGTGTTGGAAACTCTAGGTATTTATAGTGGTGAGCATATTATGGCAGCCCAACACAATAGAAAGAAATACGAGTTGCTCAGCAGAGCCTCATTCCAAACAGCTGCAGCCTGTCAGCATCCCTGTGACACTTCTCAGAGGGCAGCTGAGGGTGGCTCTCATCGCCTTTGATTGCAGAGGGCTTTCCTTCTAGACATCTGCCAGCACGACCCCAGCCCTACCTCTTGGCTCCTCCAGCACCAAGGTGGAGAAAAGGTGGCATGTGGATGGAGGCCACTGACCAGCTGCTCCTCACACAGCTAGGAGGAGATCAGGGACAACACATGCTATGTACACTGCAGAATGGGACACATCGGTGCCCTCAGTATGACCACCAGCATGAAACGCTCATGTCTACAGCTTTACTACATAGAGAATGACACGGACCTGGCACAAGGCTGCTAGCCAGTGATCCATAATATCCCAGGGCAGTTAAGGGTGAACAGGAGACTCTCAGATGACACTGGTCCTACCCAACTTTCCTCTAAAAATGCCTACATAAAGGTCATAAGATAGTACACAAGAGCTGTTTGCCAAATTGTAATTACCTGTTCATCTTCAATAAGTGACTTCTTTCTATTAAAGATTTATATACTTTTTACCTGCTAATTACTTGAACTTCAGAAGTATTTGAGTTTTAATCTGTGCAACACTGAATGCAAAAGACTTGCAAGTAGCAATAATGCAAAGGAAAAAAACCAAACTACTCCAGAGTCGGCTTGTAGCTTCACAAAAGCAAAACTATATTACAGTGAATAAGATTATCATAATCCTGATAATAAAAATCATACACCAAACAGTACCTGAAAATGGGGGTATATAATACAATACGAATTGTATCAACTAAAGAATGAATGTATACTGTAATTGGAATATAGGAATACTATATGACATAGTTATAGTTTACATAACATAGAAGTCAAAAAGACCTGTTCTAGATGCTACACAAAATGCATTGTATCACCAGGTCAAGAACAAGCAGTAACAGCATTCTTTGAAACATTCAGTTGTGAACAAGAAATGGCCAGATCTTCCATCCCTTTACATGAAAGCTGGTTTAGGAATGAAGTTGTGTGTGCAACAAGTTCTGGAAATTTCCCTGTTAGTTCTGAAACAAAAAAGGGACTGGTCGAACTGTATATGTTTAAATTTAAGTGAAGGTGGAAAGGTAGATATATATATGACCCTATCAAACAGAAATGCACATGTACTGATAAATCCAGTACATGCTACACGCTGCAAATACTCTACGTATGTTTTATTGCTAATTTCACTTTCTTGCAATTCCTTTTGCCATTTTATCAATAGTTTTGGGTGAAAAAAAGAAAAGAAAAAGTCCCTGTATGGTTTATAAAAAGGGAACAGTGAATTCTGACATTAATTTGCAAAAGCCGCAGCCAAGTTTTGGCTTTGCATTCTTTTACTGCTAGAGCTGCTCAGCTGTATGAACAGGAAATTGAAATTTCTACTGCAAATAATAATTACGTAAATGCAGATAATTAAAAGCATGTTAGCAAGAACCTCTGCGCTCCTACACCTTTATTATTTAGCTAGTCAGTAACTGAACTAATGTTCAGTTAGGAACTAATGTTCACATTAGGTCACATTTTCTATCTCTAGAGGTTTCAAATCACTATTTAGAGATGGGAAGGAAAAAAAGAGGGGAGCAGCACCATACAAGTCAGGTCCCATTCGGGTTTCAAATCTCAGCTGCAGGGAAACAACAGGTGAAATTTCAACTGAAACAGTTCTAAAGCATATTTATTTTATTGACTTAAGCGTAGACAGAATATCAAGTGCAGTTTGTGAGCCATAAATGTTTGAACTGAAGGACAATCAGAAGTAAAGCATACAGTAAGCTGTTCAGGTACGTGGTACCAAATGGCTTACCATCCTCCTTCTTGACAGGGATCATGACTTCAGCACCTGACTATCAAAATCCAAATTAACCACTCTCCCAACTTCATAATCCTTTAATGACAAAGAGTAGAATGTATGCATAGAAAACCATTTTTCTTTTTTTTTTTTCTTATTATTTTTAGTAGATACACATACAAAATGAATGATCAAAAAGCTGCTCAAAATTCCAATGTTTGATATTTAAATAAAACAACTTTTCTCCCTCATCAAACTTTAGAAAATAGGACGGCAAGTTAACTACTAACCAATGCCATGCAACTCAATGACAAGTTAACCCCACCATAAAACAATATAAGGTTCTTCCAAACAAGCCACAATTTCCTGCATTTTCCAATGAACACTAGAAAATTTAACCCAAGTGAAACAATTCTGCAGTACACTGCAATAAGACATCCATAATAACTGATGCCCCCAGTTTGAATACCTTTGCACCAAGGTTACCTTTGCAATACTTTTATACAAAACAGACTCCACGGGCAACTTTCATTTGTCTGCTCAGCATTCTCAGCACTCCTTAGGAGTTCCAAAATACCTGCTGTGGCTTCCAGTGCTGAAGAATGATTGTGGCACACTCTAGAAATTGCAGCCAGCCCATCGCCCCTGTCAAAGCTGTAATTCACACTCTTACAGCTGCCTGGGATCACAGCTCTGACATAGCATTTTATGAAAGGATTGGCAGTTTCACTGTGAAAGGACACACAAAATCAGAAAAGCAGAAACAAGCACGTTGATGTCATGCACATAGAACACACACAGAAACATATTTATGGTATAAGTCATATCTTTTGTAAGCAGAGCTTTTAGTAGAATGCCTACTGCTGCTTAGAAGCATGGCATACCAACTCCCTACATCAACAGCATAGTGAAAACTAGAACCATACACTGAGATACATCTTCCAAAAAAGCTGACCAAAATCAACTACAAGATTCACAGTGACAGCACAATGACAGTGCTATACAACTAACAACCACAGACAGTCACACAACAGCATAAGAACCATCCTCACAGGTAGGTAATCTAAATGTACTAAATCATCTCATTCAGAAGACCAAAGAGGGTTTTCCCTTGCATTGCCCAGTTTATCCCCCTCCCTGTACCATACACTATTTACTCTGAATATCTATAATACATAATTGATGCAAAAAAAAACAAACTGGATAATCAACCACCTGACCCTGCATCAGTATCTCACTCCCATGTCCATACACAATAATAAACAGTTTACACAATAAATAAGACTTCTATTACACTAAAGCCTTTAAGCTACTCATTGGGTATACTTTCACTGTCATCAAGTAAATATAGGCACTTTCCATGCAACGCATCTTGAAACAAAAGTTTGTCTCTACAAAAGTACTTAAGTAACAATTAATACATACAGATTTGGCATCTATATGTAAAAAATAAATAAATAAAATAAAATAAAATCATTTTAGAATTAATCTTATAGTTAAACTAAATTCTCACTGGACTGTTTTCACATCACAAAATTGCTGAGATGTGGGTTTTGTTGTTTTTTTTTTTTCCACTTTTTTGACTTTATTTTTCCAATCCTTAGCTGAGACTGCTTTAAACATCACTCTATAAATCTGCGGATTCTAAGTTCAGACCCATTTTCTTTCCATCTAAACCAGCTAGCACAGAAAATCTACTTAATCACATTATTTTTCTTCAAATCACTTGCCTCTAGGAAGGAACAGGGCCACTAAGAACCTCGGAGCAATAGCTTCCACTCAGTTCACAATAAGACATAAGCTTTTGTAGTTTGGTGGTAGTTTTTAGGGTCAGTTTCCCTCCCCCAACACATTTTCAGATCAAACAGAACAAAAACAACAAATACAAAGCAAGGCCAAATGCTTTTCCAAGGGAAAAATATAAATCTAGAGGACTTAATTCTGTTAGCTTACTGAAATCAGGAAATGCTGCTTTAGTTATAGAATTAAAGAATATAATGCTGTTACTCAGAACCTGAAGTCATTAGAAGCTGTATTAATGACTGTATTACTCTGCCTTTCTGGATCTGGCCTTGTCATCACTGGGAACACTGCACATTCAGCCTACTTCATTCTTCCATCATTTCTGCAACAACACAGTACCTTCTTGCAGTTCCTATTCCTTCTAACCAGGCCTTTCATAAATTAATGATGTTCTCAGCCACATCAGCTGCAAGAGAAATCTGGTACGAGATGACAAACCAAAGGAAAATAAGCATGGAAGCTGCAGAAAAGGCAGCGGGGCTCTCTGCTTATTTTCCTTTTGTTTCTTATCCCATACCAAATCCTCCAGGAAGCTTTTCCAGGAACAAACATGCTTTTCTAAGCTTTCTTCTAATGAAACCTGCCCCCTCCCCACCCTACGAGGTGAGAGGTTGGTTAAACATGCATTTTTCAGAATTAAAGTGAAAAAGGCCAAATTAAACAGTGCCAGAAGACAGAAATCATGCAACTGCCTGAGCTCATTTTTCATTCGGAACAAAAACTGGAAGTTACATGCTTGTACCACAGTTTGGTATCTGTAGATATGCAGGTAAAGCAGAGGTCTGTTTGAAAGCAAAGGTACATACCAAACTCAGAGTAAGATTTCAGGTATTCCTTAGCTTCATACTGAATATTTGCCCAAGCTATAGTTGTTTCTGCAAATCTAGGCCATTAAAAATGAGTTAAAACAATCTAAAATAGGAACGTTAACAAACAGAAACAGCATCTCACCAAACACATATTTAATGCATCACACACACAAAAAGATCATACTTACATCAGGAATACCACCAAGCCCACATCAATTAAATACACAGTCTTATTACTCTGGTTCTTTAGCTGAAAGAACACGCTCAAAAGAAATCACATTCCTAATTGTTTTACTATATCTGCCTCCAAAGGTAACTTATGTATGCACCTTAATTATACATCCACTCCTCTAGTAAGAACTCAGCCCAAGAATTCTGGGCTAGCTGCAGCCACAGACAGAGCCTTACTGTTGCCATTCCCATGCCGAGCAACCTTTGACTGAACAGAGCACCTTTCAAAAATACTGTTGTCACAAGCTATTGAAAACACAATAAAAATTATACAAAATGAGCCACAAAACCTAGAGAACAGCAATGTCAGCAAGTCATGTTTTTTCAGCGTTGTACTGTCTCCATGAAAAAATATCCCACATCCCATGGTTCTGAGAACCCAGAATCACAGAAATCCTCCCAACTCCAGTGCATGAGAGAATAAAAAACAAAAGGGATCTCACAACTGGGTTTATCACAGCTATCAGAGAACTTTCAGTGGCTCAGAACTATTACAGGCTTATTCCAGGCAATTAATAAATAAATAAATAAATAAATGAAAATGTACAGATGTACTGAATTTGAGCTGCTTGTTATTGTCCCACTCATGATTTTAACAGACATGTTTAGAGTTTAGGAAGAAAGCACTACAACCACACAAACCACTAATTTCCTGCTTGATATCTCTGATGGTATTTGCATAGCATGCACTGCGACAAGAGGCGACAGCAGTTTAATGCGGCGTTTCATAGCTAAACAAAGTTGTAATTTTTCTCTTGTTTGCGTTCTTGTTTGAAAAAGCTGAAGTGGTATTATCTAGACACAAGCATTGCTACATCTCTGAGTCTTGCAACTGAGAAATTTTCATGTACGGTTCTTACCCTTGGAGGTTTCTCCTTCCTTATCTCTCTTCAGAAACATGGGCATGGGTGGCAATTGGTTGATAGCTGTACTAGATGATCTTCAGATTATCAGTCTTTTCCTACCTTAATGGTTCTATCATTCTACAAACAACAAAGACCACATTTGTAGGAAAACCTTCTGAACTTCTCAGCCAGATTCTAGCAATGAAACCCACATGCCATGACACATCCAGCAACTTCTTTCCATTCCACATGGTCAGATTTCCAGTACCTACTGCTCCTGGAAAGGAGGACAGTCAAATATCCTACCTATAGGACTACACCTACAATTCCAAGACAATCCAAAAGCTTGTTATAAAAGCCAGGACGTATAATATAACCTTAAAAAATGCATTTGTTTGTTTTTAAGGTGATGTCCATCCTCAAAAACTCTATCTGTAAGGTAAACCTTTGGCTTGTTCCCTGCCATCTTTTCAACACAACTTGCCAGTGAAACTCAGTGGTCTGATTAACGACAGACCCACATAATGCACACAACAGGAAACCTCTTGAGAAAATGGCGTGGTCTACTTGTGACTGTGAATGAGGGGGAAGGAAACAAACTGGAGCCCACCCTCCTCCTGCTGTTGTTTTGTACTGCAGTAGGTGCAAAGCTCTTCAAAAATCCCATGGAAAAGGGACATTTTTTCTTTTGTTCTCCAAGAGAGAAACAATGTGACATACAGTAAGCTGTAAACAAACTAAAAGTTCTGCCATTCATTTTGTGTATATTTGGCAGTGTTAATTAATTACGCTTGGGAGCGTTTGCTCAACTCAGCAGCTAACTGAAATTGAGCATTTTAAAACAGCCTCTATTATTCTTATGTCATAAACTCATTTGAAAACATAAAATGTGGAGAAATCATTACCTCTTGTGTTTGGACAGCAAATACAACCTTTTCTTGGGAACAGCCATTTTTTGGTTTTGTGTCCTCAACTCAGAACAAAGAAATCCAAATATTTGGTCCTTAAAATCATAAAGTTCTCATGAAAATGTATTTTCATTTGCTTTAGCTAAACCACATTTCTAGGCCTAACTCCCTTTAGGGAGCCAAATCTTGGGCTTAAAAGCATTTGTGACTTCAATTTATCCACTGGGTTTCAAACTCCCAATTTTCCCAGAGGATTATGAAAGTCTGCCAACTTAGCTTGATGCATTAAAACTGTTTACACAAGTTCAAAATACATTTCAGCATAAACCAGTTTGGCTTCTGCTCCCTTCCACCTATTTATTACTATTATTTTTTAAGCCCAAATAAACTGGAAGGACAAGTGGGAACCAAATCCAGTCTGGAATACTGCATCAAAGCTAAAAGTTGAGTTTCAGCAAAACACAAGTGAATCACACAACAGACAACAGTGACTGCTTTTGTCTAATTTAACACAATACCTAAAATCCAAGGTACATAGGTTGCTCCAGATGTAATGCCTATTTATTTCCATGGAAACTACGACAGATACAAAAAGCACAATAGCACTTTTTAATAGAGCAAATTCTCAGCTACAAAACACTCTTCTTTAGCATAGTCACCATTAGCTATACGTATTCACCAGGAATGAACAAGAGCCTGCACAATGTGCTTGTAACAATCTGCACCAGCAAAGGTTACCCACTGTTGGTGTCACCTTCTGTTGTATCGCCAACCACCTCACTGTGCCCACATCCAGTGTTTGATCTCAATAAAAGTTCAGCAAGACTCGATGCATATCAATGGGACCAAGCTTTTTTTCATGGAGAAATTTAACGACACTCCTTTGCTTTATGTGCACTTCCCTGTCAGATGTCATTGGGTTATACTGCCCTTCTGCTTCCATCTGTCACGTGGCAACAAAATGTAGTGGAATATTGATGGGAATGTTGAACTTCTACTGTCATACCACCAGCATTCACCTATGATGTCATGGGACAATATAATAAAGTAGGAGGCATTACTTTTGGAGCAGCTTTGTAGATAAACTTCTCCAAAACATACCATATGTTTTTATACAGCAGAACTACGTTGCTTCATCTCTTCCCCTTCCTTTATATTTTTAGTACATATAAGAGTCATGCACATGTACAAGCTACTCTAGATAGCTAAATTAAATTTATATAATACAAAGAGCAAGGCTACTTCTACAATATGTCAGATTTGTACTCACTAAAGCATCTTGTCTAAAGACCGCAAGACCACACAATCAAGCAGAAGACACAACAGAGAAGGAAAATGGATTCTCCAATGCTTACTAGAAAAAGCAAAGTTGTT
The DNA here is from genome assembly GCF_039878825.1 of Excalfactoria chinensis. Classification (NCBI taxonomy): domain Eukaryota; kingdom Metazoa; phylum Chordata; class Aves; order Galliformes; family Phasianidae; genus Excalfactoria; species Excalfactoria chinensis. The sequence continues at coordinate 83,022,763 of NC_092827.1, forward strand.
GTTCCAAATGAAAAATCAATATCTTACAGGGTAGAACAGACACTAAAAAAAAACACAACAGGAGAGCAGTTGGGAAAATAGCAGTTAAAAAAACATCAAGACATAGCTATATTTAGCAAACAGGTTAGGCTGATGCTATTGAGGATGAGCAGAAAAGGCAATCCACTGAGAGACACAACAGTCAAAAAAACAATTAAGAAAACGCATCTCATCCAATCAAGTAAGAAGTCTTAAGGCATAAAGCTTGAGAGGCATATTGCTATGGACCATCAGCGAACATTCCATGAATAACTGAAACGTGAAGCCAAAAGAAGAGAAAGAATATCCAAAGTAACAAGTGAAATGTTGCATAAAAGTAGAAAGTGATAGGGAAATGGGAAAGAAGATTAAAATAAATAAATAAATAAATAAATGTAGAGTAAAGCATTTCATGTATTCCAAGATTTAGCCATAAACTCAGAGCTTTAACTTCTCTGGGATCTCTTCATATCCCAGTCCTTCATCCAGCAGCACCTTCTCACTGCCACTGGCTTAATTACAAACCCAGGCTCCAGGCTTGCCCATAAATCATAGTGCACGTGTGTGGCTCCCAAAGATGCCTGCAAACTCAGAGGAGCCCACATAGCACCCCACAGGGCTTCCAGGTATCCCTCATTCAGCTCCTCATGAAAGAAATTTCCATAACTCCAAAGTTCTGCATCAATTTCAACAAGCTGGTGAAGCAAAAAAAAAAAATAAGAGGGGATGGGGAGGGCAGGGTAACAACTTCTCTTTCAACTCAGCATGTTTGTTTACAGAGAGGTGAAACAAAGCAAGCAGAGGCTCCACCTGAGCTCAGGAGCAGCTGTAGAAAGATTTCTTGAAAAGGAAGTTAGTGAAGCTCATAAAAAGCTGTTTATCAGGTGATTCTGATGTGCTAAACAGAAGAAATCTCCCTACTAGAAACAGCAGCAAGAGCACAGACCTGCACTGTCATCATACACACGTGTTACAAAATTAATTACCCTATTACATTATGTGTGGGTAAAACAGGAACAACATTCTTGGCCTTAAGATTACATTCATTAAGGATTAGATTTAGCAAGGACCTAAAAGGGAAAACATAATAATAATAATAATAATAATAATAATAAACCTCAATAATTGCAGACACCACAATGCAGGGAGTGACAAACAGAAAGAAAATAAAATCCTTCCAGAGGAGGTTTTTCAGGCAAGAGAAAATGTTGTCAAATAACTGCCCGTATTAGAAATATTCAGTCAGAGAGCGTGAAGTACACAGTGTAAGGCCAAAAACCATCCCCTGTGTTGCAGGCATTAAAAGCCTTTCTACAACAGGGAGAGAAAGTTTCTCACAGATTCTCCAGCATTTGAGGTTTATGGTTTCTTTGTTCAGCTGGCAACGAAAAGCAGGGCTGCTATATGCTGCCCATGAAACAAGAGGGGCCACCAGAGAGTTCCCACAGCAAGCACTGTTCTCCTGGCCACTGTCATGCCCCCAGTACCAGTCAGAGCCATCCTTCCCAGGCAGGACAGATCGATGTCCTGCCAAAAGTTTTGTTTCCAAAAGAGCTAGCACACTGACAATAGCACACAGCAGTCCCAGGAGCAGAGCCCAGTGAATCAAGTTGAACTCATTGTCTGCAGCCTAAAAGGGCATCCATTAGAAAACAAAACTAGCCCAGATAAATGACAAACTCTCCGACTTGCTGCGGCCAGTCTCTCTCCCTCTCTCACTGCAGGGCTGGAGGGGTATTCTGCTAAGCCAGAGCCTCAACAGGCAGCACAGGCTTTCCATGTCTAGAGGAGGAGCACATTCTCACAAGAGTGATTATCCAAGATAGACCCAGTACAGCTACAGACTTGTTTTCCAACAATATCAGAACAAACTGTAATGCAAATTGAAAAGAGCAAAGCCATCCCCCGCCCCCCCCCCCAGCCATTACTACTCTCCTCTGTTTTCCCTTCCTCTGGGAGAAGTGAAAAAAAGAAAGGAATAAGCTGAACCACAATTTTTTCCCCTTTGATCCTTAAATACTTTGCCTGAAACTTCAAGAGATGGGTGATTTCTAAGCTTCCCAGCCTCCCTCACACAACCAATGGTTACAGTTCATAAGTTGAGAGCTCTTTGTTTATTTTGATAAGTTACTGTCCTCCCACAGACCTCATTGCTGGAGACAGTCCTACAACACTCTTCATGCCACGGTGTTATCATTCTGGTGACAAACTTGGAAACAGACGTACTCTATTAAAATGCATCTTATGAAGGCTTCCTCATCTTTAGTTACAATTGGTTATTGTTACAGAGCTCAACAAGCTGAAGCTTTCTCAGAACAGAAAACAATGCAACAGCTATGAACAGCAGAAAAGTGTCTATCAGAAAACATCCCATGGCTTACTCTTCGTAAGCCTAAATCTAGTAGGATTTAAAGGATCTTGTACCTTAGCCAACTAACCCTGCAGAAATAAGAGGGGTATTAAATGGATGGCTTGAGAATTGTCCCAGAGAAGTAACACAGTGGCAAACGCTCTGTATAAAGACAGACCTTGCAGCTAGAGGCACTCAGAGAAAGACAGTGATAGGACAAAGGGGGATAGTTTAAAAACAGAAGTGGTTAGATTTACATCAGATATGATGAAGAAATTCTTTACTCAGAAAGCAGAGAGGCAGTGGCACAGCTGCCCAGAGAAGATGTGGGTGCCCCATACCTGGAAGGACACAAGGATGGGGCCCAGGGCAGCCCTGTCCACAGCAAGGGGGTACAACTGGGTAGCCTTAAAGGTCTCTTCTAACCCAAACCATTCTACAATTCTATGATTTGTTGCATCAAAGAAAGTATCAGTCCCAGGAAGTTAAGATTTGGGCCCAAGAAAGATATCTCTCTCCGTGCTTCAGTAGGTTCACAATACTGTAAAGCTAACCTAAGGGCTGGCAAACCTCCCTAAAACACATGGGCAAGCAGGAAGGCCAGAAGTGACTATAATGTTGGATGGAATATGAAAATTCAATTTAGAAGACCAACAGTTTTGCTAACAATGCAGTCTTACAGCCTCAGAGAGTGGTCAGGTACTGGAACGGCCTGTCCACGGAGGTGGTGGAGTTGCTGTCCCTGGCAGGGTTCAAGAGGAGTCTGGATGAGGAGCTACAAGATAAGATGTAGTGGCCTGCAGTAGCAATGGGAGGACAGTTGGACTAGATAATCTTGTAGGTCCTTTCCAACCTTGTGGTTCTATGATTCCTGCTGCCAGGCCACCAGTTCTCATGGGCGCCAACATGACAGTGGAGGAGATGGAGGCAATTGTCTGCACCATGACAAAGGGAGATGGTAACAACAAGGCAATGCCTGCTGGCAGCCTCAGCTGTGCTATTTCTCATACTGACTCTGTTTGCCAGAACCACGCTGTCCTCTTCTTTCGGTGGAAATAATAATGCTTTCTTTCCCATTAAGACACTGCCTCTGAGTTGCGCTGATCAGGACCCCAAAGCAAGAGAACTTGGCAGACCCTTACCAGCCACCATGCTGTGCTTGTGTCTTGGCTAGGGCACAAGGCACAAGACCGAGAGCCCTGTCCAAGTCCCTGGACCTCTCACTCCTATTCAGAAGCACATTCCTTCACCTCAAGGGATGCATATGAAAAAGCGGATGGCCAGAATTCACCAAGCCCTTGATACATTGAGCCCCCCCAGTGCTCTGTTTGAAACACTTAGATGTGAGGTGTGCTAGTTCCACCTGACCTAACAAATGGGATTCAGTAACTGCTTTGCTACTAGCCATAGTCCAAATGCACTCAAGGCCTAATAAATGTGAAATAACTCAGTGCTTTATCAAAAGAGCAAGCCAATAACTATTTCAGCTGGGGAACTTTACTCACAATGCCCAGTGTTATTTTATTTATTTATTTGTACTGTTTACGGTAAGTGGACGGCTCTGCTCTTGACAGTGCTACACAAGCACCTCCTAATCCAACAACCAAAGCCATTTTTTAAATTACATATGAAACGGTCTCTTTCATCTCTTTATTCTCATAAAAGTTTCAGTATGGAAGCCAAAAGAAAACAGCTGCATGAAGTATTTCAGACTGCAGGAGACATGCAAAAAGGTATTTCTGCCTGTGCTGGAGGGCACAATCTGTAATAACATTTTGCCTTCCAGATGATGACAGGAGGCATTAAAAGGACAACTTGCTCCCTAATAAGCTCGCTTGACTGGTGAAGCACGCACATGCAGAGATAGCACAGTTTTGCCAACAATAATGGCAATTAATTTTTACGTTTCACCCTAAATTACATTAATTTATGGCCTTCCTAAAAGGCGTTTAGCAGAAAGCTGATTAAATTCAAGCCATTAGATTTTAATTAGAGATGTTTTTTTATTAAAGTCTCCAAACAACTTGCACATCTTTGTGTGTATTACATGCTTGTTACCGGCAGCAGCAAACAAGAAGCGATCACAAAGCAGCAAGCAGCAGCACGGCTGAACCTGGGAGCACGGGGGCACGCAGAGCTCTGTGTTTTGGAGCCTGAAACTTTGGACATGCTCTCCCAGCCCACATCCAGCAAACAACATGCATCGACGCTTACTACAGAAGCAAAATCAAAGGCCAACTAACAATATCGTGACATACACTTTAAAAGATTGAGCTGAGCTTAATCCTCATTAAATTCTAATAAAATCACAGGGCCTGCCTGACCAAACAGTGAAACGAATTAAAGGTCCAGATGGAGCTTCCCTCAGCAAGAGGAGCGGGATGCCCCAAGCGGGCACTGCCTCCATGCACAGCACTGACTGAGTCGCTGCCCTGCAAGCAGCCTCCAAGCGGGAAAGCAGGGCTTCATTATTCCGAAAGCAGGGTTGGGGTCCTCCCCCGCCCCCCTCCCACTTCCAACAGTTATTTCTAAATAAGGACCTCGTGGGGGGCAGTACTCCCCGAGCTAAAGGCACACGGCCGTTCTTTGATATGGTGATCAATTCCACCACTGGGTAAAGAGGTTCATAAATATTAAGCAAGGTATATTTGCATACGTCACCCACGGGCACAATTTTTCCCAGTGAAAAATGAGAATAGAGCACTCGCAATTCTTTCCCCGTGTCGCTTTTTTGATCGGGAGATATGAAATAATCAGAGAAGTTATTTGGGCAAGGAGAGTGTGGATCAGGCCAGGAGCCAAACAAAAAAAGTATATGCTTTAAAAGTGCACTGTTAATTATGGTGCACCAGTTTGGTTTGGACAGGTGCCCAAAACGCAGGAGCAGACATTTCAGAAACCTTAAAGGTTGGGATCACACTCAGCACTATTCAAATGAGTCAACTTTTCCAGAAAATCGAGAACTATTCCCTATTATTATAGATTTCACCCGAGTGCTGTAAAATTAACTCCGTGTCATTTTTAGAGGGGCAGATTTATTCTCCTGCCAAAGATGGAAGGGGGCTGGGTGCTGTAGTGGGTGCAGCAGCACTGGGACAGGCACGGAAGGGCTGCAGGTAGGCAGCGCATTGCTTGGTGTCCCGGGAAGCAAATAGGCAGAGCTTTGCCACCGAGCACAAATTAGGATGCACATGCTCTACAGTTCATACACGTAGAAATAAAGTCAGGTCATAACTTCAACCGGGACGGCTTCACGCTGTATGCGACTTATCCTCTGAAGCATTCGGAAAGGGGCTGCTGGAAGGTTTCTCCTAAACTACGCAGTGACAATTTGCCGTCGTTTTAGCGAAACCGAAAAGAGCACAGGCTGTCAGCTCCCCGGGTGAGCGATAGGTGTTTCGGGTTTGGGAGCAGCGCAGCACGCCGAGCTCCGGGCAGGGATTGCTCCCCCCGCACCGTGCTCCGAGCGGTGCCCCCGGGCCGGGCTGAGAGCAGCGAGCGCACCGGGAACGAAGCCGTCTGGCCGAGCTCCGACAGGCCGGCATCGGACCTCTGTACCCGGAGCAAAACTAAAATGGCATTAAACAGAACGAGCCAGCCAAGCCCAAGTAAGTAACTCCGGGAAAGCGCACGTCCACGGCGAGGAAAGAACAAAGGAGGCAAGTGCAGCCGGAGTTCTCGCAACAGATGGTTTGAAGCTGACCAGATTTCGCGCTGGCATCCCCTCCCTCCCTCCCTTTCTCTCTCTCTCTCCCTCCCTCCCCGCTTCCCTCCCCTCCCGCCGCAGAGCGGGTGGCGTTGCGCGCTCAGCTCCGCGTCGCCCCCGGCTCCGGCTCCGTCTGGCGCTGCTCGCAGCTCGGCGCTGCCCTCGGCGGCTCCCGGCCCGGGCGCAGGTGCGCACCCCCGGTCCCCGGCCCCGCGGCGGGAGGGCGAGCTGCCACCCGGCGCCAGGCTCGCCCCGTCCCTCCCGTGCCGTCCCGTCCCGCCCTCCGCCCCGCGCTGCCCGCAGCCGCTCACCCAGGCTCCCGGCGAACCCGTCCATTTTGTCCTGGGGAAGGCTGGTGCCGCAGCCCGAGGCGAAGCTGCCGTCGCCGTCCGGGACAGGTTCATTCACCCACGGAGCGGCGGCAGCGGCGCCGCAGTCCGGCGCTCATCGGCCGCCCGGGGCAGCGGCTCCCGGCGCTCGGCGGGGGGCGGCTCCGGCTCCTCCTGCTGCTGCTGTGGGGCCGGCGGCGCTGCCCGGCTCCGGCGCTGCGCCGCGACCCTAACGCGGCGCCGAGTGCCGAGCTCCGAGCTCCTCCCGCCGCCGCCAGCACCGCCCCAGCGCCCCGTGCTGTCGTGCTTCCGACTCCGCCCGCCCTGGCAGCCGCCGCTTCCCCTGCGGGCGGGACGGGGATGGGGATCGGGCCGCCCTCGCTGCCGGCAGCCCCGCACCGGCTCGGGCTGCCCCAGGGGAGCGCTCCCGCCGCCGCCTCAGCGGCCGCCGAAATGGAACGAGGGGCCCCGTGTCTGCTCACGTCCTTGCAGCCCGTATGCCCGAGGAGCGGCACCCGCAGCCTCTCTGCAGGGCGTTTGCTCGGATTGCGTTCAGGGGTTGGTACCGTTTGTGAGACGCAGCGATCAAAGCTGAGATTTCCTTGGGCAGCTTTGGAATCACTGGTTCAGACTAATCTGGGGGCAAAGTCCTGGTATAAGGTGGCTCTCGGGACCGCCACCCCTTGCTGCAGCCCCCGCTCCGGGCTGCTCTCGTTGCTTCTAGCCCCGCTCACGCTGATGAGGAGCAACGCAAAGCAGAACCAGAAATTCAGGTCGGCCGTGCTGCGCGCCGGCCCCGTCTCCTGCTTAAGAGCTCGTACATTAGGCAACACCGCCAAGTTGTGCGATGTGTTGCTTTCTCCCTGCTAAGGAAAAGCTGCGTACCCGTTGCAACATCCTGTTGTGGTGCGAACGCTTTCCTCTCGTGCACGCAGCTAGAGGGGCAGGTGCTGCCCCGTAGCGCTGCTTGCTGCTCGCAGCCGTGTCCTGGGGGGGAGCAGCGCGTCCTGTGCAGGGCCGGGGGGGTCGCTGGAGACGACCCTGCACGTGTAAGCCTGGAAAAGGGAGGCACAGAGCTGAAGGCGACAGCAACAGATCCTTATCTAGATCCTTAATTACTGCTGAAACTGCTTAGGAGCGCGAATGCTTTGCATTATCTGGGTCATACACAGCACCTCACCACAAGGTAGAGCTGCTGAGAGAGCCAGCTCTCCATTGCCTTGTTGTAAACACACTGGGGTGCTCAGGTAGTACTGAAAAACCAAAGTTAAGTCCTAACACGTAAAAAATAAAGCTGTGGAGTTCAGCAACCAAATACAATTAAGGAAATTAAAAAGCAAAGACTTTTACTCGCTGGGAAGACACGGTAACAGCCTGTCAGCATCTAAAGGGGGTGTAAGAAGAAAGGGAACAGACTCTTCAGCAGGGTCTGTTGCGACAGGCTGAGGGGAAGTGGTTTCCAACTAAAAGGGGGGAGCTTTAGGTTGGGTATAAGGGAGAAGTATCCTACAGTAAGGATGGTGAGGCACAGGAACAGGTTGCCCAGCGAGATGGTGGATGCCCCATCCCTGGCTGAGCCTCTTGGGGCTGCTCTGAGGCCAACGAGTACACATGGAGTTTCCTACTAGGGGACAGCAATGGAAAATGTGACCTGCAGGAGGAGGTCGCTGTGAAGCACTCAGCAGAGGCTGCACACATTCCTGGGATTTTTACTCTGCTCTTGAAGGAAATAAGATATTTTCCCCTATTGTTTCATTTTTCTGGCACGTTTTCCTTGGACCACAGGTTTTTTGAGCAGTTCTTACAAGAATACCTTGGTATTTATTTTATTTTATTGTTAATTGACCTAGTTTGGCAACGTTCAGCCTGGGAATTGTTTAAATTTTTTTGGTGGCTTGAATGTAAACTGTATTTAAGCACCTTTCCACTGTGGAAATGTAAAAAAAAAAAAGGTGATTAACAAAACAAAATTGCTGAGATTCTTGTCCCTGAAGTTGAGAGACTGAGCCTTTGAGCCCCTTCACTTTGCCCATTAGCATGAGAAATCTGCTTCCCACTCTACTTATCTCCTAGTACTTAATATGGCTCATGGTTTCCTGATCCAGAGTGGAAACATGGTAGGCAGTGTCCTCCATCATGCTTTCCTGGTGCAAGCAGCCCCAGCCAGTACTGGCCTGGAGGCGGGGAGCCCAGCACCAGCTCTGGCCCTGCTCCCCTGGCTCCCACCTGGCAACCTATAGGGAAGCAGCACTGCCCTGCAGCTGGAGGGGCTGAAGCAGTGCAGGATCACACCCTGAGTGTGGTGCTGCTGTTCCTTTGTGGGTATTTGGGGCTTGTTATGGTGCCTTGTTCTGAGGAGGAACAATTGTATTGGTTTACCATAAGGCATGGCATATTGGTAATTCTCCCAAGTGAGGCTGCATTTGTAAGAAGCTCCCAGGAGTCGCTGATGTAAGGGAAAATAATTTGGTGCCTGACCTAGAGGTGGATTAAATTACCGTTTCCTGGTTTACAGAGGGTAATCCCCTTACCTCCAGCACAGAGTCTGGAGTTTTCCCTTCTGGGCTGGAGTTTTTCCTCCCCTATACATGGTCGAGGGCATGAATCACCTGTAATGCCGAATGCCATGGGAAGCAACAGGAGTCGTGCCAAGGACTTGAGCAGAACTGGGGACATTTGATTACGGCTTGGCAGGTAGCAGCAGACACTGATTGTGGTCGAACTGAATGCCAGTGTTGTTGTTAATTAAGTGTTTACATTAAATCTGGCATGGGGCTATCCAAGTGGGACTGAGTTTATTAACTACTTTGGCTATCCTCACTGATTTTGACAAAGACTCCTGGCTGCATCCTCCGCTGTGTGTTTGTTAAAGTGAATGGGCAGCTAAATGCATTTAAGTTAAACGCACGAGAGGGGACAAAATAAAAGCCTTTCCAAAACTCTTTATCTTTCTACGTTATTCCTAGCAGTCAGAAGTTAAGGCATACCTAAAGTTCTGCCGATGGTCCTCCACTTTGTTTAAAATATACAAAGAATCTATCTTCCCAAATAAAAAGATCAAATTTTGCAGGACGGTTTTGAGAGGCTAAACTCTGTGTTAGGTGGACTCTGAAGCAGGATGGATTGTAGCCTTATTTCTACAACGCCACTATTTTGTTGTTAATTAAGTCAGTTTGACTTTTGAAGCCGTACGGAGTTGATCTGCAAGCTCAGTTATTTCAGTTTACTGCAAATAGATTTGATCACAGTCTGCAGTCATTCCTGATTATTCAGAAATGTCTTTATTTAATAGGATAAATGCAATTTTATGATAATGAGAAGAAGGAAAAGAAAAGAAAAAAAAAAGAAAGCTATTTTTTCTATGTAAACACACTATTGTTTTCTGAGGGCCTCCATTGTGGAGACCCACTATTGGTGTTTTCATTTGGAGGAAGTACGGAGCACTCGCCTCCTGAAAAAGCAAACTTGGGGTTGCTGTTTTATATTGATTACCCCAAAACTGTAATCCCGAGCCATTAATGAAACTCTGGCAAGAACTGCGTAATTTCCTGGTGTCCTCACTGAGCATGCATTTTGGCTCAAACGTAGAACCTACAAAGCCTGTTAGTTTAAGCTACGTTTCACCTCCTTGAATGAATATATTTCTAAAATGGCAGTTTCATAGAACTGTTACTACTGGATAAGAGAAAAATAGCAGAGCTCTGGTGCTAATTCATTCACCAGCCCTGGTGGGGAATAAGCAGATGCAGTGCGACGCTAAGCATTCAGAAAATTGGCAGGGTTGGAACAGAGATAGTTGGAAATCTGTGTGTGCAATGTGTTTTTTTCTAAGGAGGGGAAAGGCTCAGCATTTTAACTAGAGAGCAGGTTGAAAAATTGGAACCTCGTTGATGCTGAGATGACTTTAAGTGAGGAAATCTGAAAAACATTTCACAAAGCTGAAAAAATAGAACCTTATCTTCCTTCATCTCTCCCCAATGGATACGTGGTCTGGTTTCTCGTACCAAAGAGCACACTCAGTTGTTTTCTCAAATTAGTGAGTTCCCCATGAAATTCGTACCTTGGTCCAAGCCCTATAAAAGTCTAATATCTTACATAAGTGCTAAGTTAAGAATTTAGCTGAAGCATAAATTGGTGCATTGGCATTGTATCAGCCATTTACATTAGGGTGCATTTTATTCCCTGCCTCAGGAAAAAATGTGCTTCAGCTTGTACTTGGGAGCTGTGTGGTGTGCTTTGGAGAGGTCTGGTTTCTGTTCTCCTACTTAGAAAAATTAGGAAAAGGTAAAGCTAGTGGCGATACTAACTAGAGATGCTAACTAGTATGTGTTGAAGCCACTGGAAGAGGTGGTGATTTTCAGACTGAAGGGGTTATGGGTATCCCCCTTGGGAATGGAATAAATTAGCATCACTTGCGGATTATTTTTTTTCCCTGACTTAAAACATCTCCTGTAGCTTTGCATTTTATACAGATCATTATCCACAATAACAAGCTGGTCCACACAACAGGCTGTGTGCACGTGTACGTATCTATAAATAAATGAACTCATATAGATCCTTCTTCATCAACGCCGTTCCCCCTCTGTGTAATTCTGTTTAGGCCATCACTTCACTTGAACCATTTGTCAGTGAAAGGAAGTGCCTGCCGAGAAGTGATACATTAGTGTATGGTTTCTCGCTGTGAAATGTTGATTTTAAAACAGGCTGGCAGATTGCAGCCAGTACCACAATAAAACCAAACAAATGGGTTTGGGGAGGTTTTGTTTTTCTTTTGTCCTGTTGTTATGGCCAGTTAAAATAATCTTATATCGTCTTTCAGCTGCACCATATTCCTCACAGTAAATTTCTGCCTTCCTTTGGCCTTTTTGGTTCTGGGAGTTTGGGATTCTTTCCCATTTCCATTCCTGCATTTTTAAGCTGTGACAACCACTATATTGCCCAGTCATTAGCTAGCGTGGCAGGTGTGCAGTGTTTTCTTTTGGAAGGGATAATGATAGCATGGAGATCATCCCCCTTTTTACAGGCTGAGAACACCGACATGGATGTTAATGCAGGGCTGCAGGCTGAAGAACGAAGGCCAAACACAGGCCATCACAGACTAAATTGAAACAAAATGGAAAGCAACTGTACTCCCATTAAAAATACTAACTTTGAACTTGGACTCAAAGGCAAGTCTGCTTTCAGTCCCCTGGTAGTGCTCAGTAGAGTATCTGTGTATTGATACCTTCTGTCCTACAGTAATAGATCTTCACATTACTTCTCCACAAGGAAATGTAGATCCAGGAAGGAGGCTGCTGCCTTCTACTAGGAAGTAAATCTTCTCTTAAACACACACTGTTAGTGATTAGATATCTGACTGTATCTTTGCTGAATGAATATCAGGAGCATTGCTACCAATCCAGAAAATGAAAATTCTAACCCTGTTTTCTTAATGCTCATCAAAACGTATGTCTCAGCATAATATCTTCTGCTTTCATAAGGCTGCCAAAGTCTTTCAGGCTGATAGTGTGATGGGGCTGGTAGGTGATCTTTATTTAGACCAAATTTGTAAAGACTATCTTGCACCACAGTCCCATATGTGGGTCCTTAGGCAGGGAAGTTAGATTTTTCTGCAGTGAACAGCAGTAGATTATTAACTTAAATATAATAAGGCACAGTGCTTAGCTAGGCGAATGAACTCATTTTCAGACAGATTTACCTGTGCCTGAAGAATTAGTTAATAAAGCACATTTGTTTTAATTTCCATTACCTACTCCACATTTACAAATTATAGTTCCTGATTAATGACATCAGGAGTTGAACTTTGCCTTTTCAAGCACCAGACACATGCTGTGCTGTAGGGACATTTACATTCCATTTATGCAAGTCGTCCAATTAAAATTTACTTTTAGAAAGTATATAATGCACTAGAATGAATACATTATTTCCCCTATTAATCTGCGTCCTTTGTTTTTCAGCAGAAGTGGCCAACCTTCCACTTTGTCCCAAATGGAAATTCAAATAACAAAAAAACCAAAACCCAAACAACACAGAATGGGCAGCGGAAATAATGGAAAAAAAATCCACATCATATTAATAAATTGTCCTTCTTAAATAAAAAATAGGGGAAACAAAAGATTTGCCCCTAATTTTGTTTATGCATTTGCATTTAAAAAGTGAAGAAACATGATCTGATTCTACACAGAATAAATGCTCCCTCGCATAAAGGGAAAAATGCTTCTTAATGCCTCTGTCACAGGTTGCCCATGTTTCAGGGGGAGCACAGCACCCAGGAATGTCACCATAACTACTTTATGTTCTCCTTTAGAAGAAAATGAGAAAAATTAACCAGGCGCTTTCCAAGCAGAGACAGTCTGAGAAAAGCTTCCAAAAGCTGTCTGGCTTATCCCTCTTATTAAGCACAGGAATGATGTTCATGCAGCATTCATGTAGAAATGGATGCTGCACAACAGCTTTTGCAGTTCCTCACTTCTGAGCAGTATTTCACGTATTCCCAGTGCCCTTCAGCTCACATAGAATGAACAGAGCAACTTCAGTGGAGCCTTTCTGGTGTGCAGCCAGCATCGGCCTTTCCTGCCAGGGGACGGTTTTCCTGCAGGTGGTCACAAGAAATGTCAATCTGAGTAGACATCTCCAGTACCAACAGCCCTGCAAATGAAGGAGCTGTGTTTGCTGTTTCCTGGAAGCACGGAGTGAGTATAATAGCTTGATAATGATATCCATCTTCGTGGTCCAGGAAATTCTGCCAGACTGTAGGTTAATGCAGTAGGTCAGAGGAAAAATCATGGTGTACAGTGTTTGAAATCTTCCATGCTTCCACATGAAAACAGTAGATGGCAGCAAGAGAGACAATGTACAACCAAATCTGGCTTTTGCCATCTCTGCTTTGATGTGTAGGCTTTAAATAATTTTTTGAGTAACCTATTTTCTCATTGGTCATGAGAACGTAATAAAGTTGAAAATTACCTTTTCTTTTTGGTGCGTGATCTTGATATCTGTGATCTTCATCCTGGAAAGGTATTTCATGGCTCAAGTCTCTCTGGCCTGGCACTGAAGTATCCTTTTGTCCTTTTATGTGGTTTACAGTGCTTGAGAAATCATGCTGAAGGCAGGGGTGAGTGCCTGGAGCAACTCAGACTTTTAATTTCACTTTAAACGTTACATTTGTGAATAGGAACAGGTCTCCTCCCATGACACGCTTCTCAGATGAGATCTTTCATGTGTCAGGACCACAGCCCTCAGGGTTTATCACCAAATGCAGAAAATCTATTAGACTAGAAGCAAGGTATGAGAACGTTTCGGCCTGAGAACCACACAATACACAAATGGAGTCCCACGCAAAGGCAAGGCTTTGCACAGAAGAAAGAAAAACATTATTCAAAAACTAATATTGCCAAAGTTGCAAGACTGGCATTAAAGACAAAAGTTTCATTTAATATCCAGGTGCTCATGAATTCATCCCTTAAACAGCAGCCAAAGGAGGTAAGATTTCCACAGGTAATTCAGAGCATCAAAATTAATCCTGCGGCTCCATCTTTCCATCTCTACAGAGGTTTAATATGTTTTTAAAGGAAACAAACTATGAGAAGGGCAAGCTTCCCTTAGGGCTTCCTAGCTGAGGAAAACAAGCATATTGGGACAGTACTGTGTCAAATTTAGAAGAAATATCTTGCATTAGCCATTCCCATGACGTTATGAATAACGTATTTTGTTGTTTTTAAGCAAATCCTCCAGTTCTACTGTTATGATGGACATTCTTATGTGACAATTTTTCTTACTCTTCCTGCACATTGTGCTGAGTACACAGTTGTCATATGCTCTGTAGATCCCTTTACCACATCTCTAATCAGGCAACCCAGTCCTTTTCGAAGCTGGACTTCTTAGTGTTTTACTCTTTACCCTGCTAATTCTTTTACCATATACTTTTTCTGCTCTGCAATGTAAGGACTTTCTTTTTTTGGCTCAAATTGCCCTGCCAGGCTGATTCCCTGTTCCAGTCTCAGTTCACAACCAATGGTTCTTTGTTTCAGATTTAATCAAGAGGACTTCTAACAGCCCTGGTTACTTCAAAGGTGAGATGCTCTCCCTGCTCCCATGGAAGACTTTTAAAGATTTCCTCCTCTTTCCTTGTCTCTGCATGCTGTGGTTGAAGTATGCATGATAACAAATGACATTTTCTTTCTGAATAAAAGATGTATCAGAGTATATTGGCAATACATACTGCTTTTCTCTGCCAAATCAAAGGATTTAGAGATATCTCCAACATTTCTTCATATAGAAACCAATTGTGAGCTGTTCTATTTTTTACTGTTCCAGCTGTTAAAATTTATAGAGATCAAAATCTGATTTAAACGTTCTTTCCATAAAGACTGTCAAGCTAGATTCTTGTTGGGAAAGAACGGGTGATAACATAAGGAGGAGGAAGATGATCTATTCCTCTTATTTTTCCTGGCTCACCACATTTGCTGTTATATTTTGTGCTTAAAGTAATGTTTTGCAGCCCAAGAGATCTGCACTGAAATGGCTTTCTTTCTTGGTCTTGTCCCTTCCATCTTATGTCACACAACCACCATGCTTTAGAGCTGCGACTATCTGGAGGGTTACTTGTACTGATGACGTACCTGGGTAAGACCATTTTGATTCATTCTTCAATGGCACATTGCACCACTGGAGTGGATCAAAGGATAGAGTTGCCTCACATCTTTTAACAATGTGGGAGAAGTAACTGGTCTTCTGGTTTGCAAAGGAAAAGACAGAAAATGACAGTAAAGCAGAGAAGGCAAAAATCATCATCAGGCATTAGTAGATGTTGGTTTGTCATCAAAATGAAACCATCACTGTTTAGAATATATGAGTTTCAGGTAAAGGAAATAATAAAAGTTTGATTACAATGACAGGTTTCCTATGCCTCATGGGCCCATATGCAGAAAAGGGATACTATTAAAAACACACACACCTCAGGCAGCAAGTGAAAAACTACAGTTGGGTCACCTTAGTGTGTAGTCTCATGCTCTTATCAAGGGCTTCTGTCCTTCCCCAAGGCCTGGAGAGTAGTTTGGTGGACAGTACCAGTTTCTCTGTTCATTACAAAAACATTGTCACAAAGGAAAATCAAAATGCTCACCAACTGCAGAAGAAGCATACACATTCCTACTTAGTTTGCTCTCATGTTAATAAATGTAGGTTGGTGAAAATACTTTTTTAGTATTCCTACAGCTCGCTAAATGATTGCAAGCACCATTTATCCTCTAAGTTTGTTTCTGCAGAAAAAATCTGAATCACCACTGGAATGCATGTGGTGAACTGAGACATTCTATCAGCAGCAAAACCCCTAATCAGAGTGCCCGGTAGTTTTAAGGCTGCATTATGGCTTGGATTGATTTTGTGGTGACTTTTGTTTGGTTTCTTGTCATTACTCCAGAAAACACACAGATCAAAGAAATAAAGTCACATTGATTGGCTCAGCTCTTGTAAAAAAACTAGACTTGTGAATTTGTGTCTCCTAATGTAACTAACACTTTACAGATGGCTTGGTTCATGTTAAAGCTTGGGACGCATGTAGATTGAATTATCAGTGGATTAAAACCATCTGCATTTAGTTTGAAAGTATTTTTGTGCATATGCTGTCCAGCAAAATGCACAGAGCAGCCTCTCGATAGATGAATTCCAGCAGATACCTGAAAAAATAAATAAATAAATAAAACCAACATTGAGACAAATTAAGGCCATCTCCTATTTACTGCTGGTTACCATTTTTCAAAGAAACCACATTACATGTGATAGCACTTGTGACTTCAGGTCCAAGAATTCCACAGAACAAGAGCTCATCTTTGATCATGAGTTAATGGTGAAAGAGATCAATCTTGAAGAATTTGCATGAAGACAGCTAGAATCCAGCCCAGCACCAGATCCACAAGACAATGGGAATGACTGTCCCATCTCCTGCCTTACATTTCATATGTATCATTTCATTGATAAGAGGATCCTGATTTTGTAATGTTTTACACTGACTCTGGGCATCTCTAGTTGACTAGACCAGGTGCAAAACAATGAAGAATCAGAACAAAGGGTTGATGCTCTGGCAAAAGCATCCTTAATTACCCACCCCTTTTGAATCTCAGTATCAAAGTCTTTTAATGATACCTTAGGACATACAGTAATACCAAGCACAGTATTGAAACAGTCAACATTTACACCGCTGAACTAAATTT
Organism: Excalfactoria chinensis; assembly: GCF_039878825.1. NCBI lineage: Eukaryota > Metazoa > Chordata > Aves > Galliformes > Phasianidae > Excalfactoria > Excalfactoria chinensis. The sequence goes on from NC_092827.1 coordinate 83,039,377, forward strand.
AGTGACTTTAAGGAGTTACTAACAAAAGAACACTTAAGTTATAGAAGTGTTGTGAATTTACTTTTTCTTATTAAGGATAACTAAAATACTAGCATCTACACTTGCAGCAATATTAGATAAAACTGACATAGTGTTCACAACATTACTACTTCATAGCTTATTCTATTATGCGTTTTTATGTTCATTAATAGTACAGTATAAAGGATAAGTTCTTGCTTAGAGGCCACAAAGTCTTCCATTACTGATGCCCACTCACACTGAAATGATTCTGGGTGCTTGTTTGTAAGGAGCAGCATTTGCTGCAAAATTCATAAATGTCTCCCCAAGTTCATCTCTCTTCACAAATACCAGATTTAAAATACATTTTTAACAGTGCTTTAGTAAAACCAATTATATTTTTCTTCAGGGGTGATTCTCGCCAAATTTATTGCACAGGATAATCCCACCAGAAAAAGTTCAGGCTTAATAGGAAACAGTACTTTATATTTGCATTAAGTTTGGGGGATATTTCTTTGCAGAACTTTTTTCCTGAAGCAGATCACTGATGGTAAAATCAGAGTGCTTCTGCTATGCATGTTTTTCCCATAAACTTGGAGTCCCTTTACAGCATAGGCTGATGCTTCTGAGAAATAAGGCTCTGTCTCGAGTACAGAGCCAAATCAATCATTAAACTCTCATATACGAGGTTTATGATGTAAGCTAGGCCCCTAAAACCAAGTGGTGTTTTGCATCGGGTATTATAGCTATATGATTCTTAAAAACTTACCTTCAATCTCATTTGTATGTATTTACACATCAAAGGAAAATACAAAGCAGAGTTTTAGCTCTGTCTTCCTCTTGTCGGAATTGGCATTTTGTGGATTGCATGAGAACCATACTGGCTCATCACAGCTAAGCATCCATTCCTTTTTTCTTTAGTTCTCAGTGCAGTTTGACTTGCGGCAGAGAACTCCAGCAAAAAGCATTACTGAACTCCCAGGAGGTTCTTTCCTGGATATCCTATTTGGTTTATTTATTTATTTTCCTTTTGAACATCAATTTAAAAGGAAAATGTGGCTCTTAAAATTTCTCAGCCACAACGAGGAAGGCTGGGAGGCATTCAGGTCCAGAGTTCAGTAACAGTCTGTGTACTTGTACAAAGAACCATTTCTGTTTACAGACCTCTCCATTTTTGCTTGCTAGCAGTTTTAACTATTTCTGATCAGGTATCTGACTAACTCTTACCAAACTTCATCCAGCAGCACAAAATCAGTTAGGGAAGGTTTGCCAAGATGCATGCTTTTCTCTTCTCTTTTAGTCTGCTTAGCTTGCTTTCAGCTAAGCTTTTGGAGCTCTCTTCACATGGGATTGGGATGGAAATTGCTTCTCACTGATACTTGAACTTCTCTTATAGTCACATTTCCTATTTCCAGGACCTCATCAAAGACTTAATTTTGCTATGAATGTTACAATATTTATAGTATATCACAAGAATAATGTGATAGAGATGTATAACACATGACCATTGTTCTTTAATACAATATGTATCCTATAGCGTAAACTTTACTTTCACACAATACCTTGCAATAAATATCTATAACTGGGCTTTGTAGTCAGTTCTGAAACTGAAAGTGCCTACCCCTAAAAACAGTGAGTAAATCATTAGACTTCCATGGATCTGCAGCAAACTTCAGAAGCATAAAATGCTGTACCATGCTTCTCTGCTGAAATAATCATAGTGCAGCTTCCATTGTCATGGCAGGGTCACCTTTTCATTTTCCAAAAATCAGGGGCATTACCCTGATCTGCCATTGGATCACACACCACTTGCAAGAAAGGATGCGAATGAGGCAGTGAGAGACCAACCTGTCCTGCAGAGAGCCAAGTGCTTATCAGCCTCACCTACATGGTCCCTGCAGAATTTGGGTGATCGCTGTTGCCTCATTGTGTCCACATGCGACAGAAGGACCTGAGGCAGCCTGACACTGAAGGAGTTCTGCTGCTGTTCTTACTGAAATGAGCACACAAACACTGTAAGGAAAACTACCAGTGGCAAGAAAACATCTTGATTCACCATGTGAAACTAGGATGAGATACTGCATATACTGCACTCCAAATAGATTTGAGGAAATAGTCTTCCTTATTTTTTTCCTAGCTACTGATAGCTTACATAGGTGAATTTATACTTACAGGTAATGCACATTGCGAAAGTAAGAAGAAGAAAACTACATGTAATTTTTTAGCTTAGTTTGCTAACATAACTACATAAACATGAAAGAAAAAGAAAGCAAGTAAAGTGACGTTAAATAAATAAAGTCTGTCATTTCTTCTTTCACTTACTTGCCGAAACTGGGAGGCTTATTTCTTGCTATGTGCAAGCACAGCTTATGACACCATCACCTGATCACACCCACCAACCTCCTGAAGCCTGGCCAAGAAAGAACTCCATGCCAAGAGGCTCCTGTGAGAAAGGAATTTTGTAGAAAGTAAATGAGCCCTCATTTTTCAAATGCAAGACACATTTTCACCACCTCTGTATCAAGATATGCCAACATCTTTAATGTAAATCCCAGACCAACAATAAAAAAGATAAGTCCAATGTTGATTATCTAATAGTTGAGTTATAAAATAAGGCTCAAAATTTAAGGATTCTGAGAAGCCAAATAGTGTCACAATCAAGAATTTCTTAATGGTTTTCAAGGGAAAACGAAGGCTAAAAAGAGGTGAGTTTTAATGATATGGCAGCTTACATTGTTAAATGTATTATTAATCAATGCATAAGAGATTAAGTGATGCAGTTCCAGATTTATAAATACAACCTTAAACCTCACTGAGAGGCTTGTAATTCTTGATGCTGTGCTCAGCTGATTATCCACAGTGTTGTTGAATTATGCCCCTGTGAACTTGCCTCTACATATTTCCCAATTCCTATTGTTTTTTGTGGGTTGTTAGACTTTCTGTAAATCACGAGCACGCTCTGTGAAGCTTTCTGCAGCATTCATAAATTTCCTGTACTCCTGAAGTCTGACATTCTACCTATGGATTCACTGATGAACCATGCCTGTAGGACTGTGGCCTTACTTCATTGCAAAGGCATAAAATCATCAGATAAAAAACTGGTAAGATGGGTGACAGAGAATAGCAGGTAGAAAGCTACAAGCATCAGAAAAAAAAGTAATGTCTGAAGTGAGCAAAGCAGTGATGTGAAGGAGAAAAGCAATGTGCTTGTTTCTGTGGCAGCAGCTCTTCCTCTCTCTCATGGCCAGTGCTCTGCTGCAGGTGAAGCAGACCTAGGTGCACCTGAATTGAGGTGAGCACATATCTGGGTTCTCCACAGACTCATGTTTCTGCAGAAATATCTACTGGAATAACATAAGAGCATCACCAGAGGTAAGAATGGCACAGAATCTGCAAGTTTCTTGTACAAAGAATAAAGGCTTTTTACTCAAGGCTCTTCTCTCCTAAAGAGAAACCAAGAACCTTTAGCAGAAATCTGATATGGAGACCCTACGGCTCCATATGGCTTTGTCCAAGTTCCCTGAGATCACTGACAGCAATTTTGTATTAACTTAAATAGACTTTGGTTAGAACCTGGTAATAATCAGAATACAAAATGTCTGGCACTTTCAGGAAAACAGGTGGATGAATACATAACTAAGTAAAAAATGAACTTATGTGTATTTACTGTGGACAGCTGCAAGCAAAATACCACTGTTTTAACCCTATGCAGCCTTTGTTATGTGCCTGCATTCCTTCGTGCTTAACACCTGTTATTTATCAGTTGCACAATACAAGCATTGCCATATGTGGAAGAACTGGCTGTGATTGATACAGATACCATCACAGCGCATGGCCTTGCATGAGGGACTCCTGGGGACACCAGGCACACTCAGTGTGAAGGGACCACAGCCTGGCTGCTCAATGTAGCCTCTGAGTTTGGGAGCTTATTCCACATAAGTACACGTCTTTCTTCACCACTTCCTTGAAAAGAAAGACAAATCTGCAAAAGGACATTATAGTTTCTGAATCTGATGCAAAAACATTCACTAGTGAATTTGGGTTTTCAACCTCACTTGGACCAATTAAGGAGTGATTAATGAAACATTCTTCAATATTAATCATCAATAGTTATTTCTGATGCAAGGATAATCACCAAGGGTATGAATCAAGAATCAGAGGCAGTGCCTAGAAGACATTAAGTGCAAAAGAATAGCTTCATGCAGAAACTTGCCTCAGCAGTAGTGTCTTGCCTATTCACTCCATGATCTCTTCCATTTTGCTGGTCTGGAAAGGACCAGGACTGCTGGTGAGACAAATCCCCACTGACTCTAGCAGCAAAAGGCTCAAATTTTACAACACTTATTATTATTTTTTTTAATACCCTCATGTATTTCCAAGTAGCACCTTCATACTTTGTCAGTTTAGTGCCTGCTTCCACTAAATCTTCTGACTTCAGTTTTGCCTTTTGTTGATAACTTCAGAAGGTTTTAAAGTCAGTTCTATAATTCCACTGGAAAAAGTAGAATGGATGGAATCATTCCAGTAAGGATGGAATCCTGATTTCTTTGAAATCAATAGCAAAACTTCAACATTATTTAAGTTTGAGTGCCAGTGATAGCAAAGATAGCATTCCATTTGGAGCTTGATTCAATTTATATAAACATACAACACTTTCATTTATGCAATGACTAATGTTTCTTTGTTATTGTTTAAAAGAGATTTCAAAGTCTGCACAGCTCTTTTTTGCTTGCCTGCAGGGGAAAGAAAAACTTCAGAAAAACTTGCTGGGACACTGTATGTCTTGGTAGTATTAGTTTTGATGTTCTTTGCTAAAGATCAACTGTCTTTTTCTCTAATTTTCTTTCACCTTCTGGAGTCTACCAGGGTCATGTTGAGATAGCCATCATCAGTTGTCAATATGGTTTGAGCCTGATAAACATGGATAGAACTCGCTATTTCAGACTGTGAGTGTTGTGGGCATATTAAAAAATAAAAGGAAAAATTCAACATCCACCTGCTAACCCACATTAGCTTAATGTATTTCTTTTCTTTCAAGTGTTTTCATGCGCCCAAAAATCATCATACCTCAGCCTAGGCCTTTTCACTGCCTCCATCAATGACTTGGCAAAAGAGATCCCTTCCCAGTGTTACACTCCCAAGCTTATACTTCCCATTACAGCTCTGTATAATCAACAAATACACAGAGTGGTGTGGTTAGGTTGATATTTTACAGATTATGTAACTAGAAAAATTATCATGGCCTAAAGGATAATCTAAAATAAATGAAAATTCTCACCTGTGTTCTAGGCTCACAAGGAAAACTCCAAGAAAAGCAATCTCCAGAAACAGACCCTTCCCCAGTGTCAGTCAGCCCTTAAATGGGGTCTAAGAGAGATGCAGCCAGGCTCCAGCCCTTCCGATCACACAGCTGAATTGCCTTCACCTGTGCTGCCAGGGCTGACTCAGTGCTTGCCTCAGGTGATCAATCAGTGGTTCAGGCTGTGATTCAACAGTTCCCATACAGGCTGTAACTGTACTTGGGGGAATATGTGGAGCAGGATTAAAATGATGCCATGGGGACCATACATTTTCTTATTCTTTCTTCCATCCTTTTAATGGGTCGTGATTGAGTTCACAAATAAACACTGCATTTGCAGAACCTGTTTGTTTTTTATAACTCTCAATGTAAATGAGTTCAGTCCTTTGGGTAATATTACTCTGGAAGGAAAATTGCTCCTCTTTTGGTTACACCATCTCCTCCCTGTTTAGTGAAGCTGTAAGTGTCAGATCTCCACCAGTATTTCTCTCAATAAAATTCTCTGTCTGGATGTAATAACAGCTTTCTGCTTGAACATATTTTGTATACTTAACATTTAAACCTTCCTTTTCCAAGATTTCCTTTTAAGTAGAGATGTCTTCCAAGTCCTCCTAAATACACCTTTTACCCTTAAGCTTATTTTAAGATAGGTCTATCTACAATGACAAGAGTATTATATAGGTATAAAAAGACAAGCACCTATTGTTACCTGGCTTATATGAACATTATCTGGCAGAAAACACTGGGAAGAGAAAGGCTTAATAAAAATCTCTTCTTCTTTTGCCTCTGTCGTACCTTCAGCAGGAAGAATGTGAGACAGCCACCCCAATGCCAGCCTGGAATCTGCTGCAGAAAGTGCAGATTCCTCCCAAGGTGCCTTCTGTTTGCTCCTTATGGCCAGGGGGAGGTGAGCACAGTGCTATCTGCTGTGCTAAATAACACCAAGCCATCTTAAAGATCACAGAAACTTGGATCCCTCTTTGGTGCATACAAACCTAAGTATATTCCAGAAGCACATACTGCGAAGCCAAAGCCACGCGTTTATTTGTACTTACAACAGAGTTCTCATTCTCCCCAACACTTATTTTTTTGTTTTGTTTTTTTTCCATAGACACTGAATGTATGGATTGTTCTAAATTTAATGAAGAACACATTTTGCAAGAACTGTTTCTATACTTGCAAAATAACTGCAATTGTTATTTATAAAGTACGGGATCTGTTGCTTTGCTCTGCATGCACCATTTATTCCTGCTTTGTGATTCACTGGGTGAATCCAACTCTTGGAATTTTTTCTTTTCTAGTGGTGTTTTAAAATGTCCCTTTATCATTGTTTTGATGTATAGTGTTTGGATTTGCTGAGCTTCCTAGAAAATAAACTCCAGTCCTACTTACTTCCACGCTGGCATTTTTGGAGAATTCATTCTTCTCCTCTCAGCTCTTGTAAATGTGTTCAGCATGGAGGAAGCATTTTCTTTATCTAGTGCTCTGCTATAAACTGTGCATTACCCTTGGCTTCTTGAATCTCCAATCTGTTCCTCAAGGAGTTTGAGCTCAGAGTTCGGTGCTCTGCCCTCCCTGTAGGTTTCCACCTGTTGAGCAGAGGAGGTAACAAATCCATCACTCAACACTGAATGCTTCTCTTACCCATCACAGCCATTCACAGTGCTACTTGCAGCCTGGAAAGACAGTCAGCCTCCTGAAGTAGTGTAAATTATTTACATTTGCTTCAGCCTCTCCTCCCTTTCCACACAGTCATCAAGTGTTTCCAGCCCAAGAGAAAGACTTCAGGCAGAGCCCCAATGAGAGAGGAACACCCAAGTGGCAGCTCCTTCCCAGCTCCCACCCGGGACACCATCTGATCTCTGCAAAGCTTCAAGATCAAACCCTGCATATTCTTTTCATGAATTACTGCAGCATTTTGCTTCTGATGAGTGTTCTTAAAAAGATGCACTTTTCCCAGAATATTTTCAGAAGTAGATTCCAGAAAGGATATGAATGTAAATTAAGTAAATTTGATTACTGTTTGGTAAGTACATTTCAGTACAGTCTGTGGCTGTTCTTATCCAGCAGTGCTGTGCACATACAGAGAAAATAGTAGTTATTTGGTCATCTCCAGTGTGTTCAGCTAATCCTTAGGTACATTAGCTATGAGTATGTCATATTTCTCTCCATTTTATAAAAATGGTTTTAAAATCCCTCTGTGGACCCCAGCTGACACTTCCTCAACATGGCCAAGATGTCCCCATCGCTGCCCAGGGAGGCAGCAGTGGGGGTCCCTGGGCATCCAAGGTCTCCTATGGCACGTCTTCCCATCAGCATTCAGAGCCCCCAGATGTGCCCCCAAGACTAATATCATTAGGGTGAGAAGGGTGGCTCACACCCCTCCACTCTGCAGCCTTCCTCATCACATCTAGCTCATATAGAAAAGGTAATTTTTTCTTCCTTTCTTCTTTCCATGGATGTCCTTCAATGCTGAAATGGCTAATGAGACTTGGTACAGTCATAGGGCTCGTAGAATTGGATCTTCAAAGCCTGCAGCCATGGCTCTTGGGTCTGACCATTTTGCAGGCTTCAGCTGTCACCATGCAGACAAAGGAAATGGTCTTTATTCTTGCTCTCTGCAGAACACACACTTAAGAACAGCCAGACTTTGGCCTTCTGTTTTTCATTATGACTGTTTAAAATGTGGTGAGCATTTTCCAGAAGGGGCAGGTTGTGTATTTAATTTATGAAAGTAAAGGGGAGAGGAAGAGTCATCTACATTCCTTTTGGATCAGTGTTTTGTATAAATGTGAGAACTGGAGTAATATTATGCCATGTCTTCCAATGATTATTCACCAAATGGCTGTGTGCATGCTGTTTCATATGGAGAATAATTATTTAAAAATATGTAGTTCTGCATTATTTGTTATGTAGTTTTGTTCAGGGGTCTCATCAGCATTTCTTGATAAGAAGGGTATATACATAGAGGGGGAAAAAGCTGCAATATGTGGATACTATTTCAGCTCTGAAGCCTCAGTATTTTTGGAATAACTTCTACCTTAGCTTATGGAGGTTGGAGATTCACAACAGATGCAGGGAATGCAGGAAAAGCCTTATTTTGCTTCAGCTATATGTATGTCCTGGGTTGTGTAGTACAGAGTGTGTATTGGGAACTGGCTTAGAGTTGAGACTTGGCAGTGTACAAGTATCTACGGGACAGATAAATGAGCAGTTTGTGCTGACAGACCCTGCTTTCACCTACAGAACTGTAACAAGACCTCACTTGTTGAAAAAATTTGAGGGAAGACATGGGATATCGTAAATATGGTTCTTTCCTGATTTCTTGATAAAGTTTCTTGGTCCAGGTCCAAATTGGAGAAATGAACCATCTTTGCCTAATAACTGAAAATTCACTTCTGCTCTGTGAAACATTTTGCAGAGCAGAGGCAGTGTACCTTAACATCTGAGATAGTGCTCAAGAAAGCATGAGAGCACAGATAGAAAATGAATAAGCAAAAATAATCTTTCTTTATTGATTCTACCCCACCTGTACATCTCTTCCCAAGGAAGAGCCAGAGCTTTAGCATGTGAACAAAACACTCTATCAGCTCAATTAAAGACAATGCACCAGCCCTCGGCATTCAGAAGTCGTAAGTCAGACCACAAAGATCATTAGATTGTTTTTAAAACAATGACATTTAATTGTAACAGATTCACAGTTCTTTGCACTTGCTTGGGACTGTTAGAAGTTTACAAATTCATTGAAATTTTTCTTTGCAATTCCAGGGGAAATTCATTTCTAACTGAAAGCTATGAGACTCTAGCAACCAGAGTATTTTTTGAAGTGCCTAAAATGGTAAGAAATATTCTTCTTAAAATACTGCATGAGTATCTGGGAAGCTCTGAGTTTTTTACAGCAGGGATCAAGAAAGAAGAGATCAAATTAATTCCAGAACTTGATACAGTTGACATGATGAGGGAAGGTAAAGGACAATATAATGTACTAATACAATACACATGTTTGCCGTGAATCTGTTGTAGTGATGGGAGGTTGCCAAAGACTTTAAAAGCATACGGATACACACAAAACCCCTTCTGCAAGAGGAGAGTTAAGTATCTCTCTGCAAATTCTGGAAGCAATAACGATGACTGTATTTCTTTCTTCCCTAATCTCATGGTGAAGTAGATTGGGTGTTAGCTTGGGAAGGAAAGCTTTACTGCCACCAAGAAATATTCCTGGACTTCCCCCAACATTTTTACCTCACTCTTCCCCTTTCATAAGAAGGAGCTACAGACACGGACAATGCAAAAAGATATTTTTTATTTCTCATTCTTTCCTCCTACAATTCTTTGTCAAGATTTCACATGCACATTCAGGGATGTCGACAGTGTGTTTCATCTACATTTTCATGAATACTATCAGCATGTCACAGCAATGGCAAAAGCAATTAAATATGTTCAAGTTGAACCAACAATGATCTTCAAAGCAAAGGGACCATATAGATAAAGAGATGTACCTCTGTGGGGCACAACTGTACTGCAGAAGCAGCAGCGCAGCAGTGGTCTGGCAGCACCAATCCAGAATTGCTCATTGGCTGCTGTAAGGGGAGGAAGAACTGGAAGGTCTGTCTTTGAGAAGCTGAATAGTTGTGTGTTTGTTCCTCTAGGAAAAGCTGGTGGTGCTACTAGACTTGCATTGCGTTACTGGAGGCGTTCGAGATGTACCTGAGGTGCCTTTCTGGTCAGCTGGCTGATTGCAAAGAGCTTGCCATGGCCAAAGTTTTGCTGCTTAAGAGCAGCCTGAAGACAACTCTGTCAGATCCCGTATCTCCTGCTCTGGTGCAGGCAGATTTAGAGAGAGCAGAAATGAAACATTTTCACAGCAGGGAGGAAAGAGAGAAAGATGAGGAGCATGGCACTAAAGAAGGAAGAAAATCTGATGGAAATAAAAGAAGAGTTGGCAGTATGGAGAGCCAAGTCCAAGTACTAGCCTGCGGGTTGCACAAATTATCCATACAATTAGGGTAATATGTTCCAGGGCAGTTACTGTGGAAGAAGTCCCATAGGACTTGAAGAAGAATTATTAAAAAAATCCAACCGCAGAAAATAAAAACAAAATGATGAACAGATGAAAGATCCTATTCTCTACTCTTCAACAAACCATGCCTGAAATGTGTGATGATTTCTTATGTCTTCAGTATTTTTCTGGCCCCTTTTTATCAAGAGTATTCTCTCAATTGTTTTTCCTTTTCGGTGTGCGTAAATTATCATGGCTGGCACCTTCTTGTTGACCTTATCTGCACTAAGGAGTCTCATGCAAAGTAGTTCATGATATGGTGGCAACATCTGAACTGTATTTTACATCAATGCTCATAAATCATTATCTGTAGCACTGTGAGAGCACTATTGCTGGAGACAAGTACAAATTACCATGCTGGAAGGACAGCTAGTGAGATTTATATTGTATCATTGCCTGTTCTTCCAATAGGAAGTTCTCTTTAGTGATAAGAGTATGACCTCTCTGTTGAGCAATATATTACATGGACAGGCATATGGAGTCTAGCATTTATGCCTCAATGGTGCAATACAAAAATATGCTACAATACCTGACGTAACTCCAACTGAAACAGCTCCAGAACTGGGAACAGTCTAGCTGCATCAGCAAAGTGGTATGCCCAGGCTAATTAAATTAGAACAGAGGCTACACTGATGCAGCTAAACTGTTCCTGAAACTAAGATAATATCTCAGTACAGAGCTGCACTGTGCAGTATAGCTAGACTGATGAGAAGTGTGTGGGTATATTCTTTGAGATTCAGAGATGAGCACCCACGTAATAGCTTTCATCTTACTTACCTGTTTTTTAAATACTGACGCTATCCTAAATGATCTTCAGGCTTCCCCAGTTTTCATCTACATTGCAGGAGCTGCTGAAATAAAACAAAACACCATCAACCAAAAATAACTAAAGGAGAGAGTTCAGAAAATCCCTCGGCAAGCTCTCATAACTTCTTTGAATACAAATTTTCCCAAGCTTTTCCACTGACACCAGCCATTTTCATGCATTCGCTACTCTTGAAAATTTTACCACTTTTTCAAAGTTGAGCATGTGTGTTGAGTGACTTTATTCTTACGCACCTAACATGTCTTTCAGAATTCTTCCCACTGTTCTTAATTGTGTTGGCCTTAATGTTCTTTGCTTCCCTTTTCAAGTTGTATGTAGGATAAACAAGCACAAAGTGTATGTCGTAAGTTATGATCTAATTTATTTGTCTTCACCTGCCTCCCTGTGATACTTCCATAGACAAAAATTGTGCAAATGGAATATTTCACAACAACATGGAATGAAGGAAGGGAAGTATTTTTCTAATTCGGACAGAGAATGCGTCCTATAGAATAGCCAGATTAATGGGAGTGGTGATGCAGTTGCCTGTTCCAGAACCCCCTCAAAATTTACAGCTGTATACTGGAAGCACACCAGGATGCCTGAGCCATGCCTTACTTGCATGTCTATTTGCATACTTTCGGATTTAAAAATAGCACATGGAATTGCGTCTGCCTGTACTTTAATATTCTTGGTAAGGTTAGATAGTGACACCCCCTTGCATGAGAAGATAGGGGCAGAAAGGCATCCAGTTCCATGTCAGATGCAGTATCAGAGTCTCCAAGCACATCCCGAGTGTTACCAGCCCAGGGCTGCACACCCCCTCCCAGAGCCAGTCAGCTGACAATTGCAGGATGCTCAGTGCACAGTAACACGAGGCAGTATTCCCAGGGAAAAAAAAAACAACAACCCACAAAACAAATAACATGCATACATGCAGCATAATGAGAAGGAATTTCCTGTTCCTTGATTTGCTTCCACCATCAGTACAGGGGGAGAGCTATCTTTCTGTGTTCTATCTCTTATTTCTTATTCTTAAGAGAGATAATGGTCCTTTCTATCTGATTTCTTGAGTTAGTTATGTTCTTAGTCAGGCCTTTTCACCTCTTATCGTAAGGAAAGCCCAGAAATCTTCAGAAATTTCCCTTTCATTTCAATTTCCTGTCCTTTTATTGGAAGAAATACAGTTCATCAGCAACAAAAACACCGGGAATAAAGAGTAACATCTCCTGTCATGCATAATAACACTTGAGGTCATTTACAAAAGAGAATTTTTCCTCTTTTCCTTTTTGCTTTGCCACTCCTTAATGTTTGTTGTTGTTGTTGTTTCCCCAAAGTTTAATTAGATTTTTTTACTTATTTACTTCCATTATCTCAAACCAAGTGACATTTTTCTGATACAGATTTTCACTTAAATGAGGAAAAATACCCACGATGCCACGGAAGAGCAGCTTTACAGCTATATTTGACCCACTCTACAGTAACTACTGCCAAAAGTAACTTCTGCTGTTCAGCCCAGTAATCACAGTCATGCTACAGTATGTTCAAATTGCCTTGCAGATGACGGGTAAAAATAAGTGAGCTAGACATAAAAGCACAGGGTGAGCAAAAGAGCAGGCAGGAGAGAAATGTCCTCAAATAGATTATACGGGTCAAGTCATGCAAGTGCTTCTATTACTGCTGATTAACTTTGTCAGCTGTTATGTTAATGTGTAGCATGGCTTGAGCGCGCACAGACCAAAAGTACGAGGAAGCTGAGACTGTTCTCTAAATAAGGATACGGCCCAGACTGCTTGAAATGGTGTGTGTGTGTGTCTGCTTCTAACAGAGTGGTGATGGATGCTAACAGGATGAAAATGAAATCTCAATAGCTATTCTTTTGCAGTACAGATACATCTCCCTCCAAACCCAGGGAATTAAGAGGTACCTTTTATATTGCCATCCCCAAACCTCCAAAAATCTTGATCTGTTCTAACATTACATATTTTTAAAGACTATAACCATGGTTTTGGTTGTCCTTTATTTTCTGCATGATCAGCATTTCATTTTCAAACCATCCCTTTCTACCTCCATGAGGACTAGAACTGTACCTAGTACACAGAAAGCCCAAACCTTGCTGTGTGCCAAGTACTGAGATTTCTGAGCTTCTGAAAACAGTATGCAAGCTAATGTTTCTCTATGGTCAGACTGTGATTCTCAGAATGATAAGTACAGTAAGAAAGAAAAAGATGCACACAAGCTTATACATGCTTATTTTTTGTGAAGACTCAGCATTCAGGAAAAAGACATCCAAAAGACTTTGAGAGGTAACTGCAACATGAACTTGGCATTTAAACCAAGAATGAATTTGAGAGAAGGTGAGGGCTATTAATGGGGTGGACAGAGCTGCACAAAGCCTACCCCAAAGGAAAGAAGCGCATCCAGACAGTGATGCAACAGCTTGCTGGGATGGCTTCCTGCACAGCATCTGCAGTGACTGGTAGTTCTACACTTGTGACCTGTGTCCCTCACTGGGAAGGTGCTGGCTGAGTGATGCTGAGTCCTTCTGGCACGGCGGCTTCTGCCCACGGCTGTCACCCACGGCTAGTGTCACGTGTCCTCCTTTCCTCTTGTCAGTGACAAGGCGTGTGCATTGCTGCAGCGGCTGGAGATCTTCCACCTCTACAAACAGTTCTTTTTTTCCGGAAGGTAGCACTCTTTCTCATCACTGAGCTGACAGCATGAAGACAGCATTAAGCACAGTTGAGTGGGCTGTGAGTTGGGCAGGCACAGAAAAGCCCCTGGTGCTTTTTCCCTGAGCTGAACTAGGTTGTATGTCAGACCCCTGGGAGCCCAGAGGAAAAGAGGTAACAGTGGGGGAAAGCCACAGGACGTGGTCCTCCCACAGGCTTCTGGGCTGGGAACCCCTTGTCATGCCAGCATCACTCATCTCCTGTCCCCAGGAGTGTCCCCCTTACTGTAGCTTCTGAGTTGCTGGTTGCTGGGACAGGGCTCCACTTTCCTCTGGACCTTTATAAATTTTCTCTGCTTTCTGCACCAGGAGTCACCAGGACAGCACAGTACAAATGCACTTGTGGCATAAACTGTCAGATCAAATCTTGGGAGTGGATAACTTGTGCAGTGTCCAGGTGAACTTCCCCAGTCAACAGAAAATCCAAGAAGTGAGAGTGGCTGGTGAACAAACCTGTCGAAAATGGTTTTAGATGGTGCCTTGCAGTAGAGTCTGTGTTCCTCAAAGCTTGTTAGTTTCTTCCAAATATGCCAGCTAGTCTAATAAAAGAAACTGTTTTTCCCTAGAAGCCTCATCTTGCTTACATCCGTAGAGATAATCATCTGCTAATTAGAGATACTATTGTGATGAATAATGTCGTATTATTTGAGTGTCTGCTCTAAGGGCGCCTGGTTGCTGCAGGAGACTTCTCCCCTGCTCTTAGCAGCAGTTTGCTTGGGCTTACAGCAGAACACAGTGGTGGCTTAAGGGCTTGCTTCTTTCTCAATTGCTGTTTGTTTAATAAAAGATGCCTTACATCCAGCGTGTTTTTTCAGCCCAGAGCAAGGGCGTCTGGTGTAGGTGTAGGTGGAAGTTTGGAGCATCTCAACTATAATTGGTACAATTGTGCGCTGCTGTGGTGAGCAGAAGACAAACAGATGTCAGCTCACAAGAACCTGTTTTCATCAGCATTGGTGCTATTTAAAAGGCAATCCTTTTTCTTTCCCTGTGGGTATGGGAAATTGTCTTTTTCCTATTCTTCTGTGTCAGTTCAAACCAAGGTCTGTTTGTGGATCAAGGTAAAAATGCTGTTTAAAATTCTGATTGCTCTAACTTTCCTTTAAGAAAGAAGAATACCGAAATAGATATACAGCAAATGTAAAAATGGAAATACAGGCAATACAAAAAAGCTCCATTGCTTCTGAGTTTCCTTGAGATAATCTACATTGTGTCTCAATCTCCAAATGGAATTGAGTCTTGGATGTGAATAGTTAATTGTCAAAGGCTATTAGGGAGGTTCCATTTCCCTCTCAGCCAGGGGGTTGGGAGGCTTTGAGTGGCAGGAAATGCAAAGCTGGCTGGAGAGGAGAAAGATAGAGACTGAAGGCTGAGAATATGGGCAGAAGGCTAAATGCTGACAAAAACTGGAAGTAACCATATGTGCTGGCAGATACTCAAAGAACTCATTTAGCAGCAGTTCTGCAAATATTCCTAGAAATGGGAATCCATAGTTCTTCAGCAGACCGGGGGAGGTGGCCCCAAATTGCTGGAGCAGGAACAGCAGCACGTTGTTGGGTACAGGATGGAGAGCAGAAATACAGAACAACCATGTAAAAGATAGCACTATGGAGGGAAAATAGCAGGCCATATCAGAAAACCAAGGTAATGAAATGACTCAGGAGAGAGCCTGCTCCTCTTCCTGTCTTCCCCTGCCATGTTTAGCACTGCTCTGCATTCACCTCAGCAAACTTTCCACCTTTCTGTTCCCAATGAAGGGAAAGCAAGCAGGGTGAGGAAGTAGTGGGTCTGCCAAGATGAACTGTGGGCTGTCCCTCTGCACCCTGCTTCCTGTGTGGCTTGCTGTCTTGTGGCCTGCTGTCCTGCGGCCTGCTGTCCTGCGGCCTGCTGTCTGTCCTGCAGCCTGCTGCTCTGTGGCCACCCATCATTCCAGAGCACACCTATCCAGGAGCTGTGCTGCTAGCACCCAGCCTGGCACAGGAGAGTCTTACATCACTAGCATTGGATTTATCATCATTATTGCTGTGGGATTTGTCTGTCCCTATACCACCTGACTTCCCTCAGTTTTGGCCAAAGGTGCTCAGAGATAGCTGGGAGTAGGAAGTTGAAAGACATTGTGCTTGCAATGACAACAAAATCTTCTCACCACCAATCCTTTTTGCCATTAAAAATAGGAATATGTGACCCACTGACAGCATAAAAACTCTTTCAAAGCCACTATGCTCTTTCTAGGTACTTGGCACCCTTCTGTGAGCATACAGTTCTGTGTTTCCTTCCTTCTCATGCCCCCTCTATAGCTCCATTTCTAAGACAGCCAGGATTGAGTAACCTCAGTCTCAGGCTGTCATGTGTAGGAAAAAGCCTTTAAACCTGGTCTGCTGACAGGATGCATGCCCTGGCACTGGAAAGTCATCTCAGAATATGGACTTTGGGGCCAGCCAATGGAAGAGTTACAGAAGCAGAAGGGAAAATGGGTGCTTTAAACAAGCAGCTTTTGTGCTTTATTCCTGATGCAAAATAGGGGAATTACTACAGGAGTGAGCATGTCAAGGAATGTGACTAATTGTAAATGCTGTGTACTCAGAGCAAGGGCTGTGCAGGTTTATTCTCTGGACAATTCTATCAGTTTTTGAACAAAAAAGGTGTACTTTGCCAGACAGCCAGGCTAGGTGATGTACAGGCAGCTTTTTTACCTGTCTACTTGCTTGAATCTTCTGAGATACAAAGTTTGCGCTTGCAATGACACAGCCAGAAAAGCACCCTGAAAATATTTGGGACCACATTCAGCAACAACCAAGCAGAAGGACTTTTTTCACACTGCTTCAGAAACAGAAGGCCCATTACTGCTGTGCAGATTTAGCTTTTAAGTGAGTGCAATGGATCTAACAATTTGCGGTCTCAAGAAAAAAATCCTTTCAAGGTCATCTAAGTGAGACTTGTTATCTCCTGCAGAGGAAAGCAACATTAGTAATTACTGATGAAACCTGTGAGAGGCAATGCTACCATGAGTCAATGTGTTGGATTTTAGAAAGCGTTCATTTTAGGTGCATGATGGTGGAACAAAGAATAGTTTGGCTCAGCAGACATCTGAAAAGGCTGCCAGTTTCTAATGTCAGGAATATGATTAATGACACAGATAAACAAAATAAATGGAGTTGTTCAAAACTAACTCTAATGGAATCAAGAGCAGAATATGGAACACGCAAACCTACAAAAAAAAAAAAAAAAAAAAAAAAAAAAGAGGCCAAGTATTTTCCTTCTCCAGACAAACAGGAAGAAGTATCACAGAAACATTCAGTTCTTAGAATGTTTTCAGTGCTTATCCTTAAAGTCTATTTAATTATATGAAGTTTTCAAAGTATGTACAGCATGAAGCCGACTCTAACTAGATGAATACAAATCTGGGAAAGAGGTCCACTGAAACTAGCGGGTGGAAATTAGAGCAAAAAAATTGATGCAGACCATGGAGTTGTAGTTTCTCTCCTCACGCTGCCTCATGCTGCTTCACGAAGAAATGCTGTCCTTTGACTTCCAAGGTCATTTCAGAAGTACATTTAGCTCACTGAATATAAACTGTAACTTAGTTTCCCTGCTAATATGAAGGAGGACAAGACAAACCCTGTAGAGTAAGTGATCTCAGATGCTGGCTGGTACTGTTACTTGTATCTACAGTACAGACTTTTGCTTTGATTTTGTCACAGAGGCTCTATTTCTGGCAATGGCCATTAGCAAGATGCTCCCATAATCGTGAAACTAATGTTGTTTCACTGCAAAGTCGCACTATACTGCTGAACAGCATTATGCAAGTTCCACTTGTGGAACATTTTCTCTGATACTTCTGGTGGCTTAGATAGTAAAAACTGAAGTGTATGGGATATAAGACAAAGAGAAAACACCAAGTAAGCAGACCCAATTCCTCTTTCTGTAGGATGACTTTTGTTCTCCTTGAGCCCTTGCCAGTATATCAATATGGTTTCTTCTGAAGTTTTGAATGGGAGTTTTCAGGGAAAATCCCAGGTGCTGCAAGCAGTAACCCGAGTCAGTAGATGGCATGTTTTCCTCTGAGTCAGCCCTCTATCACACCTCCAGAGAGCCTGGAGGCAGAGCCCACAGCCTTGTCTTCCCACTGGTGCTGCCACAACACCCGACCACTTCCGACCACAGGAGCCAGGACCTGACTCACTCCCGCTGCTGGTGGGTGCATCTGTCCTATGAATATATTTTCCTGTGGATATACGAGATCTTAATGATGTGCCCTAGCAAAAGCTCTGATTCACCCATTGTGGTTTTGTTTGTGGAAAGATTTAGATGAAGTAGTAAATTAGAGATTGGTGAGTATTTTTCTATAGTGCCTACAACTGTTGTTTCAAGAGCATGGGGCAATGCCTTCCCATACTATTATTATGTTTTGCTGAATTGGCTTTTAAGAAAACAACTGCCAGTCAAGAATTTCCATCTATTATTTTGCTGAATACTTCCAGTTTCCTGGGTATTAGCAAAGGCAAAAGTTTTGGTCAAAGTTGAAAGAAATCACATGAGATCTGGTTACAACTAAGTCTTGGTATCTTGAAATAATTTCTCTCCTTTTGCATCTGTGCTTACACGTGTTTCATATATAGAACTGAAGAAATTTTCTAGACTTGTAGATCATTCCCAAACAAGAAACTAAGCATTCAGCATTCGTGACTGCAGTTATGATTTTCTGAAGCAAAAATGGTCCAGAGAATAGATCTTTCTTGAGTTTTAGGAGTGACATATAATGAACTTGGAAAAAAAATAGCATAAACAAAGAAAGATCCCGATTTCTGTAAGCATAGCATAAATAAATAAGTTGGAAAAAAGTTGTGGGCTATGCCATTCGATAAAAATGAAAACAATAAGTTAGAAACAAGGACCAGGACATATTTTGAATGGTAAGACCTGAGATGTGCTTAGAAAACTGCTTAAATTCAAGACTTCACTCAACAATTTAAAATTTGAAAACTGGAATATATCATTCTTGATTTCTGCTGGAACTGTCTGCTGCTGCTTCTTTTCACCTGCTGCATCTTTGACCTTCTATTAATGGAGAAGTAAGACATGGTTTGTAGAAAGGGAAAACAAATAAAAGGTATTCAGATGTTCAGAGTGAAGAAGACCAGAGTTCATTTGTTTCTTGTAACAGCACCAAGTCTAATAAAACGCGTTGCTTTCACTTACCAACCTTGTTTCAACTAGTGCGTGATTACTGTTCTCTGAATACCACAGTATATGCTCTGTTAGCATCTTAACCATTTCAGGCTTTAATTATTGTTAAAAATGAAGCTAAACTATCTCTAAAGGAGGAGAAATACATATTTTCTTTGATTGTACACCTTTTTTTTTCTGGCTGGTCTTGGCATATGCATGTGTTATTGAAGACTTAATGCCGGAGGTGGAGATAAATCTGAATTTTGTCACAGTGCCATGGAGGAATCAGTAAGGCAAGATGCTGAAATCAATACCACCCAGCAAGAGGCAGTTTACCATCTGACCAATATTTATGGAGGCACAGCCAGTTCTCCACCCTTCACATCTCTGTATGGGCACACAAATCACCTCCTGCTGAGGACAATCAACCCAGGTAATTGTCCTGGAGGAGAAGAATGAATTCCTCATTAGTCTGCAAGTGCTACAGAATTGCCTAAGATTCTGAGCTTTTCATTCTGGAGCTTCCATACAAGATATAAGTTGGGCTCAGATCTACATGTGTTATCCTGTGTGATACCCCTATTTATTTTAGTGAAAGGAGAAGCTAATGGAAACTGTAAGGTGACTGAGACAAAGCCCTGAAAAAAAGATGAAGTAGTACATGCAAGTCTTGTGCCCCCTGTGTTGTGATCAATGTACTTGTTGATGTTGAAATTGTAGGAAGAGATGGCCTTGGCTTGTTTATATAAGCTTCTTTCCTTACTGCTGTGAAGTACTCAACTGGCCGTATGGAGCCAGAAGCAATGACGTGAAAAGAAATGGAGATACCCTACTAATGAGGGAAAAGTTTCCTCTCAAGAGTCAGCACTTCCTCTAGGCAGGAAGGCCCTCTATGGAGTCTCTGGTAGTCTTTAGGTCAGCTGGCTGAAGGGAGACATCCAACCTATGTCATGTACTCAGACTCTTCCTTTCTTTGAAAAGGAAATTCAAGACAAGTGAACTCAAGGAGAGGTATTTTAAGAGAGGAAAAGCTGAGGCAGCATCCATGCATTAAGTAAAGATAAACTGTACCCATATCACTGTGTGTATCTACACCAAAGCTAATTTGCTGCTTTATGGAAAGCTTCCCAATTATCCACAGAACTGTTCAATGTACCTTATGCTTCTAGTGTTGTGATATCCAGTCTGAAAACTGACTTAATATGTGGGGTTGTGAATCAGAGACTGTAGATTGCGTAGCTGTGCAGAGTGATGCCTAATGCCTCTTCTGGAGGGCTTGAGAGAAATGCCTTTGTACAGTCCCTCGAGGTTTTGTGTTCTGAGACCTTCAGAGAACAGCGCGTGCTGATATCACTCTCTTGTCAGAGAGGAAATACACCCAATATTGGCCATAGCTGCTGCTACAAATCTATTTCATAAACCTGCTGTCACTAAACTGTGGGTTTGTTTTTTTTTTTTTAAGTAGAAGCAATCAATTTTCTGAGTGTTTAATCTTGGGAGATTTTTGTGGTCAATGTCATCTTATGGGGGCTGAGATTTCCCGGAAGTTATTACTGGAATGCTGCAGCTGCATTTTTAACTGTTGATGGGCTGGAAGCATTTAATTTTGTTGTCCCCCATTAGGTAGCTTTCATATGGCAGTGGATCACCAAGGTGCAGTAGAATCCTCTGACTTAAAGGAGACAGCAGAGCTCTGAATCTCTTTGCTTAAGTGCTTTGTTGGATTAAGATAATGCCTAATAACCTCTTGAAGAATTGTATCCTAGTTGCACTACCCAGATAATAAAAAGCAATTCAAGAAATTGAAAATTTCCACTCAGCATTAGCCTTTTAACCAACTTTGAATGGTTTCTATGCACAAATGTATTCAAGCATCATGAAAATATTACATGTTGTGGCATCAGGCCATAAACAGTAGTGCCATGAATGCATTAGCCATTAGTCACTGTGTTATCAGTTCATCGTTCTTTTTTTCTGAAGTCTTTAGTCATCCAACTGAGCAGCAAGGGTAGTTCAGTGACAATTATTTAAAGACGGGAAACCTACTGAAAACCAGCACCTGGACAAAGTGAACTAGTCTTGGGTTTCTTTCTTACTTTACTGCTAGATCACTGAAACAACAGCTCTGGTATTTCATTGTGTATATACAAATATAACTTTCTGCTCATTCTTGGCACCTGGAATAGAGCCTGGGGACGAGCAGGCTCCATTTATAACACATATCTCTAAGGGAATGTTATTGGTCTTGCTTTTTATAGGCTTTAATTCAGTACAGGTCTACAGAAACTGGATGATTCTTTACTGAACCAGGAGACATTGTTATCATTTAATTGCATCTCAGATTCTTACTTAGAAATCCAAAGCAGCAATATAAAAGAATGTGAAATGTCATAGAATTGATTGTAATTTAAAAGAAAGCCAAGCACTCTCTTGTACCAGTTCTTCTTACAGCCCCTTTCACATCTTCCATTTTTTAGTGAGCAAAACAGACTATCTTGTTTTAAGGGCTATTCATTTAGGGTTGTCGGCAAATCTGACAGCTAGAAAGTAAACTTGTATTTAATTAGAGGGGTGAATTCCAAAATGAATTAATTAAATTGAATTAAACTGCCCTGTGGACACTGTTAAATAAATCACTGTGGCTGCCAGTGCTTATTCCATTTTGATGAGTAAAAGCATCTAAGTGGGAGTTTAATTTAGTTTAACCAATCCACTTTAAAGGTTAATAAGGATTAGCTTTCCTGGGTCTCCTCATCTGTACTAGCATGCAGCCTCCTGGAGGCCAGCCCTTACTGTAGCAGTTCTGGGACAGTGCTGTAGTGACTCTGTTGTTGAGGGAATGCTCTTATGCTGCTCAGATCCTGCCCACTCCTTTCCAGAAGGGACGAAGTCTGAACCCAGTTATTTTCTAACCACTGCTACACACAGGTGGTGTCAGAGTGTTTTCGTGCAAGCAAGGAGGAGTGGCAAGAGCCATGCAGCTTGCCTGTGCTGGAGCACGATCAAGGCTCCCTGGGCAGCCTAACAGGAGCAGAGGGTGAGCTGTAAAGCCCTTCCAAGAATGAGTTTCAGTAAGCCATGAGGCATCATGGAAGAATGAAAGGGAGTTTCAAATCAGCCTCACTTTAAATAAAAAACATACTTTGGCAACACTACTTGAAATGAAAGCTGACGTGCTTGACCATCATATTGACATGTTCATCAAACCACTTGACAGACTGCAAATATCCATGCAGAGTCAGTGCCAGACATCAGCACTGCCAACCAGATGTGGAGCAGACCAAAACTGGGTCTGTTTGCTTCCCCAGCAGGGGTGGGGATAAGCTGCTGCTGCTGTAGTGGGACCATGGTCCATCAGGAGTGCCCCAGCACTGAGATCCCAGCATCTCATCTACTTGTGAGGTGTTTCAGGGGGTGGTTTACTCTGTCTCTTTCAGAATGGGAATTTGGCCTTCGAAAAAAACAGTAATGAGAGGGCTGAAGTGGGAGCACGAGTGGTTTTATAGTGGGGAGTGGCATTCTGAAATACCAATCCTCTGCAAATATTTATTATCACAGAAAAGTGTGAAGCCGTGAAGCTGAGTGTGTGTTTGCAGGATGTGAGTGCTCCAGCACATTCCTTGATCAGATGTCTGTACCTCAGGGAAATGGGCTCCGAGCAAGATTTTACACAATACCAGTTCAAAAGACTTCTATAAGAGCCTCTTCAGACTTGTTTTAGTTGAAGAATATTTGTGCCAATAAATTCACTTGTGAAGAGATTGCCAGGAAGAAAAAGCTATGGCGAGTCCAGTCCCAAGCAGCCTGAAAATCTGCTACGTATGTATTTATATAATGTCTGCATGCAGGTGCCAAGACATAGCTCAGGGAAACAGCACAGGGATAATGGACTTGATTACCACAAACGCTGCAAGCAAACATGCTTTAAAATCATGCTTAGGAGAAAGTTTACAAAGGCCCCATTTTTCACCACATTTTCTAAATGTAGCAGATTCTGAGGACTGAGCACCCGATGCGGATCACCAGGTATCCCAGAATGTGTTGTTAATCACCAGCTCCACTCAGACGGCTCTGAGCAATGCTGAAATGCTGTGAGACATTCTTCAGTGGCCCAGTTAAAGTAAAACAGAGGCTGATCTCAGAACAAAGGGCCTGTCAAGATGCAATAATTTCTTGAGGACACAGTAATTCAGTCTGCTTAATTCTTGGGCAGCAAATGGTGTGTGACTATGTCATCCAGCCCCAGCTAACACATGCACCAAACCAGGGCTGCGGGAGGTGGCACTGCCAGCCAAGCAGGCAGCTACTCCAATGGTGCAGTTCTCATGTCCACGGCTCTCTGCATCCACTTTGTGTGAGAGCTGAACCATGGTAGGTCAGCTGCTTTCTTTGTATGTTGTTTGAGAGAAAATAAGATGGGTTTGAAAAGTAGAGTGAATGGGAACAAGCTAAAGAGACAGGAAAAAAGAACTCAAAATGCTGATTCTGAGGGAAAAAGCAAACCTTCTCATGAACACTGATTTTGTGATTAGTGAAAGGAGTGCAAATAGTGTTCTGCAAATACTAGTAAGCACTGCAATTCCAGTGATGGAATTGATCATAAGAATATATTCCACTGAATCATAGAATCATAGAATCATTTCAGTTGGAAGGGACCCTTAAAGGCCATTACAGCCAACTCCCCTGCAATGAACAGGAACATCCACAACTCAGTCAGGTTGCTTGGAGCCCCATCCAGCCTGACTTCAAGTGCCTCCAGGGACAGAGTATCCACCACCTCCCTGGGCAACCTGTTTCAGTGCCTCACTTTTTCTAATGGATCAAAAATACCTTCCTCACCACAGATTTATCTCAGCACTCACTTAGGGAGAGGGAAGTTTGAACCAATGTGTAAGAACTGAGTTGGAGAACTGTGGTCAGTAAGCTGCAGACTTGTTCCTGGGCCACCAAGGGTTGGGTGACATGTGGCATAGAGTCAGAGAAAGGGAGTGATGTTCCAGTGTGATTGCAGAGGGCTTTGCTCTCTTACAGATTTTCTGTGTGACACTGAGTGCTCTCTGTCTCACCATCTCACTCTCAGCTGCTTGTTTGCTTAGACTGAAAATTCTCCTATGGATCTGTATCTTTACTCTGTCAACCTCTTTCTTAAATTTATTTTGCTAGGAATCCTTTGGTTTTGATTAACTTTGAGTTTGCATAATAAGAGAGACTGAATTTTAGTCTGGATGTAAGGAAAATGTTTTTTGTGATAAGGGTAGTCAGGCACTGGAACAGGTTGCCAAGAGATGTGACAGGTGCCCCATCCTTGGAGACTAAGCAATGTGACTGAACTGTAGGTGCCCCTGTTCACTGCAGGCACTTCAGGGAGTTGGACTGGATGGCTACAGTGGAAATGCTAAATCATGGCTTGAAGCAGATGTTGGTAAGGCATGGCCAACCCAGAGGACCTGATGTGCATTCAGTGCACCTGAGTTACTGGAAGGGGTGAAGCCAGGATCCATCCCTTCCCAGACCTCGTTTAAGAGTTGGTAGTGAAGAATGGAGCATTTTGTCTGGAGATCTCTGCTTACTAAGGGATCTTGTGGGCTTTCCTGAAGTATGCAAATTCTTTTCCATTTTTCCACATCTACTGCTATTACACCCTAGCAGGCCATCCCTCACCTTAGTCCAAGACCTTGCTGCTATGCTTTCTTGCAACGGTGGCCTTTAAGGGTACCTTCCAGCTCAGGTGATTTTATGACTACCCAAGTGGGAACAAAAGGAGTGAGATTTTTGGGCTGCAGCTGTTGTTCTTCTTTGACCTTTTAGCAGAATTGTTTTGCCCTGTCCCAGAAGAAAAGCAACTATACATCCATCAGTCATAAATTTCTAGAATAAAGTGTGATGCACCCACTCTGCAGGCAGCACGTGGATTCAGGAGCCAGTGCAGAAGCAGCAGTGTTACTGCAGATCTAGAATTGCTCTTTGATGAGCTTCCAGGTGGACAGCTTGCACATCAGGCCCAAATCACAGGAAACAGCAGTTTTTTTCAGCCTGTGTGGGCTGCCCCGAGGAAGTGTTCCATGGTAATTCATAGAGGATTATAAAATATTGCCCAAAACTCTGCATGTGGTGTGTGACTAAGGGCCAGAGTGAATCAAATTTGCCCTATCTGAAAGCTGCTGGGTTTCTTCTTGCCCTTGAAATTATGGCCTCAGACCAGCTGCGAAGAAACATAACAATGCTTTTAATTTCTTATGCAGTGTAATAAAGGGACAGAGTGTGAGCAAATGTAATAGTGGAATGAAATGAAGTCCTGATGCAATGCTCTGCTCCTGCAGCCCTCTGGACTCTACCAAAGAGCTCTTTTATACTACAGCTCTTTGAGGGCTTATGGAGAAACATTTTAAAGAGGAAGCACTATTCCCTCACGTATAGTCTGTCTGTATACAGAGGTGGGGGCTGAATTTTTGAAGTTAAAATGGGTCGCTCACCTTCTCATTTTCAGTGGAAGTGAGATGGCAGATTACACACTTCCCTTTGCACCCAACGCATCTTATCTACACCTTTTGTATTTTAAAAGCCTGACCCTGGGCCTTTCCATGCTGTTTAGACATACTTTGCTAAAGATAAAAATAGCACGCAGAAACTATTTCTGTCACTTGCAAAGCAGTTCTAGCATTTTTCTGCCTGAATCCTCAGGCATGTGTTCCTTTCTTTCATTCTTCACTCCTTCCTATTGCACAGGATCCACACTGTTAAGTCCATATTTTTGCAACTGCATTTTTCTTCCTTTCAGATTACCCTTATCTGTTGTACCAAAAAGATCCCTTTAGCTGCCTTCTCCAGTCTTTCACTCTCATCTCAGTGGGCATATTTGCATAAATGTTTCTTTGGTGCTGTAGGAATCATTACAAAGGCATTGGTTTGCAGAGGCCAGACGATTAGTTTCAAAATTTATAGCAGATTTTACACTTCTTTGTAAATGTGTCAACAGCATCATTCACACTGCACCATTTTATATACTTAAGATGGTTAAGTGATGGAAAGTCAGTCTTCAGCAAAGGTGTTTATTTCTCTTTGTATTAGAGGCATACTGTATTAAAATATATTAAAAATGAAAATACAGCAGTATGCACATTTGCATATACTTGATATGCATATTTGCATGAACTGTTCTAAGGTTCTCTTAGTCACATAATATCTCTCAAAAGAAAACCCTGCTACTAATATACAAAATGATTAGTATTGACTATAAAAAGCATGTAGTGAGAAACTTGATTAGAAAAAATAATACAAAATAAAGATACTTCAAAGCTATAAAATGACAAGAAATACACTATTCCAAATTGCAAGATGAAACTTTACTCCTTTTCTTTAGCTTTATATCCTACTCTTTTCCTGTAAATTACAAGCAGTTAACGGTAATGTTTCCTGTGTCCTTAATTCATTATCTCATCATATCATATCCAATAGGGAATATTTACCACCTACTTCAGTAAATCTCTTTTTGAGCATAGCATAATGAAGACAACAGGGCAAGCTGCTTGCATAGGCAGGTTAAAGTCAAGCTCGGAGGTAGGGGAGGTCATAATGCCCTTTCTTTTCTCCTGTTGAAACTTCTCTGGGGATGCTGCTTTAAAAATAGTCAAGGAAGAGGAAAATTGAGTGCTTTATAGCACGTTTTAAAACAAAATATTTAGTATGGAATGACAATATTAAAACACGAATCCATTTTTAAATGCAAAAACAAAATGAAACATCTGGTTTGACTTAACGCCATTGAATTCTGGCATTTGGAAATTTAAAGATTTTGACTTTTGGATTCCCATGCTTTTTTAGAAAAACAGGCTCCCCCTTTTTCCTCCCCCAACTCTGAAAACTCAAATCTGGAAAATATTTAAAGCCACATGAAAATATTCTCTTTTTCCCTTGCTTCCTTCCCACCCCCATTTTCCTGCTGCTTTCTAACCATTTCCAGTTGCCAGGAAGATGTGCTGCTAGGCAGAATGGGAAGAAAAAACACTTTATGAAATAAATCCAAAAGAATATGCAGGTGTTTGGGCTGTATGTAGCTATAAGAGACATTTTCTCTCATCTTCACATGTCCTGTAGAGATGCAACCTGAAACAAAACTCTTCAAGGCTTGTGTTTCTTTCTCTGGTGTATGTTGGTTAAAATGCAACTCTGAGCTGATCCTCTTCATAGCTGGATGAACTGAGAAATGTTACTGCTGCCTGGGGGGACTGTGTGGTGTGGTAACTAAATCTGTGAATTGGGAATCATCCTCTTCAAATAGGAACAGCAATATTTCTCTTCCTTCGTAGAGTACTTTGAGATTCACAGAGGAAACAGAGATGTGAGCATGATTACAGGATATATTTGCTTTGCAATTACTGACACTTACTGTACAAATAGTTTAATGCCTTTGTAACTGGGTGCAAAGAAAAATTGCAACAGCATAGTGCTATGGTTGTTTTGCTTTTTTCTTCCCGAAGTGTGACTGTTTCTGAAGAAGTTCTATCACTGTTCCCCATTTGCTATGTTTTTCTGCCTGTCAAGCTGAAATATTTTCCTTCCAACTCTCTTGGCTTTCATTTGTTTTGTTTGTTCACCTGAGTACGTTTGGTTTGCTGGGTATTGCAATAGACACAGATGCATCACAGACGTGAAGGTGCCAGCAGCCTCTGGGTGATTCTGACACCACCAACCTACACAGACTAAGCACAGAGGGGATCAGAACCTATCATGCCTGCTTCTG
Organism: Excalfactoria chinensis; assembly: GCF_039878825.1. NCBI lineage: Eukaryota > Metazoa > Chordata > Aves > Galliformes > Phasianidae > Excalfactoria > Excalfactoria chinensis. The sequence goes on from NC_092827.1 coordinate 83,067,174, forward strand.
AAATGCTCCGACAGGATTTTGAAGTGAGTTTGGTTAAAATGCAGAACAGGATACAGCTTTCTTTCATAATCACCTCATTCCATAAAAGACTGATCACTTGTTTATGAGTATGTGGTTTTGATTCTTCATAGTTCTCTGGTTATCTTCTTAGTCTCTCTAAGCCAGGAATCCTGTTGCCATTTGCTTATGCCAGCATCGGAACTCTTAACATGCCTTTTGTGGGATCTGGATGGACGCTATCTCCCATTTAGGTCTGTCATTTCTGTATCTCAAGAAGTTTCCTTTGAGTATCACTGAAGCTGAATGACTGGTAAGTCAAAGGGAATCACAGTGCTGTCTGAAGTACTTTAAGGCAATTTCTAGCTGAGATTGCTGTCTGTTCATTTTGGCCAAAGAAATTGCCAACTCTTCCAGGAAAGAGCTCACTCTCTGTAGCCACAGAGTAAATGTAAATCTATGTTGCATTTAACATTTCCTGTTGAGCAAAGACCCTGAAAAGTTAGACTCTTACTTTGCTTCTCGGTCATTACCATGTGGGTCTTCATATTACATATAGTATTCTAGAAAATGAGGACAAAATGCTTGGAGAGCATTTCATAGTAATGTTCCTGGACTCTCTGTTTGTCTTTAACTGTACTTGGAGATACTAATCATAATTATGCTTCAAACTCAAAATTATCACTCTGTGCCACCAACAGTCTTGTGACTGGTGGATTGCAGAGAGGCATTAATCATATTTTCTTTCCTTTATGTAATCCACAGGGCTGAAAGAGGAAATGCGAGACATGTGAGGCTATCAGTGATAGCCTGAGCTCCCTCCCAAAAAGTTGTTTCTTTGCTTTACTTTTGTGCAGACTTCATGGTTAGTTTCCACTGGAGTGGTGTTTCAGAGTTGTTTCTCATTCAAAGTAAGTTTATTGTGCTGTGACAGCCATTCATTAGCTGTCTAAGACAGACTGCTATACTAATGGCTGTGTTGTTCCAGGAAAGCTCGTGTCTTACAGGTCAATTCAGTGAACCAGGATTCAGTCTTCTATTGTATGAGTATTCATAACAGTGTGGACTTTACAAAGGCACTCAAAAGAAAAGCTGCACCCTGATAAATGTTAAACAGGTAATAGAGTGGAAATGGTCATTTTTCTCTGCAAGTTATTGGCAGGTAGTAACAATTTGTATTGGTCGCAGCTGTCCTTTGAATGTTGAAATGTTGCCTGATGCTGGATGACACCAGTTTCTAAAGCAGGAGTGTCAATCTACTTTACCATTTAATACTTCTAAATATATTAAAAATATATATAAACTATCTCACACATTCTGTTCACTGAAATCACTGTGTTTCAGTGAGCGAAGGAGGTCAGGATTTTGCCTACAGTCATGACTTACCTCCAGAAATCACTTATTGTGAGTGTCAGTAAAGGCTGGAATGGCTCTATGTTTGATAAGTTCTTATATAGGTATGTTCCAGCTTGAACAGAGAACAAAACCTGAAAATACTATGGCAAAAACACATCTCCTGATCTGAAAAGGTAATTCTGCTGGATTGGTAGCCTAATGAGGAATAAAGTAGAGCACTTTTTCATGTTCTAATTTATAGTGCGTTAAATGTGGTAGGTCTACTCTGCAGAGATAAATGTTTATTTTCAAGACAACTATAACTGACAGAATTTGAAAAAAAAAAAAGATTCTGATTTTAGGTATGAACTCAAATATATGGCACCCTCAAAATCTTACTACAGTCAGGTAGACACCAGTTGTGGAAATGAGAGTAACAGTGCTTGGTGAACTGAACATAACCTGTTCAATTAACAGACAATGGTTTACACCCATCTTCAAAGCAGTTGAGAATTTGCTTTGTAAAAAATTAGAAGTGATTATTTAAAAAAAAATAAAAATGTGGAGGGCCTGTACTTTCTATTCAAAGGGCTTTTAAAGTCTGAGTGCTTGAAATCTTGAAAAGCCAAGGCTGGAATCTCAGGTATTCTTTCTTGTGCCACTGCTGTGTTTGAAAATATGAGCTCCCAGGCTGTGTGAGCAACTGGCTGTTTCTCTGTCTGGTTGCACTACAATTTCCCCGTTACAGTTTTTTCTTTGTGTGTGCACTAAAACTTTAAATGATTTCTCTCTAATCAAATATGCAACTTACTTTTAAAATAACTAATTCTAGGTCATTTTTCTTTGTTAGGCATGTATCAGATAGCTACAGAACCACTGTTTCAATGAAGAAACTAAAAAATGAATAACCACTGAAATAAAGTCCAAGTTATTATCAGGTCTAAACAAATCTGTTGAATACCTCAGTTTCAGAAATATCAACTTTAAAGACTTAATCAAGCACACATTTGTTTGCTTTTACTCTCATTATCAGCTCTGTGTCAGTCACTGAATGGAACTGCTCCTTGCAGTGAAATCAGGCGGTCCTTCAGGGACTTGCAGGAGCCTGTAGGATCAGAGTCTTGAATGCGAGGTGTTATATTTGGTTTCAAGGAGAGCCACGTGAATAAACTGTAACCACCTAAGCAGTTAATTTGCTTCCTTTGGCATGCAGGCAAAAGCCTAGGTGTTTCATAGTTCTTGATTATTGAGCTTTTGTCAGTTTGGTGGAGTGGATGATCTGTAATGATGCTGTTATACCTGGGGTACATGATGTACATGGGTGTATAAGAATATGGGACATGCCTGCACAGCCTGCTGGCTGGGACATACAACTTGTATTAATTTTAGACTCACTGTATGGAGTAACTCTTTAAGTTTATGATCAAAACCCAATCCCAAGTAAAAAATAAAATCAAGAGAGACAAGGCAAACTTCACCTACCCATGGTTCTGTTTTTTACTACTCACAGGCAAAAACTACTATGTAATGAACAGTGCAGTGGGTGAGCAGAATGAGAGACAAAAAGAACTTCACAGCTATAATCAAGAATTAAAAAACTAATCCTCAAGTGAGATTTCACAAGTGAGCACTGACTTTTTACATACCCATGCAGTAAATCCTTATGCAGCTATATGAACACGTTTTTTACACTTTCTACAATAGAAATGGGAATTAAATCACTTTGGAAAGCAATTTATGGAGTTTTGTGAATGTCAGCATCGAAGATCCTTGCTGTTCCTGTGCTTGACCAAAAAAATCAGCATCGGCAATGCCTGAATAGAAGCAACACAGGAAATTAAGAAAATCCTGCTGAAATCTTTTCAGAGTATATTACTTAAGCTGTGAATCAGACGAGGAACTTGTCTAAACAGATTAAATTCAACAGTATACACTTTGTACAAAGTCATTATGATGTACATGTACCGTACCACAGCCAAAGTGTTTTTGTTCTTTGAAAGGCTCTATTAGAGGTAAAAATCTGTAGAGACAAGTTGGTTAGCAGCTTGATTAGTGCTCAGGAGACTGCAAGCACTGCAGACTGCTGTTACTGACCTATGAATGCCACACTCTGCTGCATTTGCTGGTGAAAGACACAGCCTCTTGTCAAAACATCTCATCAGAAAGGAGAAAGTTCTTGCTTGCTTCTTCTTTTGATGGAGATTTGGATGATTCAAACTCCAGACATTTGAAGAAAATAAAAATGTTTGAATGCCTGATGAATGAGTCACAATGTAATTTTGGATCTGTCTGTTGGCATTACAAAGTATCCATTGTAGAGAAGGATTTCCTGATCTTAAAAATGCTACCGAACTGTTGGCTTATAACAGCAATTTTTTTTTTGCAAAATCTCTGCCATTAAAAATGTCCTTTTTAAGCTTTCCATTTGAGGCACACCTTGTTTTTCTGTCAGGCATTCTCAGGAGAATTTACTCTGCATTTTTACTGTTGGAAGTACTTACTGTCAGGCAGCTCCGCAAAGAGAAAGAAGCAACAACTAGCTTCTCATGGAGTGCAGGCAGAATGATTTGGAACTTGCCACCTGGAGATCATTACTCCTAAGCTCTTGAATTTCTGACTTAAATTCACTCTCAAATAGGTCTTCTTTAAACTCAGGGGTTTTGTTTTTACGGTAGTCTACATTTCTTACTTTTAAAATAAAAGAATAGATGAAAAAGTAGAATGCTCACCTATTAATGAAGGCATTGTAAAACTAATGAAAGAAAGCAACTATAATCAAGTAGCTCGAGCAAAAATTCATGAATTGTTGCCCATATACTCTAACACAAATGAAAAACAGCAGGGAATTTGGTGTCCCTTTTCAAACTGCTGCTCAGTGTGTCCTGCTGTTATCTTGCACTTCATTTTTACACTTAGCATCAATTTATTTATGCATACGTGTATTTTAATTCTGACACTGATGTTTGCTATGTTCAAAGCAGTAGCACAGTATGTCACTCTTGTCTGTTTTTCATTCTTAAGAGAGGACAGGGAAAAAGGAGGAAAAAAAAAGATCTGTTTGGCTTTTCCATCGTAAAATAATTGATGTCTACTCATATAAATTGAATTATACCCCACCTTCCAGCTTTACTGCTTTAAAAGACATTGAAGCTAATATGTAATGTTTGCATAACATTTTAAATGTTAGCTGCACTTGATTTCTGTGATTAGTTCAAGCTCGTGATGCTGTTTTTCTTTTTATGCTTATAACAAATGTAAATATTTTGTTTAGACTGTAATATCTGCCTTCATACATTTAGCATCATAACTATTTCACTTATTTATGATATAGAAAATAAACCTCTTGGGGTTAAAGGTTGGATTTTGGGGAAACTTAAGCAATATTTGAATTTGTTGATGTCAGCAGAAATTTGCTCCCTCCCTGAAGTAGCTCAGATGGCTGGATATTGCTTGTTGAGGGAAAAAAATACCAAAGAGTACCTGAACCTTACAATGCCATCACAGTTAATCATACTTACTAAGTAACTAGATATTCTATCTGAGTATTTCCAAGTTTGGACTAATTTCTAGTTCAAGACTACTGACATGAGTGGTTTTGTATGATCCATAGCACAGTCATCACTCGTAAACACATCCACGGACTGCTTTTTCAAATACATAAAGGACAATGATCAAGTTGAGATATTAAGTTTATTTTAAAACAAACATTCAGTTTTAAAAAAAGTGTGTCATGAACTCGGGAATTTTAATAAGGGTCAATGCTGTCATTTCATTACAAAATGAATTGGTAAGAAAAAATGGAGAAATGTTTCTTCTTGACATGAATTCAGTATATACTGCATTCATCCATGAAAAGAGTTTGAAAATGTTATTACCTCTCCTTTATACATCAAAGGAAGAATATTCAAGCAAGCTTCTCTTTAAATCAGTGGAAACATGACACAAAAGGATTTCATTTTTTCCTCCCCAAATAATTATAATTCTGAGCATCTTAAGGGCTTGGAAAAACCGTAGCAATTCTTCAGAAAGGAGGACTTTTTTAAATAGGGCAAAAGGGAAAATAACCTTTATCCAAGCTCAGTGAAATTCTATACCTAGAGCAGCCTTTTCTTCACTTTATCTTTTAACACTCCCAGTAGTGCTGGCAGCTCCTAGGGATGGGAGCAGTCTTTGTTAGGAAAGCAACATGGTTCATGAGTGCTACCAGGCAGGCTGCTGGGACTGAACACATCCCAGTGTCAGCCAGGTTTGCTTAATGATCTCTACTTGGGACTGCTTTGACTGTGAATACATGATCATGCTCATTTGATGAGGAGCAGGCACGTAAACTGGTGATGGTACTGAATAAAGCCATCCCAGGGAAGAACAAGTGTAGGTAATCTCAGGTGTACACTGGGGACACCATGCAGAGTCTATCAGCTCTAAGACCTGCCTATAGCTGCCTCCTCCCTCAGCAAGAGGCAGAAGGCATCAACCAGAAAAATACCGAGTCAGAAGGCCTTCAGAAGGCGGTGATGTGTCCACCCCCTGCAGATGCTGGGAGGTTTGGTGGAGCTTGGGAACATTTTTCATGGAGTAGACCCTACTCAGTGAACATGCCACTTCTAAGTGACCTGAGGAAGCCCAGATCAAATTCTTCACATTTCCCAGAGGTTCTCAGATGATATTTCATGGTGAACTGTTGAAAGCAATGGGGCAACTTGATCACAAACAGTTTGTCTTAACCACAGGCATAGAGATGCAAGGGCAAAGGTCATTCAGCAGGATCAGATTTGGTACTGCACAAGAAGTTGCTGAGATTGAAACTGTGAGTTTATACTTAGCTGTGGAGAAATAATGGCACACACACACACACACACACACACACACACAAAGCAGTGTAGGTTTTCTGTATGTCAAAGGTAAAATACAAAACTTTAAAGATACCCTATCTTTAAGAGCTTAATGAATGGTGACAGAGCCCATGAGGCTCAGGAGGCCTGTGGTGGGCAGGCCTCTGTCTGGGCCAAGCAGCCCCTGCATGCACTGAGGCAGTCTAGAAAACCTATCCATATGCATGGCTCAGGTATAACGTTACTGAACAACATGTACAGTATTTTGTGCCTGTAAAAGTCAGAACAACAGAATTAACTATGGGGCAGTTGTGCACAGCTTATGTTTCCTGGTGATATTTGCATTGGCAATGCTGTTTGGAATCCAGAGTGTTTTAGTCAGAGTGTTTACCCTTCCACCTATAAAAAAGTAGCCATTAGATTTGTTTCCACTGAAGGTGGAATACGATATTTTACGCTCCAGCCTTTTAAACAGCCTTTTCCTTATTTATCTTTTTTCTTTCCCATCTTTTTTAAGCAATTTTCCCATCTTTTTTAAGCAATTTCCTCTAAATTTTTTTTTTTTTCCTTTGTTGTTTTTTTTTCCTCGGAACTTTTCTTTCATATTCTTCTTTTCCACCGCATACTTTTGCTAAAGCTTCATTTACTTTTCTGCATTTCAATTTGCTTTCCTTACCTGGGGCATAATAATGTGCTCTTGCCAAACCTTGTAAAGTTGTCTATATATTTGTTCACGTAAAGATTATCTGCCTTTATATTATTTCATTTTTGATTCCATTATAATAATCAGATAACTGTAATCTGCATTAAATTAATATCAGAAAGAAGAGTGAACCACTAAAATTTGAAAATGATATATATATTAACATTTGTTTACCATATTATTTCTGGGTTATGGCTGTTTACTTTTCTAATGACAAAACCACAGCTGTCATTTCTTTTCAGTCCTAGTGATAATTACTGAAGGAGCAGGAAAAAGAAACAGCAGTTGTTGTCAGCAGGTATTTCAAATTCCTAACAAGAGATCTGGAAACACTTCCCCCATTTTAGAATTTTTTATTGTTGTACTGGTGGATGGAGAATAACTGACATATGTGGGCTCTTTCTCCATTCAGAATATGTGAAATGCATGATTTTTCAATGTCAGATAAGCTGTTGTGCAGATGAACCTAAAGCTGATATCCTCATTTTTTCTAGCATTCCAAGCACCTTCCTTTCCAGGCAGCAATATTACCTTGGTTCCTGAGATGAGCATCTTCCATCCTGCAAAAATAAAGGTTTTGTGAGTTGCTTGATGGATACTGAAGCATTCCAGTGGTGATATAGTAAAAATGCTGCTAATTAATATACTGTGATGAACACTAGTATTTCCATATTAATTATAACAAAATAATAGGTTTCTGGGCCTTAGCATTGCTCCTGTGATATGAGCTCTATTCTGTATCCCTTGGGGTTTCTTTAGTTAAGATACACATTCAGGGCTGCACATCATATAAGCTATTCAAAGACTTTTTTTTCCATGCTCAAAGGAGAAAAAAAGGTACATTCAGTATGAAAAAAGTACGTTCCTACCAGTATTGTTACATTTTGTTATTGTGGCAGATAATAGCAAAGGAGCAGTCTGACAAAATGACATCTGACATGGAAGTGTGCGTATGGAGTGATGGTGTATCACTGAATTCCTCCACGTGGAAAAAGTGGCACCCATTGACATTCATCCATACTTGCTGAACATTTATGGAGACCTAAGAGAGGATATGAGCCCAGTAAGGTGGCAGATAGTGTGTTTCAGTAGTGGTGATATCAACAGTGGGTCACTCCTACTATTGCAGACTGATACAAGTGAGGAATGCAGGCTCTTGTTCATCACTGATTAAAATGCATAGCTAGTGGTAGTGACTGTGTTGAAGAATAGTGTTTCATAGCTGACAATTTCCTCCATTAAATAGCGTAATTATGCTCTTTGTTGTAGTTTCCATAGAAAATAAAAATAGAAGTAACATCTCTAATCTGCTGAGTGGGCTTCCACCTTTTAGCTAATGCTATTGGGTGCATCACTGTGTCCTTGTGAGTCCTGCGTACCATCACTTGCCCCATGTTTTTTGTCTTCAGTTGGGCTGGTCCCAAGTGATGCTCATTGATTTGATACTCTCTTCACAAGTATTTTATTTCTCTTTGCTGTTATTCAATGTTCAGTATTGCTGCTATTGCAATTTTATGACAGAAAATACTGATTGGCTGTGCTTGAACACCCTTTCTTCCCTATGTCAAGTTTATTAGCAATGGTCTGTGAGGGGAATTATTTGATTAAGTACTGATACAGGTACTTCAGTATACTTTAGAAGTAAATTACTGAGAAGGAGAAGACAACAGATGTTTGCTCATTCTGCATATAATTCCTACAAAACTAGGCCTTGTAGCTCCTACAAAACCTGACTTTTCCTTATGTTTTATAGCAACACTGCACTATCTCACATCCAGTTCCCAACTGAAGAGTTGCGCATACAAGGCAAAAACATTTGGGTTCTTGCCCTAACTTCTGCCAGAGATGTGCACAATATTTTCTATGAATCAGAAACATTGAAGAAGAATGAAGTGTGTGCTTCCCTCCAACAATTCTACCAAACTGCATTGTTAGAGTGAAGACTCAGTGGGTATCCCTGATAACTAAACTGTCCCTCCTGAAGGAAATAAAACAAAACAAAACATTGTTGAGAAGGAGAGGAAGGGCAGAAGAGGCTGTTATGTAATTTTTTAAAGTAAATTAGTGAGCAACGTAGGGTGAGCTGATGTACAGCCTAATGCCTCAGTGTGAACCACACTTCTAATTCCTAAACATTGCATCTTTTCTTCACCTTAGGGGAACTCAGAATGCTCTTGAGCGTGATTTCCAAGATGTTGTTAATCAAGGGAAAAGAAACTGTTCCTTGGATTGTACCCTCTGCTGCAATGTACTTAGAGTAAGTGGTGTATTGAGTTTACAGTAAGCATTCTGACAGTCCAAAAAGATGAATCAATCAGTCATTCTGCTTTAGGTCAGGTTCTAGAGTGGGAAAACACACAATCTGTTTTCATGATCTGGGGCTATGTGCTTATGCACTGTCCACATGTTACAAGAACCATCGTGGACTTCATTTTCCAAGGCACTCTTCCAAAGCACAGAATGAATTTCATTTGGGAAAATCACTGCATGATTTTCAATGATGTGGTTCAGGTTAGCCTCCTAAAGCTTCTCATTATTAAATCTACAATGTGACAAAGATTATTTCTCTGACTATTTCTCTCCAGACTATATGGTTTTCTCTGCTTTACCCATATCCCTTGATTAATAAAACCAGAGAAAAGGGATTTATGAAACTAATTATTACAGTAACCCATGAGAATAAGATGCCACACTTCCATGGCACAGAACATGAAGTGCAGCTGTCTTCTTGTTTCAGTTCAGTCCCTGTGCTGCTACAGATTCGAGACTGTCTTGTGTCCATTTCAATGTGTGCAGGATGAAACAGTTTTATAACCAGACATCTACCCTTAGGTTATCTATCAAAGTAACTTCAAAGGATACGAGCAATGAGAGATCCAGTTATACCCAGTAAAGCTGGATTTTGCATCTCATTCTTGTTTATGGGAAAAGACATGGGGCAGTTTTAAATCTATTGAAATAATTGGCAAAGTTGCCAGCCAATTACAGATACTGCTGCTTATATACCCAGGTAGCCATGTTGTCAGCCTCAGTTTTGTTGCAGAGTTGTAGTGTGCATAACTTCATCTGGAGCACCACATCAGGTGTATATTCAGTAAAGATGAAAAAAAAATATTGCACTATAGAATGTATGTTTATGAATGTGTATTTTGAATTTGCTGTGCCTACATGGCAGCATGCTGTGTGCTAGTAAGGTAGCAAGGGAATTATTTACCCACTGCTTGATTACAGAAGTCTGTGTAAATACACGTATATCTGACACAGCTTGAGTTGTAGGATTTAGTTAATACCACAATGACTAATGTTTATAAAAAACAAAGCTGTTTTATTTTTTTCTCTCTGCCGAATATGAAACCTAGAAACCTGTTGCATGCTTCAGTTCATGGTATTCTAGTTAAACTGTCAACATGAAGCATATTTTCCAGACGTGAGAACATAAAGCGAGCTGTAAAATATACTAGAGTACATTTTATGTAATCTTGGTGTGTTCCCTCAAGCAGAATGCAGCTGCTTATCTCTATCACCTGTGCAACTAAAGACCTCATTAACATCAGAGCAATTTGAAAGTTAAAAACAAACAAACAAAAAAGCCTGAAACTCAAGAACTTGATGTGTTGATCCATTTCAAAACCCAGACAAGCAAGGTTGAGATGATATAAATCATTCAAAAATCATTCAAGGCTTTTTAGGGGCCTTGTTTGGAGTTTTGACCTGGTCAGGATTTTGCAGAGTAATACAGTCACAGATATACAGAACCAGCTTTAGCAATGCATTTTCTGCCCACCAGTTCTGGTAAAATAACATAAACACTGTTGATATAAGTGAAATATCTGAAATATTATAATGTAGTCAGCAGCAAGTCCAGGACAGCCTTCAACACTATTTACTTGTACACTGTATTTGTGCTGTGTTTTCCTTATGGAATAGGCTAACCCTTCACATGGTGTGAGTGGATACGGTTCCTTTTGCAACATTCATTGAGATATCACCCTAAAATACAAATTCTCCAAGTTTTGGTATTTAAATTTTACTTAGCAGGTGGAAACAAAACAAACAAAAAACATGAAAAATAAATTGACACAATTTTCCCATGTTCTAATATACCATTTTAATAACAACAACAAAAAAAGAAGAGTATTTAAGATACTACTATCCAGCATTATACAGGGTTTTCATCTCTTTCACAGCTTTCCTTATGGGGACTCATCTATATTTCTGTTCTTCTTATCAAAGGCTGAAGCTGGCAACACTGTGGATGGGAGAGATAACATTCATTACCTCATCTCTGTCACTTAACAGAGAAGGCATGCTGCACCAAGCAGTAACCATGGGAGACAGGGATGGAGGGGAGGACAACAGCACTAGTTTTCCATCCTAAGAAAAGCTACACCTGGTAAAGAAGTACGGTCTAGCTATGGCTCCTAGAAAGGAGTATTGCAGATCATTTTGTCTTTGAATCACTTATTTGTCTACATAGAAAATAAAACAATGCTTCCAAATATCTCAACTATAGACTTTTCTGAGTATTTCCCCTTGAACAAAAAATATAGATTTTCAACTCAATTCATATAGATGTTAATATTTTGATAATACATCTTGCACAAAAAAAGTGGAAATGTAACTAAATCCCCGTGAAATGTTTCCCATAACCCTCTCAGCCATGTGGATATTACAGCTCATTTAACAGTTCTGACTACACCTCACTGTCATGACAGAAATAAAAGTATTAAAAGAAAACGAGTTACTCATAAACTAAGACCTTTCATTGTTTTTATTATTAAAATATAAATAAATAAATAAAAAGAAGACTAATCTTGAGGGACTCAGTGTCTTTGACCCACCAATTTCCCCAATGAAGAAAATGAATCTTAGCCATCTGTTTTCAGTTATCTGGCACAAGTACGTATTTCTTGTAGTTTAATCTTTGATTAAGCTGAGAAGGGAAATGAATAATTTAATTGAATTGCATTTCCATTTGGAAGATTTATTTGCAGGATTAAAAGTTGTCTACTCTCCCATATCACAAATAGAAACGAATCCCATGCCCTTAGTCTACTTCTCTGTGGATGCTTGCCTACATCATGAAAGATGAACACAGTCTAATACCACTGATGGCACTACATTAGCAAATGGATCAGGGCTGGAAAAGCTTAGAGAGCAGAATGTACTCAGAGCTGCATGAGATACTCAAAGATAACTTGCTTACTTGTAGTTCAGTCTGGCTCTATCTGAGCGTGACTCCTCTTTTTCAAGCTTGCTGAATTTTTTTACTACACTGAAGAAAGCAGAAAATTTACTCTTCATCCTCTGACAGTTCTAAAGCTGCTGGAAGGCTGCAGAACTCTCTGAAGTAACCAAGGACACAGGGATAATTCTAGATATGCTGAAACACTCTCAGTAAAGTAAATTATTTGAGCTTTTGCTAATGATAATACTGATTTTTTATTTTTTTAATGTAACTGTGTTTATTCACTGTTGCTGCAAGGTAATTGGAAATCATCTCTAGACCATGTCTAAACCTTTGAGCATTAAATCTCTTTCTTCTTCATAGCACATCACAGAAGAATTTGTCTGGAAACACTCCAGATCATTCAAATACATGCCATTTCCTCGTCTTTTAGGGCAAGAACAGCAGAGTCTTGTTTTAATCTTTCCAGGTAACACAGTTATGCAACTTCAGATTTTATGAACTCAAATTCCTTCCAACTAGAAGTACAATTTAATTAAACTTAGAAAAGGACTGATTACATTAATCAAGGGTACATGAAAATTACTCAATTGTCCTTGTTTCCTAAGCTATAACTCAGATGAACAGATGAAGAATGCCACCTACAGTTAAGGTCAGGAATCTTTGTCTCTCCTGGGGTACCTGTTCTGGGTTTCTACACCATAGCTAGAAAAAGAACAAACAGTTGCTAAGCCATAAAGTCAGTATCATACCAAGCAGTGAAATTAAGATGCTGTTATTGACAAAAATACAATATAGTATAATACATGCACATAAAAAAGAACTTTCAGGGTGTAACTGTCCTGTAAACATGGGCATTGATTACTCTCTTCAAACAATATGTAGCTTGTCCTGTAAGCAAATATGATATATTTTAAAACCCCACGTGCTGGGCTCCAGGCTGGCCACATGGAAATTTACAGCAGGAAGAATAATGAGTTGAAATACCGAGAAGTGTGAGACAGTCCTTTCTACCATTATGATACCATGCAGTGAAAGATTATCAAGAGAAAAGTAATCTAAACTGGATACTGCATGCTAGTAGCCCGAGAATTATCAAAGTGTCTTAATGCAAAGCATCTTACTACCCTGAGATACTTTGCAATAGTGATGATTGCCAAGTGTACAGTTTTGGATATTGGTCAGGATATTGGAATATATTGGAATTAGAAAAAAGAGACACTGTGCTTGAATGAGATCTGGAGGAGTCTACTCATCTCTCTTGCCTTTCAAGAAGAGCTCCAGGTGGAACAGCTGGCTATTTCAACTTCATTACTCAATCACAGTTGTGTCTGGTTCTGACTTCTTGGCCTTCTTACATGATCGAGCTTTCAGCTCTTTGTGACTGCTTTCCCTTCCAGGCAGAATGATGTGTATGCTACTTCTAAAAGGGGAATCACACAATGTGTATCCAACAGTGTGCTCTGGACAAATTAATGCAGTGTCTGAAATTTTAGTCTATATGGTATTTTCTAGCTTTTAACAGCAAAACTCTTCTAGGCACATCTTGCACATATAATACATTCTTAAATGTTAAAGCTGACCAAACTGTGAGCTCATTGCACATTATTAAGGTGACTGAACTTGTGATATACACTAACACGGATTGATTCTGCGTTTCTGAAACAGCTGATGTTAACAAGAGGGCAATTTTACTTTCCTTTTGGACTATAACTTTGTTTTTAGTACACCTATAGGTAGCCTGGAATTCTTTTTCAAATTTCATAGGAAACTGTGACTTCTCAGCAGTTTCCAGCTCAACCTTGAAGTGCTGCCCTCCAAGCATGTGCCAGTGGAACACTGCCCACCGAGATCATCCCTGCCTGAGGCTGTGGGGGACTCAATGAACTCCAGAATACTGATGGTGGCTCAGATGTTGAGTTACTGTCCTGGCTTGAGCAATATGACTTACTGCTCTCTTACTCTAAAACAGAGGTAATGCCTACTGTGAGGACATTTCAAGTTTATTAAGTGATATGCCTAAGAATGAGGAAGTGGTAATGTAATGATTTAGCAGACTTTCCTTTTATATATATATATACATATATAAGATTCCTTGAAACCAAATAAATCTGTACCAAATGATAAAAATAAGATATAATGCAAAAAGAATGTAAAGAAATAGTAGAGATTTTCAGGGTCGTTGATACTTCCTTTTAAGAGAGGGCCTCCAATGCCTTGTGTTCAACAGCCCTTTGCAAATTCTTTTATTGCAGTCAGATAGCCAGTGCAAAGCAAAGGCTTCCTGTTTTGTTTTGAAAGGTTGGCTTTGAGTAATCTGGGTGTTACTAAACCATCTCTTTTCCTCTGTGAGTCTTTACAAGATAACCCAGCAGATACTGCAGGGCTATCACACAGCAGGCAGCTCTCTCAGTCTTACTGTGAATTTTATTCTTTGAAACTCTGTTTTCTGGAGTTTTTGAATGCAGTCTCTTTCTCTCTTTCTTTTACCACAACAGATAAATTCATATTAGCTTTAATGTCTCTATGGGAGAGCTGGAAAGAATAGGAGCATCTTCAAGAGCAAGGGCAAACAGAACCTGGCATGTGTTTTCTGTTTTGACAACAAAATACTTCTGGGCAGAGCCTGTACAAATAGAAATCCCTTAAATCCTAAAGTTGATTTGACTATCAATTCCACAGAGAAATTAGGAAAAGCCTTGTGTTTGCATTTGCTCCCTTCAAAGCACAAAGGAACAGGATGGGGCGAGTACAGCGAGGAAACGAAGTAAACTTATGCTGGAAATCGTGGGCGCTTCTTGCTGGCTGGCATCCACGATCAGGTACATGTATCTGTTGACTTCCAAACTGGAGGCGGATCAACAGCTCTGTCTGCCTTGCAAAAAAATTTTCCCCCTCACAGTTCTGTACAGCAGTTACATTCAAGATCTTTATGATTTCATTGAAGTCAGGGTAGTGGCAGAAGGCTGCCAGCCACGATATTCCCCCAGACTTGTGCAGCTTCTGTTTCCTTTCATACAAGAATCAAGAAGAGAGAAAGTAACATCAGCTAAGTGTTCAGCACTTCCTGTCTAAAAAAGCAGCTGCTGGTTTGTCTGTGACCTTGCCCCCTCATAGGGAAGGTCATTTCCTTCCTCAAAATGCCAGCACCGCTAACATCTGCTTGCACGAGACGCTCTTTGTACAGGAGCTGTGGGCTGTCAGTGGATGCAGTGAGTGTGTTGTGCTCTTCTTGGAAGCTGCAGGAGCAGAACATTTCCTACTGAGCTGTCAGCATGGCTATACATGTGTTATCTTGATAAGAAGTGAGTCATACTTCAATATACAGTTATAATGCCAAGGCATCAGGATTTCCCCTCTTCTGAGTTCCTTTAACAGGTCTTCTATAATTCAAAATTTATGTTTTGTTTTAAGCAGGGCAAGAATTCTAGGGAAAGGTAGCAGCATCTCTGGGACTTTCTTGTCTCTTTTCAAGCCAAAAACAAAACACCCACACTTTGGAATTCGGTCTAAGAACAGATACTAAAGATTCATTTGTGGTTCTTGAGAAGGAGAGAAAGAGATGAGGCTTTCCCAAACAAGGGGGAAAACAGCATCACCTTTTGGCAAAAAAATCATGTTGTTATGTGTGTTCCCAACTGAAATTATCAGAGACAGTTAAAAAGAAAAAAGAAAGAAAAAAAAAAAGAAAAAAATATGTTTGTCTACAACAACATAGGAAATAGAGGTTGACATTTCTTATACTGATTTTTACCCCATGTCAGTTCTTATTTAGTCAGGGCTTTGCTCTAACACATATTGGAATGCACCTTCATGAGACATTTCAGAAAGTGAAGTTCTTTTTTATTTGTTTTAAAATTGGTGTTTATTATTCCAAAAAAACTCCTTGAGCTGGTGAATAAATGCATTCAGTTGGAATGTCCACAAGTTTCCTGTGAAAAGCAGGGAGCTTACATTGAGAAAAACAAGAGTTAAATGTGGAAGTGATTAGTATAAGACCATAGGAGAACTCATGTCTCTGGGAAACCATGCGGCCATTTGCATTTACATCTCCTCTAACACATTCATTGTTGAAGCCTAGAACCTGTCAACAGCATAAATCAATCCCCAGCACATATCACTAAGTTCAAGTTTATTATGCCATCAAGGTGGGGCTCAGCTATCCCTCCTGTCATGCTGCTTTAAATAAGCAAATAGATGAAGCTAATTTAAATATCATCTGGTTTGAGAGAGGACTGTGCTCTGCGCTCACTTACATTGCAGAGAATTTATGTTGGATTGGAAATAACAGAGCTGACTGGGGAAATTTTTAAGTCAGGCAGAACTGAAGAGGAGTGAAAGCTGATATTGACTTTTTATATAACGCATCAAAGCTTTGGCATGGTTGTTGGCTTTATAAGTGCGTAACTCTATCTCCTAAATGAATTAGTTTCACCCGCATGACAGAGTAGCAAGAATTCTGCTGCAGAGCTAGGCATTATCTTCCAGGTCCTGATGTAACGAGCCCAAACTGATATGGCAGAAACAATTCCTCTTCACAGACTGTTTTTTCTTATTCTTTTCCAGTGTGAGAGGATGAGCCAGGTATTCATCTTGTGTTTAGATTATACGAAAAACATCTCAGGTAAGGAAAAAAATAAATAAATTATATAATAATAATAATAATAATAAAAAGCCTCAGGTAAGGAAAAAAAAAAAAAAAAGGAATTTTATAAAGATAATTTCTTTAGTACAGTCCATTATTCCCTCTGTGTCTACTAGAAACTTGTGTAATCCTTTCCAGCATTTTGGAGTTCTCAAATAATGTCAGTCTGGTGATAGAGCCTCAATACTCTTAGCTATATTTTACAATGAAGGACTGAAAGTCAGACTGTATCCCCATGTACAGGATCTGAACTTGGAAGACTTCAATCCCTGTACATCCCCCAGTTTGAATCTAAAAACTGTCTTACAAATGAAAAAATACTCAGTAAGGAAATTAACTCACTGCAGTATGACATAGACAAGAAAGAGATGCATTTCTCTTCCAGGTGAGACATCCAAGTTTGATATCCTGTTCGGAAACTGCTGGTGGGAGATTTTAACTGAGATGTAATGAATTTGACCTTGAACACTGCAGTCAGGAATTGAATGCTGAGGAAATTTGGATATTTGTAGAGTTCACAAAGTAGGAGGGAATAGATCTCAGAGGATCAGAATTATTGGATCTTGGCATATGAACTCAAACCCAAATACCTGAGTGCTTTTAAGGGGCATGGCTTTGGTAATGAAAGTCACTATTGTGCAGCAATGACACACTCCTCGATGTCACCAAAAAGAGGTTTACTGTGCTTAGTATCCAGTGTCCCATTTCTTGACAAACTCTGTAGTAGGAAAAGCTCATCATAAGCACTATCAAAAGATTTAAAGACAAGCTGAGGGGTAGCCGAGGGGATAGATGCACAGTGATAGATCTTAATTTTGTTTGCATCTTCTGCTCTGACCTCTGTAACCAGGATGTGGTCAGTGATGGAAATGGTGTTGCGCTGACTGGCTAGGCTGACTTCCAAGCTGCTTATGCTTTGTGTAGGATGGGCTCAAGCTGTACCCACCCCTGCACACTGAGGAACAATGCTCCCAACCTGCATGCAACCTGCAATATTAATCACTTCTTAATGCAGCCTGTTTTCTTAAATCAGTACCAAAAATAAAGACAAGACAATGACTGATTGAAAAAGGATTTTCTTTTTCCCTAATGGGCTGTATGGAAGGAAATCTCCTGAATAATTTATCAACCGGGTAATGACTGGATGTAGCTTTTATAATGCTGATAAAATTGTGCTAAATTCATCCCCAGTATACTCTACGGAATTGTAACAGGGAGCAATTTGGCCCAGTCAATTTATTTCAGATATTTTTAACTGTTTCATTATCAAAGGATAAGTGAGTTGGTAGTGGTAACAGATGCAGTGTAAAGGGCTCTTCAAGTCTTTTAAAATATGTGAGGTGCTTTTGTTTTTATTCAGTTGTGATGTTAGATCTGCCAACGGTTACCATATAAAGTAGAGGCCACTCATTTAAAATTACAGTATGCTGTACTCCGTTCCATATAAACTGCAGTCAGAACAAAAAAAAAATAACCAACAAATCTAAAGAAAAATAATAATTATAAGCACACTTCTAAGTTTATCTTGAAGTATAGCTCTTTCCTGTTGAATTAACTTTATCTTGTGAAAATAATTACTTATTACTCATTTCCTTTTCAAGCACAGGGAAAACAAGCTTGCCATCTATTAGAAACCATGCATAAAAGGAACTATTTTGTTGATTATGAACTTGACTGCACAGACACTAAACTTTTCTGCTATAATGAAAGAAAATAAAATAAGAAGCAAAACCCTTTCCCAATTCTTATCTGCTCTCAAGATCCTGATCTAACTCTTTTAGTATCTTTTCTGAATGAAGAAAAAAAGGAGGGGGAGGGGAGGAGGGAATCAAATACCCTGTTGCTTTTTACCAGTATAAAAAATTTACCAGAAAGAGGCATGCGGAGTTTAGAAACTGCGGTTTTGACTGTACAAGAAAGAATGGCAACGGTAAAGGGAGCTATCGGGGGAACAGTGAGAACTCGGATGGCTGGGTGTTGCAGCAATAGGTATTGAGTGCACAGTAAATCTAAATGTAAAATTAATTTCCTGATAGTTTGTTCGGAATTAATACAAGAGTCACAGCATGGGAAAAAGGAGAGAGAGGCCAAACTTCAACTTCCAAGGGATTAGAATGTTTCCATCACTATTGTGTCACATCGTTTGCGTCTTGAAATGGTGCCATACATCAGACACAAATTCTGGAAGTAAACTGAGCACTTCAGAATGCAGTGGGTGTTTCTGCTGTAAACTTTCATTGCCACAGTATGTCTGTCTAGTTATCAGAGCATGCTAAAAATAAAGGCAGAATTTAATGCTGTACAAAAATAGCAGGACTTGAGAGTTCTGAGTGAACAGAGCAAACTGCCGTAGTGTTACCGAGTTTTGCAAGCACTTTGGAACTGGCATTTATGGGTTCAGAAATAACACTTAGCACATCAATCACATGTGAAACAGACAGCAGGTCCAGCTCACCAAACATTTGGTTTATTAAAGCTCTAAATCCTCACAGTTTACAAGGATAGTTAATTCCTTAAGTATACTAGTTACTAATCTGTGGAATTACACATTTACAACTTTTGTTTCCCCATGGATATTCTCCTGTGAACATAAATCTACGTGTGCTTATGTTCCTCACCAAAACCTTTCCTGGCTGTATATGCAAATCTAAAGCAACAGCAGATGCTCCAGGAGCACAACACTTTTCCTCCTAGCCAGTATGGCTTCAGAATGACACAGGAGCAATGCAATTGGAGATACTGCATTGATTTCTGCTACTCCTGTGCCTTTAATTGCTCCTAATTTAGGTTTCAGGGGGAAAAGAATAAAAGAAAAAGAAAAGGAAAAAGAAAAAGATCTTCTGTTAAAGAGAAGGAGGCGCGGAGCAGTGCGGGCCCGTCTGCTCCAGCACCCGCGCAGCACCCACAGTACGCCGGGCCCCGGCCTTGATACCGGCCTCGGACCCGGCCTAGGCCTGCTCGGCGCGGCGCGGCGCTGCCCCCTTGTGGCCTATGGGCACGGCCTCCGGCGAGGCCCTGCCTGCGTACCCTCGGATGGACGGGGAGAGATTTGTCCTGCCTTCCCGCATCCACAGCTGAAAGGATGAATGGCCGTTCCAGGAGAACCGCCCAGTCAGCCGCGGGACACTTTCCAGAGCTTCACTGGAGTGAGTCCCGTGTCATGTATTTATCTCCTGGTTTGAGTGCGAAAGGAGGCAGACAGCGTCTGTCTTCTTAATGCTGCCCTGGATGCCGGGTGAAAATGATACGGAAGTGATGTTAATGCAACTGTGTAAACACTGATACTGTTAGTGGCAGGCAGGCACTGCTATTTAGCTCTGTTTACACACAGAGTAATTGGAGTAAAAATAAATTAAAAATAATAATAATTTTAAAAAAGGATTCATAGACTCACAAACAGAATTTTGAGACCAAAAGAGACCATTAGATCATCTGGTCTGACCTTCTGAATAACACAAGCTGCAGTTTCACTCTGACTTGCACTTCCAGTTTGCTTGCTGAAATCATCTTCTCTAGAAAAGCACCTACGCCTGCTGTAAGAAACAACGAGATGTGGAGAGCTCACCATTTCCATTGGATTTTACCCCACTGATTAATTGCAATTGCAATTAAAAAGTGCTTCTGCAATCTAATTTGATTTTGTTTGACTCCAGTGGCTAGATACAGATGTTACGCACTCCAGCCTTAGACTGAAGACATGAATCTCCTGTGTTTTCTATTCTGAATGTTTTCATGTGATGAACCGCTTGTCTTTCAAGTTTGATAAATTGCATAGATTGGGCCCAACAGCTCCTGTTGTTTTGTGTTTTCCTGAGCACTCCAATCGCTTTTACAGCCTCTCCAATTTATCCACATGCTTTTGAAACTGTAACTCCTAAGCTGTGAATCTGTGAATATGTAGACCAGGGAAGAAAAGAAGCTGGTGCTACTGCTGTCATCAAGAATCACTCAAGGAGCTGAAATTTGTTTACCACATACTTCTGTTCACAGCATCATGGGCTGTGATGAGGCTGCTAGTAATTCCCTTAAACTTCACAGCCTGTATTTTTGAAAGCCACCCTGGAGGAGAAACCTTTTCCAGCCAGTATTGGAGAGCCCAGAAGATCTCTGAACAATTCATGGATGAGATACTGTTTCTCAGAGACCATGGGCTTTGGAATACACTTTCTCTTCGGACTGTCTACTTTCGCTTGAAATATATCAAAGTGAGTATCTGATGTGCTCTGCATGGCACATTTTTATGAGTATTAAGAAGAACCAGCAAATTTTGCACTTAGAATCAGGGGATTAAGCAACTTGTCTTCAAGCTGTTTTTACTGGTTTAGGTCAGTATATGAAGGAGGAAACACCCGAGTACCTACTCATTTCTGGTCTAATTCAAAAATTTGCAAAGAAAAGTGACAAATCCCCTCCCATGTGTAGCAGTAGAAGTCAGATGATAATGTGATTCCAGTTAAAATACCTGCTTAGATAACTGCCTGATAACACCTAACTGGTTGTTGGTTTCAGCCAGAGCTGACTTGTTGGTTTCAGCAGTGCTTTCTGACATGACGGTATTTGTGCATAATTACATGTTGGTTTGTGGCTTGAATCCAAGCTCTCCCACCATCTTCACTTCCTACTATTGGATCATATTGTGGCTTGGCCTCAAGCAAATCAACTCTGTTTTCTCAGGCAAGAAAAATCAAGCTCCAGGGGGAAGTTGCTGGACCTTGGACTATGCCCCACCAAGCAGTAGGAACTCAAGGCAGCTTGGGTGGGTAACTCAAGCCACCACTTAGCCATGGTTAAAGAAGGTAGTCTGGAACAGCTTCACCCCTATACAGCAATGTAATCTATTTCTGCAAGAGTTTCCAAAGTTTAGATATTCTTTTCTACAATGGAAAAATGCAGTGAAGCAGGGAATGAAAAGTCATACCTCCATAGTCTTCCTATGTTTTCATAATCTGCAACTTTTTATACCACTTCAGAGAATTCACTCATTCTAGCATTTCAGTGAAACAGAAAAACAAGTAGAATAGCACCACATTTCAGGTGATAAATAATGGAGTCATAACTTTTATGATACAATACTTAAGATCTACAGATTGTTTTTATATCAACAGATGTATAATACTTTATGCCTGTCAGCTGTGAATAACTCTCATAGTGTGTTTGAAACTAAATATAATGAGGAGAAATGCACGTCCATCTAGTCCATGAGAGGCATGGACAAGGTCTAGAGATTTTGTGACTGTGGGCTCTCCCATGGGGCGAAAGGGGTTGTAGAGGACTGCTCTGTAGTGTTCATACCAAGAAGAGTAGGAGTGGATGTTGTGTTTGCTGGTTGCGCAGCAGCTTTGTTGCAATATTAGCGACTTCTTACTACAGAAGATAGGAGCCTATTGCTTGGTCTTTGCCTTTTAGCTCTGGTTTGGTCCTAAGGAGATGTATGTTGCAGTTGAAATATGCCAGCTCTTCAATTGAAGTGTGCTACAGCCAGAGGAACATTGCCTGATAATAAATAATGGTAGACTTATTTTACTGGGAAACCCCACAGTTTTGGGGTTGAGGTGGGCAGCAGCAAGTTTCCTGAAGTTACAGGAATGAAGGGAGGTGCATGGCAGTAGTGAGAGTCAGGAGATGGAGAAGGAAGCTAGAGAGTATGAAGCTGACAGGAAGATCAAAAGTACTGATTCAGACTTCTACTTGCTGGTCATGCTTATACCTCTGTGCTTATAAGAGTGACAGCAAAATGGAAGTCCCTTCATTTACACAGTGTGAATAAAAGTTGGATGTCAAATTGAAGGAGTGTTTGAAAGTCCCATGCTTTTACCTGGTAAACTGCTTGTACCCCAAGTCAGTTTCTAGAATAACTTATCTATCCTCAACCTCTCAGTTCTCTCCCACCTTTACACAATGGTTACAACCATTGTTGGGTTGGCCTCTGGGGTGAGCAGCTATTTGTTCTGAATGCTGAATCAGACCATCGTATGGCTGGACACTGAAAGGATTTTCAGTATACTGGTAACTTGGTCTTGACTGAATTAAAAATAAATGACAGTCAGATAAATGTACACAAAAAGTTGCTTGAACTTTCAGACACAAGGAAATATGTCAACAGATTCATGCAGTCCGATGCCATATTACTAGCTAAATGCAGAATCAGTGGTTATTTGAAAAAGCAAAAATGCATTTAGAAAGGGAGACTGATAGTAAAGCCAGATCACTCAAAACCCAACAACAACGTCAAAAAAGAAATTGACAAAGCCCTAGAAAGAGCTGTCTGAGGCAGCTGGGGCCCAAGGCAAGCTGCAGTTATTTCCCCTTTTCTGGAGATAGAAATACCTAAATCTCAGAGGAAATAGAGCAGACATTCTTTTTAGCTGATTTCCTTCTGACTTCCTCTGCGCTAGAGATGCCTATTTTCCTAGAGCTGTTTTAGAAACTAGATCTTTCTGCTGTGAGTTCACACTTCAGCAGCTTAAGACCAGCTAGTTTTCAGTGATATCAAATTTTGCTTATGTTCACACACACACACACACAAGTATACACAAATTTCATGTTGATTTCCTCAGCAGACTACTTCACCCACTTTGGAATATCCATCCAGTCCAGTTTGTACTTTCCTTGATGATCCAGCTGAGTACTTAGGTTGATGGTGGCAAAGTTCATGTTTGCATTGTTTTCTCCACTGTTTAGTCTGGCATCTGTTTCACTATCACTGCTTTGTGTTAGAATTGGGCAGGGAAAAAGAAGCATATTTATGCAGTACAATATGTTTTCATAATCATTTCCAGATGTCAAAATCCATCCTTCCTTTTCTTGTGATTCTCTGAAACTCAGAACACTGTGTGAGGTGTTCTAAAGGTAAAGAAAAAGGAACAAAATTCATCTCAGAGAAAAGCTGATGTGACTTGCTTTGTGTTATGTATGTCAAAGAAAAAGAAACATGAAAAATAGAAAGTGAATTGATAGCCACTGGGGAAGGAATTTGCTAATCATATTCAATATACATTCACAGCAATATAATAACAAAGTCATCATTGCAGTGTGACAAAAATGGTCTAAATCCACATTCTTTTCTTCAGTTTCATCAGTCCTTGCCCAGATAAACCATTTAAAATCAAATGCATTAACACAGTTGTCCAATACAGTTTTCTCTCTGTTAAGGTACACATGGAAATTATTGAACTTACTGAAAAATATTCAACAGAGCTGAGTTAGTTTGTCTAAACAGCAGAAGCTTCTGCTGTAAGATCCTTAGAAAACGGCTCTTCTCCTATGCATAGGGGCACACCCCCAGCGTGCTGTTGCTATTGCCGTGTACTGCTGTGGACCACATCTTTTCTCTAGACTCAGAATTACTTCCATGAGGATTTGATAGAAAAATACCAGCCCAGGTATGAGAGATGCTGAGATTTCCAGCTTTGTGCCCTACCTGCTTCCCAAGGACTGCCCACCAGCACTTCCAACAAGTCTTTTTCCTGGCAGTTTTAAGGAATAGATGGCTACCTCTTTTTGTGAGCAGGAAGGTATAAGTTCTGTAATGGTATGAAAGAGATTATAAAGCTGTGTACATATCCCTCTGCTAGAGGAATTTAGCAGGGCAGGGTATCTGGATTGAAAGAGGGACACAAGTAACAATCTGCCTGATAAAATCATTCAAGAGAAAGTGTAATTCCTTACTTCCAGATGTTAAAGAAATACTATATCTGGGCTGTTCTTGTAGCCTTTGGCCTCTGACACTTGTGCATTGATAGCATAATCTCATATGCATTGTCCAATATAGCACCAAGAAACCAAGCTGAAAAAGCTTTTGTGACTAAGTTAGTTTATTCTTCCAATTAACATCAACTTCATCAGTTTATAAGATGATAAAATGACACATGGTTGCCATCCTACTTCCCACAGAGTTTGGCTGATGCTGTGAAGAGGGAAAATGTATTTATTTCTCCATGTGAGATTTATTTATTCCCTTTCACTCTCATCTTCTGTTCATTTATCAGTCCAGGAAAGGAGTGTGTCAGTTTAAAACAAACAAAACACCCAACATGTGGGTGGCTCCAGATTCACTACAGATCACTACAGATGCTTTCATTGTGAAATACGCATGTTTGGATGTGGTTGAAGCTGAGTGTATTGTGGATTCCTGCTCCCCTCCATTTGGGTGGCAATGCTGTGCCCTTTAATTGACCAGCATGATTCAGTGCATTTTGGTTTCTGTTTGTTTCTTTTGTGCCTCCCATGTCCTCAGCACTGAGATCCTCTTCCAGTACAGAAGTTTCTCCAGTCTAGACTGATCTACTTTACTTCACTGCTAGTGGAGTAGTCAGAGAAATTAAAGGCAATGTTTTTAACTCTTTTATAATCCCACTTCTGTACACGGCATATCATAAAGAGCTCCATATGTCTGCTGCAGTCTACTTGATTGATAGTTTCAAAGAAAAAATAAACTCTGCTCACAAAGTCTGATTTGCAAAGCTTGTGACTGATGGTGAACTGCCCATTTGCAGGGCACAAACAGAACTACATGCTGGGAAAGAAGGGGGAAAAAAAAAGCAAATTGTCATTTTGTTGTGGAAGAGACGAATTGCAAAACAGATATAATTGTCACCCAAGAAAGACTGACTGTTTCTAACTTCTTAGAAGATTCTTGCTTGATAAATTTGAGGACTGTGTGTGGGCTTTTATTCTCCTTTTCTTTTTTCTTTTTTCCTGGCACAGATCCTGTTAAATACACAGAGGGTCAAGTGCTTCTCTTGGTTTTACTCCATGGAGGCCAGCTGGAGAGCTTTAGCTTAACAAAGTGCACTTTTACCTTCTGCAGTTTACCTCTGTGTGAACTGAAAGTGGGCACCGGAGACCTGATCTTGTGCTTACTGAGCGCAAACTGTGTCTCACATTCAATGTACTGCCAAATGGATGCCTCTCTGAATGAGAGAATATGTCTTTTTTTTTCCTTTTTTTTTTTTACTTTTTCTTTTCCCCTGTAATTATTTTTGCCTCACTGCTATCTTTGGTTAGTATTTCAAATTATGATACTATGGGATATATTGGAACAGGCTGCCAGGGTGGTGGTGGAGTCACTGTCCCTGGAGGTGTTCAAGAAACATGTAGGTGTAGCACTGAAGGATATGGGTTAGTGGGCTGATGATTGGAGGATGGTTGGGCTAGGTGGTCACTGAGGTATTTTCCAACCTTAATGATCATGATTTTAAGTAGATGAGCTAGTAGAATAATTCAGAGAAAAGAAGCCTTTCCTGAAACATGTGAAAAAGGTTCCTATCCACTAGCAGTTTTTGGATGTTCTGGGGTAGGTGTGTCAATATCCGAAAGTAAAGGGAGAAATAAGGGGAGAAGAGCACTATTGCGAGAGCATGGTTCATCTGGGGAGATGCTGCTGTATGGTTTACAGTGACTGACCATCAGTGAGTACTATTTTGGTGTAATTTAAGGGTGTAGCTGCTATTTGATGTTCTGCAAGGAATGTGTCTTCCCGTGATTGCACTTTTTGCTAGCAGTGGTGAATTTTCCTCAGGAATACAAAGCATGTGACAAAATGCGGGCAAAGACAGGCTTTTGAATGTGCTAAAAATTGATTCACACAGACTCTGAGACCTGCGTTGTCTGTTCTCGTCTTGTGGGAACACGCACCTTCCATTTCAGCTGTTCATGTTTTTTTGTAAATGATGAATGGACATTGACAGTTAGCCAGTTTCTCAGTATCTATCTTTCAAATTAAAAATTACAGTAGGAATTAAAGAATTAGCCCTAGAATGTGTTTGTTTCAAGTCATGCTGATCTCAACAGCTTTCACAAAGAAAGAGGATAATTTCCTAGTGCTGCTTGTATAGACACATTCTAAAAAGCCGTTGTACGAGCACATTGACTCCTTGGGGCACGCCTGGGGCGACGTGTGTTGAAACCAGAGAAGCTGAGATCTTTTACAGCAGGAGATTCTTGTTGCTTTTTCAGCAGAAAAATCCCCGAACCACAAATTCAAACCCTGCTGATGGAAGGCAGAAGAAATGTAAATATTCGCTATTAAATAAAGAATTCTCTGAAGCCTGCTGTGAGTAACATCCATGTAGGAAGAGACAATCAACGTGTAAGAAGGATAAGTGCTTCTGAGGAAACCAGAGGGCTTTACAGTTTGAGACTGCTTCAGTAATAAGTATGCGATCAGTTCAAATTATATGGCGAACTCTTAAATAACATCAGTGTATTTTGGCATGGTGGTTGCATTTAAATGCATTAAGTTTTTCAATGAGTAGTAATAATATGGCATTACAGCATTAAGAATTGGAAGAGCTTTGCCAAACCTTTGCTTTTACTCTGTGCCTGAAGGCATGTTTAAAAGGTAATTTCAGTGTGGTTTTAACTGGCTACAGCGCTAACCCAGGAAGGGCGAGGGAAAATCTGGCAAGGACTTACAAAGTTTTGAGGTCTTAGATTTTTGGATTAATGTCATAGTGGGATGCAGCTGGATTATTATATGAGCAGAGCTTTGTTGAAGCCTGTATAGCTCTAAAGTTTCACAAGCAAAAAAGATATACCAGTACACGTATGCATGAGCCAGAACATTATAGAGCATCAAAAGATAGCCCAAGAGCCTTGTATACTGGTAGCTGCTAATGCTTTGGACTGTAACTCTGCCACACAAGGCCCTCTTCATTATCAGAAAATACCCTTTAAATCAGTAGTTGCAAGCAGGATCCCAATAAACTCTGTATCTGATAGTAGGATAACAGCTATCAGATGGTAATACGCATAATCTCCAGTGAACTGAGTCCAAATGAAACAAAAAATGGCTGTAGGGGGGAAGGAAGTCTGACCATCTTTGTGCTGTCTCTGGTGAGCATTGGAAGAAGGCAGTTCCTGAAGATGTTTTGGAAGCTAGCAGAGCTTGAGGCTGAGACACTGATCGAAGATGAACAGAACTAGCGTTGGGAATGACCCCTTAGAAATTCCTTCATTCGCAAAACAAATCTCCCAAATTTAACACGTTTCAGTTGTAAAAATGTTTTTCTTTTCTTTTCTCTTTTTTCTTTCAACTTTCTTCTTTCTACTTTTTTAAATATTCTAAATTGAAAGCACAGGAAAACAGGCTTTCCACCAGATTCTGATGGCTGCCACAGAAGTGATATAAGGGTGATTGTATCTGCTTTCACGAAAAATTTGAAGTTGAGGTTCTACATTTTAAAATATAATCAGAATTAGGCAGTGCTTTGTTTTGCAGAATGAATCATCTCGTGATCAAATGCAAATGCTTTTCAATCATGATCTATCAATTCAGGTCAATTTAATTTTACCAAAAAATAAAGAATTCTGTTTTCGGGAGCATTTTGTCTGCTGTGTTAACAAATTTCCATAGGGGCTTTTGTATTCTGGGTATTTTATTATTCCTAGTTAATCAACAGGACATGTTATTTTTGTACTATCTTGAGGAGTCTTCCTGTGAGTGTCGTCTTGCCAGTGGCCATGTTTCACCATGTTTCACCATGTTTCTTTAGGCATGTGGATTGAGCAAATACTAAATAACATTAGCAGAAGGGCCCTCATGCAGAAAAGTCTGGAGTTTCCTATAATAACTTTTAAAATGATTTTGGACAATTCTAGGATGAAAAATTTTATAGAAATACAAACCATTTAAGAACTGCTGAGGCTAAAGTATACATTTAACACCCTTCTTTGTATTTTAAGTTTTTTTGGAAAATTTTCCCACATTTGAAGCCAAATTTTTATGGAATTCTTGCATAAAATAATTTATGGATGCTTTTATGAAGTCCTTATTAGTGGCAAATACTTTTTTAATCAAATTGTTTTACATAGGAGACCTCAGGCCACAAACAGAGCCTTTTCCACTTATACAACACCTGTTCCATTTACGGCATGCTCATTTTGAATTCTAATCCAGTGAATAAGATGATAATGAAAAATGAAGATGAAGTTATGCTGCTCTCTGGGCCTTTATTTTTCATTTCTCCACTTGTGGTTAATTTTTTAACATTTCTTAGTGAAATCTTAGAAATGCATACTTACCTATCTGTCTATCTATAAATATGCCTATTTATCTATCAGGATTGGTAAATCATGTATACAATCTGGAAATAGATAAATATAATAGTATGCCTTAGACCAAAAGTTTACTGCAAGGCCGTGAAACATACCACAAGCCCATAGGCTATGGCTTATGCAGTACACCTTTAATGACCTGGAAACTGTTGTACAGGTGAAATAACCTGTATGAACAGTCTGTAAGGTTCATCATTATGATGGCCAAAACAGAAACTGATGGCAAACCCAGGATATCTGTAAAAAATGTGGAAAGTTCTAGATTTTCCATGACAACTTTCTCCTTACAATCAAGTCACACAAAGCAAATGTGCTTTAAAACATTTCTTTGCTCTGGTACTCTCTTTAGCTGATCATCAGCAATTATTGCCCTCTTTTCCTTTATTTACCTGAGTTGATTCAAGGCTAGACTATCTGAATCCATACTTTCTCCTCAGGAAGAACACCTTTTCATAGCTTACCACTCAAGTTTTGTCAGAAGGTAAATTTGCAATCATGTGAAGAGATCTGTACTCTTTTTTTCCCTCCATTTCATTCAAGTGCTTCCTGCTGTAGGACACTTGTAAAAATTACTTACCAGCAAATGGTAGATCAGCTAATCCAAGCATAGAGATACCATAACCAAGGCAAAGGTTTTTGTAAACAGATGATATTTGTGTAGTACTGTGTGGTACATAACAGATAAGAAGTCAAAACAGACATTAAGGAAATTTCAGCAACACTCAAACTCAACCAACTGGAATAATGACTGCAGCAAGCAGCCAAGTTCAAGGCAAAGGAGAAAGATAAACAATGACCTGGTGGTGATGAGTGAACTTTGGTGAAGATAGTGTGTTGCCTATTTACAATAATATGCTATTAAAGAGAGTTCAAGTAGGAAAGGAAGCAAGCTTTAAAAGTACAGCTGCTGTGAGATGTTGAAATAGTACCCTTTAAATACCTCATTTCTCTTCCTGGATTTTGTCAGCTTCCATTGTAGGTGATGGTAATGATTATAAAGTAACAGAAGAGCAAGAGATCCTTAACTTCTATACAGTATTGTTGTGTTCTGCTTCTCCTTATGTTATTTTCAAGACAAGAGAGGCCAGATCCCCTTCCAAAAGTGTGGACAGAAATTTCTTTTCTCCCATTCCTTCCGATATGAATTGTCTCTGGACATAAAAATAGTTAAGTTCTAGGGGAGAGAGGAAAAAGGAAGAAATGAAAATGCACATTTGGAAAATTCTTCCTAGTTTTCATGAGGTTATTCTTAAAGAAAAGACAAAGTAATGAAAGATAAAAGGGTGAGAATATGGAGTGGATTTGAAGCAAGCGGTATTTAGACTCATTCCTTCATGGAATTTCCAGGTGGATGTTGAAGCTCTGCATGATACAGAGGATATCTGCAAGTGATTTGATACCTAGTATGCAGAATTGGGTTTTAATCCACTCAGTGATGTATGGATAAGAACACCTGGTCAACATCTGGAAAAACTTACAGTAGGAGGGGGTCCAGTGCATTCTTTCAGATAGTTTTTGCCTATTACTTTTCCCCAGAAATTGTTTCCTGTGTGTGCTTCATTTTCAACTGCAGGAAAATAACAATTCACTTTCCAGATCTCTATTTTGGCAGTTCAGAAAGAGGTGAAAGATGTGCAGGTGTAGATGAAGAAAAGCCAGCTCTGATTTTGCCCTTCAGAATTTCTTAAGTGCCTAACAAATCAGAATGACATGCGTTGATAAGATGGTATGAATGAAGAATACTGGCACTAACAAAATCAAGGCAACTGTCCCATTAAGATTAGATGAGATTGTGTTAGGACTATATCAGTGAGTCTTACTTATAACAAAGCAATAAATAGCTGCAAAGTATACAGACATACATAGAAATATAGAAATAGAAGTAACGTGAGTGTTTGGGAAGACCATTTTTTAATGTGGCTGGTGAGATTTTTAAATATACTAAGTTTTCTGAAGCAGGGAAGCAGAGAGGAAATGAATCTCTCCCAGTAGTCTTCAGGAAAACTTGCTTCTGGTGATATTTCTGCCTCTGAACCAGGAGCTGCTAAAGTGTTAGGATTTTCAAGGTCATCCATTCTTCAGCTGACCAAATTGGGTAAAGACAAGAACAGTACTTTGTCCGAAAAAACAGACTAAGACACAGGGGTGGGTTTCGTGTTGGCAGTACACAGGTTGTAAGAACAAAAATACTGTTGTAGGATAATACTTTTTTTCAAATATATCAAATATAACTCTGAAGCACACCTTTTGTAATTGAACGGCAAGAACATCTCTACCCCAGATCTTTCCACTGCTCTGATGTGAGTGGTAAGTAACCCACTTCTAAAAGACGTATGTTTCATTCAATTTTTAGGGATCCCTCTCATTTTAATTAGAGCAATCTGTCTTTAATAACATTATTACACACAGAAATATTGGGAACAAAATAATTTTTGTTTTGTGGCCACAGTAACATGACATGGGCCCTGAGGTTATTGCCAGCTACACTTTCTCCAGTGGCTTTTGTTGTTATTGTTATGAAGCTGTATCCTTGTTATTATCAGAATGTTCTAGAATTAATTTTTTCTCACAGTGTTGTTTATTATGGGATTTAAGACAGGTTTTGGGAAGCACTATAGCACATGTAGAAAGTCTTCTGACTACTTAGCCTTATTCAGATTGAACACATCACTGATGTTAAAGAGAGAAAGAGAGAAGGAGAGAGAGAGAATTCAGTGCATGTTTGCAACCCAAGCACAATGTACACATGTTTAAAGAGTGTAAAAGAAAATCCTATCTATTTTACTAGGTTATATTTACAAGCCACCAGACACTTTTCTTTCTCCTGGGAGTTTGGAGATAGTCTTCAAATGATCCTTGGCTTTACAAGGCATGAAAATAAATTTGGAGCTAAAACAGGCAGATTCTTGGCAGAGGTCTTCTTTCTCTCTGCCCTATACAACTATCAGTGCAAACCAGGGCCAATGTCTCTGGCTACAAAAAAGAAAGGGCCTATAAAAATAGTACCACAGTGTTTTGTGCAGGGTATGTGGCCATAGTCATGTTACAAGAACGACATGAGTGCATGAGTGCTATTGTAATAAGCCGTCTATACGAAGAATCTACTGAAGACCAGTGATGAATTTGTATACATATACAATTATATTTGTATAATTTGTATACACATATATATATGGATTTATAATAAGACTGGTTATTTGTAGCACTAGATTAGAAAATGGAAGATCAACATTTTCTAACAACTTCTGAAGTGTTACAATGAATTCTTCTGTTTGTTTTGTTTTGTTTTGTTTTGTTTATGAACAGGTTCTGATCGAAGAAAGCAAGACAAAAATGCTCCTTTTGTGGTTATAGGGTAATAGCAGAGATGATTCCTGGAAACTAAGGCATTATCTAACCTGTAGGCAACCGAACTTACATGTTTCAGGGTTTGGCAGGTATATCCTTATAGCCAAACCTTTGTAAGTCTTCTTTTCCAAGAGTTTGCTGCAATGGGATGCTTTTACAGATTTTTTTACAGAAAGCAACAAGAATAGAAGTGAGAAATAAAATGTCTCATAGATCTTGTTTCATTCCTAGTAAATAAATTGCAGCAGTTCACTTATCTTCAGAGCCTTCTTTGACTGGCAGCAGTTTGAGTAAAGAACTTACTCTTCCATGATTAATCAAGCTTTATAAACCATCAATTTAAAAATCAGGTGATTGACTCTTATTTACCAGGGACATAAGGGAAAACTGCAAAAATATTAACTTTAGAATGACTGTTCAGGGATAATGAAGAACTGGAAAATGACCCAGTAGTGCTTACATCCATCAGTAGTGAAAAACACACTTTATTTTTTATCACAAAAATATCCTGAAACAAGAAATATTATCTCCTGAAGTAACAATTTGTTACAGTAGAGTGGAAGTTACACATCTCAAGAAATGTCTCAGTGGTTTGTGCTGAATTATTTTCCAGGGTGAGTAATAAAATACCATGCTACTTCTCAGCATCTGAACATCTTTTGACCTTTCTGAACATTCTCCTTCATTCTTCTCGGAGGAATCTTATTTTTATTCAACATGAATTTTTTGATACGCGACACAAGTCCTTGTGGCACAAGAAATTTATTTTAAAGAACAATTAATGAAGTTGAACATTTCAATTTTCCTAAACAGCAAAAGGCAACACTCAGATGTGCTTGAATGTGTGCAGGATCAGATTGTGGGTAATTTCTGTAGTCTTATTTATACTGGACTGGATACTGCTATACCAAGGCAGCAGGATAACATGGCTTAGACACTTCTCATCTATCATCCTGAGGATGGACACACCAAAGCTTTCCTAGAAAACATGATATTCACATATCTGGGTTTTGGCCACGCTAAATTGAGCTGTTGTGAAGCCCAGAATGGCTTCCCTTTTCCATGACTATCATCAACTTCCTCCTAAGGCTGACACTTCACATAAGAACATCACACAAAACCTATCTTTGGATCAGGTTAACTTAGAATTGTAGAATCACAGAATGTTTTACATTGGAACGGAAGTTACAGATCATCTAGTTCCACTCCACTTGCCATGGGCAGAGTCACCTACCCTAGGTTGCTTAAAGTCCCACCCAATCTGACCTTGAATATTTCCATGGCTGGGACATCCACAGTTCTCTGGACAGCCTGTTCCAGTGCCTCATCACATTCACAGTGAAGAATTTCTTCCTAATCTAAATCTCACCTCTTTTAGCTTACAGCCTTATCCTATCACCACACTCCCTGATAAAGAAGCAAAGGGATGCACACATTTACTTATAGTTGCCCTATCAGAATGGGTACAACTGGGAAAAACAGCAAGAGGGAAGTAAGAGGGAATAAAAAGCCAGGAAAATACGTACCACTGTTAACCATTCGCTCTCCTCTACCTGGCCTGTTTGTAAAAGTACAGTCTAAAAAACAAAAAAAGGTATTATAAAACATTTAAAAATAAAAGTTACAAAGTTATTCTGTTTACAGTTCTTAACTTATCAAAATAACTTTTTCTGCATTTTCTTGGGCTTTTGTTTTTTAAATGAGATATTAATGAAATATATTACAATGACCCCTTATGTTGCATTTTTCTTGTTAATATGGACCTTTTCCAATGTTGTTCTAGTCAATGGAAGGAGTATCTCAGTAACAGGCCTGGTCTGGACCCACAGGAAAATACAAAAAGAGCTGGCAAGGTGACAGAGGAATTGCACTTAATAAGGTCATTTGTAGTGTCTCTACAATGTTAACAGCTGTGTAGTATATCTGTTGCAGAATTAGATCTATAAACCAGGCACTGTAAATCATGGAATCATAGAATCATTATGGTTAGAAAAGACCTCTAAGATCATCCAGTCCAACTGCTAGCCCATCACCACCATAACACTGAACTATGTTTCTATGTGTGATATCTACGTGTATCTTGAACACCTCCAGGGACAGTGACTTCACCATCACTTCAGACAGCCTGTTCAGTGCCTTACCACTCTTTCTGAGATGAAATCTTTCCTAACATCCAACCCGAAATACAGTAATCTGTTATGCCATTGTGACAAGATCTCTCCCAGATTTCTGGTTTTGATAATTGATAACACTTATCATGACTGTGCTTTATTTTCCAACCTGTACATTTGTAAATGGTATTATTCTTGAGTTACTGTCATGTTTCCTTTAGTTCTTTGTATGGTTTCTTACTATAGCCTTGAGGCAAGGAATATTAGAGGTGTACCTTAGTGCTTGCCTTTCTGGAGTAATATTTAAATTTACTTCTTAATGTTGTTTTGTTTTGTTTTCCAATTAGAGGTGCAGATATGAATTAGGGCATATGGTTTGAGTCCAACACTGTTGAATTCAAAGTTGAGACTGACTTCAGGAGATGTTAAGTCAGTCATTTTGACCTAGAATTGAAACCTCGGTGTTTTCTTGTGAAGTGCTGAGATGCAGCAGTTGGTCTCAGATCAGATCCAGCTTTCTTGACTGTTCTTTATCCTTGGCTAGGCCTTCAAGAAGCTTCTGTTGAAAATAAAGGAATGTTAGCATTTCCAACTTGAGCAGAACTTGTTAATTTCTGAGGAGGCATAGTACAATTGTCTAGAAAATGAAAATCAAAAGTGAATATTTTTCTCACATTGACAGTCTACTTCTGAAAATGCAGCCTTGTGTGAAGAAGGGGTACTCCATAAAAATAAGTACAAACACTGTGAACTATTGTTGCCAGCATTTAATAAATGATGCAGTTTAGGTATGAAACACATGCTTTGTGTGGCTGATTTTCCTTTAGGCTTGACTAAACGATGCTATTTCATGTGAACTTGTAATAAGAAATCCCCAAAGGGTTAAAACTTTTGACTGATTATGCAATCCTTTCTTTTTGCTTTCCCTGCAGAGTAAGCTTTAGAATTCAGGATTTCTCATTCCCTAACAAGGTAATGGGAAAAAAAGACTTTTTGTTACAAGTGTTTTGTAGCACAAATATTCACAAAAAATAAGTATCAGCCAAAAGAACTGGGAAGTTTTACCCAAAACTTTGCTGTGAGGTAAGCAATAGTAATCAACTAGCACATTATCTGAAAAGTAAATTATGCATCCAGCCAGGCTAGCTATGCTAAAATGAGTGGCAGGAGAAGATGTCAAGATTTTTTTCTTTATGACCTTCATTGGTATGTGTTGATTTTTTTTGGCACAGCCCCAAGCCCCAAGTGTATACAGTTGAACAAGGGGAAAAAGGCAGCAGATTTTATTGATTCATAATATGGCTTGCTGTAATGTTCTGAGGGAAAACAAAGGACTTATTTTAGCCATGAGATACTGTAATATATATTTAACTGGTATAAATTATAAGGTTGTCTCTCCGTAAGAGTATAAAATATAAGGTTTCTTCAGAGGGAGCTTGAAGTAAAAAATGATTAAAGCACTATCCAAAGTAGACAAATTCTTCAAACTCAGTTATTAAAAGAACACAAACTTATGCATGAATTATTTGCTCCTTCTCAGTTTTACCAAAGGCCGCTAACCATTCCCAGCTCTAGATGAAAGGTGAGTTTATACTGAAGACAGCACAATGGCACATGATGTACTGCAGAATGGATCAAATAACTTGACTCAGTTTTTCTCCTTGCTGCCGTTTCCAGCCAAACTTCTTAAAAATGTGAAACATCATTTTCTCTGAAGTTTGGATTCCTTTTCAGTTTAATTCAGTGTGGGGTTTCTTTAGAGCCAAATAACTTCCACAGATCCCTGTCTGTCTCTGTGCTATCCTGAAATTTATCTACTGATGTCCTTGAGCACCAGCAGAGCACAATGCAACAAATGCACAGAACTGTCATAGTAAATGACTAAATTGGTTGTGTATGGGAAGCCCAGAATGACAGATCTATTTTTGACATTGATCAAAACGTAAAATCCTTGTCAGAACGAAGTTATAGCAATATTTAGAGATTTAAACATTTCTTTACCATGCCTCCAGAGAAAAAGGCAGCAAATGCTGAAGACAGAAGTTGGCACTGCTGTATGTTATCCAGGATCTCTGCATTTCAGGGACTTGCTATATATGGGGGATCAATGAATTGCTCTGGGGCAGGCTTAGAGTAACAGAGTACACAAGGCGAGTTGAGTCTGGGTGCCAACATACTGAATTGTTGATAGCCATCTACAGTATTTCTTAGGAAAACTAATTTGTCACATGCACTTTTAATTTGGGGGCCAGAATTGGTATGTGATCAAAGTGAAAGAGTTCCTAACACAGTCAATTGAAAATAAATCCCAAAGTTATACACACAGCACGAGGCACTGTAGAATTTGCCAAACTAGCTATCTGAAACATAGCTTAGAAGGGTCATGAATATCTCGGGTGAATTTTGGCTGACTGAAAAGAGTGGGATTTTTGCCATTGATCTGAACAAGGCTAGAATTTCTCTCTCATTATAGTACCTCCCTTGCATCTTTTCATTTTACTAGCCATTCTGCTTGCTGTTTGCACGCATTTTTGTTTTACACGAAGAGATTATATTATGTCAGAATATTGTATTTCACAGTTGGCAGGACAGAGGGCTGTCCTGCAACTGCAGTTGTAGTTGCCTGTGGGGAAGCAGTACGTGGCTGATGGCCAGCAGTGTCGAGGAGCAGTTACAAAGGAAACGGAGCAACTATGGAGCAGAGGGGGGAAGGGGGCCCTGCCTTGCATTCTTCTCAGTGGGAGTCAGGGAGAAGCTGCAGCCATCTGTGCTCGTAAATGCTGCCTTTATCTGCTTTGCAACAGTAAAGCTGGCTCATGCTGTGGTCATTCAGGCTCCTTTTACGCAGTTGATACCAGCATGAGCTGCAGACGTGTGAATCTTCCTCCAGCCCACTCATGGCATGTGGTGACTGTGGAGCTTGAGAACCTGCTACTAAAGCTGGGAGATCCCTGATCTGTGCTGCTTCTGCTGAGGCTGCTTACAGGGGTGTTTCACACACAGTAGCTGATACTGCACTGGTAACCAGGGAAACACAAGTAGCTGCTCACAAAGCAGTATTTCCCTGGACCAAAATCAACCTTCTGGCCTATGGGAGAGAAGACTCCAACTCTTCCTCTGGCAAAACTTCCAACACATCCATTCCAATTTTTATTTCTTTACAAGGGAAATGTTACCCCTACTAACAATTCTACTAACTGCTCTGCAAAAAGTACACTCTGTGTTTGCTCCTTTTGTTAACAGTTTCAAAGAAGCTTTCTAAGACTTCGAATGCGTCAGCTTTCTGGGGCCAGGCTGGCCTTTCAAAGGCACTGCCTGGAATGATTTTTGCACCCCCTTGCTCACAGCAGTGGTCCCAACAAAGCTGCAGTCCTCTGTGGCATTGCACTGTATCATATTATATTTGCAGTCCTTCTGGAAAGTTTTTTCCATATACTTTATCCAGAGTTCAGTCGTATTTTATCTGTCTGACAACTCAACACCTATAAAAATTTATGAATTTGTATTAAAACCAATACTTGATTATGTCAGTGTTTATGAGGCTTCCCATGAGCGCTATATTCTTCTGTTGAATCTAGCTATAGCCCCTCATAATAATAATAAAACAGACTATATTTCACCATTTCTCTGTTAGTGTAACTCACTGCTAGCAATTACAGTAGCTACCAGCTCACACTTCTGTTGATTTTAAGGATTTGCTGCCTTGTAAGGGTCCTCGCTGATCTAAACACATACAGACACACATTCAGTGGGCCTCCTCAACCATGCTCAAAATAGCTGTGAGAGCATTTTTCAGGGAATGACATTTGGCTCTTCACTCAAAAGTGTGCACTAACTCATTGTAAATGCAGAACTGTGGGTTTATGCACTGACAGTAAGAAGAAAATTGACAGTACTAGGTCTATTGCATTTGTAAATGCTACAAGAATAAAGACTGGACAAAAGAAAACACAAATACAATTCCTCTTCCTGTAATAACCCTCTTCTTATTTTCATTCCTTACCTCCCTGGCTTATCCTTAAATACTTCATTTGGGGCTTGATAAAAGACTGGTGTGGTGCACCAGCTGCAGCCCATAAAGTTGAGTAAGATGTGAGCTGGCTTCTGCCTAGGAGGGTGATTCACCAACAGTTAATACTTCACAGTCTAACTTTCCTATTGTGCGAGTATTGTATTGCTGCTATTGAGTTTCTTAAGTCAGAGAAATGTATACAGGGAAGTCCTAAAGTTGAAGTAAAAACCAAGCAGAAGATGGTGTGTTTAAGGGATAGCTGTGAAGCTTTAATACTAGCAATGGTAACCTATTACTACTGTTATCGTAACAGTAGGATGTATAGCATGCTTGCAATGTAAGTATAAATAATATTCGTTCTAAGAATGAAAAAAAGTTGTTTTGAAAAGTTATTTGGGTAAATAATTTTTCATATGGATAAATTTATACCTAGAGTATAAAATGTTGTAATTTAGGAGGCTACTACAGAGGAAGAACACAGACGGTATCGGATAGTGTATGTGAAAAATAGGAGCAGCTTTCTTGTAATTTCCATTTCTTTACTTCCCACAGCACCTAGCTATAACATTTCTGTAATATGGGAACTCCACAGGGATAGGTTTTGCTGGTTTGAAGGATGAGCTTGATATAAGCTGGCTCCACAATTTGTAGCTGTACATAAATTTACAGCTTCCCGCCATGAGTGTGCAGCATATACAAAACTTTTAGCCAACAGTTACACAGTGTTGTAACATACTTTATGAAGAAGCAGATCTATGATTATTCTTGAACATTTTTAGTTCTTTCTCTGTCTCACTGTATTTCCAGGCAAAGAACAGATAAGTTATGTCTCAGTTTAAATGATTTTGATGTTTTTACTTCAACAGATGTAGATAACACCAGTACTACTCCCCAAAGGGATTTTTGTGTCTCAAAATACTTCATCTGACTTAAATGTCTCAAGATAATGGTGCACAAACCCTTCAGAATGATAGGTCGTGCTTTTCCAAATCAGATTAAGTTCTACTCATATAGAAAATATTTATTGCATTTGCAAATCTTGAGACTGCTGGTGTCGCAAATTAATTTTTGCATGGCTTTGACTTTGCAGCAATTTGGCTTTATTAATACTTTTCTGTAAATCACAAAATTAGATTGAATGCTATTTAGTAGCACTTAATTATCACCTGATTAATGAAGTGATTCAACGTATTTTGCTACAGTGGTTGCCATGAGCCAGGTGCAAGACCTTGCACTTGGATTGGTTGAGCCTCATGAGATTCTCCTGGGCCCACTTCTTGAGTCTGTCTTAAGTCTCTCTGGATAGCATCCTGTCCCTTGGTTGTGTTAAGCTTGGTATCATCCACAAACTTGCTGAAGATGCACTGCAAGACAAGAAGATCCCATTATTGACTCTTAAGGGACACCACTTGTCACTGACCTCCAACCAGACATTGAGCTATCTCTGGGTACATTCTCACAAACAGTTCCTCATCCATTGAACAGCCCACCCATCAAATACACACCTTTCCAATGTGGAGAGAAAGATGTTATGGGGACTGTATCAAAGTCTATCCTGAAGTCAGAATAGACAATATCAGTGATTCTTTCCTACTCTACTGACACAGTTACTCTGTCATAAAAAGTGACAATGTTGATCAGGCAGGACCTGAGTTTGGTAAAGCCATGCAGATTATTTCATATCAACTCCCTTTCTTCTACATGCCATAGCATAGCTTCCAGGAGGTTCTGCTCCATGGTCTTCCCTGGCACTGAGGTTAGGCTAACAGATTTGTAGTTTCCTGGAACATCTTTTCCATCCTTCTTAAAAATGGGTGCTATATTGTCTTTTTTTCCAGTCACAAGGGACTTCACCTGACTATTCAAATATCGTTGAGAGTGGCTTTGTGCCTATGTCAGCCAATTCCCTCAGGACTCTGGGATGCATCTCATTGGGACATGTAGGTTTTTGGCTGTTCGAATTCCTCAAGCAGTTCTGAACCTAACCTTCACTTACAGTGAGAGGGGCATTGCTCATGCAACCACAGTTATCACCTCTTGAACCATGCACTGGAAGGCTGTGTATAGTGCAGTTGCTAGTGAAGACTGAGGCAAAAATGTTATTAAATATCTTGGCCTTTTCCTTGTTTGTTGATACTAGCCTACCTACATTGCTCACTCGGTAGGATACTTTCCTTTTCTGGTTTTTGTACTGATAGAAACCTTCCTTATTTTTCTTTGTTCCTTTTTCCAAGCCCAATTCCAATTTGGCCTTTGTCTTCCCAACCTCATCTGTACACAGGCTACAATTATCTCTATACTCCTCCTGGGTAACCTGTCCCTGCTTCTACTCATACAGATGTATTATAAAGATGTAGCCATCTGATTTGAAATACAGCATGCTCCAGCTTGTGCTTTTGTCCTCTTTCTCTACTTTCTATCCACCTACAATTCAAGTCAGAGAAGTTTCTGCAATGCACTGTGGAAATCGAAAGGGATATGAATAATTGCAAGGCTGACTTGCAGTCTAGCTATGTAACTTGCAGATACAATTTCACTAACATAAATCATGTTCCTGTCAAGAAAGTAATGATTATTTTAGTATCATTAAATTTTATAAAATCTGAAGGACAAATTTCAAGGTCAAGACACAAACAGCAGACAAAAGCCTTCTTTTTAATTATTTTACTCTTGTATACTCATTTTGCTTTTATCACACCATTACTGTTAACTAGAGACAGCTGTAATCTAAAATGTAATCCTATTTCCCTAGATGAAAACTGGAGAAAACAGTATTATCCACTATACCTTATGTTTGCTGGTAAGAGCTTGTAACATCTCCACCTTGTGGTTATTTTTCTGAGTAACAAGCCTATGCTGCTGCATCTAAAAGGGTAAGACATTTTGGCTCTGGGACTGTAGCTTCTCTGAAAAATATGGTACATTGAAGGACTTTATCTAAGAGACTTTTGTATTTAAAAAATGCCCTTTGCACTTATCTTAGACTAAAATTAGATTTTGCTTTATGCTTTTATCAGACATTATTTACATTTGATACTTTTATCTGAAAATGCCCTTTTAGAAGGTCACAGAGTGAGACAGTGATGGAAAAGAGG
This sequence comes from Excalfactoria chinensis, assembly GCF_039878825.1. NCBI lineage: Eukaryota > Metazoa > Chordata > Aves > Galliformes > Phasianidae > Excalfactoria > Excalfactoria chinensis. Next base: position 83,108,497 of record NC_092827.1, read on the forward strand.
AGCAATGCAGACTCTCTGTTTTACGGTGTCTGGTATTTTACTGTAAATTGTTTCATATCTCATCTTGATTTAGCATATTAACAATACCAGGAAATTGCCTACTCAATTCTAACAAACCTCAGCTCTTTAGGATTGTCTCAGCACTAGTCGCAAAAGTTTGGCTGATTTTTATTTTCTTTGCATTTTCAATCTGCAAATGTTGAAGAAAAAAGTTCCCATGATATTTCTGGTATTTCCCTGATTACAATCAGCCCGAAAAAAAATAGGATATAAGCTCTTTCATAGTCTTTTGGCACTTCCTGCACACGACAGATTTTACAAATGCCAGAACAGGCAAATATATGTATGTGTATTTATGTTGTCTAGGCTTTCTAAACTGTATAAAATATTTTCTCTCAATGTTTTATGTGAAGGTTTTTCCACCTGTTTTCCCACATTCCTGTTTTCAATTTAAACACTATTTTATGTGGATTTTATTTATTATTTACACCTATTTCACCTTTGACCAGAGAACTCATTCCTGATTTTACTCTAGTCATTGCAATTACTGTTATGTAGTATTATTTGCGAAAATTCAGCCAGCAGTCTTCTGTAAGGCAGACTGTAGAGAAGTATGATAATATAATTTGATACAATGGCATGAATGCAAGCAACACCACTCTCTTGACCATTAGAAGAGAAATGCCACTGCTAGAAAAGCTATATTAACTCTGGTCACTGAGCTTTGTTTTTGTTGTGTTTTTGTTGTTGTTGTTTTTGTTTTTTTAATACTCCTCATTCCACCAAAACCAGCACCTTTATGTACATTGTAAGTGCAAATCCTGAAAGTGTAATGGTAGGATCTGAGACCCACAGTTCCCCATGGCAGACTGTTGATGCTCTTTTCCACCTTCGTGACTCATTCTAAGGCTGACAGAGTGGTATCCAAAGAACCCTTTCTGTTTTCCAAGCTGAGTCCAGTTTCTGAATTTAGAGGAACCATGAGTGAAAGCAAGTATTTTTCTATTAGAAGAAAGAATGGATTGTATGAGGTCTTCTCTCTCCTCTCCTCTCCTCTCCTCTCCTCTCCTCTCCTCTCCTCTCCTCTCCTCTCCTCTCCTCTCCTCTCCTCTCCTCTCCTCTCCTCTCCTCTTTTATCTGACACAGATCTTTTCTTTTTCTATCATAGTGGTCCCATTGAATATCTACCCAGACAAGATCTGGGCTCATATTCATCTCTTCTAGCTCCATGACTGTTAAGAAAAAAGTAGGAAATGAAATGAATTTTTTCTAATTTAAATAACCTTCTGTAGGCACTAAAATTTATGAGGTATTATTCTTTGTGGCACCTTTGCAAAAGTATCTGTTTGGGTATAAATACAGCTGTATATTGTGAGAGCTTATAGTGGACCTTATAGCCAGAACAGAAAATCAGATGATTTGAGGGCATGGATAATGACTTTATGAGGTAGTTGTGTTATGTAGATCATATCTTCCCTAGCCACCTTTGTCCCCATGTCCTGGCTCCTTTACTTGGTGTGGCCCTAACTGTGGTGTTCAGAGCTGTTCAGACCAGCCAGTAATTTTCTGAGGATTTGGTGATGATGATAGGAGACTAAACTCAATTGCACACTTTGATATCAGAAACAGAAAATGCAATTCTGCTGTGTATTTCTTCATACACTGCGGAGTTTTGATCACCATATGGTGATTATACTATCCTGCTTCCTCTGCATGATTTCAGAACTCTGCTGAGTTAAGAATCCATAGAGCTTTGAAGAGCTCATCAGGTGAGGGATGGGTGGGCAAACTTTAAAGGCTGAAGAAGTTTGCTCAAATAACACAATCAGATACTTATTGGGAAATATTTGGTCTGGAAACAAAACTTCAGTGCCTCCTTGTCTCAAAAGTTAGAAATGCTGAGGGAAAGCTGCACCGTTCAAACTTGTGTTCCACCAAAATTCAGGAAGAGCTTTTGAAATGTTAACCATGTTAACCTCTTCAGCTTTTCTCTCAGTTCTTTTCATAAAAAAAAAAAAAAAAAAAAAAAAAAAAAAAAAAAAAAAAGAGAGAGAGAGAGAGAACCTGCCTGTGGCTAATTAAAAGCAGTGTGTTGCACACGTTGCTGAGAGCAGTTGTCACCAAGCTCCTAGGTGGTCCTGAGGACTACAGGCAAGTCGTAGGCTCTAGTGTGTGAGGGCTCATGGTGCTGATCCATGAGCAAGAGAGCCCTAGCAGGCCTGACTCAGGATGCACCATGGGTGAAGCCAGCTGGAGCTGTGCCACCTTGAAGGCAGCAGAACGTGACCCCAAATGCCTCCAAACAAGAAGGATGCTTCAGCCTGGGAAACAGAATGCACAACACACTGTCACCCCCTTATCCACTAGATATTGACAATATGTGGATGCAGTGTTCATCAACTGCCATAGCATGGGCTAAAGCTGACTTTAAAGTTGACTGCTCAAGTCTTATGTTCTGATTTTATGATTTTTGGTTACTGGTATTTTACATCATAACATCATGTAGGGCACTGGGAGTTAATACTCCAGTTCCAGGTACCTGCCTAGAAGAGAAGAACTACATTCCCCAGCGGGGCTCTGTGGCCAGAGAGCTCCTGGCAAGGTCACCTGATGGGTTGTTTTTCTCTTCGTAGCTCTCCTCCTTCACCTCTTTCTCGCTGCTGCCTGTCCTGGCTGCATGCATCACTTCAGTATTACTGTAAGGCCTACAGCTTTCAGATATTCTCTCATTATATTTGATTTATTAGCTTCAGTTCTAATTATATTGTACTATAGTGTTATCTTGCATTCCGATATCATATTTAGTCAATCAGTTTGTTTCTCCTCAGATCATTGTCTCTGTTTTTAATTATTTTGGGGTCCCTTGTTTCCCTTTTCTGGAGGCACTAATTTTGCAAAATCCCTCCGTCCCACTAGTCACATAACCGGGCCGAACCAGCCCATCAGCTGTTGACATCTTACCATTCATTAGACCAAGAAGTGCTTAGAATGGTCAAAATCTTTAAACATTTATTTTTAATCAGTGACAGCATCTCAGTTTTTACAGGGCCAAGAGCTGTGTAGAAACACAGCACTTTATGATGCAGAGTATCAGATAAGGACATAAAAGTGTCTCTGGTGTTCAGTATGATCTGACAGAGAGCATAAAGGCATATAGCTTGTTCTCTGATATCTTTCAGCCATCTGTATAGTAGTAACACCAACATTTCCCTTCCAAGCCATGATACAGTTTAGCTGATCGCCTTCTGTAGTGCAGCTTTCAGTACTCGTGGTGTTAATTCAGGTAGCTCAATATCATAGCAAAAATGTGTAAGCAAACTTTTCCTTTGGAATTGGAAAGAAGTTCTCCTTGAAACAACTGCTAGCATGACATGCAATCATACTGATTAAAGAGATTGAAATCTATTATCTCAGTTCTTTTTGAAGGCAACTCCCTGCAACAATGAAAACACAAGCACTGATTTTTGGCAATTATCTTATATTCAAATTTCATCTGCTAGAGTACATATTTGGAAGTATTTAAATGAACATAAAGCTCAGAACTTGAAATGTCCTGAAACTGGCTTCTTACGCTGGTTATTGTAGGAGCCTAAAGAAAACAGCGTTCCTTTTGTAATTAAGCAGAGCAAGCTATTTATACTGCCGGCTGCCGGCCACATTCCAGTATGAAGTGCACTCATCACACCAGTTTAAAGGGCATATGTTGGAGGGAAATGCACAAAGGTGGCTCAGAAAGAATTAGGGAGCAAGATTTTCTGAAGTGCCTTGGTCCCTTCATGGAGTTGGACTTCAAGGACACTCAGCTGACTTTGAAAATTTTACCCAGGCTTACCAGAATGAGAAGATGACTTAAAGTTGGCTGTGATCCTCTGTAGTCACAAAAAATTCCTCATGTTTGGGATAGGTTTTATTTAAGTTTCTCAATGTACTTCCCCTTGTTACTGTGTTAGAAGGAGGTCCTGTTTGATTTAAGTGATTTGCTTTGACTTCAGTAGCAGTAGGATTAAGTCCTGAGTCATTCATAGATGAAAGACTCGGAAATTTCTTAACCCCCTTTCATGTGAACATTTTCTTTCTTCCTGAAAATTTTAGCTTCCATCTTTACTTCACTTTTGGTATATAAGTTGCATTATCAAAATAAATAAATTAATAAAACAATGCCAACCTTTAGGAGACCAAAGCATGTTTTCTCTAGTATTTCCAGTTTCTACCAGCCTAAAGCGGAAAATGCTTAAGTCTGCCCTTGAGTTTATTGTGTATTTTACTGCATAGCTGAAACCAAATTCTGCATGGAAACGTTCTATCAAGTACCTTATTTTCCTACACATTCCTATAGGACCTGAAAAGGAGGAGTTTGTCAGCTAAATTGAAAACATACTAATAAAGTTAAAAAGTTAATGGGAGACATTTGCAATTTCCCAGTAATTTTCCTAGTGACTTAAACTCTAAATAACTGTGTATACTTCTGCTACTGTTTTCCTTACATCTTTGTATCAAATGACATTCAGAAGAATTAGTGCCGGATATCTACCATTTGTCGCACACCTATCAAATTATAGTTTTGTTAGGCAAACTTACAGTTCAGGTGGCCAGATCTCTGTTTGTCTGGGAGGCTATTTTCAATTACTTTTAAGTAATAATGTGTGTTTTATAACTGAAACCACTTGTATAAATAGAGCTTAAAACCTTGTGACTGAGGCAATAAAATAGAAGCAAAGGTTTAGCTGTTGTAACCTACCATGCAGTCCATTTAAGGGCAGAAGCTGAAATATAGTTTCAGAATCTGGGCTATTTTCATGCTATCTAGACAATATCGGAATATATATATTTTTTCTATAATTAAGATGATTGCTTTCCTAACAAAACATCTATAGTGACTGCTGCTTCTTTCTGTGAGCCTTTGTTATGTTATTACAAGCTAGGACGGTTCTACACGCACCGCAGAAGAGTATGGGCTGACATGTCACCTTTTTCTCATGTCACTTACATACATGATTCTAATTTAAGGCAACAGGTTTCATTTGTGGGCCTTGGTTATTTCTGTCTTGCATTCTTCTGCGTCTTCTTTTCACCTCTCTGTTTACTATGATTGAACTAATTATCTGAATGTCACATGGCCAGTCATATATTTATACTAACTAATACTGTACATCACTGGCATCCTGACTGAAAGGTCAAGAAAGAAATAGTTCTTATGAACTGAGTAACTGTTTCAAAGGGTTTCTTTTGTTTTTCTTTTGCATTCCCTTCAGAATGCAATTTTCTGTTCAGGCATCTATTTTATAAAATTCAATTGCATATTTGATAGATCTCCTTGACCTCAGGAAAAAAAAATATATATAAAGGGACATTTTTTTCCTTTCTTTTATCTGCTTTAAGCCTCCAAGAACATTCCTCTACATTCTTGCCTCTACTGATAACATCTTTCTGAGTTGCTAAAGAGCTGACAGCATATTACAGGGTTTGCATAATACCGAACCCTTCTCATTTAGGTTTGGCCTGAATGTCAAAAATGTTGACCTTTTCTGTATTTAATATGGCTCAGAAAGAGGCATCTTTCCAAGTCTTAATATAATCTACTGCTGAATTTTCTCAGCCTCCACTGTGTCCCTTCCCCCTTGATATTCTAGCACTCCTAGTTCAAAATATGGAATACAGATACACCGCATTGCCTGGCATATCCATTTACACATATCCAGGGGATTCAGGAATTCTTTTGGATTCCTTAAGTGATCCAATATTTGTGCTACTAGTCATGTTCTTTCATCAGTTTCTGTTATCAGTCTATGTATAAGAATTTAAGTCCATAAGTCCAACACAAGTCTTTTGCTAATTAGTCCATTTGAGAGAAATTTATTTTTTTCAAAAGAGGATTTATAAAAATACAGAAAACAAATAATATAGAGTGAAAACAGGAGCAGATAATGACATTTAATTTTTCTTAAATCCCCCATTCATGAATGAGTACATTTAACAGTATCTCAGAACAGCAACCTTTGTACTGCTATGTCTTTTTAATTATCCTTCAGGAAAAATATGAATTAATTTTTATGATCTGAACTGTTTCTGAAACAAGGAGGTCATACATGAAAAGGCAAACACTTTAAATAGCTGCCTATGGCATGAGTAAGTTGTCATTTTTACCCTTATAGAAGGGTGAATGATACTTTACTTGTCTCGGTAGAACTTGTTTTTATTTTTATTTCTCAAAAGTATTAAATCAAATAACAACCGAGTTCTAGACTGGTTTGGAAGATTAGTATGTGTCATAGAAACCCTTATAAATAGCCTCTATTTAATATTCAGCATACAGTCTTTGTTGTCTTCATATTTGCATTGGACACAGTGATGTTTGCTATTTGTCTAAATACCAGACACCTATGCTTAAATCAGAATCTGGCCTAACAATGGTCAAAGCAATTCCTTTGTACAAGTTCTAGCTCACCACAGAACTGCAGTTTTTACAGTTTTTATTCCACAGTCTTCTACCTGATTTAACACCCATCATAGATACTGAAGAACATAGTTTTGTAAGCCAAAAAAAATAGAGCGATGTCCTGGACCAGCTTGCTGCCAAATTTTTTCCCCATGAAAAAAAGTGCTTGCATAATGCATCCAGATATGCTATTCCAAACATAAAGAGGCAGTTCTCAAAAGTCAGTCCCAATAAAACTTACTCTTTGAGAGCCTAGCCCAAATCATGGTGGTGCTGGGATTATACTTTTAACCAAAGAGCACTGAGCCTATTTTCATTCTTCACAGAGTTGTGGAAAACTCCCCAATAAGGACAGTAATACAACACATGTGAAAATCATGCCAAGCGGATGATAGGATATAATTTCTGACAGGAAGACCTCTGGTCCCCAGGGAATATTTGCACATTCACTCAATAGATTAAGCCCTTCCAGTGGATCGAGAAAATACAGTACAATATGCTTTTCGTGTCAAGGAAGGTTCTACCCTTCTCTTTGTACTCTCTCCCAAAAGAGAGACTTATTTTCAAGCACAGAGACTTGAGGACAAAGATATCTCTTATTCTAAATTGCTGTATCACACTTCAAGTTAAAGTGGCAGAGATTCTCAGGACTTCAACCCAGTTCGAACTGGAAATGTAAAGCAGTGGAATTTCAGTCTTGCAGAATTTTCTTTCATTGTTGCCTATACATATCTTTGCCTCTATCATTCCTTTCTTCTCTACCCATTTACCTTACCAAAAAAATATCTTTCTGCTCTTTCTAGCTGCCATATAGTGATGGCCAACCTTCTCCAAAAGCATAGTGTAAACTTCCCATATAAAATTCTGTTTGCATTGCAGTTTTTAATACATAGAGAATAATCTTTATTGACAGAGAATCCAGCCTTGTATGTTCCACTTAGAGCGGGCTTCTGTAAGGTCAGTGACTCCAGAATATTGTACAAGAAATGTTTAAGCATTTGTGGATAGGTCTACATTTACTGACTGGGAATTCCTAGTAAGCATCGTCCACGTTTCAGTTTTATTACTTTATCAGCTATCAAGAGGGTCTATTTCTAAGCAAGGAGAGCAGGAAGTAAGGAGGGAACACAGAGTTCTAGTTGTAAATCCTTTCTAAACACACTGGCTTATTTATTCGTTCATGCTGGGCTAATACATTACCTTCAAATTGTGTCTGCCATTGTATTAAAACCTATGGAAGGCCTGCTTCAGCCCAAAAACACTGAAAAAAAGGCTGTAGACATTTCCACTGTTTTAAAATCAACAAGTTAAAGCTTGTGCTAGTTAAACTCTGATGCAACGTTTGGATTTAATTACAGTAGGGAAAATTCTGCCCTCAGATACACCAGTCAACTTGGGTAAGACTTGGCATGGAGGAGGCTTTTTCAAATCTAATACAGTGGTATTTTTCTAATACCATGCCAAATAGGGCATAATGTATTTTTAGAAACTTTCTCATTTATAATAATAAAATGCTCTTCAAGATGATTCATATTATAAGAAACAATTATTTTGGCTTGCAGTACGTATTTGTAACTATGTGTAGACACTTATTTGGATGCAATTCAGCAGCATGTAAATTCAGAACATGGATATATGCCAGTGGCAGGGATGAAAAAACATCTCAACAAAGCAAGCTGTTACTCAGTAGCTGTTGCTGCTTCCCTTGCCTGCTAGCTCAGAGCTCCCTATTTCTTCACGCGGACAGAGAACTGGAAGGTAGAGGTCATCCAGTCTATGCTTCTGCAGAGGAACAGTTTCAGACTGACAAGGATAGGCATCTGTCAGCAATCACCCAATATCAGCTTAAGACTTTCAAAATCAAAATCCTATGCTCTCTTACGGTCTTCAGTATCTTTGCAGCTAGACAAGCTTTTCCTAATGCTTAATTTTAAATGGCTTTTCACATAAATGAAGCACAGTACTTCTTCTCTCCACTGTGGCCAAGTGGATCAGCTATCTCTTGCTGAATAGTTGTAAGTTTTCTCCCCTCAGCCTCCACCTTTAGAAGAGATTGAGTAAACTATAATAATCATGTTTCGTAGGCTGCATATAACTTTTCTCATTCTGCAATAGCCTTATAGTTTTGATCCACATTTAAACTGTAATCCACCATGCAGTCCCCAGCATATTTACTTGTACTTTTTCCTTCAGATATTAGATCATTTCTCCAACTTTCCAAGATAAATCTACTCTAGTTTAATTCAGTCCTTCAAATAATTGTAGTGCCTTTCAGATCACGGTACTCCATTCTGTTATACAGAACTTTGACTTTTGAAGAAAACTGGGCCTGGGCAGGTAATACTTCAGCAGTTCCATTATTTTAAGAGTGAATCATTACTAGTTATTGTTCAAGAGTAGTATTCTATCCGTTTGTACAATCACAACATGACAATTTCACCGCCACGATACATTTTAATTTATTTATTTTTGTGTGCCTCCGGTGGCGCAGCGGTAAAATTCCCGTTTGCAACACCAGGGGGCCCGGGTTCGAATCCCCCCCTGTGGAGCAGGGGGTAGAAGTGCCGCTCTGCTACACAGAGGGCTCGAATCCCGGGAGTTGGACTCGATGATCTCTAAGGTCCCTTCCAACTCGCACAATACTATGATACTATGATACTATGATGATGATTTAAGACAGCATCAAAAGCCTTTCTAAGCATATAATCACCCCAGGATTCTCTCTTAACATGCTAAAGAAGCAAGTGATTTCTTTCCTTGGTTGCAAGCATTACTTCCAAGGCAAAATTTGAAAAGATTTATATTTAGGATACATGCTCTTAAGAAAGAATATTGCTAAATCAAGGCTATTACTGTTCATACATTATTAAATTGAATACAGGCAGTATATTAATTAATATGGAATAGGCTCCCCATGGAGGTGGTTGAGTAACTGTCCCTGGATGTGTTTAAGAGCCTTTTGGATGTGGTGCTCAGAGATTAGCAGATGTGATGCTCAGATTTAGCAGAGGGTTGTTAGACTTAGGGTACTATGGTTAGGCTGCAGTTGGACTTGATGATCTTTGAGGTCTTTTCCAATCTAATTCTGTGATTCTGTGATTCTGTAATTACCATGGCTGAAAAATGCCCAGAAAGGTTGTGGATGTCTCAACCCTGGAAGTGTTCAAGGCCAGGTTGGATGGAGCCACGGGCAGCCTGGTCTAGTATTAAATGTGGATGTTGGTGGCCCTACCTGTGGAAGGGTGTTCGGAGCCTGATGGTCCTTGAGGTCTCTTCTAACCTGGGCCATTCTATGAAAAATAGAAAAATCTCTTGGACTTTAAATCACTTGGGTAATATTTAAATCTTTCTCTGGAATGATAGGGGAATGTAAACAATACACTACACCATCTACCTGAAAAAATTAAAAAAAATACACTGATCTTTTTGTCCACCTGAAAGGCAGGGAGTACTAATGTACTCCACACACAAGTTGTGCTATTCTCTTTTCTTCCTCATATCATTCTTAACAAGAGAAGCTTTTTAGAGTCATATTTTAAGGAAAGCTGCAATAATATTGCTCTGTGGAGAGCATGGTTTGATGCTGGCCAGAAAATCACAGAGCTACTGGATCAGCACAAGTTTTCTGTTTCATCCTACAAAGCTTCTGCCTATGCTCTGTTGACTTCTCCCTTACATCTCCACTTCATGCATCAATATAAAATATTAATTGTGATGGTTTTGCAGACTTAGGCTTCAGAGAATTAAGTGGAAGAAAAGTATCAAAGAATATATATATATATACACACACACATATATATATATTTCCCATGAAGCCTAAACTTTAAAGAATGAATTCTATCTGTTGGCAACTCTTTGATGTCTGCAAGTATTCCCCAGTGCTTCAGGTCAAAAGTTTGTGCTGAGCTGATGTGCGTAATTAGGTGTCTGTTTATATATGTGGTGTGTTTTTGTGGACATGTATGCATGGGCATGAAGGATAAGGAAAAAAAAAATAGTGTTACTAAGATTTGGAATCACTGTTTCAGTGTAGAGCTGATCTGTACTTCTTATGAGCACATAAGTCAAGTTTCTTTCTTGTCCAGACTGCTGGGACCCCAACAGAGGAAAGTTGTCCGTATTCTGCCAGTCAGAGCAGCACATCAGACAGGGATCATTTGTGGCCCTTTCAGGCAAAGAATGTTATTTGTGGGTGCTCACACCAGAGGCATGATTCAAAATGTGCAAAGCCTGGTAAGCAGTGTAGGCAGACTGCTCAGCTCAGTACAGCAAGGGAGAAACCTGTCAACACCAGCTTTATGAACTACAAAGTTGTGATAAATTTGGGACTTCCTCTACTAGCTCATTTTCCTAGCATGCAGACATGTCATGAAATGTAAGGAAAAACTCAGACTTTTTTGTGCAAGGTAGGCAGACAGCAAGCATAATTTATATTTTCTAGTTGGTATAAATCTCCTTAATGATGTATAAGGAATTGTATGGAATTTGCTTTGTTTTCCCCAATATTCTTATGGGAAAGTGTACTTAAGTTTTCCCAGGTATGCTGCTTTAACTCCTTGAGCTTTTGTGCAGAGTTAGTGTGAAAACATGGTGGTGAGAGTGTCGCAAAGAGAAGCCAAGAACTTTGCTTCCTGACCTACGTATCCATACCTTTATATTTAACTTGCAAATTACACATTTGTAGCTAAAACCGCGCTGTCTGAAATGTATTTACCCAATCCATTTGTTCACAGTAGAAAGTAGTACTTTGTGCTGGACTCCCAAAATCAAGGCAGGCGTTGTATGTCTGTCTGCTCTCTGTACCACTAGAAGCTTGCTCTAGTTTGTTGTGAATAACCCTAAACGCAGAACACAGTCAAAAGTTTGCTTGAGAAAACTCGGTTTTTCCAGAGACAGGGTTTGAATCTACATCAGTGCCCTGTTTTCTCATGTCACCTGCCAGGCATGGAGAAGTACTGGGCATAAGCCATCTATCCTAGGATCTTAACTTCTTGTAGATATCAGGAAATGCTATCATACTGCTACATATTTACATCTTTGTAAACAAGTAAACTTTTTCTATTACCTTCAGTGACTGGGAAGTGCATCCCCTTTGTTAGTTCTCAGACTGACCACCCTGTCTCATGCAACTTCCACTTAAAAGCAGGAGGAAGTTTTCCAGGAGCACAGATAATCATAGAATCATAGAATATCCCAAGTTGGAAGGAACATATAAGAATAATTTAGTCCAAATCCTGAGTTCACAACGTACCAACCAAAAATCAAACTGAGAGCACTGTCCAGACTCTTCTTGAATTCTAGAAGGCTTCGTGCCATGACCACTGCCCTGGGGAACCTGTTTCCAATGCCTGACCATCCTCTGGTGAAGAATCTTCTCCTGATACCCAACCTGAACCTCAACTGTTGCAGCTCCATGCCATTCTCTTGGGTTCTATTTCTGTCAGCAGAGAGCAAAAATCAGTGCTGCTCCTTTACTCCCCTCATGAAGAGCCATAGGCCACCATGAGGCCTCTTTTCAACCTCCTTTGCTCTGGGTTGAACAAACCCAGGGACTTCAGCCACCCCTCATATGTCTTTCCCTCTAGACCCTTCACCATCAGACATCCCACAGTGCTGTTCTCTATTACCTAGAAGAAACCTCATTTTTTCCCCTTTATACTTTGAAACCTCCTTCTTTCAGTGCACCTTTCAATGTGTACCTACTTTTGGTGATACATATATCAAAGAAGAAAAATAACAATTAATAATAGCTATTTCTTCTTTTATTTGAGTAACCTGGGTACGATAAGGTCAGTTTTGCAATGCAGTTCTCCTTCCCCTGGCTGCCCATGGCTTTTCTCCTAATGACATTGTGAGTCTACTGCTCACATGTCCTATTTGCTTACAGAATGGTGGCCCAAGAACCTCCTCTGACACTGTCAACTGAGATCTTCTTTCCTCCATCCTTTGGGACTCCTTTTTCTACGGAGCCTCAGTACTCATCTCTCAGGAGTCAGAGTTTCCATATCTCAGCATGAGATCACAGCAAGTTGATCTTTGTAATGTTTTCAGGCTGACGGTGTCCCTCACAAAGTTTTACCTTTAGGACATGAAATTTATTTTCCAAAACTGACACATTTTTGAGATAGAAATTGTATCTGGGACACTTCTGGAAAAAACAGCTAGCACATTTTGACTGTTGTAACATAACAGTAATAGACAATAGCAACAACAAGCAGATCATATTATATGGGGAGCAAGATCTTTTTCAGCAAAAAATAATAAACGCCTTAACACACTGAGGATAAATAAGGTAGATGGACTCACCACTTTTTATGCAAGCCAGATGCTATTTGAAGTGCAAAAGACCCTTATGTATAATTGAATAGACTTCAATAAGTTTGGTTCTTGATTCTCTTTCAGATGTGATAGCAGTAAATTATGAAATAACAGTGAAGAGAACATTATGACCACTTTAGAGTATATATATATGTATTTTATGTTATTGCATGAAAAAAAGCTATACCTCAGCAGGGGTTAGTATCAAAGATGTAATTCAAGATGGCAAAAACAAAACCAGTGATTTTTAATGGAAGAAATTTTTCAGATTGATTATAGGATCACTTTCTACTGAAGATATTCTTTACAGTTCTTTATTTCTTTACATATTTTCTTCTCTCTGCAATATTTCAAGTATACTAGTGGGCTGGATAAGAGAGCCATCTCACTGAATTTTTAATGCCTTTCAGCTTGAGCTCAGCAAGTGTTTGCCATAAAGTGAAAGGTCTAAGAACATTTTTCCTACATATCTTAAAGAGGAAAACCTAAACTTTATAGTTTTACTAAGTTGTTATATAGTGTGGGTACCATTCATTGTCTCCCTTATACAGTCATCTGGCCAACAAAAAGAAACATCCTTATTAACTCAGAAAGTGTGGTGTTTGTCACATCAAGTCTGATTTAAAGGAAGCTATGGTGATTTCATAGAGTACAGGACCTACAGAAAGCCCTAAAAAATGTACAGACAATTTATGTTCTCTTTATTGGCATGTAGATGAAGGAATGCCATGAAGGTGAGTGTCAGGTTGGATATCAAGAAAAGGTTCTTTACCAGAGGGTGGTCAGGCACTGAAACATGCTCCCGAGGCAGTGATCACAGCTCCAACATGCCGGAGTTCAAGAAGCATCTAGATAGTGCTCTCAGACATGGGATTTGATTTTTGGGAGGTCCTGTGTGGATCCAGGGATTGGACTTGATGGTCCTTGTAAGTCACTTCCAACTTGGGACATTCTATGATTCTATGCACAGTGCTGACTGTGACATGAATTTGCAGATGCAACGTTCCATTCCAAAAGATTCCTAGGAAAACAAACAAACAAACAAACAAAAAGAAACACTGATAAAATTCAGATTGCTGCCTTTTCTGACATACATCCCCCAGTGGCACTGTGCTCCCCAAGCTACTTCCTCATTGCTATGGCTGGGGACACCTACAGCCTCCCACTTGCCCTGGGAAGGGCTGCAGCTTTCCCTGAGTCAGTCTATCAGGTGACTCTGGGAGAGGGGGCTGCAAATCTGGAATTCACAGTGCAGGATTTTTCTTCAAACATGGATTTATAGGTAGCCACTGTGCGGTTATCTAGCCATAGCATTTTGTCCTGCTTGAAGGCCCTGCTGGGGGCTAGATGCAGACCCTGGCTGGAGAGTCCTGGGACACATGTCTTGATGAGACATGGAGAGCTCCTTTCTGGAACAGCAGCCAGGCACAGGGCTCACTTTTGGCTAATCATTAGGCAATACTTATTCTGTTTTAGAGTGAGCTGGTTTCACCCACATCTAACACCTAATGATGAAGAGGTGTTTCAAAGAAAGCTTCCTCTTTTGTTTCATGATGTCAAAAGATCAGAGCAAAATAATCTCTGTTATTTTTTTTCTTTTTCTTTTTTTTTTTATTTTTTTTCTTTTTTTCTTTTTTTTTCTGTTGAGGAGTCTCCTGGAATATCACATTATACTTTTACCATATGATTAAGGTGTGTGTTCAAACATGCTACCTGCTACCCCTGTAGCATTTCATATTTCAGGATTATAGCAGTAATTTGGAAAGACTTTGTAAGGCTTTGCAAGTAGGAAGGAGGATTCTGAACTCAAGCAAAACTACTTTCCCTCACTCACACTCTGTCACTGACGTACCCACCACATACCCAAAGCCTTGTGCCTGCCCCACAAAGGCCATACTCACCATCAGCACATGGGTTTGGCAATGATAGACTGCTGCTGCCTTCCCAGCACTTCTGTGTTTGGCAGACTGGCCTCAGCATGACCCCTGGCGTAATGGCTGCAACAAGAAAAAACAGAAAGGTGCTTGGCATAAATCTGGAGTAAATATGCTGGTGAGTCTGTGTTCATGCTGTTTTTCTAACTTCTCCCTTTACAGTTTAAATATAGTTTCTGTGTTTTGTCCAGAGAGACCAGGAGTGGGTTTAGGTTCCCAGCACACTTACAAAACAACACTGAAAGGGTCACTTCGGCTTGTTTGACATATCAGTCTCGAGAATGGCTCTCACAATATTTTTATCAGAAGCCCTTCAATTTCTTCTGATTGATTGATTTTTCAGAGCTTTAAATAACAATATTAAGCAACGTGATCTTCCCAGAAGGCTTTCAAGAGGGCCGAAATTTCAGGTTTTGTTGGGTGTTCTTGTTATTGTTCTTCATTTTGTTCTTTTCTTTCAAGAGGACCTGAAGAGAAAATGAAATTTACACCATTGGTGTAAATCATGCAGTTTTACACTTATTAGCATAACTTTTGGAAAGATTTGTCTTCACTGAAGGTCTCACTGAATTTCATGCATTCAGCCTCTGGCTGTGAAAGTCCTTAAACCACTCTATTTTTACAGTCATTCCCCAAGGCTGTCACTGGCTGTGGTGTGAGTGGTGGGCTACAAGGCTGCCTGATCTGACTGATATCTCCAAATTCACTGGAACTTTATTCTTGGTAAAACAGTTTATTTGAAGCTAATAAAGGGCTCCTGAGTCCATCGTAGACTCATAGGACGATAGAAAGGTTGGAAAGACCACTGAGATCATTTTGTCCAAACATCAACCCATCACCGCCATATCACTAAACCATGTTACACAATGCGACAATCTACCATCCATGGCCTCGAGGTCAGGCGCCAGCGTGAAGAGGAATGAGGAGAGAAAAATCAGTCTCTATTGGTTTTTTGTTTGTTTGTTTGTTTTTTGACCAGGAGTTCTGCCATAGTCAGGACTCCTTTTGTTTCAAAATATAGGAAAGTGTTGAGTTGCTTCCACTCTGCACCATTAGATGGCAACCCTGCTCCGGGTAAAGCCTCTCCAACTGACAGCCGTGGGAGACGGATGAAAAGCCAAATTGCGTTTCCTGCTGGTAAATGCCTTCAAACCCCGGGCTTAGGTGCTGTTCCTCTTTTGTGCGTGGGGAGCTGGCACAGCTACACCAGCGCAAAGCTTCGGGTCTCCCTGAGCCGGGGAGCACGGCACCAAGTCACGTCCAGCCCCAGAATGCAGCAGGGTGCTAATCATTCCTAACCATTCCGTGATCTGTTCCGAATTAGGTGGGAGATGGGTTATCTGGGCTGCCACTATGAAAAGAAAGAAAAGAGGAGAGGAGAGGAGAGGAGAGGAGAGGAGAGGAGAGGAGAGGAGAGGAGAGGAGAGGAGAGGAGAGGAGAGGAGAGGAGAGGAGAGGAGAGGAGAGGAGAGGAGAGGAGAGGAGAGGAGAGGAGAGGAGAGGAGAGGAGAGGAGAGGAGAGGAGAGGAGAGGAGAGGAGAGGAGAGGGAGAGGAGACATGAATGAAAGAAAAAAGTCTAAAATTGCAACAAAAAGAGATAAGATCTCACTGATGTCTGAGTTATAAAAGTAATGACTATTGCCTAAGTTGAAAATATGTCATTTATGAGTTCTGTTGAGCTCTGAACCTGGTTTTCAGAAAACAGAAGCAATGAAAACGTAACAGCTTTGCAATATGAACTATAAATGTCTCATTAGTTAAGTAACAGAAGTCATTAAACATTGCAATAGAAGCATTTCTTTACTTCTCATGCCTTTAAATTAAAAACACTGAGTAGTGTAAAAGAAAATATATCTGGAAGGGAGCTAGAGAGGTATTCTTGGTCATTATGCTGCCCAGGGGTAGGATCAGCTATATCAAAGCCTTTTGCAAGGGGATGCCTCTCCAGCCTAGTCGTAAAAGCATGAAGTCTTCATAACCTTCAAAGCAGACAGCCTTCCCTGTGTCACTGACTTCAGTGGATCTCAAAGAGCTGCATCTCAAAGAAAAGGCCAAGATTTAGAGATGAAAAATACAGCCAAATTTGAGTTTTCAGTGTCAGCTGTTCCACTGCTTCAGAATAACTAAAAATATAGGGATCATTGTCTCAGAGCACATTAGCCTCAATGAACCTGAGAAGCTAGAGTGCCAATAGAACTAAGTTTTAATTGTGTTGAAATTTTAACAACATTTATGCTTCAATTTTTTACCTAGGCCGGGCACAGATCAAAATTTGTAGCCAAAGCAAACTAATACCCGAAATACTTTCAGTGCTGAGATAGATATACATGTCTGCAGTTAACAAGCATGTTAAACCTTGTTAAAACCTCTTGAATATTAATAATTTTTTTCATTGTGGCTACTGCATTCAAGTTTGAACTTTGTAAGACAATGAGCATTGTCAATGAGTCTTCAGAGGTTCCTAGATATCTGTGCTTAGGTATTTGCCTTTCTATCCTATGTTATATTATTTTGTTGATCAAAGTTCTCCCATGGTTTTCAGTTTAACTGCATGGTTTTCCTCCCTGCAGCTCTTTCTCCTGCTTCCAAGCTCCTGTCTCAAGTCTGGAACAGAAATTCATTCTCTTGATTTTGTCATTCACAAGTAAAACTGAGTTTGTTTTTACAAGCACTGTCTTCTAAGATTCTAAGATTTTCCAAAGGATTGAAGTGTTTTTGAAATTATTGTTTGATAGCCTGTCTACATGGGAGAGAGAATTATTTACCTGATACTATGATATACTTAAAATCATCAGAAAAAAATGTACTGAATGATTGCACAATACCTATTTGCTTACTTCTGTTGACACAGAAATTTAGTGCTTCCTGTGAAGGGAAATTCTTTTATCACAGTTTTTATTACACAGTGCTGAACCCTCTGTCCTTCCTCTTTTAACCTCTCTTGGACACAAGGATACCAAGAAAAACAGTCCTATGCTGATATGGTGGTATAAATACTGCTTTGAATGTCTTGAACTGACTATTAATTCAGTTTAGATGCACTAGACAGGTTAGTTTCAATACTTCATGTATGATGTTTGCCCTCATCACCTTGATTTTGGATTTACCGGTTACCTTCTGTAGCACCAGGTGATCCAACCCAAAAACAAAATATAACAATGACAGAAATAAAATATGAGGCCAAGAAGAAGCTTCAGCTGGGATGTAAATATTTAGTTTCATTCACAGCAAGGAGGGTAAAGGAAGAGTGCAGTTGAGAATTTATAAGTAATTCTGCTTGCCTTATAATCAATAATAAATACTCCGATAAGCATTTCTCTTCCTTCTCTTCCAAGTTTATGGAACTTGCATTCTCCAGTAAATTAAAGTACTCGTTTCAGTGTACTCCATAATGTTTTGGCAGCCTGCTTCATAAATTAGCATTGTAGCCTGAACACACCTTGGTTGTTGGAATGCTACAGAAGGCTTTTATGGAGTCATTTGCATACAGTTCCTCATAAAATTGATTGTTGTTGAGGCATTGCCATAATAACTGAAAGAGAACTGTTATTCTTACAACAGTAGTTGATAGCCCAGAATAGTCAACAAGCATGGAGTTTGAAAACATCACCAATACACCTCAGAACTGTAGAGATACTTGCATAGCCATGCATCACAGGGGAAAGCCCTTGACCAGAGTGGATGGAGGAATGGCTTCTGAGCCAGACTCCTGCCTGGGCAAGGAACCATTTTTCCCACACTTGTGAATGAAATACTAGGCAATGTCCCACTGTTTAGGATACAGGGTCTTACTTTTGTGGGTGGCTGAGGGTGTGCCTACAGACAAGCTGTGGAAACAGAAGAAGTCCTAACATACAACTCCACTATATTTTGCAGACTAAATAATTCTGTTTCAAATACTGGATTGATTTTGCCTTATTTTTGTTGTTGCTGTTGTTGTTGGTCTTTTTAAGTGTGCTTTCAATTTGTTTCTCACCAAATAAATATAAAATCTTGTCATCAAGTTTTGTTCCTCTACCCTAAAAACTGATGTAAGGAGAACACAAAAATGTCCCATGTTCCTTTTTCTCATAGATGCTGGAAAGCTGAGTGAACAAATAATTTGCTGTGCTTTGTTCAGTAATCTTCATCTCATATTCATGGAATAACTGTCCACAGAAAGGCTGTGGTTTCTGGGAATGTATTTGTTTCTGAATAAGTATTCTTCAAATGACTTTGACCACTAATACAGTTATCCAGACTATTTACAGTAAATGATTGTTTAGTGACAGCAGATATAATTTACTTTTGTACTTAAGTCAATGCGAGCACAACATACTGTAAATACTTGGACGGAACTGGCACAAAGGCCTTAGTGAGGAAGGCTGGCTACTCAGTCCCAGTCCTTCATGTGAGGCAAAGGAGTGGGGACACCAGCAGTCTCTCATCTTTGGTCTGTCTGTGATCCTCAAAGACCACCACAGCTGAGATCAGGCATCTTACTTGTTGCAATATCATATGTAAATTCCCCCTCACATGTGCCTGGCTATACCTGCCATCCTTCAGCTGCCCCAACGTGGGCTTCATAGCAACGTGAATCTTCACAGGCTCTGTAGCCTTGGGGTTGCGGAGGTAGAGGTGCAGTACCTTTTATTCTGTGATCTCTGCCTCCACTCTCTGTATTTGGCAGAAAATGGAGCAGGCAGATGAGGTGCATGAGGGTCAGAAAGAAAAGGGGTAATACAATAAAAAATACGGCTATTTGCTGCAACAGATGGGAATCGGAGTCTTCTGTTGGTTTGGGAGGATGCCCATTTTTCAGAATAGTCTGAATATTGCAAAGGGTCATGATGTAGTAAATCCACTACTTTTAACACTGGAACAAAGATAACACAGCCACACAACTGGTGACCCCATGTAAACTCGGTTTGTTCTTTCAGATTCATTCAATCATTTCTGAAGGGCAAAATTTGCAAAGATATAGAAATTCCATGTCCTTGTACTGCCAGAATAAAAGCGTAAAGCTGGAATAAATTTCAGCACTTGTTATTTCAAGAGCAATGTGATCATTTGCCTACTTTTGATGTGGATTAGATCTGTACCATCATGATTAAATGACATCCAACATCCAGCACCAGTAGCTGGCGAATGGCAGCCAGAGAAGTGTAGTTAAAGCATAACTTTCTCACAGACTTTAAGTTCGGGAAGGCTGAGTATCTTCTAGGTCAGGAAAAAAGTGTTAAAAATATTTTTCTGATGTAAGAGGTTTTAAGATTTTTATAATGGCGCTAGCACCTCTGCAAAAGGTAATGGATACTTGGAATTTGGCAGGAGTATCAGTCCTGTGCTGGAAATCGGCTTTGTTCAGTGTACAACTGAACTGTGTCTTTTTATGCATTAACTTGACAAAATGGTTGTTACTTACATGATCACAAAGAATGTTTCACTTCCAGTAGAAAGATCTTTCTCATCCAATCTACAGTGAAACTGTCTCATTTGCTGTAAACATACGCAGTTGCTAAAAAGCAAGTGGGAATTCTGAGGGAATTGAAAGATACATCCAGATACTGAACTAAATGTTGGAAGATCTGTGTTCTGTTTCTTCTTCAGGCACCCCTCTATGTCCAAAGTCAATACATCTGACTCAGAGCACCTCTGCCAGCTGTATCAATACTAGCATGAGGCCTGGGAGGGAGGCTGGATGTGGGGTGCCCTCATGGTGTTCAGCCCCTTCCTAGCCAAAGGTGTGCACCAGCTGGAACCACTGCTGTCTCCAGAACATTGTCAGGCTTCAACTCATTCTAATTTGCATGTTGCTGGGGCTGCATGTGCAGCCTTTAAAAGGGATTTTATTGAAGACAGACTCTGGTTAATGTGTAAAGATCGTGCCCTGAGAAGTGAAGTGAAAATGAGTAAGTCTCCTTTAAAAGACATTGTGTGTGTATGATCATCATAGCCAAGATTTGCAGAAGCACCTGTACAGCCATCTGCACAAAGATGGAGTAACACTTTATCTCTATTTGTAACACTGCAAAGCTGCATCACAGACATCTGTGAAGTGGACTATTCTTCTCAGATTGTTTTGTATCTCAGGGAATAAGGGCATAGGCTCCACTTAGAAGGGAGCAGAAGTTTGCCCATTTCAATGGTCATATCATCACAACTGCTTTGAAAAAACATTGATTTCCCAAGTGAAAAAAGATCAGAAGCTTCTTTGTTATCAGATGATACTCAGAGGATGGCTCCTTTCCCTTAAGTATTGATAACAAAACTTGGTTATCCCCTGCAGGATCCTGACATAAAACTTCCTTTCTTGAACAGGGAAAAACCACTGTCCAGAATGTATCTGATGGGTGACTGTTGTGTTTCTCGAGTCCTATCATGTTATATTCTTCAATGAAGAAGTACATTGGTTGCTTGATTTCTGAAAGTACTATGCCCATCCATGTTCTTTCTGCAGAATGCTATGTGTGGACATTTCTGACACAGGCACAAGCAAAGCACCAGCCAAAGATTCATGACCTTCATATCTTGATACCACAGACTGCTTTGTCATTACATCTTTCTTTAATAGGACAATGAACATGCTGGAAAACAGATATCAAAACTGCATAGGTGGAAAGAGATCTTTGGTCTCAAAAACTCACGATAATCTTCAAAAAATGCCACCTTTCGTGGTAAATTGAAGAGTCTCTAGAAGGTGGTCAAGGAGATAGAAGGTATGCTTTGGTCCAGGAAGACTTCAGGTCACATATGGATGCATCCCCTTCCCATCTTGCTGCACCCGTATTCCAGGTGGAGTTGACTTTTTTGAGTTAAATGCCATGGACAAGCACGGAGAGCATGACACTCACATTTAAAAAGAGGAAAAACCAATTTTATAGAGAGCAGGTGGAAACCAGATGGACTTGAAACAGAAGTGAAAAGAAGCAGAAGTGTCCTGACAATTGAAAATGATCGTTTCCATCAGGTTACACAGCTCTATATTTCCTAGATCACATGCCTGGTCTTAATTAAGACTTTCCAAAAAGAATGTTGCCTTTCTATTCTAATTTAACAACAACAACAAAAAAAATAGTCAAAACACTTTATTGGGAAACAAAGTACAATATTTTTTCATACTAGTGATTGGAAAATGTGTGTATTTCCTAGGTTTCTTGTTTAAAACCTGACAATCAATCAGTATGTGATTAGTACTTACAGAAGAATAGCAGCTCTTGCATCGTGTAGAAAAAAAATTTCTTTAGAACACACTTTTTTCCTGAGTGCCAGGAAGTGAAGGTGTCCTTGAAATGTGCTCAGCACACTGGTAGTGCTGACCCTGTGGTGACAGTCCTAGCACACAACCGTTTCTTTAGGTTGGCATTTGCACAGCCACTTGGCAGCCCACTGGAGCACAAGGGGCATGAGGACCTGGGGCTCATCTTGCTGCCATGAAGGCCTGACTAGCCATTTTGATGAGCAGCCCTGATGTTGGGAGTTGAGCTGGGTGACAATTGTGGTGGCCATGGGCTGGCAGAGGAGCAGGTGAGACACTGTCTGCACCCACATCAAACAAGTAGCTTCTTCTAGTTCATCAGCTCAGAGTCTGTTATCATTTTTAATGTTA
Organism: Excalfactoria chinensis; assembly: GCF_039878825.1. Taxonomy (NCBI): domain Eukaryota; kingdom Metazoa; phylum Chordata; class Aves; order Galliformes; family Phasianidae; genus Excalfactoria; species Excalfactoria chinensis. The sequence goes on from NC_092827.1 coordinate 83,130,774, forward strand.
AATTTATAAGACTTAGAGGGAGTAGTCCTTCATGTGCCCCGGTGGCGCAGCGGTAGAATTCCCGTTTGCAACACCAGGGGGCCCGGGTTCGAATCCCCCCTGTGGAGCAGGGGGTAGAAGTGCCGCTCTGCTACACAGAGGGCTCGAATCCCGGGAGTTGGACTCGATGATCTCTAAGGTCCCTTCCAACTCGCACAATACTATGATACTATGATACTATGATTAATAAAGATTAAACACTGAGAACCTTCCTTAGAAAGAAATATGCTTGTGTTGCCTTTTTGGAGACCCTCACAAGAGTGATTCGACTGAAGCACCCAGAGAGAGCTTTAATGCTCTATCGTGAGAGAAATGTCCCTTTCCAGCCTGCAAATGTGAGAGTGAGGTCTGAAAAGAGATAAGGGAGAGAGACAGAGGCAGAGGAAATGCAGAATTACTGCTAATGCTCCATAACTAACCCTCTGAAATCTCGTATTTCACTCCCTGTTGAGCAGTCAAACAGTTTAACTCTGTGACTCAAGGAACCACCATCACTATGGTAAAGTAGAAAAAAAGAAGAATTGCTTTGTTTGGGAATGTAATGATCAAAAGAAATGCAAAAATTAAAAATTAAGAATTAAACAACAACAACAACAAAAAAAAACAACAAGGCAAAATAAAGCAAACAAAACAAACAAACAAACAAAAGGGACATTATTGTAAAAAAATACTGTAAAAATACATAAAAAACTCAAAAAAAAAAAAACTATCTGGGGAGGATAAGCTGTGTATGTCTCTTTTTACTTTAATTACTGGGCACTCACTGTAGTTCACCAGAGAAAGCAGTTTTATCCCAAGAGTCATCAAGAAGCACTAATGAAGTGCTGCACAGCATTACACTATCTGGGCTGCATGGCAAAAGGTGCAAATGCTGAGGATGCTTTGGTTGTGGACCACCCATGGGGAGAGAGCAACAGATGTTCTATGATTACACATAACAAATATTTATATTTCTGGCACCCGTTATTCCTTGCTAAAACCTGTACCTTTGTTACGTGCATGACTGGCTTTCTGCTAAATATGAAATGAGGACACACTTTCTCATTCAGCTAAACAAAGGAGGTTGCCAGACACATAACTAGGTAAAGATGTGGCTTCTCAGCAGATATGCATTTAGAAAAGTAATGAAGAATTTGCAAGAATTAAATAAAAAATTGGGTGAATTTGTCAACATCCTCTTTTCCTAATGTTTTTCCTAACGTGTGTGGAGAAATTTTTAAGAGAAAAATGAGTATTCCTTCTATCAGATACATCAGGAATTAAATATATATATGTGTGTGTATATAGATTTGTCTTACCTTAAATGTGCAAATTAACCTAAGCTCTTGGCTTTCATTTGTTTAAAAGTATATCTAGTCTTTATAACTATTGTAAAAAAAAATAAAATAAATAAATAAAGTCCTGAAAATTATAGATCTCCCTGCCCAATTTGCTGAAAAACTATCAAATAAATGAAGAGTATTTAAAATATGAGCAGTTTTAAACATAACCTCATGGGTTTTTTTGTAGCCATCAGCAGCTGTTCATGCTTTTTGAACTCTGGTTCAAAATAGTAATACTGAGAATTAACTGAAAACTTATCTAAGTTCCGTCATGGAGCACAGATGGCTTGCTTTTAATATTGATTCTGTGATGCGATGAATTATACAAATGCATACAGACTTGCTCTTTTCTCCAGCTCTCTTTCATCGCTCTCTGTAAATGTTACCTTGTCATAATATTGACAACAACTGATTTATTCCACAAACATAATCTCTTTCCTGTTTCCACATTACTTCCAAGATGCTAGCATACTGGGATCTGGTGGATAGTTTAAGTAATTAACAAAATGTATTAAGATCAAGTGTTTCCTGTTGTATTTTCTTACCTGTAAACATGCCACATGTCTGTAGACTCTTCTGTAGTTCTTGTTGAGTGTCTGTTTTTTGATATTCACTTGGAAGTATTATTTCTGCTTATTGATTAAATGAACTTTCAGAGAGCCTTGAAGGTGATGGCCTATTGATTCTGGTTTCTGGAAATAAGTACTGCCATGTGTGAATGATATGACTACATTCTCTCCTTGTTTGGCAGCTCTTGCAAATAATATTCTGAATACATACAGGCTTTTGCAGGCTATGAATAAATTTCAAGTCCTACAGGATAGGCAAAGCAAATATATTTTCTTGTTTAGGAGAAAGTTATAAAATCAAATCCCAAACCCTTCTAATATTTGCCATGCTTTAGCTTGTAGACTATCAGTCATTGGGAGTTTATCTTCCAATAATGATTGTACAGTTAAAGGATGGTTACAAAATAAAAATTTTAAGAAAAGAAATAAATGAAAAATGAGAGAATTGATGTAACTGGAAGATTCCTTCCTTACTTCTCTGAGAAAATGCACATGTTCACATAAAGGAATGAGAGAAATGGAAAGGACTCCTTGCTCAGATGAAAAACTCATAAATAGGTAATGTTTGGTGTGTTTTGTATGTATTCTCTGTGTATTTGTATTTTTGTTCATCTTTTGAAGAGAAGAAATAAGAAAATACTGATCTCATTGCAGAGAAATGTTGAGTTAGGAAAGAAGGAACATAGTGGTCAGAGGGGCTGGAAAACATTGTTTGTTCTTACTTGGTCTTTGCAAGGGAACTCCGATTATATTATAAATACCAGAGTGACTTCTGCTGGGCTCATTTTCCAGAAAAACACATCTTTTGTATGTCAAAGTTTTCTATATACTTGAAACGGTCTTAAACTGTTTTTATCTTGGTTATTGTTGGAGAGTGTCCTCATCTATGGAGGTTTTTAAGAGGTGTGTGGATGTGGCACTAAGGGACGTGGTGGTTTGGTGATGAGATTTGGTAGGTCAGGTTGATGGTTGGTCTTCGTGATTGTTAAGGTTTTTTCCAACCTAAATGATTGCATGATAATAAGAGTATGATTCTTATATGTGATTTTACAGAAGAGTACTATGAGACACAGTTACTGTCCATGCCATCTAAAGGACAGACAACAGAAATGTCCATTCTTTCTCAGAAAGAGCTCTGATGACCGCAGGCACTGAATGCTGATTCTTGTCATTCGGTGGTTCTCACTCTCACAGAAACTCTGCAGCCTGTGGCTGGGGTTACTCTCTAAATTCTGAACCCGTTCCTTGGGTGAATATTGGGAGATGTGTCATCTTAAGTTGTGGTGACTGGCTGATGGAAGAAAGAGAAACAAATATATATATCTCTATACATTTTATTGTTACTTATTTTTCTGGAGCATCCTTTTATTCTGAGGTTACCCCAGAGATTCTCACCTTTTGTTTTGTGTCTGTTCTAGAAAAAATAATTGTTCTGCAAATCTCCAAATGCATGGATGAATATTTAGGCAGCGGTTCTCTTGTTAGTATATGTGAAACCTCATGAATTTGGTGATGGATCATCTGCCTGTCAGCTTGGAGTCCACGGCTACATATTTGTTCATACAGCTTGTTGAGATCTAAGCTCTTTAATTTGCAATTGTAATATGTTATTTTCTACAAATAAAATGCAATTCAGTCACAGGACATTCAGAATCACTCAATTCTAATCTAGAATGTCAGCAAGCCCATTTCACTGACATTATTGTTTTGACACTGAGTGTAATAGAAATGATTAAGCCAGGAAGAGAGCAGCACTTACTTGACTGCTGTCAGCTACTGAACCACAATAGCCCAGCACACAGACTCTATTCAGCTGATGAAACGTGAAACTTGATATGCTACTGCGAAATGCTAGTAACCACAATGCTATATTTCAATCTCTACTTGATTTTATAAATGTTTAGTCTCACTCTGTTAGACCCAGTCTCATACAAAAGCAATTCCTGTTTCACAACTGGGAGAAATAGCAACCAAACTTCTTTCTTTTGAATTCTCTGTATCCAAGCATGTGTCAAGGCCTTTTTTATTATTTTTTCAAATGGAAGAATGTATTCAGATGGGGGATGAAAATGGAAAGGATACGAACAATAGTAGCCCTTGTGACTTTAATGTGAAGATTAAGATTCATGATGGTAGGAATGTAATGGGATAGAAATATATATCATGACCCTTCCACCCTTCCAACAGAATGTGTACTTTGTTCTGAAATAATTTGTTATTGCTAAGCTTGGAGATGCAGGCATTTGAACTGAGTGCTAAGTGGGTATTTCTTCAAAATAGGTGTTTGCTTTCCTTTACATTTTATATAATTTTATATCATTATGCTGTCAAGCGTCCTATGGTATAAAACTAACAAACTGGGCACAGAGAAGGCAGTGTAATGTTTTAAGTAAATACCTCTGTCTCTTTCTTGTGTCTGAAGTGAAAACTGCCTTTTTCTCTTGGCTGTGTGCATAGAAGATCCATAGTGTTCCTTCAAAATATTTCAAATTATAGTTATAAATAGTCTTAACTTTTTTTAAATTTTATTTTATAGTTCAAAAGATTTTAGTTTAAACTACAGTTGTTCAGTAGGAATTATCCCCATAGCATCTAAGGCACTCCAGAATAAGTATTTTATCCACTCAATCCACACTAGATTTGAAATTTAGAAAGAATAGGTGACAATGAGACATGAAGAGCCTTTGGGAACTGACTCACAAGGTACAAAGCATCCCCTGGAGCAGGCTTATTTGATATCTGTCCTGACTGGGGGTAGGTGGCACCTAGCTGTCTCTCCAGACATGAAGGCATTGATGTGATGGATGCCCTGTTCCTGGAGACACTCAAGATCAGGCTGGATGAGACTCTGAGCAATGTGGTTGATCTGTAGATGTCCTTTTTCAGTGCAGGGGAGTTGGAATAGATGACCTTTAGGTGTTCCCTCCAGCTCAAACCATTCTGTGATACTGATTCTATAATTTTGCTGCCAAGTAGTGCTACTCTTCTACTGATACAGCTTGAAAGCATCTGACTTTGGATGATGAGGAACAGAATGTGGGAAAATGAAAAGACTGACAGCAAAACTTTCAGCAGAGAAGAAGCCCTCAGGTTTCTTATAAAGTAATTATGTGGTTACATAAATGACTTTATACATTTACCTCTTAAATAAAATATCACCTTAGGGAAGATCCTGAATTATTTTTTTGCTGTATAAATAGAGAATGTTTTTGTGTCACCTATATCATGTGACACATCATGTATATCATAACAACACCTATGATTGTTGTCTCTCCATGTATATATGTTCAATATTACAATTAGTCAAAGGCTCTATTCCTGATGAAAGTGTGGGTGTTTCCTACTGACATCCTATCTGACATAGAAAACAGAGATGATAGGCACTTTTAAGGGACTTGAATCCTTCATGGCTTTCTTATCTTCCCATGTAGCCAGCCATGAAACACCAACCAAATAGAGAATGTGGATAAGTTTTTATATTCTAGATTCTGAAGCACTTTTAGCATTATATGATCAGTGCTGTCCTGAAGACAGGAGAACTTCAGTATATACTTCATAGATTGAGAGAAACGCAAAACTCTGGACTAAACTGGAAATGCTATGGTAACAACATTATTTATTCGTAGTAGTAATAAAGAGAGAGAAATACATGCATGTAGGCAGTAAAATAAAATGATTATATATCATGACCTGCACTAATTCTCATTGTTTATAGGTCAAAGAAAGTAGAAAAGAGCAGGTTTAGTCAAGCAAGCAGCATGAATGGGGCATGAGTTCATGCTTAGAAGCTTGAAATTTTGGTTCAGTCACTCGTTTTTGCTGTAATTTTTGGCTTACCAAACCAAAATCATTTAATTAGCCCTTCTGTAAAACAGTCATCCTCCTATGCAATCTCCAGGCTGTGATGAGAGCAAAGGAAGCACAAATTCTTTCCATGGCAGCTTACTGAGCAGGCCTGCCCTTCCATGACAATGACTGCTCAACCAGGAAGAGCAGAGAGATGAAGACAGGCTGACACTAGCTGGGGAGGAAACAGCTTATTCTTCCCTTGACTTGCAGTACATTTTAAGGTTTGAAAATACAGATCCTGCTCCAAATGTTTTAAAAAGAAAACAAAATGCTGAGCTGCATGTTTACAAAAACAAGCAGGAATGGCGAACCTTAATACGTGCAGCATGTTCAGGTTTAACTTTTTAAACTGTTTCAACTTTTTGAAATACTTTCTTCATTCTCTTATTGTAAGCTAACTCAAATATGACAGTGTGTTCTGACAGCAGAAAAGAAGCTTTTTCTGTAGCCTGAATCTCCCCATGGAAGTCATTGCACTTTTCCCCAGTGGCCAGCATGACTTTCCTAGCAGATAACACATAGCTGGCGCTGCACACACACACTGTGCACATGTTTCAATTCCCAGCCATAACATGTCGTTAGCAAAGGTTTGGGGTTTTGCGCTTTGGGCTGGCCAGGCTCAGAGTGAAGAAAGGGAGACTTACACTGTGGTTTTACAATTGGCTGAGCCTATCCGGCTGTGGACTGTCACTGAAAGCAGCACTCCGGCTCTTCCTGCTGCAGAACAGGTTGCTCTATGGCCATCCTTCTGCTCACACAGGAAGATGAGCATTTTTTGAGCATCAGTGTTAGTCACGGAGGTGTTGAGCCCTGGAGGAATTGGAACAGGCACCAAGGCTGTCACCGCACCTCCGTCTGTTCTTCCTAGTCCTGGGTGAATTGTTTTTTGCTGGTTGTGAAGTGTCAGGATAACTCTGTGTGCACATGCACTGCTTCAGTCAGATAGTTTACAGAAAGGACAAAACTACAAGCTTTAGTAGACTGGCTTTAAAATGAGTGTTACGTTTATTTGAATGAGGTTATAGAGAGAAATTGTCAGTTCTAATGAAGCAGAAACACTTTTGAAAAACATGGTGTGACAATGTAAGTGTGATGGCTTTATGAGGTAATAGGCTGATGTCCAAATGACAAGGATGACAGAAGTAAAGCTACTTTTTAGCTTTGATAATATAAAATCAAATAAAAGCTTCTAAAGAGAAGAGAGTAGCAACACAAACTGCAGCTCCCTCCTAATGAATGTGACCATTTGTTTTTGTTTATTGATTTTCCCCAAAAGTAAGACATACCAAATATTTTGATAATAGCTTTTTATTTATAGTGGGAGTTTTTTGGGTTGTTTCCCAGTGACTTGGCCCATGACTGGATTAAGCCAAGAAGTAAGGCAGATGTTCAGGAAGATGATGAAAACCCCTGTGCTTCAGAGAGTGGGTTACTACCTGTGTGAGTTGAATACTGTCCCTTGCCCTGCTTGCAAGCTGTTGGCAATGGTGGGCAAATCACACAGCAAAAATTTCACACGTGGTCAGACTGTGTTTTCCTCAGATCTGAGCACCCACTTTGAGATACTTGAGGTCTGGCTTTAAGAAATGCTGAGCTCTCAGAAAGACAGCTGAGTCAACAGAAGCTGTGCCATGAAACTGCAACATGCCATGAAATGTTTGGTACTCCAAAAAATCAGATCCATGCCATCTCCTGTGAGATACCCAGCCAGTCTTGATTATTCTCATTTATAAATCAGGAATAATCTTACGCCTTGCATTGGTAGATGCTGGAAGATAAATTCAGCTATGCTCATAAGATATTCAGATCTTGTGACAATAAGCACCCCAGAAATACCTATAGTGGAACTAGGAATTTGTCATTTTGTTCAGAGTTTCTCTGAAATATGGCTAAAGCTAAGAAGAGTGCACCCGCACTGGATATTCATCTGCTGCACAAATGATCCCAGTGCCTAAGAAGGTACTTGGGCAGAGTTGATACCTAGCAATGAGCAGAAACATGACTCAGTCTCACACAAAGAACAAATGAATGCTCTTAAATTTTGCTTCCAGAAACTGCTTTAAAGTCTTTAGAGTCTAAAGGTTGTAACTATGATTTCTATGACCTAGTTCTCCTTACACTGGCATGGGACTCACAGATCCAACCATTAACTCAAGTTGGCTTTATGATGCAGGTCTGTCTTAAGCAGGTAGGAATTATTTTTTTTTCACAAACTGTTTAAACTGAGAAAATCCTGTTTGTGTACATCCTATTCTTCCCTCACTCTTTGTTCCACCTTTGTTTCCCTCTCCTGGCTCCAGCTGTGTGCTGGGCTGCAGTGCTCAGCATTGGCTGCACACAGCTGGAAACTACATAAAAATAATTCTTTTCAGAGACAACTTGCTTGCTCAAAACAGTTAAGCCAAAACTATTGAAAAAGAACATACTTTGTCTTAGGCAGATGCGGTTAGTGAACCTTTTATTCATAGTAGCTCTACTTGCATAAACACTTTCCTTAACACTGATACAGTCAGTGTTAAGGAAAAAAATAGTCCCTATACCTTAGATTACATTGTGTCTTCTAATGGCAAGAAACTCTCTAAGCATTAAGCTGTCTAAACAGAATGGGTAGAATATTGCCTATGCAGTGATCAATGGAAAAGCACCAAATAAGCCTTACCAGCACCAAGTTCTCTCACAAGTTGTCAAAGGCTTTCATGATCACTAACTTACTTTCCTCTGTCTCACTGACTTTCACTGAAATCAAAGAGAATTTTGATTTCACAAAACATCAGTGTAGGAAAGACAAATAATTACCTTGGTTACATACAAACTGCTTATTTTTCAAACAATGTTTATTTTCCCTTATCTCTTAAATAATTCATAAAATATAATCATTTTATTAAATAAAATTGTCCTTCAATTATTTTCAATATTTATGATGTTTGTAGCTATTTCCTTGCAATTGTCTTTATGAGACAGTGTATGGGTCCTTTCCTTTCCTTTCCTTTCCTTTCCTTTCCTTTCCTTTCCTTTCCTTTCCTTTCCTTTCCTTTCCTTTCCTTTCCTTTCCTTTCCTTTCCTTTCCTTTCCTTTCCTTTCCTTTCCTTTCCTTTCCTTTCCTTTCCTTTCCCTTTCCTTTCTCTTCCATTCTCTCTCTCTCTCTCTTCTTCCTTTCCTCCTCACTTCCTCCATTTCCTCTATGGGAGAATTCATAACTGAAAACTTCAGATTTATCTTCAGAGGGCATGCTTAATGACTCACTAAAAGACTCACACAACCTGACTGTTTTAAATTATAAAGAAAGCCACTTTTTGTTATTATATGAAATATATCTTTAGCTAAAACAAAGACAGATCAAAGATACCAACAGTGTTTTTTCAAATATGACAACCTTTGCAAGTGCATTCGTCAGTAATAGCACTTTAAGTCTTGTCAAGATTTATTTTGACCCATCATGTAAGTCAGATCATGGATTCCTTTTAAGATGCAAAAAGCTCAATCTTGATTCTGAATTATATTATAAAAGTACACGAGGCTGTGATCACATCCCTGTTCCCATAAGTAATTCAGATCTCATGTAGGTTGACACAAATCATGCATAAATGGTAATTTTTAGCTAAGATACCAGTGAGCGTTTTCTGATTTGGGAAGCTGATGACAAAGACTCCTCCACACTGCCCTTTTAAGTCACAGGAGCTTCTGTCAAAATCATTACTATGATTCATCTTCCTGGAACCAAAACTGTTCTGCTGTTTTGATGAATTTTTGAATTAAGTAACCAGAAAGAAAACAGTCTTATGGAGGCTCAAAGAGACTGGTGTGAGAACACAGTGTCAAGCATGCGGAGATTTCCTGTAATGTCACAGACTGAGAGTGACTACATGGAGGGCAAAACAGTTCTTGTAGTTTCTCTAAATGTTTAAGGAAACAGATAAAATACAGATGTCTCTACCATAAAATCAGTGATCATGCCTGGGTCAGTAGTAAGGCCTGAATTTTTTAGATACATACTAATACACAGATCTCTGTTGCTTTAATGAACTGTATAAACGGAAACAAATTTTGCAGCAATAAGCTGTTCTGCCTGAATGATTTAAATTCAGCAAATTCATAAATATTTGAAAACCGGACCTTAGAATGAGGTGTATTCAGGAACTCAAACTTCTGTTGATTGGGCAGGCTCTTCCTGCAGAGCAAAGCTGGAGTTTGACTCCCACTGCCAGTCTCTGGAGTTGTGTGCAGTCAGCTTAGGAATCTAGTTGCTGATTAAGGTATACAGTTATAATTGTAGCAGACATACAATATTCTGGTGCTCAAAACATGGTGAGGGGGGCAATTTTAAACCTGGTTTAACCAAGTCTAAATTGATTCTAAACTTCCTTATCACTTCTCTGAATTGCCCTAAGCAGCTATATCCAGAGGGGCTTTATCAAATCTGCACATTTTGGCTGCCATTTTAGCAGCTGAGAGGCTAATTTCTGGCCTGATTCTGGCCAGAGTGTGGTTAACCTCACAGAAACTTAGCATTCCTGAAACAAGTATTTGTTTTTACCCACTGTTGCCACTAAGTAAATGCTAACATTTTACTTTGGAGAGCTCATATTATTTAGGCTGTCTTGCAATACTCATAATGTTTGTACCATTACAAACTGATGACAAACTGATTTGTTCATTATGTCTCAAATGTAACTGCCAAGCATTCACTCACCAATTTAAACTGTATATTGAGGATAAGCTAACCCAGTCTGTGTGTATAGGTAGGCAGTCAGAAAGGAGTGCAAAAATCCAGCTTCATTCTCAGCAAAACCCACATTTTTCTTTTTTTCTTTTTTCTTCTTTTTTTTAAAGTTCCATGTGAAGAAAAAATATATTTTGTTGTTCTTTTTTTCTGAGCTGTTGTGATCTTGTGTGGCATCCTGAAATATGTCTCCAGTCAGGGCACTCAGACCTGGTGTAGGAAGGGTGCAGAATGCCCATCTTGGGAAAGCCTCCAGGAAAAGAGTGCACTACTAAGAGGTTAAAAAAAGAAAGGGCCATGGCTTCATCACTCCTTCTTAGAGGTGGTCTGTGACTTCTTCCCTCCTAGCCAACTTACAAAGTAACAGGCCAGACCTGAAGCCAGTATTGGTAGGCAAAGAAACAGACTGAATGGCAGAAATACCTGAGTGGAAATGTCAGGGATGACGGGAGTAGAAGAAAACTGAGTTATATTTCCTCTTTGTTTTCTGTGTTGTTCTCTCCTATTTGATGAAATGCTTTGATGACTTTTATCAAAGAGATTCTAAATCTCCAGTAAGGGATGCATTATTAGAGTCCCTGTCAAGCCTTCTTTACTAGTGTTTCCTGCAGTGCACAGTGTCTATCTTACATACATTGTTTATTTCCTATAGTTACAATAGGGAAATCTATCTGTGTGAACTGGAATTTGATCTTTTAATGGGAATGTTCTGTATATTCTTTGAACTTGCTAGGCATTTCAAACATTTCTTCCTTTCACCCAGGAAAAACAACTTCATATAGCAATTCTCAGACTCCTTTGAACTTTGCACAGGAAACCACCTGGAAATGTATGATAAAATATACCATTAAAGGAGTGGAAAAAGCAAAGTATATCACATAGGTTAATAGCCTAATATAAACAGAATATTTCATCCATGGACAGTAAGTATGCCTATTTTTCCTGTTAGTTAGACTCAGTTTAGCCCAACCCACTTGTGATTTCACTTTTCACTGGCCACTCTATGAAACTGCTTTAGCTTACTGAGTTCAAAATCACAGTGATGTGCAACTTGTTTAATTTCATCTATGGATGTATTAGAATTTATCCAGACAAAGTGAGACTTAGCAGGATACTGACTTTGGTATAAAACTCGTGATCAGAGTTCTCCTTCAAGCACTTGCTGCTCATACTGCTTTTAACTTCTTTGAGTTATGACAGTCATCCTGATCTCATTGCCTGTCTGACAAGCTGGGAATGTCCAGCCATCCTGCTAGCCCTTTGGGATTGTTTTCTGTCAGTAGTGCTAGCAGGCTTAGACCTGCTCCATTGATGCCAACAGTAAAATTCCCACTGGATTTATGATCTTCTGGAACAGGATGACTGCCTTGGAAAGTGTTTTTTCTTCTTCAACATAAAAAATTCTCATCTTTTGGCTTTTTCATTTATTCTTACACAAGAGTAAGGTAAAAGTAGTAATGTATCCCTCTGGAATAGGTCTGGATGAACACCAGGCAAACATGCCTAGATTTTCACACTGGATCTTCTGTGCTGGGGCTTGGTTAAGAGACAGCAGAGAGATGCTGCTCTGACAAAATATGCTGGAGCTACTGAAAAACAAATGCTGGCCCAGGGGGTGCCACTGCTGGCACATCTGAGTCATCCTGGCAGCAAGACCCAGACCCACCCAAGATAAGGAGCTCCAAAAGAACTACTTCAACAGCCACATGTAAAACCTTGTTCTCCTTGCTGAGGTATGTGGTATGTGTTCTCTAGCTTTCAGCTATGCAAGGGGTTGGTATGTGGTTTATAGGCTCACTTGAAGGTTGGGTTCACTTGAGCTATAATCTCATTATATGCCATCTCTTTTAAGTATCTTCCCTCTGGAACAAGCCAGGTTTATCACCACATGTTTTCCCAGCTCTGTGCTTTATGTAAGTAACCCCAAGTACAATAAATCTGAACACTGGCAGAGAGGATTTGGGATGCACTGCAGCCTGGTGCTAATCAACATACATGCTGGCTCTCTCTATACAGATGACCCTCAGTTTGGCAGCCACTTTACTAAAAGCAGTTTCTAACTGAAGCATCTGCTTTGGCTGCACTAGCGGTGAAAGTTTTCACAGCTGCCAGACTGGGCTTCATTTACTCTGATTTTGCATGCTTTTTAGAAGCTGGCCTAGTTTGCAACAGCACATAACTTTGACATTAAACTTATAAAATGGGCCTTTGATGCCTTGAAGCTCCATATTTGAACTCTGTTCCCAACAAGGGAGAGCTGAACAGGAAGCGGAACAGACTGATGGGTAGCACTACCCAGTTACATTAGTTGATCTGTCAATTTCATAATGATTCTGAAAGAAATAAGATACTGACATTCACAACAAAGCCCTTAAGCAAAGGATATGTGTCTCACAAGAGAAAATGGAGTTAAGCTTTGATTTCCCAAAGAAAGGTAGATTTTTAAGTATGTTGTTTTGTTCTGAACTGAACAATTTACAAGTTACCAGACAAAATATGTATATGGTACTTAAATGCTGTAGGGCAGAGCTATTGTGGTGAAGGTAGGGGAACATATTACTTGTAAGTAATTTCAGAACTGTGCTGTTCTTGCAGTTTGTTTCATTTCTTGTGATAGCTATATTGAAGTAGACACCAAAGATGCCATGACTAATCATATGTTTACCATCTGTTAGCAATATCTCCATGTGAATTAATTAGCAAGGGCCTGAGAGTCCTCTGTTTACACTCTTCCATGAAAGTAATACTGATTGGCACTGACACAGTACTAAATTGCTTCCCCTTCTAGTATGGCCCTTTTGACAAAAGATTAGCCCTGCCACCTGTCGCCTTGCCTGCTGAATACTTTTCTCAAGTATTCCTCTTCTCTGATGAAACTTAATAAATACAAGAACATTTTACCTCTGTACTTGTTAGATACTACGCTGAGAGATTCTAAAGGGCATTCAAAGGTAGCCCTTTCTGTTGTCATTATTCTACTCTGAGACTATTACTCTCTCAAGAAAAAAAAACAAAGATAGATAGAAAACAAATTCATTTTAGATGTTGAGGTTCCCACCAGCTTATTTTGAATGCATTTCCTACACTGAAACTGTTGCTGCTTCATGTGCAAAGCAGTATATGTATAAAGAGCAAAATACTGAGTACTGAAAATCCTTTGGACAGACTCCTACAGAGTCCTGTTTTCCAGACAAGTCTGATTCTTCTGAAGAGTTTTCCACGTGAACACTCACAGTTCTCAATCTGACATTCAGCAAATAGCTTGTGATGCTGACTTACAGCCTACTACTCAGGCAAATACTGCTGCAACATGTTTCCAGAAAATGAAAAAAAGGTCAAAACCCCAAACAAGGCAGACTCGTTAGCCCTCCTAACACCCTTCCCCCTCTCAGATGAAATCTTTAGAGGACTTTCAGCAAATATTTTTGGAAGTATTCCTTCACCTCTAATCAGATGGCAAAAGTGTTTGTTTTATTTAATCATGACTGTGAAACTGAGCCTTTCTTTTTTTCTTATCTTCCTTTATTCATAAGGACCCTTTTGATTTGCCTCTCTCTTCATGACCACATGAAATTTGGCTGATGATGAAAAGACCAAATGGGCCCCAATGGAAACTTTCAAAATGTGCAGAGTTCAGCTCAAGGGGTGGGCAGGTATCTGGAGGAGCTGCTGATTAACCAGAAATCATACTTCTTTCAGTATGTGCTGTAACCTATTATGGGTAAAGAGCAGTGAGGAATCTCAGTAGCAGGAACGGAGTTAGGATGTCTTTAGGTGGGAGGTCAATATGGTCACACAATTGACAGTACGGAACCAGGGAGGAAGAGCGTTTGTCTTAAAAAAGTTGACTTCTGAAAACTGCTTTTGCAGATGGAGAGGTCATAGTCCTGAGTGGAGTCTTGGAGGTTGGGGAGAGCTGCTAACATAAAAACTCTGCCTCCTGAGTGTTCTCTGCAGGAGGCACCTGGCCTGGAGTCCCAGCTGAGTTGCTGCTTAATAGCTCATCTGGGTGCCAAAAACATGTTTCATGACTCTCTTGGCTTAACTGTTGCAAAAGCAGTGGAACATTTTTGCTGAACGGAGTCTTTAAATCATTGCTTTCTGGAAGAAAACCCAAGAAAATTGAGAACAATATCAAAATGTTAAAGTTTCATTGCTTATTCAGACAGTTTTGTCCTGAATCTCAATGGCTGCCTCTAGGGATTTCTGATACAGAAGATACAAAATAGTTGGCCTTTTGTACAAACAGTAATCTGCCATGTCCCTTGAGCATCGTAGATGAGCTCCTGATCCATGAAGTGCACCTCCAAAAACTACCACAGGCTCAGCTAATGAATCTTGTATTACTTCTACTATTAATACTTAGGTTTAGAAACGTTCACTAAATTGAACTTACCCAATCTGCAGCTGGAAAAACCAGGACATAATATTCTTCTGGAAAAGTAATAAAACCTTGGACACTTTTCAGCTATATTTCTACACAAGATGGACCAACTGTTCTGTGCTCAGCTAGGAATTCTTGAAATGCTCATGAAATCATTCCTGATAAGGAACAAGCATAAACTACTTATTTTGCTAAGCATCTGTTTGCTTACAGACCAGTTTGGTGACATGTAATATATTACTTGCACGTCTTTGAGATACTTTAGAGTAGTAAATCTTTTTCCATTTTCCTTTAAAAGTTTATCCTCATTCTTTTTGAATGCTTTGACTCTATGAATCAGAACAGCTAATGATGAGGACAGGGAGAAGGCATGCAGCATCTTTTGGTCCTGTGAGGGAGAGAAAGAAATGCACATACAGAACTGGATCATTTCATAAATTAATCAGACTGACGTCCCCAGGATGATCCATAGCAGGAAGGCACTGAAGTAACTTTTGCTAAAGGCTAAAGTTTTTCTCCTTACCAGCATTTTGTCTATTTTGTCTATATTAACATCTTCCATTTTCTTTCATACTGAAGTTGTACTCACAAAGAATAACTGCACTGCAGCATTTTAATAATTTTGTATTGATTTGTGGGTTAAAAAGTTGTAATTATTCAGACAAAATGTGTCATCAATTTAGCTTTATTTCCCAGCTGTGCTCACCTGTCATTTTTAATTACTGTTTTCAAGATTCTGGTGATGATGTCATCCCCCCTTGATTTCCCAAAAGCTCCCCAGTGTTCATTCCACATGATTAATGAAGGTATGAAAACTATGAGTGCTTCCAAATCAAATATGTGTATAAAGGTAAGCAGTGCACAGGAAAAGATGATTAAAATAAAGAATTGTGTGTTTCCTTGAAATTCACCAGCCCATTGATATTGCAGCAGTTCAGATCTCAGTGGAACTTTTGTGCGATCTACTGAATACTTTTTCTATGGGAGGAAAACATCTAGAGAAACTTGACTGTTGGAACTATTTGGATTTGTTTTATGGCTGTGGTTTCACATACTTGTGACATTAAAAGGACATAAATGAGCACTGTGCTAAAGTGAAAGGTCTGGCAAATCCATACATCAATTGTCTTGAGAAGTGTGGGCCTTAAGACTTACTGTATTTTGAATGTTGGTTTTAATGAAGAAAATTCAATAAATTGTTATTCTGAATTTTTTGGCATTAGGAAGTTAAAAGCTGTTGCAATTCTGTGTATTAATAAGTACTCAAGAGTCTGATTTGTCAGGAAAGAAAGTGCAGTGCTTTTTATTAACTGAATGAGCATTGTGTTTAGCTGGGCATTGCCAAGGGCTCTGGAAATGTCCAATTCAAGTGGAAGTATGTTCTGCAGCTTAACTGCTGAGGTAGCAAAGTATTTTCCATTCTAACACAACACTGTCTTGAAACCTTCATCCCCACTCTAAACTTCGTCTATCCTCTTAGTGTTTGAACTTCAAGTGAAGCAAGACTATATAAGTCACAGTAAGAATGGAAAACCTGGAAATGATTATTCCTTTAGCAGAAGGTGAAACATAAGATTGCTCTGCAATTTCTAGCAAATGCAGCACACAACTGTGCTATATGAAATGTACACTTCTATGGTACTAATTTATATACCATTTTATTCATATATCACAATGTTCATCAACAAAGTCAGCAAAGGCTGGGTTGAAGAAGAGACTTAAGAGGTGAAAGCATCATTTTTATAAAATCAGAGTCCAAAACTATCTCCCAGAAAGGCCTATTCAGCTGCTATCTAGCAGTAAAGAAAATGCAGATCTCTGTGTGTTGAGGGAGAAATTAATTGGAGCAAACTGATGCTGCCACAACAAAGCTACACCCAAGACAGATTGTCATCACTCAGTAAAGGATACAGACTATTTTCAGGGCATGATTCATCCCCTAACTTAAGTGCTAGAAGAAGTAATTGGTGAATACCTAGATAAAATTTTTAAAAAGATTAAACAATAAAGTCAAGTTAATACAGTGAATAATGTATCATCTAATAGTGCCGAATGCCTACAAACATCTATTTCTCTCTAGAAGCCTTTAAGGGTCTTAACTGCTGAATTCTAACAGTAAAAATTTCTCCATTCTACATGTCTGAAATCAGCTGCAATTGTCCCTAGAGTTTCATGAAGGGCTGAACAATCCTTGTTTGGTCAGCTAATTAATTGTCTCCACTGTCAGGCCAAACGACACTCTGAAAATAGGTTTTGGTCTTCTGAAATCTCTTGAGGATCCTTATCTTGTTGGTATTTCCAGACTCTTAGGCAGTGAAATGACCTAGTCCTTTAAAAAATACTGTGGTCACTTTCTCTTGAGATGGTCATGGTGATGGTATGCACTGTTTATGTATGAATACTGTGGTGAGAGTGCTTGCACAAAATGGGGAAGATGTGATTTTTGTGCTTTCCCCACTAAAAGGAGTTTCAAGCCCAAGTGGAAAATCTCTTTTCACTTCCAAGTGTGCCTAACCACAAAGCCATGGGGAAAATGAATGGCATGTAGCTCTCTAAATGACACTGTTGTTCTGGGAAAGAAATGAATTAAAGAACTGATAATACAGAGAAATGCAAGGGGAAAGACCACATTTGTGTAGCCCATTGCTCAGGTTATCCAGATGACAGGCTGAAGACCTCTCTTCCAAATCTCATTTCAAAGACAGACACCCAATACATCAAGGAAGAACCTTTCTGTGTTAGAGTTTTACCTATCCAGTTATGGTAGGATGATCTTTAATAAGTGGTCCTGTACAGTTAACAGGCACTTGTACAAAAAACACATAACGTTTTGTTTAAAATGTCTGTGAAGATGGCAGTAGCACTTCTGATGTGCACATTAAGTTTAAAAGCTATAAAAACAAAAGTTAGTTTGGAGTTCCCTTAATATAAAGATGAAGTTATTGTCTTCTCTGGAACTTCTCCATTAGCCAGAGCTAGAAGCCTGTTCTACCAGAATACAATGTTGATGTCATGTATAATATAGCGGTAAATGAACATAAATCATGGCCAGCTGGATTGAACAGAACCAAATTTTCTCAGCTTCATAAGCAAGAATTAGAGTGACAGACCTGGCACTGACCAATTTCTTCATCCTCTACTGAATATGAGTAGTACAAGTTGCAATGTCAACAAATGCTCCAAACCTACAGAGTACTATCAAGGTCCTGACCAAGCATCCATCTTACAGGACTTTTGTATTATTTTTGAGCAAAGGTGGAAAATATTAGCCTTAAAAATGAGGTCAGTGAGTCAATGGGTGATTTTTTTTTATTATTTATTTTTTGTCCTAAGCTCCTAACACATTTTTTTTGCAAGAGAGAAGGATTGCCTAAGTGGAGAACTGAAGGTGATTTCCATTTCCTTTCTCCCCTTCATGCATGTGTGACTTTTGGCAAACCAGCATTTTATAAATCCATTCACCTGTGGTGAAAAACCAGACTGTGCATTGTGCCACCACTCATCTGTCTACGTTAAAGACCACAAAGTCCTCCATGGGTGAGCAATAAACCAAATAACATCATTGTATTAGAAAATAGTACCTGTTAACAAATAAGTGGTCCCTGTTGCTCTGTCCCATCTGGATGAATGCAGGGGTGTCACACACAAGTGTAGTCAAGAGTGGGTTTGACCAGTTATTCCTAAAGAGTGTATGTCATACAGCACGTAGATAATATGGTCTCTAAGGAGCATTGTGGTGTCTACACTGCCTGCCTTCCTGACACGGTCTAATTTAATACTATAAATGTTTCTGAGTATATTGTGTAAAATAAGAAGGTCTAAACTGCAAACATTTTTCATTTAAAGATCATAAGAGAACCCTGGGAAAATAAGGAGTTTTGAGGGTAATAGAGATGAATCCTCACCATGTGAATTTCTCAGTGTGTGTCAGGTTTCAGACACTCTGCAGTGCAGAATTTCCTCCTGTCACATAAGTGAAAAAGTTAGTGGAAATGCTAGGTAATCTAGTTCATAATAAGTAGGTTAACAAAACTTAGCATGCACCAGAGCAATAGTGATAGAAGCAGTCACTGGAATGAGCTTCATTCCCCTCTGTGTTTTGCATTTGCTGAGCTTGAATAGACTAATAACAACCTCTGAACTGGGGAGCAGCTGAACTGTGATGGAGCAAATATTGGCCTTGTGACTGGGATTGCATATTTCCAGCAATTATAATTTGACAGAAGAGAAACATCCTCACTCTTTTTACACTCAAAGATAATTCAGCAGAATTTAAACAGTGGGTGGTACAGTGTGGCAAAGCAAAGATGTTGAAGCCTGTAGGAACTAGAGTGGGACTGGAGAGAAAGGAGAAGGTAGACTACAGACAAAAGGCATACATCTATCTTCTGTCTCAAATGGGAAGAGTGTGGGAAAGCTGTTCTCTGGATATCTTAACCAGTTCTGTTTTCCTAACAATTGGTGGACAATGGTTAAGGCCTCTGCTGCATTTCTTGCTTAACATCATTGTTCAGCACTTACGCAGGTGAGAACATGCCAAGTCAGCCCACAAGGATGAAGACTTTCTGACAAAGAATTTGTTGGTGGAAAACAGAATAGAAAAGGAAGGTAAAAGTTGCTGAGCAAATGATTCATGTGGCTTTACTAAAAGTCATTTAGAAAAAGCAAATGAAGGAGAATGACTGAAGTCAATGAGATACATAAATCAGTTCAAGGGACACCTAGAGTTATTTGCTTGTTAGTTGTAGAGAAGAACAGGCTTGAGAGATACAGTGAAAAAACAGAACAAAACAGAAAAATAGAAGAGAAACAAAGAATGGGTGGCACATTTGGCTCTATGGTATTTTGCTGTTCCAAAATATGTTGTGTCTGCACTGGTGGGTGGCAGTTCGAAGCTTTGCTGATTGTTACTATTTTATGCACACAGTGTGAAACAGAAAAAAATGGCCTCTATTACTCTGCTTTTCCCTGAGATTGACTGCTTTAATTTAGAAGTCAATAAACACCATGCATGCTCACAGCATCCCAACCCAGAACTATTGGAAATTGGCACACTTGAACTTCCTCCCACTGGGAAATAGAGGCTTGGCTTTCAAAATTCATATTTTTATGTCCTTGCTAGTTGTATTTTATTAAAACATAATACATGATTTTCCTCCCCCCCAATTGGTTGCTGAAAGGTACTTTTGTTGAGGAAAATTTAGTGTTAAAAGCCAGGTTGTTTTCCACTAAGAAGGCAAGTGCAGTTTTGTGATAGGAGCTGGAAACATGTTAATTAAAATGTTGCTTTTTCTTTATCTTAAATGTCACATTAGCCTTATCTCCTCCTCATGCAGGCTCTAGATGATTTCACTGGGCATTTGGCCATCTTTTGTTTTTCATTTTATTATTTCTACTTCAGTATTTACAGCTTGAGCCTGAGCCCATAAAACTCCATGGTAACACTCCTATGGAGTGGAATAGACTTTCTTTTCCAGCCTTGGAGAGTAGCCTTGCTCTGGAAAAAAAAAAAAAAAAAAAAAAAAAAAAAAAAAAAAAAAAAAAAAAAGTCCAAAATGAGCTCGTGTGTTTGTATGTTTGTTATCTTCCGGAGATCTATATACAGCACTATAAATAGGAGCCTCTTAGCTGCCAGCTTGATAAATGCATGTCACTGAGGTTATGTAGCATTCTACCCTCTCAGTCATCTTTAAGAAGAACAAAGTGCCTGCAAGGCCAAAAAATGCCTTCTGACACTTGTGTAAGATCTGGAGACTAATGGATTGAAAACTAATAAACAGTTCCTTCTAATGCTTCATAGGAAAGAATATAAACCCATCTTTCTGATTCTGCAAGGTTGAAAAGAATTGAGAGCCATAAGAACATCTGAGTTATCACAGTTATCACAATTATCACAGTTATCACAGAGCAACCAAAGAAACATATAAACGTGTAAGCTTTGAGTCAACATGAGTTCCTTCCGTGTCTTTAATGTTGATTAGTCAACAGTATAATTCTATGAACAGCCACTCACTTCGATGACACTGTCAGATAATGCTGTTCTATACAAGGAGATTCTAGCACTGTTTTGTTTTGAGATTTTGGGGGTTGGGGAAAAGAAGTATGACATTTTATCAAAAAAAAGAGAGAAACAAGTGACAAAAATTAGACACCAAGCAGAAAAATAGAAGTAGGATCAATGTAATGTGTTTTTTTTTCAGGGAAGACAGATATCAAACTTATCTGTTAAGCTACAAAACACAAGTAGCATTTTGCTGTTTAAATACAAGAATGCTGAAAGGATTTTCAGACAAAGAAGTGAAAAGCCCTGGATCATTCACCCCTGCTTTTCTGTTCCGATTAACTAGCAGATTACTAACACTTTAGTCATATGAATATGTTTTGTACTTAGGCAGAAGTGCATCTTATTTAGCTAGTTTTACTTCATTGATTGTTGTATGAGAATGGAGCATACTTTAGTACTGATAAGAGACTGAAATCTAATTTCTCTCCTTGGTCAGCAATCATATCAAAATCACAGATTTGATTTTGTGTGGAAAAAATCCTGTCTGTTGAGTCCAGCTGTAAATGTAAAAAAAAAGAAAAGAAAAAGAAAAAAAAAAAAGAAATCGATATAGATGGGAAAGGATTAGATGTGCCATATTAACCATATCTGTGCCCATCTCTAGCAGATGATCAGCAGTTGGCTCAGCAGCAAGATTTCTTTGTGGTCTTACAGCCTCTTTGGGTACCTCAAAATAGTCAGAAAGGGCATGATAAATTGTAGAGCATTTTGGGAAACTAGGCCACCAAAGCTGTACTCAAGGTCATTTGAGCAGCAATAGCAGAAGAAATATGGAAACATTTGTCCATGTCCAATTGAAATCAGATACAGTCTTTGGAGCTGGGACCATCTTGTCTGGTATTTTACAATAAGTACAGTGTTCTTGCAATTACAGCTGGAGCTCTTCGACTAGTACCATCGTGCAAGTGGTCGGTATAAAAACAATACAGATATAGTAAATGCAGCATTCATTTGATGTTTGATCAGGTGTGATGACAGAAGATGGAAGGAATCTCGTGCTATTACTCAGTAAATGCAAGCATGCACTCAGATGAAAGAAATGTCCTGATGGAAGTTTCAGAAAAAGTTTTCATTTTTCTCAAAAATCCTTGAAGCTGTTTTTAAGAATAACTGCTTTGGAGAATTCAGAATGAACATGAAATAGGGACAAGAGAAACTGAGATGATTCTACTCAAGCCATCTTAGAATAACAGAAGGCTAGGAGCGATCAGAAGAATCAGTAAATTACTTTCCTTCTTTCTGTCCGGCCTCCTCTGCTTGTGGTTGCTATCTTCTCAACTACTCCCCGGGTAACAGTAATTGGAGCCAGGGGATTGTTTGGTTCAGTGCCGAAAACAGGTTTTAACAGCTATAAATACCGATTAGTAGCTGACCCGTTAAAAATCTAAGGGGCATGTTAAATTCTTTTGGCTTTCTAGAAGAAATTTTTTCTCAAAAGAAATCCTTTATATATATACATTGCATTTTTCATATGATAGTCTATTTTGAGGAGTATAGCCAGTTTTGATGAATGAAGTGCCCTCAGTGTAGCCAGCTAACTTCCCAGATACTTGCCTGTTTGCTCTTGGAAATTCTGTTCATGTTCCAAAACAAATTTGTCCTGAGGAAGTTGGCTAAACATATAGCTTCAAGTCAAAGATACTGCGGCCAGGATGTTCTACTGCATACATACCTACTTTTGGGAAAGACGAAGAAAAAAGAAACAAGTTCTAAGATATACTAGGTCACATTATTTCACAAGTATTGGAAGTCACTCAAAGCCTACAGTAATTACTGTTGTAGAAGAACCAACTAGCATGCATCAGGGTCAAAAACGACAGTCTCTGCATAGACCAAGGGTGCCACTGACATTCAGAAGATGTTTGTATGCTTTCAGTTATGAAGGTGAGATTTGGCTCAATTGCAAAGAATTAAACAACAACAAAAACAACAAAAAAGACCAAACCCTCTGCTCTAAACCAATAGCCAGGGATGAATAAACACATCTTGCTGTTGAAAGCTTGAGCTGGATAACATATTGGGATACAGGCAGACTTCAGACAGCGGTCCCCAGGCAGCTGAGCTGTGATCACACAGACACATTCAGCCCGTGAAGCCAGCAGATGAAATCAGTGACTCCAGCCATTGCTCATGGTAGCTCAGCACATTCCCTGCTGACCTGGCTGAAAGAACGCTTTTATGAAATACAACTGATTAAAGAAACAAATGATGTAAAATGAAATGTCATCATGGATACAGGCTTTAGGGCTACACAAACAACTGTGGATTGAAATCATTAGACACTCTCTGCTCTGGAATAGTTCAATATTTTTAGAGGATTAAAATGCCTTTTCTATCCTTTGGTCTCCTGCACTTATTTGTATGTCAACATAAGTATTTGTCAGTGTTTTTCGTGCTTTCCTAAGTCAGGAAATCTGTAAATTCATCATATAAAGGGACTGAGTCTTAATTCCTGGGCCTGCTAGTCCTGGATCAAAGGTTTTGATATATTATTCTTAACTTCTTTTATTTGGAAAAATGTAGCCAATACCTCTAACAGACAGCATGGACCTGATCCAGAATCCACTGAAGTTATTTAAAATACTCTGATCAAGTTCCATGAGTTTTGGTTCAGGTCTCATGGCTCTAATCCAACACAGCACTTGAGCTCATATGTAATTGCTCAGGAGCTTAACTGTACATATAAGTATTAATGCTTTACCTTATTGATACATTCATATCAGTTGGTACAAGTCAACTGATTCTGCACAAGTGCTTAGATGACATTCACTGGATTTCACTTATTTGCAGAATCAGAAATAGGATTTTTTTATGCGTTGGGTTTGTAAGTAGCAAACAAATCCTAACAAAGCTTGCTAACAAATGCTAACAAGTGGTTTCTACGGTAAGACATTGGTTATTGTCACAACAATAAATGGCATGCTTGTGCGGAATGCTTCCCATTGAGGGCAGGGACACTAGAAACAGCTGTGAAATAAACAGAAAGAAATATAGAAAAAGAAAAGAAAAAGAAAAAAAAGTCTTGTAAAAATATTGAAAAGTAATACAGCTTCTAGAAGGGAGCAGAGTTCTTAAGAACTTCTACATGGACAACAGCAAGACTATGTTCTGCCAGTTGGCAACCCTGGCTTTTTTTTCTCTTGTCTTCCTCATTATGCTTTGATCTCGAATGTGAATAAACTGTAATTAAGGACAAAAGGTCCCTTTGGTACTTCCAATAAAAATGACAATAGCTGCCTCTTTTGCAGTAATGCTCCACTGTCACAGCCTGCAGGATGTAAAGAAAGGAGATTACAAACTCATGTTGAGCACAGCTGATCACTAGAGAGCAATCAGAGATAATTAAAATCTACTGGGTGAATAGCTCACAGTCACTAGTAAATCTGGTACTTAAGTGTATTTTTCTGTGAGAGGATGCTATTGGACCTCAGCAGCAGCAATTGTTCATGCCGAAGCAAGAAGTTCTGCTGCGGTGGGGTGAACTTGAAACTGTTCAACTGAAAGTCGTTAGCCACTGTGGGATGGAGATGCAAAACAGAAACTGCCTGGAAACATCAGACATCTGTTTCTTTTCAAATCTACCTGTAGGTGTCGTTTCTGTTTCCTAACCAGATAACTCAGCCTGTTGATGTTGTAACAAAAGTGATGCTTTTGTTGGCGTTGCCAAGTGCTAATCTGCAGAACACAGAGCTATGAATCTTTCTGCAGGAATTATCTCTAGCTGTTTGCTAGATGCTACTAAACAGAGCTGTTCTAGAGAGAACTACAACACATCTTGAGAGTTTTGAGTTGGGGTGTTCTTGAAATAAATCTCAATGCTGATTGGAAGCAAGTAATACACTTTATTCCTGTTTGTTTCCTTGTTCTCACCATAGTGACTCAAAAGAACATCTTCAATTTTCAGGCAACCTCAATTCTTCTAATGAGGTTACTCAAGAGATGTGTTTGATCTTCTCTTGGCTATTTTTAGCCTTGAGAAAACCATTTGTGCTTAGAAACAGGGCTTAAAAAATTAATAGCAACATTTAATAATATAATTATTTTACATTATTTTGTATTCCCAGACTTCGCTTAAATGAAACTCATTTGCATGCTGAAGTTGTCTTGCAAGGAAGATTATTCAAACAAGATAAAGTCCCTGCTGAATGTAATGTCAGTTCTTTTTATGCCTGCTGAGTAACCTGCTGTGCTTTGGCAGGTTTAAGACTGAACTGTATCGTGCTTATACTGGAAGCATGCAGATGCCTGAGCCTGCAGTATGAAATGTGGCTGAGCAGTTATTACTTCAGGAATGTTAATTATTACTTTTATGTGGATAAGCTCTCTGGAGCTGAATCCATTTAAAAGTTGACCACAGACACTATGCACAAGTTTGATGCAGTCCCAGTGTTATAATTTTTCTTTGTTTATGTATTGGTAATGGTACCATGCTGGTGTCAACAGGCTAAGACCTTATGA
Organism: Excalfactoria chinensis; assembly: GCF_039878825.1. Classification (NCBI taxonomy): domain Eukaryota; kingdom Metazoa; phylum Chordata; class Aves; order Galliformes; family Phasianidae; genus Excalfactoria; species Excalfactoria chinensis. The sequence goes on from NC_092827.1 coordinate 83,156,179, forward strand.
AGTGAATGTAGAAATGAATGTTATTGTTAAAGAAAGGATGAATCATTTGCAGTCAAGCAAAACTGAAGATTTGTCTAGCTGCAGTTAACCATGACTTGAGGCATTGGAGCACACAGAAATAATATCAAAATGTCTAGCAAAACTGAATTAACATTAATGCAAGTGTGCAAGTACAACATTATTAACTGTAAAGACAACTGTAAAGAGAACCAGAATACAATGCCTGAGATTCAAAAGAATTGCTGAGGACTCCAGACCTGCATATCTCCTTAGAGAAGTGTTGCACCTTCTGTTTCCCCAAGCAAGATCTTGACAAGTGTATTCTACTTGTAGCTCCTGTAGGGATTTCCACTGCATGAAGCTATAGTGCTAACAAACCATTATGTCTCACATTTTTAAACATGGATCTCGTGTGACCGGCTTAATAATTCCAGCAAGGCAAATGAAAGAAGAGGTCACAGTTTAAAATTTGGATCCAAATCTGGTGTCTCCTCTGTATGTTGTGTACTGTGTCTGGAGGTACTTTCAGTATGAGATGTTACCGCTTGTAGTTTACAAAAAAGCTTTCTTCAACTGCGGTAAAAATTTGGAAGGTATTAGCGATGACACTATAAGTAAACAAACTGAATAGTAAAATGAAAATAAGAAGGATCTAAGGAGAAAGAAGAAAGACAGTTTGACGTACGTTAATGAGAGTCTACGGAAGAATTTCTTTAAATAATTTTTGATTTCCGCACAAATCTCCAGGTCAACTTCATGCATATGCTTGACAGGAATTGCTTCTGACTTTCCATTCCTATTTAATTGAAATTAAAACCAGGACACTGAAGCAGAGAGGAAGAAGCATGGATTCTTGGAGTTGCAGCCACGTTAGAACAGAGTGCGTTGAACTCAGACAAGAAGTTTGATTCCAGAAGGAGTTGAGAATGGCACAGAAGCAAAATGTTTATATGTCTATTAAATGGGACCTAAAATAACAGTGATAATAATAGTCCAAAATAATTGCTGATTCACCAATTGACTTCCAAAGCTGCTGGTAATCTACAACAGAAGGTCAAGCCCAAGCTTTTTAACAAGTATTTTGATACCATGAGTAGGTGAGGTGTGGTGTCTGACACATTCAACAAAAATGCTCACAGTGAAGTGATAATACTGTGATGCTGCTTGAGACATGGGATTACTTGCAAAAGGCAGTAATGCTGCACACCTGTACCCAATTTCTCTCCTAATTTAATTTGCACTTTCTGTGCTAGACCCCAGTGAAGGGAAGCGTCTCTCCTCAGGAAAGCCTTTATACATGTTTGAAGTTCTCTGAAAATTTAAAACATATGCCATTGTCATCCAGAATAGATCTGATTTAATAGCTGGAACTCTGGCTTTATTTCCACATGGACCAAGTTTACAGCACTTGATATAACTCTGTTACAGCTATGAGTATTTTTACAAATGCTGATTGAGAGATCATGACCCTGCTGGAAAACCAAAGGCTGAGAGCACAGGTCGGTCATTGGTAAGTAAGACCTTACTTAATGTGACAAAATCGGACCTTAAGCATGAATTTGTAATGGCCATGTAGTGGGGAATGATAATACAGCATTGGTATGTGTGCATGTATATATATCTGAATACATATATACATATGTACATGTATAGGTGTATGCATGTGCAACATAAAAAAATGAACAGAAGTGCAGTGGAGGGCCACAAATATGACTAAGGGCCTGTGGCATCTCCCACATGAGGAAAGGCTGAGTAGCCTGGGTCTGTTTAGCCCACGGGAAAGAAGACTGAGAGGGGATCTGATAAATGTGTATGAATATCTAAAGAGAGGTGGGAGACAAATGTATGAGGCCAGACTATTCTTGGTGGTACATAGTAATGGGAGTAATGACCTAAAACTCACACACAGGAAGTTCTGTACTAACATGCAGAACTTCTTTATGGTAAGGGTGACAGAGCACTGGAACAGGCTGCAAAGTGAGGTTGTGGAGTGTCTTTCTATGGAATTATTAAGACCTGTCTGGAAGCCTACCTGCATGACCTCTTGTAGGGTACCTGCTTTAGCAGGGGGGTTGGACTCGATGATCTCTAGAGGTCCCTTCCAACCCCTACAATTCTGTGATTCTGTGTTTTGGTGGTATTGCTGCATCTTTTCTATAAAATATGTTTAGGCTATGTACACACAGGAATGGGTGGTTACTGTGCTATCTAGGTATTTCTGCTTATTTCTATCAAATAGTCTTAGAAGAAAAGTAGATGTATGGAGAAAATAGAGAGAGGGGAAAAGGAAGGAAAGAATTCTATCCGTCTCCTGGTTTGTAGCAATCTGTTTTTGCAGTAACTTGTTCTAAGTCTTGCAAGGCAGGCGAGTTTTCTAAGGAAAGTCTTCCATTTGCCCTTTCACATCAGTCTGATAAAATGTAAATTCCAGGAGAAGGAGGAGGATGTGAATATTGTTTCGGCAGGTTAGTAGGAGCAGGGTACCCAGGTAGGTGTGCACAAATCCCCAGGACAGGAGTACCCTCTCAGAGAGCTGTGACCATGCAGCTGCAAACCTCAGGGTCCTCCTGATAACCTACATTCAGAGCTGACAGAGTCATCAATATTTATGGACTGTCAGGATCATCCCTGGCACACAGCTACATCTGCCAGCTCTCTGTTTCCTCCACATCCTTTTCTCTGTGAGTTTCAGTTTCTTATTTCCTGTGACTAGTAAGTTTGCACTTTGAAGCAGAGCTCCTCCAGTGAAACAGAGAAGACACTTCCTGGATCATACTGAGCAAGCATGTTAACCATTCGCCTTAAGAAATACCCACTGTAGCAGATGTGGTGTGAGAAATGGGAGCTGCCACTTCCTGCAGTTTCCCAGACTCAGCCCTGCTTTGGTGAATGCAGGGTGCTTTCTTGGACTTCTTTTCTCAGATCAACTGTCAAGCACAAAAAAAAAGCCAAGCCTTGTTTCAGTAGGGACTGCCATGGTGTGCTGTGGCAGAGCTGAAATGTCTGTACAGATGTATTTTTCTTTCCCAAGTTGAGAAGAATAAGAAAACCATTGTGGTTTGGAAACTCTTCATATCTTCATTAGAGATCACTCATTCAACCACTTTATCTCTTAATCTCCAGATGCTTGAATAGCAGACTAATAGCAACATTTCTTTATCGTTTTATTTTAAAGTTGAGCTGATCGAGAATGGCAACATGTTATTTATCTTTGCAAATTTAAAATATAGCATTTGTGGTTTTGCTCACCTAAATTTGTATTTTGAATCCATATAAATGTAGCCTGAGTCTGTCCAAAGAGCACTGGATCTGTATTGGAAGACTTGTGCTGTACAAGACATTGTGTGTTGTGAAACCATTTACAACACCCAGTTGCATTTTTCTCATGTTTTCTCATGTGTATTCAGGTGACATAATTCTACTAACATCTGTAGTATCTACTAAGCCCTATGTATAATGAATCTTAATCTTGCATATTAAACATTCACGAGTGTGTGTGCAATTACTTCATATAAGTATGAATGTGCATTGCCTTATCAACTGAGATTGCCTTCCCAAAATTATTCTTTGCAAGTAATTTATGTGGTTTCTAAACATTATCAAAATGTCATTATTCTGGAATTATTAATGGAATTTCAGAGGAATGAAGAATCAGAAGCAAAATAGCATATACATTCCTACATATTCATGTGTTGATTTTGGTTTGGTTTAGTTTGCTGCATGTTTCTGAGGAGTAACTTAGCTTATCATACTGAAAACAGAAAGCCTACAGGAGTGGCTGTTTCATTGTACTTCTGACAAAGAAATCTCTGAATTAATATGATGCACCCTGCTCTGGAAGACATCAGTGGAGTACAGCCTTAGCAGTGGACTGCCAAGTAGGAGGATGGTGGAGGTATGTGAGAGCAAATTCCCAGAAGCAGAAGAAAGAGGGATGCCAAAAAGAAGTAAAGGATCAAATAGAAATGTTGAGGGGAAGCAGAGGTAAGGATCAGCAGGATGTGAGATGACTCTACAGCACCTGTGAGTGTAGTGCCTGAGAGTCAGAAGAGCATCCAACTGAACAAGTCCAGCCTCCCTCCTGGCTGGTGAATGCTCCAGGAATGAGATTGTGAATGAGCAAATCAGAATCACCCCTATCTATGCATTTAGGTGAAGCTGAAAAAGTATCAGCAAGAGGCACCTCCTGGGATAGGGCTCCTCCTGGTGAATGTGGGTGCTGTGGATTCCAAACTTTCTGACAGAAAAGGGAATGAGACTTTCCACAGCCTGGGAATGTGCTCCCAATAAGCACCAAAACTACAGTTTATACAACAAATGAGTTAGTTTGCTAAAAGTATAAGTAAATCTCTGGGGACTACTGCAGATGGGTAAACCTGGAGCAAGACTGAGTGTCTGCATGGAGAGGGTGTTCTTATTTTAACAGATTCATCCCTTATTATATGAATGTTTGTGGTACAAACAGCTTGATTTGACAGCTGTTTTACAGTATCATTAAAAGGCTCACTCACCTGCACTTTACCTGAAAGATCTTGGAGGGAAAGACATTATTTTACTGCCTACATCAATGGCATAAGATTTTGGATCCTAATTCCATATACTGAAGTTTTGCAATTAAATTTACAGTGAAATCTTGCAACCTGCTCTAGGTAACCCATTTTAGCTCTGGGGTGGGTCTAGATGATCTTCAGAGGTCCCTTCCATTCTCTACAAGTCGATGATTCTGTGATTGTGTAATATTCTTTTGTTTTGTCCTCAAAGGGAATACAATTGCATTTCCTACCTACATGGGAGGAAACTCTGATAGCACAAGATTCACTGAGGAGTAAGTAATCATTTAAATGAATAACTTCTAATTTTTTCTTTCTGGATTTGGTAGGACCTTCAGCAAAAGAATATGAAGATACATGTACTGAGTCAGAGTCCATTCTAGCTGTTGTACTTTGCCCCAACTGCTGGATAATTTCATATTTTTAGAGCTCAAAAAAATAGCCAGAGACACAGCAATGTACTTCTGAATATATTCAGATCAGTGATAAAAAGATTAGTTTGTTATCACTTTTCAGGATAGTTTTCTTTACCCAAGAGAGAAATTTATTTACTTTTTAGTTTCCATCCTCCTAGTTCTGATTCCCAGTTTATTGCCAGTCAGAGGTTTTTCCATTAGATACTAAATGCGTTACAGAGTCTATAGGCATCAGCTTCTTATTCTTTCTTCATGTGCCTGCAGTCCTTTGTTTTCATCAGTCTTTCCTGCTTCTCTTCTATTCCATCTAATTTTTACTCAAATCATGCAGTAAGCTCCGATTTTCATCAGCTCTCTCTATACTTGAAGGCTTTTCATCAGTTTTGCTTCTTGGTTTTGTTCCAGTAACCTTGTTTCTTTGTTTTCATGGTGTCAATTGTCATGCTTTGATCTGCAGCTTTTTTTCGTTAGTAAAGTGTAAGCTTTAAAAAGGTCAGAACTAGAAGGGGAAAGATATTTGGTGAACCATATATCACAAGAACTCCTTGTTTGTATTTTTGACATGTGGGAAGGGAAGGACTAGGAATTATCCATAGCTTTATCTTTTTGTTTTTCATAGTCATCTCATTTGAGATATAACATCAGAATTAGACTGTTTTCCCACATATAAATATTTAATTGAGACATGGAGATTATCTGTGTGGCTCATGATACAGATCAGTTTATAGGCAGTGAGACAGAACCTTTATTTGTCTAATGACTTTCTGTTGCCTTCTACTGTAGGATCTCTGACTCTGTTCTTGACTCTCACACAACCTAGGAAGCTAGTTAAATGATATTTATGACTACTGTATGGTAGAAGAGCAGGCATGCCTAATAACTTTTATGAAAAAAACATTAAGCAGTCAATGGGAATGCTCTTTCAATTGCTGGGGAGAGCTAATTGGACAGTTTCCAACACAGTCCATGGAAAAATGCAGATTGTATCAAGCAAGCGTTAGCTGTGAGAGTATCCAAGGTTAGAGGGAGACTCATGCTTCATTTATCAGCCAGGATTAAAGGCAGTGGAGAATGTTCCTTGCAACTGTGCAAACATAAAACATATTAAAGGGCCAAGACTTAGAAAATGTCAACCACTGCTGTTCAGAGCCTATCCATCACAGTGAGCCAGGAGTCATCACTGTATCCCGCAGCGAGTCATGAGTGAAGCAAATGTTACATAAGCTATTCCTACCCATGGGGATTTCAATTAACTTTTGAAATAGAGATGCATTGTGTTGAACATCATGCTGTTATCAAAGATCTCTGCAATGCTGTCATGACCATAGACGTTTTCAGATTATTTAATCAGCCTTGTCTGAAGGGAGTAAGGCAATGGGACTCTCAGTTTCAAACAGCTTGTCCAAAACTGTAGCTAGTTGCCCCCAGATTATAGACAACCCAGACAATCAGCCTGATATTCACTGCTCGTGATCCAACACCAATGGTGTGGAGAATGAACTCCCACAGCATTGTAATTACAGCTTTATCTCCTTCTGTAATCAGCACGTCTCAGCCACAAGAACAGGCCTCACAACAGCCTTTTGGTGCTAGCAACTTGAAGCTTCAGTTTATCACATTCCCTGAAAGGCTGCATTACTGCACACTGAGAGTTACATAGGCTGGAAGGTGTTAGTCATTCTTCTGTTCCATTCCCCTAAGTTCTCCCTAGGGGAGAAGGCATGAGAAGAATGTGCTCAGCTAAAAGTGCTCATGTAGTGAGCATAAGAAGGTTTATATTAAGTAAATAGAATTGAACATTTAAGCAAGTGCAGAATTGAGGGAGCTGAGAATTGTGTGATGAGGACACTCACCTATCTTCTTACAGGAAAATTCTGGTGTGAAGCTTAAGCCTTGACAAGAGTCTCTCTTGAAAACAGGGAATTACATTGATTGGTGGACTTATTTTGTCTTATATGAAGCAACAAAGATGAGTTGTATAGGAAGTAATAGGAAATTCATACTCTGCTTTGCTGCATTACTTGTACTGTATCAAATGTTAAAGGAAATTCCTTAAAGACAACAGTCATGTGGCAAATACACTTTCTGTTCTGGGGGAGAAAACCAGAGCTTTTCTCTAACTAGTTCTAGGTATGTAGTGATACCCTTCATATTCCAACTTGAAGGCATATTGCATCCAAGAAAAGAAAGTTTTAACCCATGTCAGTCTCCAAGCCCATAAACTTCACTCTCATTACCAGTCCCTAAATCCTAGCCTTTCGTGTTTGCCATGTGATGCACATCTCTTTCCACTCAACTTTTGTACTTTTCCTTCCCTCATCTTGTCCTTCAATCACCTATCTCCTTCCTTCTCCTTTTCTGCCAGAGACTGGGACATGGAAAGAACAGAGAGACAAGATTCAGGTGTTAGTGTCACGAACCAGCAGCTTTCTTGAGTCTAATAGCACTGCACTACTGTTGTGAAATAGAAAAGAACGGAAGAACTGATGAGGTAATATTTAAACTAGTAGCCAAACAAAGGAGAGGAAAAAAACAAACAAACAACAAAATGGTTTTAGAAAGGTTGTATCTGTGAGCAGACATCACTGCAAAACACAGTCTGATCAGCTGTACAGGTATGAGAAAACTACACTGGATGCAGATACCCTCAATGGGAGCTGCACATTTGCAAGAAAGTTTTAAAATATCTCCTTGCACAGTTAACTGCAGGAAGTGTGTTATACGTCTGTGGTTACTTTGGGGGTTGGCTTTTTTGGGAGGAGGTGTCATGCAGGCAGCTCTTCAAGTATTTACCTATTAATTCTGAGTGGCAGTGTAACTTTAACTTTGAAGGTCAGAGTCTGATTTGATCTACCCATAATATTTCCTTATAAAATCCAGTGTTGCTTAAACATTTCAAATCTCTTGATTTTTAAAAGATTTTTGACTGCTAGTTTTGCAAACAAGTTCTCTTTGTCTGCTTTTCACAAATGGACCACTGATAAGTCAAAATAAAATGGCTGTCACATAAAATGGCTTTCTGGTTAAACAACTAGTTTAGAACGTTCAGATGTTTAATAATTTTTTTGAGCATTTTCTCTCTCTGTTCTTTGGTGAAAATTCATCTCCCATTTAATGAGCATCAAGAACAGAAAGCACGCATCCCCTGTTTTGGGGAAAAAATGAAAAGGAAAAAAAGGAAATAGAAAAACTTTTTCGTGTATTCAACACCTTTTTGTAATGGAATGCCTATAAACACAAAGTTGAAATTGAGCATGGAAAGAGCAGTGGCTTGCAGGCACATTCTATCACTATGTAGCAATCAATTTTGATTTGACAGTACCAGTAAACAGTGAAAATTCTTCATAGGACTGTTGTGAAGCAGTAGAAATCAATGTTATAGGCCTCCTTACTAGTTGAGAAATTGCAAAGGACAAAATGCTGGTATTCTTTCTATTTTAGGATCTATTGAGCAAAGGTAGTATAGTACACTTGAGAAGGGGATTTTGAAAGACAATGTCAAAAATCATTTGAAATTTTTCCTCAGATTCCTTTCACTTCTTGAATTCTATGTGAATTTCATACACATTTCAAAATATTCTGCAGTATAGCAAGGTTACATAGAAAGTCTTGTAGATCTGAAATCACAGTTCTAGTTCCCTGAGAAATATGCCTGCCACAGGAAGGGTGGCAAGAAAATAATCTTTGGCTTCCTCAAGAATGTGTTAAGCTGGCTCAGCTGCTGAAGTCTGTACAATTGCAACTAGAGTGGATTTCAAGGCTTAGTAATGCTGTTCTTCGTACTGATATGAACTCTACAAAGCACTCAAAGAGAACAGATCATCAGACAGCAAGTCAGCAAACCTAGAGAGGAAATCAGAGCTAAGATATGTTATGTACTGTTCCACTGGGGTAAGACCACTATCTAAAGGGCCAGATGTCAACATCTTTTAGAGGTACAGTTGGGATTCTTCATCTTAATTCTTTCTTCTTCCTAATTCATCTGTATTTTAAGTCCCCTCTTGACAAAAAACTGCTCGAACCAAGAACTCTTTAATCTAGAAATCAGAAAAAATTAACACCTACAGTCTCTGAAAGGTAATGTCTCAGGAGAAGGTGTAAACAGCTTAGTGTGTCCAGTTGGAGAGGACTAAAGGGTGATGCTATAAAATGTGAATACACCATGCTGGGACAGTAGTCTGGGGCTAAGAGTCAGACTGGCTGCCCCAAGGGTCATCCAGCTGACCTGTTCCTCCCACACCCACCATGCTCCTGGCGTCATTCAATGGGCAGAATGCTGCAGGGATGTCCGCTTAGACCAGCCTCCATGTAAATACTGCCAGGGAAGGGAGGAGAAACAGAGGATTATTCTTATCAGAACAAAGAGAGACAGCACTCCTCAGAAAGCTGAAGAGATATATGCACAAGTTGGAAGAGAAGCAAAGTAAAGCAGAACTGACCTGTCAACAGTTTGCTTTAAAAGCAGATACAAGAAACTCCCTTGTTTTCTCTTCAAAACAAAATTAAAACTATATAGAAAATTGGATATAGGTATAAACGTAAGTATAGTACTCTTTTGATCTGCAGTCTTTGGGTAACATTCTGCATCTTAAGTAGAGTTACAGGAAGTAAATCTACCTGCTGAGTGCCATTTCTGTTTGACACAAATAAACATCTGATAGGAGAAACTATTTGCAGTAGATTTAAAATATACAAACAAAACCTCACCAAATACTTCAGCATCTTTCTCCACGCTGTTAACTGTGATTTTGCTCAGCGAAGTACAGTATTAGAGCACAGACCTTTTATAAGGCATTTGTGTATTCAATGAAAGTCAGGGGGAAAATTAAAATAAATATCCAGTTATCTACTTTCTGAATTTCGTCGACTTTACTTTTTTCCCATGTTTTCTGTGTTTGCTTTTTTTTTATCATACATGGATGACATAGGTAATACATGTTGAAGCATGTAGCTTCACATTATTTCTGTGAGAAGTGATGGACAGGGAGTGGATGGTGATGTGGACTGTGAACTGGCTGACTAGCAGAACTCAAAGGGTAATTATCAGTGATGCAGAGTCTGGTTGGAGGCCTGTAACTATTGGTGTTCCCCAGGGATCAGTGCTGGGTCCTGTCTTACTCAACATCTTCATCAATGACCTGGATGAAAGGATAGAGTCCAGCTTCAGCAAGTTTACTGATGATACAAAGCTGGGAGGATTGGTTTCAACAAGACGGGCAAACTGGAGTTGGGCAGGGAGGAACTTGAAGAGCTATAACAAGGGCAAGTGTAGTCTTGCACCTGAGGAGGAATAACTATGTACATCAGTACAGGTTAGGGAATGACCTGCTGGAGAAGAGCTTTGCAGATAAGGATCTGGGGGTCCTGAGGGACAATAGGCTGGCCGTGAGCCAGTAGTGTGCCCTTGAGGTCAAGAAGGCCAATGGTATTCTGGGGTGCTTTAGAAAGAGTGTGGCCAGCAGGTCAAGGGAAATTATCCTCCCGCTCTACTCTGCCCTGATGAGACCGCATTTAGACTACTGTGTCTAGTTCTGATCTTCCCAGTTCAAAAAACACAGGCATCTCCTAGAAGAAATCCAATGGAGGGCCATCAAGATGATTAACAGCCTGGAGTGTCCCCCATATGAGGAAAGTCTGAGTAACCTGGGTCTGTTCAGCTTGGGGAAAAGAAGACTTGATCTCTCGAGGTCCCTTCCAACCTCTGTTTCTGATAAGAAAAGTGGCATTACCCTGATAGGGATATATGCAGAGACCTGAAACTGGGAGGAATTTAGTCAGCATAGTACAGGTAACCTGTGAGCTAGATCACCTGCATAATGACAAGCACTCACAAGCACAGGGCACCTCAGCAAGGCTCTGAGTGACTGCAGCTGGAATGCACAGCAGTCTGTGTCAGCCCACTAGACAGCACTGAATGCTTGTGTCCGTGTCAATCCTTCACCATTAGATCATCCTTAAGCAATGATTGTCTGAAATAAAGCACAGAATCATGTAATTCTAATGCACAGCCTCCAAACCAGATTTTTGTGTTTTTATTTTCCTCAATACTTCAACTAACAGCAGTTCTTAATTTATTTCTTCTAAAGTAAAATTTCCTTTCAAGAACCACATAAGTTATTGTCTGCTGCGGTGATTCCTCAGTAGTTGTATGCGTAACTCACCTGTTTGTGTGAGTGGATTGCAATGGTGGCATACTTTTCATGACATTGAGATGGCACTGAACTTAACCCCTGTTAAAATAAATTAACCCACTGGTCTGTGACTGTGGCAAAACATGCTAAGAGTGATATGACTTATGTGCCTGAGAGTAAAATATGGAGGAACCTCCTGAGTCCTTCACCTGCTAAGAAGTGTCGTTTTGGAAAATAGCTTCCACCTGCAAGTCCCATAACATTAGTAAGAAAAAGATCTGTAAAACTGTAAGTGGGAAAACTTGGGTGGACACTTGCAATACATCTACATACAGTCTCACTAATCTCTATGTTATTTCTATTTATTCCTGTCCTACCACTGACACCAGTGGTTAGACTAATAGAAAACTGGTTTTTGCAGTATGAGAAAAGGAGGAGAATAATTATTCCCAAGGGCAAGCAGATTATGCTGCACACTTTATTTTGAAGGCAAAACAGAGAGTTTATTACTCTGGCTATAGCAGCTACATACACTTGCTATCTGGATAATCAAGAGCAAATGACAAAAAACAGTCAGGAATGTGAAAACTAGAGCTATTACAATGTAGATATTTTTGGCTGTCCTATAAGCCCATCTCAACCTCGTGTGATATGTGGCAGTCAGACACAGCCAGGCGACATGCGTGCATCTCCCACTGTGACAGGCAAAACTCTTTGTTTTACAGGATAAAAAGAGATTAAAAGATGTTATCCCTTTTGAGAATATTTCACTGAAGCGTCACTTTAAAGGATTGGGTTGGATTGCTTAAAGAAAACAAAACAGGGAAACCCTTTTAAAGTGTTATATTTTCCCGAATAACACGCGGTTGGTTGGGAGTGCTATCTTCCCAGGACCTTTGTTTAATAGCTGCAAGAAAGCTCTGTGTGGGCAGAATGGAAAACAAATACTGCATATTCAGTGTCTGCCCTGTCTAGGTTTCTACAGCACACCCAGCACTATATTATCTCTGCACTTGGATGTTATTAAAACAAAAAAAGTAAAAAAACCACAAAATCATTGGAGTTAGACCGTAAAATGTTATCTTGTCCAACAATGAACATGGGCAGTGATAATATCTTTGTCTGTACAACCCTGAGGCATTTTAATAGGGCAATCAATTAAAAATATATATTTTTATTCAGCTTTTCTGTTTCAAGTGTTCTGAGGAAGAAAACTTTTTCTCCTGCTGTTGGGCAGAAGCCTGCACAAAGCACAGCCTGTTTATGATAGAAAGAGCCAAAACTCACCACAGGTGAGCTCCTCCCAGCTACACACTGGGTGTCTTGTTTTGCTCTGTGAAGGAGGAAAGGTATCATGTAGGGCAGGGTGAACTGCCTGACTGCTTGGCTTTAAAGCCAGCTGTGAGGTCAGCCGGCTGCCCTTCTTGTACTGCCCTAACAGCACTGTGTTCTAACACATAGGAAATGTTAAATATTAAACGTATTTGTCCTCCAGGAGTGGAAGTAATAAAACCCACAGACACCGATACTCCTTGCAGCCTGTGCCCTTCTTTGCAAGGGTGCCCTGCATATCTCAGGGCAGTGCAGGAGGCAGGTGGTGCTGCTTCTGCAGGGAATGTTTATGGCCCAACTCCACTTGGGACAGAGGGAGTAGAAACAAGCCTTCTCCATAGCTACTGCCAGGGCTGCCTGCCCTTGAGAGCTCCACAGTCAAACCTTGAATGTCCTTTAACAAAAACAGACTGTTCCCTCCAAGCATACACCCCAAATAATGCTTAAAAATATCCGAGTATATCTGTGTCACCATATATCTGTGTCATCACAGGAACTATTTCTGGTCTGTTTGAGTACCCATAACACAGGATCTGCAGGCCTAAACTAGGCAGAAGTCTACATCGTCTTGTATATCTTATGAGTTTACCATATGAAATGCCATATATCAAGCCTGAAAGCTTGAATCCAAAGAGCTTGAAAACTTGCAGGTCTTTCGTTTGGAAGGATTTTTGCTAATAGTTTACAAAGAGCAGACAGCCTACTGCAGTCAAATGCTTTTTTTTCTTTTATCAATGGGAATAAAGCTTTTTGGGAGAAAAAAAGCGAGAGAGAGAGAGAGAGAGAGAGAGAGAATTTTTGGTGTATGGACTCCGTAAAGCTGTGTTATCTTCTGTTAATGATTTGTGCAGCCTGACTTCACACTATTCCCCAAGAGGCCTCTCTTGAGCTATTCTTCCTTTTCCTTATAGACCCACTGGCTATAGCAGTGTATTCTGACACCAAACATCTCACCGTCCAAGTTAGAAAACAAAGGTAAGAAATTGTCGTACTGCCATTCTCATTTTGTTGTGTTACAACATTAAAGTCTGATTTCCTGCAGCTCCAAGGAACTGTATGTCAGATGCCCAGCAGAGCATATGTAGCTCAACTCTGATATGGGAAAAATCTGTAGTAGCTGATGGTTGGGCCTGACCCTTTCATAAACATGAAAATCTGTTTTAGATTGCTAGAAGTTCCTATACTTTCTTCCCACCTCGTATTGTCAGATTCTTGATATTCAGGGTTTTACAGAAAGAAACATAAACAGAATTGAATTTCTCTTCCTCCATTCCTTAAAATTCCTCCAAATAATTTCCACCTGCTTATGTGAGAGATTCTATCTTATCGCAGCAGACTTACTGCTGTGCTGTAAAGAAGGCATATGGCTTCTTTAGAAGGGAAACCATCTACCATTCTTTGCTTATTCAACCAGTGGCCACTTTTGCTATAGATGTTTGTGTGAGTTTGTTGGACTCATCTATCCCATCACACCAACAAGCAATTCTCACATACCTGCACATCTTGTGTATGTGCCAGTAGGTGATCACATACACACATGTATATGCAGATACATACACATACATAAATGTACATGTATGTATAGATACACATGCATATGTGTTTATCTGTGCACCTTTAAGCCCATTGCTGTGTGGGTTGCAAATTGTTTTTGTTCAGCTTCAGTTGGTCACACTGATTTATTGTGCCTGTGGGACAAAGGTTGCTAAGTACAATCTTTTTCTTTCCTCTGGCTTTGTAACTCATTTGTTGTCATGTTCAAGCTTTATTCTGGATTCGTAGCCTATGGCAATGAGTGGGATGTGTGATCAGTCAAGAGAACGTGGGACTCAGCAAAGAGCCGCAGATGGAAATGTCAGAGATGTGTCACCTCCATCCCTGGAGGTGTTCAAGAATGTGTAGATGTAGCACTGAGGGATGTGGTTATTGGCTTGGTGGGGATGAGCTGCTGGTTGGATGAGATGATTTTAGTGTTTTTTTCTATGATTCTATGATTCCGTGATTCTATGACTAATGGATGAAATTTGCTGGTGTTGCTGCACTTTGGCATATAAATGAAACTTAGTGAGGCTGGAAACAATTATCGAGAAAAAACACAGGGATTTTATGCTGCATGATACACCTCAAGGTCCACTTTGTACAGAGACACACAAGGAGTTCCCAGTGACAGCTCTCCAACAGCAAGGGCATGCACTAAGCCCAGAACTCAGGGTGGCACAGCTCTGTGCTCATTCGTGCTCTGTGAGTGAGAAGAGACAAGCTCCCTGGGCTGCGTCCCTGCCCTGATGCAAAGCTCTGGCCTTCTCACCACATAAGTGCCTTGTTCATTGCAGAGGTTAGACTAGGAGACATTTCAAGGTCCCTAACAACTCAAATGATTCTATGATTCTATGACTCTATGAAAAACAACCCCCCAAGGGATGGTAAGGTTACTCATGGCACACAGGATCTGCAGCACAGAGCTACAGCAATGCATCACAGCGCCAGAGCAGGGATTAGGCCTTGCCTTTTGGAAAGTTTCTTAATTAAAAGGTGTTTGGTAGGGTGATGAGAAAAAGAGGTGGGTGACTGAAGCAGCCTCCACATAGCACACCTTCTGATAGTCAGCCAGCAAGAATGCTTTTATTTGTCAAAGGGCTTATTCAGCACAGTTAGGCAATGGGTAAACACTACACCTACTGTATTTGTGAGGAGCAGTTTCAATGGGACCCCTGGAGTGTCAGCAGGCTTATTCAGTGGGCTTAATGAGTGTAAATAGGTATTTGCTAGTGTAAAAAATACCCTGCACAGAGGAAAATAGCCGATCTCTTGGTTGAACTACCTTACCATTGACACTCTTGGGATGCTGGTGTGCAAAGTAAGTGAAGTTGTAGAGGATGTTTTAAGAAGCTGAGCCAGTTTTTGTTTGGAGGTCTTTGTCGTTTACAAATCTAAGAGAGGCGCTGCAAAGCTGTGAGTGATCACAGTGCAAACAGAAGGAGCAGGGCTGGGTCCTGCTGAGGGTGAGGGTCACAGGGCTCCTGCACCACTGCGGGGCCCTGAGCATGCCTGGAGGCTTGGAAACAAAAACAGAGCCCATGGAGGTGAGCAGAGAAATGGAGAGAGGGGTCCTGAATCGTCTCCCAGCTTTTCATGGGGTTAGACTGGAAATGAAAAAAAAGGAAAACTAACGACTAAAATCATAAAAGGTGAAAGTGTATTCATATTCATACTTGGCTTTTTTACACTAGTGCCCTAGGCATCTGTGTTGTTTTTTTTTTTAATACTTTCCAACCCTGCTTCTCACTTGTATTCTTCTTTGTCTAAGAGAATGAGATGTTATTGACTTTATTTAGTGACAAGTGTCTGTGGAATGCCTTCCAAAGAAGTCCTATTATGTTGAATCTGTAACAGTCATGGAGGCAGCTTTCTTCAAGGGTGTCTCTTCTCTTCAGTGGGCTCAGTAACTGCTCTCTTTCATGTTATTGTCCTCTCCATGAAAGGAACATTTTGGCATAATCAGAGTGAAAAATACTTTTCCTTGTAAAACAATAGTAGCAGTAATAACCCATCTCTCCTGAATATCCTCCATGTACAGAGATCCTTCCAGCCCACAGAAACACAGGGAAGGGTGACTTTACAAGGTTTCTGAGAAGACAGCAGAAGGGAATCAGTTATAATGAAAGTGATGCAATTTATTTATGGAGTATTTTGTAGAGAAACTAAAATGCTGGCAGAACGTAATGGCACATTACAGAAATAATTGTTGAGCAAGTCAGAGGTCTTACTACAGGACAATGGCAGGATGAAAATTAGAAATTAATGCTACAGATTTCCAGTGGGTGCTTTCCCAAATCTCTGATCAAATGATACATTTTTGGAATAGGATATTATTCTTGTTGTTGTTGTTAATCTCAATAACAAAATAGTGCTGGACAAATGTTAATTTTGTGAATATCTACTTATAGAGAAGAGGAAAAGACGATAGTGGTGGGGAACTTGTTTTCCTGATTAACAAAGAGCCACCCTATCACAATAATGTGAGAAAGTCGAGGCATTCTATTTCACGCACATTAATAGTTCTATGCTGTTACAAGTCTCTATGAATACGAATTATGAAGGATTTTTGAAACACAATCTTTGGACAGCTTCCCTTAGAAATGATTTTAACACCTTCAGATAATACAAGTCCCTTGAGCTCCAGGAGATCAATGAATTCTTGTAGGTGGAGGCTGCTGGTGATGCACAGCGGGAGCTGTTTCCCAGCTGTATCACTGATTAGCAGGAATCTCACCTTGCCAAGCCTTTAAAGCCTTGCAGAAAGTGCACCAATTAAGTGTTCAAATCCTTCAGCCTTAAGCCATATGTCAAGGGAAAATAATTCACTGGCACAGGGCTTTGGGTCAAGCTTCTTAGCCCAGCAGTTGATGTGATAATGCTTTTGCATTGTGCTGCTTGCCCACCCAGGAGGAAGGAGAGGGAGACCTGGCTATTGTTTCCCTCTAACGCAGAGCGCTGAGGAATACAAATGTAAGTTTCACTCATTAATAATCTCAATTTTAAGGGAAGGTGATGGAGGAGGAGTGTTTAAAGTATTCTTGGCTGAGAGAGTATTCCTTGAAAAAGCATTGTGTTGTGCTGTCTCACAGCTCTGCCTGCAGTTCGCTTCTGGCTGTCACTACCCTCTGCTTGCACCAAGAGAGCAGGAAGCCTTGGGAGTGGATTCTGGGTAATGAGCAAAGAAATCAGATTTAGTTATGGATGGGGAGTGTTGATTTCTTAGGACTGGCAAAGAGCATATAAAGGTTTGCTGAGTAAAGCCACACGTTTAGCTGCAGGCTGGGTTAAAACACACATGGTGAAAGTCCACGAGAAGCAACTTAGACATTGGAATTACTGGGTGAGACTGGCCCCCTGTACCCCAGGTTCATGTAATGGGGTCACCAACATTTGAGAAGGCAAAGAAAAGCCCCAAAATCATGGCTGAAAAATCATAGTGACTATAGTGAATTTCCTGCTATGCAAGAAAGGCCTCACTCTTCTGAACTGTAAAATTTGTTGCTTTCCTGACTGAGAAAGGTCTACAACCATCATTATGGTGCTGCCATCCACAGTCCCTTGTGCATGCCTCAGCATTCAGACATCTTAGATCCAACCTGCAGCAAGGTGCTGCGGGAGCACAAGGAAACCCAAAGACCTCACTAGAAAGACAAACCTAGATACATTCTAGCAGAGAACTGCTTCTTCAGTGAGCTGAACACTGAATGCTAAGTGTCACTGGCCACCCTTTTCCCTCCCCATGAAAACTTGCTGGTGGGGTTGACATGTGACAAGATCTGTGATTGCTGGCTGCCTAATTGATGTGTTGGTACCTCATTCTCACAGAATCACAGAATTCTCCTGGCTCCAGAGTCCTGTGCACCCACTTGGTTCTTGCTGCTCAGCATCTCTCATGTGAGTCAGCATGGGAAGAAGCCTGCAGTAGGACAGGGGCCCAAAGTTGGGAGATCCTAAGCTTTAGGTCTAAGACCTAGTTGAAAAAGCAACCTCTCCCAGAGCTCATATTTGTCCAAAGAATATTTTCTTAAGCATGTAGCAACTCTACTGCCTGCCAGTGCCAAGTCTGAAATATGTACATGTTGAGGGGAAAAAAATAATGAGATTAATGTAAATTAGGCACAGAGACAGAGTACAAAGATCAGATATTGTGAACAATCACTGGTCTTGAGTTTGGTTTCAAGTGATTTTGTCCACCTGCCTACAGTTGTCTCAAATATGACCATAATACCGGGCACAGCTTTGCTTTTACAAGGTCGCTGCATAAATGTTTATGTGCTGTGAGTTAAATCATGCACTTAAAGAGGGAAGAGGATGAAATGGAAAACTTGCTAGCCCTAATGATGGATGGATTGCTCATTACTCACACTAACAGACAGCCAGCCCAGGCAGGAAGTTTCCATCCAGTAAATGTATCTCTCTGAAAATGTGCCAGGTAGAGGTAAAGAAAAATGTTAGTTTAGCCATTCTGAAATACTTCTTGAAGGGTTCTGGACTCCTTCTGCAGAAGGAATAAAGAAGAAACTGTGATACTAATAAATTCTGAACAGCAGGCATAATCTGAGATCAATAAAGCACATTCTAATATATGTCCTTCTCTATAGCCAGTTCTGCCACCTGTTCTATCTCATAATAGTGTTTTATAATGGACGCATCTATCTTTCTTCATTAAAACCAACATAATCGATTAGCAACTAAGGAAAAAGCTTTATAAACCTCTCAGCTGAAAAACTGATTAGTATAAGATGGCCAAAGATTGCCAAATATTGCACTTATTTCAAAACTTTTGGAAGATGAATGGCAGTTGTGTCTTCAGCCAGCTCCTTTTGGGAATGGCCTTAGGTCTATTAGACAGCTGCATTAAAGAATAATTTAGATCGTGGAAGTTACACCACTATTTTATCTGTTGAACTGGATCTCCTGAAACACACACATATAGAAGCAGTGGGAAATGACCCATAACCCATAAGTATATTTTAGTTATATTAAAAAAAAAGCTTGTCTGTGTATTTATACACTATCCACAGAGGAGGAATTCAGAGGTACAAATAAATACATTCAGCTCTTTCTTCTGTGAGCTATCCTTTTGTTACACCCTTACAAAAGGGAGCCTGTTCTAGGAGGCTTTCAGGTGAGAAGGGTGAGATAGGACCAGTCCAGCTTTCCCACATCATTAAATCCTTATAACAAATTGATAAAGCTCCATTCTACAAGAAGTTGAGTTCTTTGCTCAGGCTTATCCTGGAAGATCATGGAAGCACTAGAGATCCTGTATGTCTGTTTTTCCACAGACATTTCCTGGTTTTCTACCTGATTTTTTAATTTATATTTCCTCATGATTTCTGGCTTTCTGGCTGTCTGAACACAGTACTGCTTCCTTCTACACATCAGGCATTGCTGCATAACTCGTATCACTCACTTACATAGCACTGGAACCATTAGTAATTTCACGATGATAAAAATAGTCATCATCTCAAAACTCCTTCCAGCAGAAGGCCTCAAGTGTTCAAGTACTGCAGGGCCTTGAACCACTGTGCCTCAGAAAGGTAATCAAGGAGAGGAATGTACTACTGCTTCATCAATGACTGAGTGGCACATACTATTAGAAGACATTCCATGCTGTTCCTAGGCATCCAGAGGGATGCATGTTGCCATGATTCTCCACCACAAGCATGGTGCTGTGATGTGTTGAAGACTTGGCCAAATTCACGGGATATGCTGTTTAAATCTTTGCAAATGTCTTTGAGCACAACCCAATGCCCCACATTGCCACAGAGGAAGACTTCCACCTGACCCCAGTTCATAGGGTTACAGAGAATGATGACCATCAACCAGACCGAACAGCAAACAGGGAGGAGAACTATGGAGAGACTTTGGATACAATGAAGGTGTCAATCTGAAAAGAAATCTTAAAGAAGCACAGAGATTTGTGACTGGTGGGTGAGACCACTAGTTAGAAATGGTGGCAGTCTTTAAATTATGTCTCATAAGATACTTGGTTAATGAGATAGTGTATGTGCTGTGATCTGTGATCTGACAGAAAAAGTTTTATGTGGACACTAAGTAAAATATATGCTGACTTCTTTGCTGATCTTTTATTTATCATACATCAACTTCCTTCCACAATTGATAGAGCCCATACAATCATATGATGATATAACGATACATACTTATGCATAAATCTAACAGTTGTTGGGGAAGACTCCCTATTGCCTTTAAAGTCCTCTTTAGTTTATTAGCCTCAGACTACAGCAACAGCAAGACTATAGCCAAGCAGTGGTTAAAATAGAATTAAAAACCCTACTGTTCTATAGCACCACAACGATTACTGTTGAATTACAGCTCTGTGTTGTTATCTAGCAGTGATTTGGACCTAAATTAGGCCTGGGCACAGTGTCCCTTTTCTGCCAAGTTTGGCAGAGCACATGATACAGAGTTTATTTTGGCATTATGCTTTCCTGATAGCATTGTGCTGGCAGCCTGGTAAAAGCCAGTACCTGATTAAACTTGAAGCCTGTTGTTGCAAGGCATACCAATCAGAACGTGCATTGGTCAAATCAGTTTGCACCGTGTCAGTGATTTGTGTCTTCTGTCTTTGGTATAAGGGATTAGAAATTTAAAGCTGAATATATTTCACCATTTTACCTTATCCTGAAACTGGTGAGTTCTCGCCCTCAGAACATAGCCTATGTGTCAGCCAATAGCCCTAGCAAAAACAGCTGCTGACTCTGCAGTATATAGCGTTTCTGCTTTTGGGGGGACAAAATTCTGCTAGTGTTTGTTGTTTTTCTAAGAAGGCAAGTGAAAAAGCTTGAAATTTGAAGCGAGCTGTGCTTCTGATGGGAAGCATTCTTTGTCAGGAAGGTTTCCTTTGTTTTCTAAAGATGGTCAGATTCTGTCTTCATCCGATATAAGCTGAAAGTTTTTCCAGTACTAAATTACCTCCCAAAAAGTGTTTTGTCCTTAGTTCCTAAAAGCTTTGTTCTGAGCCTCAGTGGCTTTCAGCTGCAGCAGGGCTTCATTCACCAAGGGCCCTAATCTGGCATCAGGAATCACCTGGAGCTGAAAGAAGGACCTGGCATGAGGCAATTGCAGCAATCTAAGGTAAGCACAAGGCAGACAGCCTCCTTCTGCCGCATCTGGAGCTGGCACATTGTCTCACATCCAGCTTCAGGAACAGGAGGCTGCAATAACACAGCCGCCAGGTAACGAATGCAGAGGATATTGGGGCCTCAGCGGGAGATGGGAATGAAACTCCCATAAAGTTAAACATGTGAGAAGGTATTTTTGGGATGCTGCCCAGTCATCCAGACTCAGTGAGGAGTCAGATAAGACTCCAAGGCTTCACACAAACTTAACAACAACAGAAAAGTTTGCAGGCTTTTAATGGGAGACAGCCAGCCCTACTTCCCACAGCACCATTTCAGCCTTCAAGCTGAGTTCTATATTTGATTAAAACTGGCAGGCAGTGGGAATTTCATGTTTCATTTTTGCAGCCAAAATTTCTTTGCACTTTCAGAAAATCATGTGTAGTGCTAATAGAAACAATTCAGAGAACATTTTTTAATAATTAATCCTTTTTCATTCTTAGACATTCATTGTCTGAGGCTTTATTTGCCATCAAACTCTGTTGTATTGATGCAGAACTTCAGATTAATTTTCTTTCTCACAAATTCATGTGCTGTTAAAATGACCGTGTAGTCATAGTTGTAGCACAGAGTTTTGCTGATTTCATTTAACCTCTGCGTATAAGAATTCTGGTCCAGACTGATGACTGCCTCATTTTCTCATTATCTTGAGGAATGTCCCATCCCACTAAAAATATTCCATGTGAGCAACGTGTGCTGAACTCAGAGTATACATCAGGTATATTTTAAAGCATATTAATCCTGGAGTCCTACATTTTCTGAACTTTATCTTTGCTTTCTATCTGCTGCTAACTTCTAGCACTTCCAAGTGAACAATTTATAATCCTAAATGCAAAATGCAGTCTTTCTATTAATGTATTAAGGCATATAGATTGTGTGTATGTGACTTCAGAGGTATGGATTCATTTTAAATCCAATTGTTACGTTTTCTTACAGATTCCAGTTATGATGTTGAATTCAGTTGCTAAGATATTGGACTTAGTACATTATACATATTGCACAACTTAGTACATTATACATATTGTACAATTTAAGTTCATATATCCTTCCTTTGTAACAAAACCAGGGTCATTCTTTTGCCATCCCTGCTGTATGTTTGTGTCCCTCAACTCAGGCTGATAGAAGACCACTTTAGAGGCTCCAGTCTCCATTTTTTTTTTTCTCTCTTAGGCAGAGGAAAACAGGCCCAATGCACGGGAGCAATTAAAAGCCAATTTAATGTGTCAGAATATAAAACATTAGTGAAATTTGAAAAATGGAGCTGATCTAACTGCTGTAGTATTTACACTGTTCCTGAAAACATCTGCAGTCTCGTCTCACAATATGAGCCTGCAATAAACACAAAGCAAACCCACAAGCATCACTGGAGATGGCCACTGACAAGTCTGCTCTCATTCCTTTTCAGAGGTGTAGCAGGCAGAAGTTCAGGCCTTAACTGAGTGTTCTCCAGGCATCAATGCCATGGAGTGTCAGCAGCCTTCTTGGCACTCACTAGTACAGGGCTCTTGACTGTCTGTCTGTTCTCTCCCAGGCAGGCAGTTCAGAGATTGCTGCATCCCTTTAGGTAGCAGATTTTTCTTGTCTTCAATCTTGGGATTACAATTCTTCTCCATAGAAGGGGTCTGAAGCAGCACAAGGACATACTCTGTGGTGGGAAGAAAAACTGAACCATTAAAGCGGAGTTTTTAAAGCAGTTACAGTTAACTGAAGTGCTTCATGTTTGCAGATCCACTCTTCTCATTTCACTGTTTTGCTGTAAATAAATGGAAAAGAGGACTGAGCTATAAGAATGCTCTTCTTAAAGAGCAGCATTTTCAGCAAGTTTGCTTCTACTTTGAACCCAGGAATTCCCCATGCAAATGAATGTATGGCCTTTAACACGTGTTCACCTTAAACCACAACACCATTTTCTCTGGGTTTTGTTTGTATCTGGTCCATACCACTAGGCCGTTGTTAGGAGAGATAGTGAGACTGTGTTTGGACAACATCAGCAAATTTTTGTGAAGTCTGAAATTCTGATAACCAGCGCAGTGATCTTACATTGCATGTACTTTCCAACGATGGAAAGTTTTCTTCAAATAGTGGGAGGCTTGTGGCTTTGAATCTATAAATGAAGCTGTTTGTGCAGCCCTATGAATGGATTCTGGTAGACATAGAGACCATTACTTGGAAGAGCAGTTCATCTCTAGTGTCTCTGGTAATTGCTTTATCAGAGTCTATATTTAGTGTTTCCCATTAAATGCTTAGTATATTTACTTAGCTTTCAGCTGAAAGATGATTTTCCAAACTCTAAGCTTTCTACAAGCTCTCTTTATTTCATGCATCATCACTGACAATAAAGATAACTCAAGCTAAATCATATGATTAAATCTATCTTTGTAAAATCATCTGTGGTTAAAATATGCCTTCAGAAACATCTGAAAAATCACACTGCTTTGCTGTGCGTTATTTTGGCACATGACATGGTAAGAATCGACTTGACTGCCAGATCTTTGTGGATTTGCAACTAAAAAGCACCTCTATTTTCCAGTGGAGCAAAGTGTATAGTGTAATGGATGAGACTTAATGAACCTACACCCGTGAACTCTGTTCCCACTCAGGAAATTTTGGCAGCTAAACCTCACTTTACGTTTGGGTTTCAAATAAGGTGATATTAAACACATCGCTTGCACTTTGGCCAGGCCTGTTTTAGTATCAACGGCAAATAGCTTTTGTGGATAGAGCTGCACATGATGATCTCAGGGGCACCACAGACTTTTGTTTTTGCAAGCTCCTGCACATTAAAGCAAAGGCTTTCACTTTCAGTGCAGTGCATTGTTCGGATGTTATTCCAGGACTTCCTGAGCACGCTATTTGGCAAGAGATCAAATCTATAGATTGCATTCAATTAAACAGATCTTGAAAATAAGTAAGTGTACAGCCATCACTATAGCCTAGTGAATAACTGTAGTTAACATGCACCATTGATTTCACTGTCTGGTTAGGGATGAGCTGACAAGAAGATGATGATATATTTCAGTACTCTCAAAATCTGGAAAGAAAGTACCAACCAAGAAAACATTTGCCGATTCGATTTCTATGGATGGTAGTTTTTTTGTCTCCAAAGGTGCAGCCTTTACTATTTACCCTGCCATCTTTCACGCAAACATTGGCAGGGTCGAGCTAAAACAATGGGGAACCTGGTGAAAAAGAGTGCCCTGTGCTGTGTTCTCCCTTCACATGGACAGAGAACAACAGGAAGTGGGTGACTTGTAAGTTGCTTGTCAGGGCAATAACTCTTGCTGACAAAAGGGCTCCGAGTCAGACAGTGGAGATGGAAGGGGAAGTTCCTTGATCTCCTTTGTCCCAGTACAATGTACTGGGTTTAATAAAAGCTGGAAAGACAGAGCAGACTACTGCTCTTGTCTTCAACAAAGCATCCTTGAGCCAATATAGTATTTCTCCAACTTATTTTCTTTCTGTGGAGCAATGTTAAAAATGTGGGCCTCGGCACTGATAGCCATCACTACATAGAGTTTATCATCATCCACCTGCATGGATGGTTTCTTTTGCACCAGCCCTTGGAATCCTTTTGTCTGCCAAGTGAAACTATGCTAAAATACTTTTCTGCTGATTTGGCAGGATTAAGAAATAAATTAAAGCACCCAAACTGCCTAGAAGTCTTGTTTTACCAGCTGCTTGCAAAAATCTACTAATGATTACATTTTAAGTCCTTTTAGCACTTCAGGTTCAGCAGGTTAAGCCTACTGGACCTAGTGGCATGGGAGTCATGTGTCTCCTGTATCTGAGAGATCAATGTTTTATAGCAGGTTGTCTTAGCAATAAACAGTGAAAAAAGAACCATCACTTTACACGTAGTTCTATTAAACATATAGTACTACCTTGCTGATGTATCTAAAAGCAGAGTAGTCTCTGGCAACCATGGTCACTTCTTGCCAAGCTAGAGCTGTCATGTGAACTCATACAAATCTCTTCCATTCATGGAAAATGGAAAACTCAAGAACGATGAGAACATTGAATGTAATTAGGAACTCATTTCATCCATCCATAAGGGAGTTGCTTCATTAAATTTAGCCCTATCTCTGCACACGTTTCACTTAAAATCACTGTAAGTATATGATAGTTTGAAAAGGTATTAAAGAAAATAAAGCAAATATGCTGACTAGAAGTTCTTAGAAATATTTCTCCCTGCTATTTTGCCATAGACTATTTTAGCTGGATTGTTACTTCACACATCTGCAGCACCTGAAACGGACTGCAGTATTTGATATGGGTAAAGGTAGCTCCTACCTTTTAGTCACAAGGAATGAAGTTTAAAACCAAGACAGTAAATTTCATTGGAGTTTCATGGAAAAAAATTATTCTCTACACCTAAGCAAATTTTTGTGAGCTTATTCAGCTGCAGCAGTCTGAGCAACTTTCTCTAAGCTCAAAGTCTATGTCTTGAATGATCTAACACTCAAATTCTCAGATTCTCATGATTGATTAAGATGGAAAAAAAAAGAAAGTAGTTTGTGCTGGAAAACCCATTTTATTTCAGAGCAGTTTCATGAAAATCAATCAGCAAACACAGTATCTTTACCTTCTGGAATTAACCCGACTGAAAAAGGTATACATGATTTCTTTGGACTTCTTAAATATCTGATCTTTCAGAAGCAGGATCAGTCTGGGTAATTAGGAAACCTAAGTGACATTTGCCAAAAACATTTCCTGGTGTCTTAGCCTTTCAGAATATGCTAAGCATCCCGTCAGGATTTAAGAGACCCCATGGCTTACTGAGGCCAGCACTGATGATTATCAGTTGAATAGACCCTGTTAGGAAAGATCTTGTCCCATGAAAACAAGGACTCCCTAGAGGAAAGATAACAAAAATGAAAGGTTTATCCAGTCACCTCTGTTTCAGTAGCTTACAGACAACAAAGGAGTAAGGTAGGCCAGCTGCTTACTACCTCTTTTCTTCTGATTTCTTCATTTGAATCACCCGGAGAGCTGGGTTGGCAGGCTGGTTGGCCTCCTGTGGTTAGGATGCATTTGCGTGGATCAGCAGTGAGATATCTTAACTTACTGCCAGCATTAAATGTGGGCTATTTTTAACTGGTGATGTTCTACCAATGTTGTGAAGGGCTGTTAGAGCCATTTACTGACATGGGGCCTGGAAAAGTGGAGGACCACAGGACAAAACAGGTCACATATCACCAAGAAATTTACTAGCAACTGGTTTTATTTCTTCACAGTTTATGTATGCAAAGCTGCATTATTGATTTAAGAGCATTTACTGCAAAATTCTGTTTTAATTGATTACTGCTGTGGTTTTCTGTAGTAGCCTCCAATTGCCGCAGTCCCATGCCTCAGTAGTCCTGTATACTTCAATAATGATGGTTGCCTGGTATTGCTTTCTCAAAATTTCTTTATTAACAACAGTGAACCTGAGTTTCTTGCAGATGACTTGTAAGTAACTCAATAGGGATGAAATATTAAAAGAAATCCAAACTTTTCACTGCAGATCTCAGCTCAAAAGTCAGCATCTGCAGAAAGGGATTGTCTGGATATGAACTTGGCCCTATATAAGAATATTAAACCACTCAGACCTGAAAGTTGTCAGTGTGTGGTTATATGCGAACATGGAGATTTAATTTTGGCCCAATATCCAAGTCTCAAGCTTGCTAGAATTGCATTATATAGTGTTAAGAATCAATTCTCCACTAGAAAATGAAGTACTTTGTGTAATCCAGTATAAAACAAACCAATCTCTGTATTCAGTGTGTTGTATGGTCTTCCTCCAAATATGAAGAAAGTTAATAGTTTCATATCCTACCACATTCAGTACCTGAACTCCTTAAAAAATCTAAAATCCGTTTTACATTTTCACATCATTTCCAAATGCGTTAATCCTGTGAGCTTTTCTCCTGTAAATAGGTGAAACGAACTCCTTTGGGTTATGCCTAACGGTACTGCTGGGATTTCTGCAAGATCCTTTTTAAAATATGATTGAAATAAATAAAATATAGCGGTGTTGAGAAAAATCTTTCCTGTAGCAGCAGGATATGCTTTATTTTTAAACACAAGTCCCAAGCTGGGCTGGAGTCTGTGAAAATCAAAGGCTTTTTTTTCTTTCTTTCTTTCTTTTTTTTTTTTTTAAAGATAGAAGACCATGCAGGTTTGGCATACTGACAAAATCTCACTTATGGAACCCATTCAGTGTCTTAGCCACAAAAAACTAGAGTAAGAACACCAACAAGACTTTCAGCTTCCAGAATACTGTATTTCTTCCTCTCTTTTCCCTTCTCTGCGCTCATTTCCTGAAAGCTGGCTCATTAAAGAAAGGAAGTGTTTTCTTTTTTTTTTTTTTTGGTGTTTTTTTTTTCTTTTAAGCAAATAATTAGCTATTCCTGAAATTCCATCCCAGGGGTTGACCCACTGTCTTTGATGGTACACAAAGTACGACTAAAAATCTGATTCCACAAGTTTGATTTTGTTGTAAAGAAAATATACTTCTAAAAGAATACTCTTTATTTTTTTCCACATAGCAGATGCATTTTCAATGTCATTTAAAAACAAATACATTAAGTAACTAAAGCTTTATTTATTTATTCATTTATTTATTTATTTATGTTGAATTTTTAAGTTCAATCTGGGATTACACTAAATGATGAACAAACAAACAGATAAAAAATGGCATCCAAATGCTTGCACACCATTACATTTTTTGAGACATTTCAGTTGGGTGAATGAAAATAGCCATGGAAGCATTCTATGGGTAAGAAAGTGAAAACAAGAGCCTGAAGACCCTTTGCATCCAGTGTATTTGTCTTGTTTACTGGCTTAATTATTTATATTCTGTGCCAGACTGCTTCAAGTCCTATGCCACCTCTGTTCTCAGCTGAAACCATGGAGGACTCCTTACATTTCACCAGGCTCCAGCTCCACAAACTTTGAGGCCACATGAAAGTGGTGCTGCCACCATTCCCCTGTCCTTCTTCTGTCCTCTGTTGTCCCTTTGCCAGGTGCAAGGAGTATGGATAGGATAACAGTAACCAGATCTGGGAGGCTGGGGGCAGTTACTGCAAATCACACAAGAACTTCTTAAACCTCATGAACGTCAATTGTCCTCTGCCTTCAGGTTATCCCTGTCCCACTCTCTGACGGGTAGAGAGAGATGGCTGACTGAGCTAATCAAATACTAACTTCCAAGGGGGGTAACAAGAACCCACTAGGAATGCAATGGTGAAGTTGCATGTTGGTGACTTAAAATTCCTTCTAAGTGGCCAACCACTTAGGTTTTGATTGATAAGCTTTGTTTCTGAAACACCAAGAGGGATGTGGGCACAGAGACAAGGGATGATGTTGAGATCTGCTGTGCAAACATGCTTGTGATCCTTACATGTCCTTGGGTACAGAATGCTACTATTTTGGCTATTGTTACCAAAGGTGTCTGTAGAAAATTGAGCCTATAAACAAGTAGTTTGGAGACCACTGGGATTACAGAGGCCTGATTTCCTGTAAATTCTAGTGTTGGGTTTTATAGACCTTTGTCCTTTAGCTTTCAAGGTGGTTGGAGCATGCATTTGGGCTCCCTTCCATGTGAGTTCTCTGGTGTCTAACAACATTAGAGCTCACATTACCCTCTCTCCCTCACTGGTGGCATTAATAGGGTTTCTCCCCTCTGCCTGCTTCACACTTCCAAAAAACTGACTGGAACCTGAGACTCTGAAACCATCACAAGTGTGGTTGAAGCTGTGCTTGCTAACACAAGGTTTGAATTTATCCATGAACGTGGAGCGATCTTAACTGGGCAGGGGAGCTGTAATTCCACCGACTCTACTGTGGTTGCTGAAGCAGCCAGGAGGCAAAAATGTACGAGCATAAAAAATCTCAGGATTTTAGGAAACGTTCCTCCCAAATTGCAGCGATAAGCAAAAACACCAGAAGCTATTTCACCAAAGTGAAATAAAGTGTAATGCTTTGTTACAAAGCATAATTAAAAAAAATAAATAAATAAATAAGAAGAAGGTGCCTGGCAGTGCAAGAAATGGGAGATCAAACTGGGAATGTGGAGGCTCTGGAAATCTTGTCTCCTACTCTGCTGACCAGGGAAGCTGACAGGAATGGGGAAGGCAGGTTGGCCACAGCTCCAGAGATTCTGCATTCAGCAGGAAAGTGTTTCACAAAGAAATGTGTTGCTGGGTCCAGCAGTTGCTCCTAATCCACATGGTGTTGTTATGAGTAATATCAGACCCCAGACAGTGCCAGACCCTGTTGGCATCTCACATGGTAACTTAGCAAACAGGAGAGGAAAAAAAATGATAACAGAACACTAATATTAACTCTGTAGGAGAGAAAAAAAGGATCTGTTGCACATTGTTCTCATTAAGTAAATGATTTACTGGAATTTCCTCTTGCTTTGCAACTTGCTTGAGAACATATTTGATCTCAGTTATCTAAGGCCTGGATAATTTCATCTGGTTCTCTGCCAGCTATGACATGGCCATTTAACACTGTCACTTTTCTTGGCCACCTCCATTCAGTGTCTGTTGTTGGCTTCTGTTTCTAAAGTAACAGGATGTGATACCTATGACACCAAGGACGAGTCCAACAGATGACAGGGTGCTCTCATCTGGCTCTGCTTAAAGCTGGTTTATCAATGAAAATTGTGTCTGAGGCTGTACAGGACAGTGCTAGCTTTTTGTTCTCCTTGTAAGGTTTGTTTTTATATATCTCAGGGGTTAAAAAAAGAAAAAAAAGAAAAAAAGGTATTAAGGGAAGTAGTAGAATCTGTATAACTGTGGATAAATCAGACTTGATTAAGTTTGGTTATCTTAATTCCTGTCCTCAGCTGGTTGGACACAAGCAGTTGGAATCTGTTACCAGTTTCCTTGCAATCTGGAGCTGTGAGCAACAAAACTGAGCACAAAAGAAGGTTGACGGAAAGTTCCCGGGGAGCTGACTTGGCATGAAAAATAAGTAAAAAAAACAAATTAACAATGGGTTTGAGACTCTGCAGGATGAGATGTCACATTCTCCTCTCTAATTGCCATGAATAGACAAACGCAATATTTTTGAAGATAAAATTTGTATTTAGAGTCATAGAATCAATGAGATTGGAAAAGACCTCTAACGTCATCTAGTCCAGCTGTCCATCTACCACCAATAATGATCACTAAACTGTGTCCTTAAGTACCACACTGACATTTAACATTGCTAAAGATGTAACAAGGATCTGTGGGGAGGGGCATGCACATGTGGTATGTATGTGCTTTTCCAAGGCTGTGATTTCAGTCCAACTCCCTAATCACTAATATTCTGGCATCAGGATATAATGAAGATGTAATCAAGATGCATTAGGGACACTTAGGAAATTTGAGCATGAAACTGTGGGACACCAGGAATGTAACAAATTGTCTGCTATCTACAAACTTATCACTTATGCATATTATTGGATTAGGAATAGAAACAGACCTGATTACTGAGTTGAGAATCAATAATGGTTTCTAAAACAGCTGATGAAAATAACTTTAGTACCTCCCTACTTATCTTGTTTATTGCACTGGGTAAAATTAGTTGCTGATAATGGAAGGAGCCTGGCAATCTGCTGTTTGTGAGGATTTCTCTGTCTGCTTTTGCTAGTTAAAAATGTAAGGCTGATATGTGAATTGACATTTTTATCACCAAAAAGAGATTACTTTTATGGCTTGCAAATATTGTATGTTGGACAGAAAACATTTCTATACTGAAAAATATATTTAAAGAGTAAAAACACTTAATTAGATTTTATAGTAGCTGTATTTGTCTAGCAGAGAGAACAGATTACACAGAGATCAATATGCAGAACCATTAGTTGCAACAACATAAATAGAACTTGGTTGATGGGAGTCTATAATTAGCCAGGAATGTACCTAAAAGCCAACTCCCATGCTGCTGTCTCACGTCCAGCACTGACCAAGAATCTGCCTATGTATTACCTGCCATGTTATTTATTGCAGGCCCAAAACTCGGAGGCAAACCCAATATATGAAGCAAACAGTGTGCAACTAGTTGTGGCTGCAGTTTCAGCACCCTGAGGGGCTTAGAGTTGCTTGGACCTGGGTGCTCTGTGGCATGGTCTGTGCCACCGGCCAAAAGATGGAAGTGGGAGGAAAATTTGATGGCAACAACACTGGCATGCTAGGCAGAGATATCCTTTGAAAAAGTGCAGGGGATGCATCTTGACCTCGGCTCTCCCCACGCTTTGGGCTTACTGTGATTGTCAACAGCACTACTGAGCCCTATGTCTTAGCTTCTCTATAAACCAGGCACAACTTCATCCAAGATGTATTGTTTACAGAAATTAAAAGCTGTGATGTGTATGTGTGAAGGTAAAAGGGTATTTTTAAAACCTTTTCTGTTGCTGCATTTACAGGCTTCGCCTTGGGCTGGGTAGCACTCAGACACACACTGCCTTCTTCTGTATCAATCCAGCCTAAAACATTAAAGAGATCCACTTATAAATTCTTATCGGCACAGCATGAAGACAGGAAGAAAATCACTTTTAAGAGACGGCATGCCTTTTAAAATAATCAGCTCAGACTTCTGGTTCAGATTAAGCACAATAAAGCTTGGGTTGCACCCATAGTATATCCTTTGGGGAAGAAAACACCACAGAGGCGTTGTTCATAAGAATGGATGAGGCTTGGAAAGATCAGTAACTAGTATAATCTGGAACCTCAATTCAGATGGTTTGCTTTTTAAAAATAGGGTTCACTGGGGCAAATTTATGCCAGATGTAACAGCCATAGCCAGCAAAACTAATTATTTCAATTTAAAAATTCCATTGCTAACACAAATGCTGCCTGAAATGGTGCGGGTTCATATTTTCAGCTTATGAAAGGGCTCTGCAACTGCTGACATCTCTGGAAGAAGTTTGACCATTGCAGCCACGAGTCCACTGTGAAAACACAGGTTTATGTTTCATGATTTAGGGTAACACGACTTCCACTATAGGTGCTGGGTAGTGGCCATGACAATGGGAGATCATCCACTGGTGAATTCATCACCAACCGATGAAGCTATGCACAGCATATAAATGTGCTTTCTTCCCATTGAAATGTAAATTGCATTGACAGTGGAGATGGAGTATTCCCTTTCTCTATAAAAAAAATTTAAATGCCTCCAGTTAGCAGTCCTTGTCAGCACATGCATATGCTCAGGCATGCATGTGCTCACAGGACATACAAATACAGCTTTACAGGAAGAAGAGGAAGTGAGAAGTCCTATGAACTGCCCAATAAGTCTGGCTCCTACTCCCAAACCACACAATAGTATTGCCGGTAATAAAAAAAACCTTCTTTCCCTTTTTGACCGTTTATAGCAAGGCTATCCCTGAATACAGAAGCAGGCAATTTCGTGTGTTTTGACCACAAAGTCTACACTTTTTTTTCTATGCATAGTTAAAAAAAAAATCACCTTCCAAAGAGATATTAATATGAGCTATAAAAAGTTTGACTAAATTTGGAATACAGAGCAGTAATGCTGGCTAAACTTCACTAATAGTGATTTAGACATGACTGAAGTTAGCAAGTACATAGAGCTAGGTCCAGGGATCCATCCTAGCCCAACAGTTTTGGTTTAGCTAATGCAACTCAAAATTGTTATGGTCGATTGGCTGCCAGATTTTTCCTAAACTGTTTTCTCAGCTGTATTTTGCACTGAGGAGGGGATCTGAAGTCATCAGGAACAGGAATTCGTGCAGTTTGCACTTATATGTTCATTATCAAAGAGTGCATAAAAGTTATGAAGAGCATCAGAACACAAGGTCCAGGGTCTGTTTGTTTTTGTTGTTGTTGTTGTTGTTTTGTTGTTTAAAAAAAAAAAAATCTTCAGAAAAATACACAGTTTTATAATACTGCAGCACAGAAAAAACAATTCAAATTCAACCAGTGTGCCCCTGTGTGAGACATTTTCTTTAGATGATGTCCCATAATGTTTCATGAATTAGTCCTGTTGACAGACGTCCACAATAGAAGAGAGGTTGTTTGCATGGCCAGGGTATCAATAAGAAAAATGTATTCCAATTCTATTGTGATTTCTTTCACATACATTTGGACAGTCATTAAAAAAGGTCTTATCTGATTCACAGGATATTTTCTCTCAAACTCTCAAAATCACATTAAAATATTAAGAAATTGTTTGCTGATCTGAAAAAAAAAAAAAATATTTCAGTGATGCTTCACAAGCTCTTACACCTTGAATTGAAAGTTTATTCCTATTTACTGCCATGGAATTTAAAATTTTCACCGACTGGTAATGTCTTGGTATCAACAGGTTTGTCAAGTCAATGCATGCCTTGCAATGTATATTGCTGTTCCCTCTGTGAATGGTGTGTCATTGTCAACCCAAGAACAACACTGCAGGTTGCACTGATATAGTTTTGCTGGCAGCAATTCATAAACTAAGTGAAGTGGTTGGGCCACCAGAGGAATGATGAATTGCCCTCACAAAAGCCTCGTTGCATCCCTTTATAAAAGATGAAGAGGGATCAAGGCAAGGTGCACTTTGTTTGCATTCTTTTCTTGACTTGCCATAACCCAACTGAGACAGTAACACAAATCTCAGAGAAAGGCTTACACTACCTGAGAACAAGCCATACTAACCAGAAACCTGACAAGAAGAACTTGATCAGGGAAGAAAATTCTGAAATCCCTTTCAGTGTTAATATCTGAAAAACATAACTCAGCATCTAAAATGTTGCCCAAATGAGAGAGAGTTAATGAATGCGTCTGGTTGACCCAACTGTAAAAAATCTGAAAGCAAATGCACTGATAGGGAACAAGGTTGCAAAACTACCGTGAGGCTACTGAAGATGCCTTCTGGATAGCTACATCATTTTACTAGACAGTCCAGTGGTAAATGTTTTGCTTCAGCATGAGTAATTCCACTGAGGGATTTCAGGCCAAAGTGAGGTGAATAATTTTAGTCCAATGGTTTTTGAATATCTAACAAATTAAAATAAATTTTCTTTGCTTCCCCTTCCTCTCCATTTGAGTCCTCCTGCTGATAAACTGATTCCTGAAGAATATGCATACATAGCTTTCATGTACTGACAAACTTCTCCATTCACAGCCTTCCATGGCAACATCTACTAATTCCACAGATGCTACAGTGCAAAAGTCTTCAAAGCAATCATATGTAGGATAATGAGCTAGTTAATCTTTGTTGGAATAACAACAGAATATGAAAACAAAATAAAACAAAACAAAAACTATTGGATACACTAAGGTAATTTTTTTAAAGCTGTTTTTTAATAGGTTCTCGTGTTTCAAAGAGGAAAAAATTATACAAGTACCTACCGGAAAGAATTCCTTCTGTAACATAAATTCAGACATCAAACTTTCAGCTTGTTTTCTTGGAAAATGTTGAAACTAATTCTCTTCTGACTTCCACCATCTCTCTACCAGTTGAATGTGATTCTCTTGTGGTATGAACTCCAGTAAAATTTATGCTCCTGGCAGGAAAGTCAGGTATTCCATCATTTGCTCTTATCTCAATGTACCCAGTCTTCATAGACTTCTCTGTTCAAAGCTCTGACAACTTCCCTGATAATTTTTTCTTTAAGTTCTCTTGAGCTGCATAGCTCAAAGTGTGGTCTCTCTTAAGAAATCATTAGAAACCCTTCCATAGCTG
The DNA here is from genome assembly GCF_039878825.1 of Excalfactoria chinensis. Classification (NCBI taxonomy): domain Eukaryota; kingdom Metazoa; phylum Chordata; class Aves; order Galliformes; family Phasianidae; genus Excalfactoria; species Excalfactoria chinensis. Next base: position 83,190,948 of record NC_092827.1, read on the forward strand.
GAGAAGTCTAGCAAGTATTTTTCAAGCACTCTCTGCAAGCCTTCAGGCACAGAAGTACAATCTAGAGAAGCACAACTTGGCAGAAGTGGTCCTCAAAGACATCTATCACTATGACTCAGGTGACCTGAAAACTGTTTTTAATGTGACACTCCATTTAAGCCATGATAATTTTATAAGTGCTACAGACTAGAAGAGTGCAAGCCTTTATTTGTAAGAGCAGTGGATACTGAAAGAAACCAGAAGGTACCACCCCTGTTAAATTTCTAATTGGCAGATTCAGGAGGTTTGTCTAAACTGGAGAAAGTGCATCGCCTGGTTTAGTCATTAATAAATAACTCAAAGCCAGATCCAAAGTCTCTTAAAATTTATGGAAAAACCTCCCACTGACTTCAGTAAGCTTTGGATAAAGGGTTACGTAGCTGTGCTTCTTCAGGGCATTTTAAGTTTGAGAATATCATAACACTGTAGTTATTCTTTTAGTGCATCATAAAATAGTATCATCATCGCAGGAATTTGAACATATGAAGGTAAGAACTGGTGAAATTTTTAATGCAGTATAAGGGCAGAAAAAACAGAAAATGATCCAGCCAGACTCACTGTAGAGCCCCACCATGCTCTCACAATGAGAATGATACCGTCAAATCAACATTATAATTGCTGATGGGATTTATGCCAGCAGTTGACTCTGCTAGTGAGTTGGTCATCAGCTGAAATGGGGATGTAAACCTTAATAAGAATTGAAAGAACAGAACTGTTATGAGGAATTCCCCATGGAGCCCTTAACCAGTAGACAGTGTTATCTTTGCAGCTGTGCGTAGGAAGAAAGTATAGACATTCACAGTCCTCCTACAGCAGGCACACAATGGTGTGTTTCAGATGAATGCTTTCTTCTGTTATGGGCTACCACTAACATGGATCCATGCTTACATCTGGCGTGTCTGTCCTTTTTATTTTTTTATAGCTGATGGGAAGCCCATTCAAAAGCAAAGATGTTATCTTTGAATTTTATTTTATTTTTTCATTTTAAGGAGCAGTACAGCCGTGCCTTCATACGTATACAAAGAGCAAAAGCTCAGTGGGTGGCTTTCTATCTACCCTCATCTTCTGAAATGACTTTTAAATATGCTACTTTGGTGAGCAATGCCATCTAAAAGGCTTTTTCAGGCATAGGCTGTGTACTCATTTCAAGTCTTTCTCCAGTACACACCAGTATATAAACTGGCTGCCGTCAGCACTGTGCAAAATTATAAAGGTTGAAGCTTACTACGAATTTAAAAATGTATATATTAAAATATAAGTGACAAAGATGATGATTAAAGTGTATTACTGAGCACACTAAATGCCTTAGTAGGAGGCAATTGGATACCTTTGATTAATAAGAGATTGAAAACCTGATACAGCCAGGCTATTTTCCACCACTGCAGCAGCACAAAGATGTAATAAACTGAGGTTAACCGAGCAATTAAATTGGTTTGTAGCTGTTTTGTATCACGAGAGCTGCACAAAGAAGCCAAGATACATTACTGAGCCCAGCTCCAAATTTTTAAAAATTATTTTCAGAAAATGTAAAAAAACTGGCAGCAATATGCTCCCATGAACATGCAGCTTTCCTAGCAAGAGCACCAATTTTACATCATCCATAAATCTGTCATTACTGAATTCAAAGTATGTTGACTTAGAATCACAGAATCACTAAGGTTGGAAAAGATCTTCAAGATCATCCAGCCCAACCACTCGCCAATCATCAGTATTTCGCCACTAAACCACGTCCCTCAGTACAACATCTAAATATTTCTTGAACACCTTCCACATCTTTTGACACAATGTAACTTTGTCTCTGGCAGGAACAAAAGGTAATTCCTACATTGCTATTTTCATGTTTTAAAAATATATAGATGGTCTAATAGATGTGATGGAAAAGTTAATGGAATAGTTAAATAACTTGCAAGAAAAATGTGAAAGCTATTGGTCTGGTTGATATCTCACAGCGAAAGTCCTTGGCTACCATGAATAGTTATTTGGGCAGAATATGTCAAATCACCACCTTACTGTAGGGAAATACTATGGATTGCTGGAGCCGTGTTTGGTACAAATCAGAAACACACAAGGAACAGCCCAGCTATCTTTATATGCCCCCCAACTCTGATTATGACCACTATTCAGTTTTATCCGCAAGATAAATTAGAAAAGCTTCAGCACTGCTTTATCTCATAACATCCCTCAAGGGGCTGTTGCACTCATCAGAAATCACCAGCGCTCCAAATCCTGCTTATCTCCACGAAGACAAGGGTGGGCTGATAGGAAAGCAGCTACACCATCTTCCTGTTAACTGAAGATTTCCTCCGCCTGTTAGCACTGGGAAGAAAGACTGAGTGGAGACGTGATAAACAGTGTTCAAGGGTATGAAAGGTTGTTGCAAAGAGGAAGGGAACAAGCTAATCCCCACATGCAAGGCAGATAGGACCAGGAAAAATAAAAAAATAAAAATAAAATGATGTGTTCAAGTGGGAGCAAGAAATGCTGTGGTAAGAAAGATTACAGCAATGTTTTCTGTGTGGTGTTTTCATTGAAAGAAGTGCAGGGAAAGATTACCTAGGGGGTATATGGAGTTTCTTATGAAGATCTTTAAAAACAGGTAAGTAAATTATCCCATATGAGATGGGCATACTTTACTGTGCCTCACTGTTACCGACTGGCCTGTTTTTGTTACTGTCCCTTATCACTAGAGAAGCTGCATATACTCCCAGCTAGAGATCAGAAACCCTTTCTATCACATTCTGTTGAATAGGTCACCAGAGTTAATCAATCTAACTCTTGATTTGCAATTACTTAGTGGCTGCAAGAAGATGCACAGGTTTCTGTGGACAAAAGAGCGTATTTTGTTAACAAATTCAACCCATTCTCCTTTTGACAGGAGACCTACCACAGCAACAATTGTAAACAGTCTTCCAGAGACACCTTTACCAAAAACAAAGAAAGTGCTGAAGAAAGAAATCAGTTGATTATTTCAAGAATATAATCGTATTGTTTGAAATAATTTCACATAGAGGATGACAATTACTCTGAAAGAGAAATCTTAGACTTGAATCTGAATGGCAAGTCTTCATTATGGAAGGCCATTTCTTATAGACCTGCCAGAGATTTCTGGAAAACATTTGATTTTTGTTGAAACCAAAGTAGTAGTATTAAATAAATGGGATCACACAAACACAACCAGGGGTATATTTCCTTCCTATTGCTAATAAGAAGAAATCTAAGGGGCCACAAGGAGATCTGAGGGGTGAATAATTTCCTCTTCATTGCCAGGAGAAGCATCAGCTGGTATAGGGACCTGGAGGTCTCATGCTTACAGGAAGGTTTTTGTCTGTTTCCTAGGCAGCACTGATTGGACTCCATTTCATTTCTGACAGTTGAAATTTTATTTCATGTTCTATTAATGTTCAAGTCCAGATATGAATAATATCTGATCATGGAAATTCTGGGACAAAATTCTACTTTTTGTGTGTGTGTACATCTGGACCCAAATATGACATGTATTTCTTATTCATAAGCTCCCAAATAAATAACAAGAATGTCTATTTATATATATATATATATATATATATCTGTGTGTGTGAAATGTATCCCTTTTCTCAGTGGCCCAAATTACAAAGTCAACTTGTAAACTCATCTGTTTGTAGGTAACAGTTCAGGATAACAGATGAACAGACATAACAGTAATAAGCTACCTTGGCCTCAGGCATTTGAGCACAGCCATTTTTCAACTAATGAAACAACTATAACGAGTCAGAATAGCCAAGAGAATTAAGTCTTTTCTTAAGGCAGATGTTCTCGTTACTGAGTCAGGCCAAGCGAGGTGGGATTTCTTCTAACCAAATGCTCATTCTGCACCATCAGTTTTTCCTCCTCACCACCCACTGAGTCTCACTTTCCATGTCCTCCAGCTGCCAGCTACCACAGCTAACCTTCCCAGAAGCAGAGATCCTCCCTTAGCCTAAGGCTGCTCTCCATCCTTGGCTTCGGCGCAAGTGTGACAAGCTCGTTCCCAAACATGGTTCCCTTGCATTGTAAATAGCATGTTCTGCTACTAGACATGGCACTGGGGTGGCCTTTTTTAGCTACCTGTTGGACTGGTGAATTCATTCCCCTGTTGCACTGGGAAGCCTTGATAATGACCCCAGAGGCTTTCACAATGCTTAGCAGGAAAGCAGAAATGAACAAGTGCAGACATCCCTGCTGCTGGACTCGGACAATAGGGCTGCTCACAATACCAGCAGATGTTTTTGCTTTTTAGGCCATGCAGGGCAAATTTATTTTCCTCTCAGGAGCAAATGCAAGCAAAGCCAAGACTAAGAAATTCAGAGCTAGCTTCCGGAAACCCTCTATTGACTTATGCTGAAAAGCAGTACTTACACTTCAGGTTCATCAATAATTAGGGTCTTCTGGTTAGTCCACTCAAATGCCAGCTCAGCAAAAAGTGATGTACACATAAGATGGGCTTAGTTTCATACTCTGCTTTGCTTAAACAAGAAGCACCAAATGATTTCTCCACTTTGTGCATCACACTCATTGTGGTGTTACATTCTCCTTACCTTATGGCATTGAAACATGACAGCTGTAGTCCTCTGAATTCCCCATTTAAGTTATATGCACTCAGGTAACCTATATAAGTTTTTCCTCTTTACTAAAAAAAAGACTATTTTTTTTAATTTTTTTTTTTTTCAGTATTTCTTGGTCTTCTTTGTGTTCACGGGAGCTCTAAAATTAAAACAGAAAGATAGAGGGAAACATTAAAGTGTTTGAAGATTTTAGTTCACAAAACTTTTAACTGGATCACTTGTTTGGATTCAAAGAAGCAAAACATAAGACTTTGAAGTTCTTCATGTGCCTGTTAAAAGAGAAAGAAAGAGACCCACCAATAGGAAGAAGCTGGCACGAAGCCCTCTTTGACACAGCAAGTACAATGTAAAGGATTAAAGGTCTAATCTAGAAGATATATTGCACACTAAACAGCGGAACCATTTAGGAGAACATTAAATGGCACTTAAGCTAAACAGTTGTCCTTGGGAACTGCAGTTTATATGTGACTGCCCTAATATCCATTTTAAGCTCGCAGGGCTTTGAAAACAAGATGTCATTGTTTTATAAAAACACACACATTTAATCTTCCCTTGCAAGTCTGTTCTTGAAATATCTGGCTGCTGCACTGGCAAAACATTTCAGAGGAAACAAATGGGGCTGGTGTCAAAACTAGTACTGTTGCACTTTATTTCTGAAGTTATTTGCATGTGCTCAGTTGATATTTTTTTGATCCAAATAAGCAAACCACAAACTTTTTCAATGATAAAAGTCCCATTTAATTTTTTTAACAGTATTCCCACTGTTCTATAAGCAAATAATAATAATACAGTTTAAGTAATATGAGAACACCAAAAAAGAGGTCAGTTCTACATTCACTTGTGTTCTGAGTTCTTCATAAATTAATATTTATGGAACTATTAGAAGGCTTCAGCCAAAAATAAAGACCACCCAGAGCAAGGTTTCAATTTTAGTATTCTAGGCACAGTTCATTAAAAAAAAGACCTTAGTAAAAAAAGGCTTCTTATGCGCCATGTACAGTATGTGGATTTTCACGAACATCACTCAGTAGGCGTGTGAAGTATAATCCATCTCTAAAACATTACGATACATGCTTTTACAATTTATTTACTGTTTTTCATAAAGGAGAAATCATCCTCTCCACCAAGCAAGTCAGAAATAGAACAGGAAAAGAGGCAGCATGGAGGGGATCCTGTCTTGTAAAAATATACGATTATGTTCAAAAATCTTCCTGTTTTGTAATTAATGATCTAGAAAACTAGATGGAGAGAGGAAAAAAAAAAAAAAGTGTTAAAAAAATTTACTATGCATCTCATACCTTTGATCTTGTGTACTTGTATCAGCAATGGCACTAAACCTTAACATAGTGGCTAATCAAGCAGGATACCCCCTGGATCAAGTCATCATCCCCAAAAGCTATCTGAAAAAAGAAAAGAAAAATGGTGCCCTTGTAGTCATCATTAATGGTTTTTATTAAATGAGCTGGATTTCTCCAAACAATTCATGGCAGACAGGCAATCCCAACTGGTTGCTTTGTTAACTACTCCAGAGGAGAGTCCAAAGGAAAACCAGTGAGGAGAGCAGCCATCTCCAGTAGGGATGGGGTGGCCTGAAGTCACAGGTGGCTCTGGGCAGAGGAGCACTCACAAAGCCCCTCAGGATAGGCTGTATGGTGTCACAGGCATGGAGTAAGCAGACAGAAACCCTCTGTCTCTAGCTGGCAGTGCAAGCCATTTCCTGACTGCCGAACCAGTGGGAGAAAAGTTAACAGTTATTTCTATAATAACCCCACTACACTCCTCAGTCACCCAGACCTTCATGCTTACTGGCACTGCTGGCATGCAATTAACTGCTTCAGTATCTGTGAAGCTGCTCCTCTCAGGCAGGATAGGAATCCGCTTAACTGTTTTTTAATTAAAAGCAGCAGCTGATAGCTCATGGAAAGCATTCTTTGTGCAGACAATATGGACTCTGTCTGTGCTACATGCTTGTCATAGTTCTTTGTCCCCATTTGACATCATTAGTTATATTTGTGAATGAAGAGGTGAGATATGCAAAGAGCAACAGAGCAACAGGAAAGCTGAGGCAAGCTGCACTGGCTTGTCTAGACCACAATAAATAAATAAATAAATAAATAAATAAATAAGATATCCCATATGATTTAAAGGCTGAACTAGAGAGTATTTTAGTTAGACTTTAAGCTTAAAATGTTCTGGTCTGAAATGCGGCAGCAGTAGTGAACAGAGCACTGCCCAGCTGTGGGCAGAATGGTGTGGATCTCAGGATATCAAGTAAGTAAGTACTTCAGCCATAGTTCTCTCTCTCTTTAGGAGATTTCTCAAGACATTCTATCCTTTTCAGGCCTTCCACACATGCAATCCAAATATCATCCCCTTCCCAAAGCCACGACTTTCCACTCTGGTAAGTGCAACTCTTAGTGTGAATCCATCCTGTTTATTTCTATCATGCACAGTACTCAGGCCTGAGCCCTGGGCTCCAGGAGCCTACAGACACCCATCCTGGATCCAGCTGCACCTCCTACAGAACGCTCAGAGCTGAAGAGAGCTGTGTGCCTCACAATAATAAGTTTTCTGCCCTCATAAAAGCAAGAAAACTGAGTAGAGGTAGTGTCCTCAGTTAGGACAGTATCACCGGGAAAAAAAACAAATGCAAACTTCCAGGCATGGGAGTTCTTCTTCTGGTCTGAAATAGAAGTGAAGCTCAAAATAAAATCTAAACAAAGACCTATTTCACTGATTCATTATGATATCTTAACCTGTAGGATACTGAAGGGAAAATTAGTCATCTTCCATCCACAACAATTTGACTGCTTTCTCTTCAGCCTTCAGCAGAGTCTTTCCTCTCTGACTCATTTTGATACTGTCTCAGTACAGAAAGACAAGTCTTACATGTGTTTTGTGTATAGGACAACACAGGGTTTTCTTTATCTTACTTTTGCTTTATTTTATGCTTAAAAAAATGTGAATAGGATGATATTTCTGTTGTTCTGTACATGCATCGGAGCAATCTCCCCTTACAAATGACTGCACTAAGAGTTTCTGGAGAGGACTAAAGAGCTTCATGTGCTGCAGTGAGGGGCTGGGAATGGAGAATCTAGGGGGAAAAAAAAAGGTTGGTTTTAACAGAAAAAAATTATTTATGACACATAAGTGGAGTTTATTTAGGCAGAGTTATTTGTGGAGGCTACATAATTTTGGACACTGAAATTTAAGTATGTTGGATAATCTCTGAATTTTTCAGATTCACAATCTGGTAAACAATAAAGATAAAACGTCTGTGGTGAGCAGAATATTTTCCCAACTGCAGTTGGCTGCTCCCATTCTGTAACAATGCATATCCACAAATAGCAAACAGCCAAAACACTTTCCATTTCATAATGGGCTGTCTGCTGTTAATTATTTTAGTTCCTTGCTGGGAACAATGGAGGTGGATTGGAAACGATGGCTCAGAAATGGTGAGAAATGAACAACTATTTTTAATGTTTTGGACTTTTGCTAGTAAATGGCACCTCTCATTAGAAGATCTCAAAGCACTCAAAAAAAGAGTAGCTATTAGCACACTCAATTTACAAGCTAGTAGAGAAGGCAAGGGAGCTAGTAAGGTGTTTAAACAGGGTGGAGGGATGGCTTTTGCTACAGCTATTTATAGAGGATTTACACGACTGTAGTGTTTATTGTGTCTTTCAATAAAAAGCAGCTGCAGAAATACACAGCTGGCAAGCTTCAGTACCTGTGAGATACTGAAGACATTAGCCAGAAAGCTGATGCACAGGTACAAGTAGATTCACGTGTTCTGCGGCATTTTAAGCACTGCTATTCTAACAAAGTTCTGAACTAATTTTAAATGTTTATGTTGTTCAAAATTCTCTCACTCTGCTTGTTTAAAGCCAGATCCTCATCCTGATATAAATCATCCAACCACATTGCATAGCCACAGAATCAAGTCTTGCAGCTAGGTCTTTACTGCACAGTTGTCCTGGGTTCTACTGCAGCTATTGTTCCTGGTGGCTCTCTCATACACACATAGAAATATTTCCACAAGATTAGCAGTGGTATTGACCCAGATTTGCTTGATTAGCTATGCAAGTGGGCTAGAGGCTCAGCACTGATTGCACTTTAGCAGACACTGTATCTACTTTCTCATAAGGAAATTGCAGAAGCTGGTTCTGACGACTTCAATCCCCTTATACACTCATCTTTCTGTGAGCTTGCGAGGCCCTTTCAGTACTCCAGCAGTGCAGGCTCTATACTGGCTCTGTATACACAACATGTAAGAGAGATGCAAAGAAGGATCAAAGTTGCAACCGTAAGCTAAACATCTGCTTCTGCCCATGATCTGTTTTCCTTGACATTTTCTTATCTCACATGCCTTTCATAAACTCCAGAACTTCCAAACCAATTCCTCCTGTCTTCCACTGCATTATCCTGTCCTGCCCTAAAAGAATGAATGTAATTTATATATATCTGGAGATTAAGACCCTATGGAGGGCTTGCAAAGGAGATCTGACCACTATTATAGCCAAAGGGCTCAAACAACACTGATGAAATAGCTGCCTGTATAAGAAGGTGGGGGAATTTTTATGTCTCAGTTATAAAGCGTTTGTATTTTTTATTTAGGTTTCTGCAGGAGACAAGTTGGGGCTTAGAACTTTACTCTTTAATGGAATCTCTTTTGAGAGGCCACGCAAAGGTCAGCAAAACTTGCCTTATTAAGAGAGAGAGTGAACAGAAAAAAAAGAAAAAAAAAAGAAAGAAAAAAAGAAAAAAGAAAAAGAACCTGGAGATGCTTTGTTTGAAAAGAAGAGCATATTCAATTGCAAAAACCACGTCTTGTCTTTTTATCTGATAAGACAGGGGCTTCTGTGCTCACTGACTGTTTCAAGATCCTAATCCTAAGATTTCATAGCGAGGCTCATCCCAGTCTTCAGAATTACTTCTACAGTCTTCTGTGAATTTGGATTGGATTCTATCCACATGTATCCAATTAACATGGTCACTTAGTCCCTTGAGATCATCTTCCTTTCATCCCCTTGCAATGAGAGTTAGGTTTCTTAGGTCGATCCGATATGCAGTGTCCATCATCAACACTAAAAGGGTAGTGTGTGGATGAAGAAAACACTGGCACCAAACAGCTAATACATTGGATTTTGCCATAATTTCACACTGTGTTCAGTCCTATTGACGTCAGTTCTGTGCAGTGTTTGGCCCTAGATTTTCCCACAATGGGATCTCATTCTTCTCGCATGAGAATATCTTGGACAAATTGCCATGTCACATTCATTCAAAGGGCCGTGATAAACCTTGCATCTTTGCACAGAGCTCCCATTTACATCAAAGGAATCTCTGCATATAAAACAAGGGTAAAACATGGCTCTAATTTAAAGTTAAAATATACTGCTAAGGCATAGGCTAAAATAAGGAAGGTGAACAGCATCAGGGAGTGCATCCAAAGAACTCTGTCTCAGAAAAAATGCAGTCTTTTACAGTACAAGTATTTGACACAAATGAGGAAGAATTCGTAATTTGCCTTTTCAGGGAACAAGCTGTGTCTCCTTTCCTCCCTACCAAGCATCCCCACTGAAATGCAGAGCAAGAGAAGAAATCTGTTATTGTATTTGTTCTTTATCTCTCCTTTTACATTGATACCTTCTGGTCTTGGTACCTTATTCCTGCACTTACAACCTAAAAAGACTGGAAAAGACAAGGATGTCCTTTCTCTCTCTTTCCCCTTCCCCTGTATATGCATTTCTGAGTTGTACAGTTTAGTTTGTGGGAAAAAATCCAAAGCTGGTGTCACAGCTTAAATGCTGGTGATGATGTATGGGATCATATGGAAGAAATATATTATGCATGTATGTTCCTTGCATATATGATTACAAATGTAGAGATGAAATATTATCTCTAAGAGTCTAGAGGAATAATTTAAACAGACGTTAACATCAGCTTAAGCTTCCTAAACCAGTTAAATTTTGAAATGCAACCTTCATCTGAGAATATTATGAAAATACAACTGCAAGGGAGGCTACACAGGGCTGTACATTTGCTGCTACTGTTCACAAACTGTGTGCAAAGTAAAAGTAAAGGCGAAAGTGGGAGAATCACCTCCATACTCAGTCTTTTATTTCTATTCCTTTCATTCTGAGCACATTGTCTAGGTATCACTAGTAAAGTCACCTCAAGGGTTGATCTGTGGCAGCCTCATGGATAGATGGCACTGTGCTGAGAGCTGCTACACTTCCATCAAATTGCACTTTCTGGAATGAGGGAAAGGATCACTACATCCCAGGAGATTTAAAAACTTTTCATAATTACTCAGTTCACCCACTGGTATTCACAGGGCTATCAGAAATACAGTTATTTGGAAGATTTGGGGTAACAAACTCTGAACTGCGTTATGGGAGGGTTTTACAGAAGGATTCAGTGTATTCAAATAATTTACGATTGTATCTGACCTTAATTGGGGTATTCCAAGGTCATACATATAAAAAACGATGTCTCTTTTCATGACTTTGGTTTTATGAAAAACTCCTTGTATAGTTCATGACAGTTTTAACTTTTCACAAGACACTCACAAATTAGAATCATCTTCCTTGTGGGCCTGCTAATGGAAATCCCCTCATAAAGTTATTAGTCACTGTCTTACAATAGCTTCTTGTCTCTAAGTACTTTGATGTTGTACATAAGAGCCATGGATCAATTACATTCATTTTTCCCATTACCGGGCAAATATTTGGACATTTTCTGTTGAGTTGATTCAAGGCAGAACTAAACCAAAGGAGTTGCATACTGTGCAGACATTTCTAACCTTCAGAAGCTGAAGGTTTTGTGACCTGGGAGAATTAATAGATGTTTATTTTAGCAGGATAAATGGAAAAAGACCATTTCTATTTTAGGGAGATAAATGAAAAGCAAGGAAGATGGGGTTTGTTATGACAAAATTGTTCACAAGTGGCATGTTGAAATGAGGAAAAGCAGTTATGTATTTATATTATAATCCTAACGGAATGTTAGTCAAGAGAGTCTCAAGTGGTAAAACGCATTAGTAATTGTTGTGTTTCCTTCACTTATCAAAACAAGTATTTCCACTAAAACTCATCTGCTAAGGCTGTCTCCATTGCAAAGATTCAAAATACACCTATCATCCAGAGCCAAAATCCAGAACTTTTCCATTAAGATATGATTTCTTCCAACAAGGAGAACACATTGCTATTTTTTTTCCCTGTCTGTTTCAAACAATAGCTGTAACTCTTCCACTACTGTGTCAGAAATGCATTTTGAAAATACTTTGCTTGCCAGGATTCTTCTGCAGAACAGAAGATGGAAGGCGAGCCAGCTGGCATGACCAGTGGTGGCAATCTCAAATGTTTACCACACTCAGGAATGTTATAAAGCAAGAGCAAACAGATGGCATTCTCCAAAAATGGTGCTGAAGTTATTGCTCAGCTGGTCCTGTTCTTCTAAACTGACTCAAGTTCACTACTAACATTTATGGGATGTTTGGCTTGAACAAGGATTTCATTGAGAAGAGACTAGTGCTCTATTTGGTCATCAATTTTTCATTAAATCTTTTCTTCAGCAGACACAGCAGATTGACTGAAACCACTTCTTCCATAATCCAGAAAGGAATTTCTAGGACGGTGGTATAGGAAAACCCTCTGTCAATTCATCCATTTTGCTGCTCTGGCACTGGTGGACAGCGTGGGTTGGCTGTACAGCGAGAGAGGCTGTAGGAGAGAGCACGTGGGGGCTTCAGATATCTGAAGTGAAAGAGGTGATGAGTCCTTAGAAGGAACCCCAAAAAGTCATTCCTCACCAGAAAGGTCCACCAGTTAAAAAGGTGTTTGTTTTTGTCTGAAGGTTTAGGAATTTTCAAAGATGAAACTACTGTCAATATTGTCTAAAAAGACAACGGATTTACAGCTGTTCCAAGGATGGATGGGTGAATGGATAATGAATTTCACATTTGGAACAAAAATATATTTATGGTTCTTTTTATTTATTCTGTGTGTGTGTGTGTGGAACTTTAGTAATATATTTATTAAGGTCTTTATGAAACAGTTTGAGCTTCTCATTGAGTATTTACATTTAATGAAAAGCTGACTCTCAACCAGAAAACTTTCTTTGAAAAACTAAAGCATTTCAATCAATCTGTAATTGATTTCTTTAATTCTGTGTGCTTGGAATAGACAGTGAATCTGGTTTGAACCCTGAAAAAATGAGAACAACATAAAAATTGTGGCTGTTTGCAAGTCCTTTGAACAGCTTCTGAGCTTTGGTACAAAAGGGCCATATCTGTCATTTCCAAGAGAACATCTTATGTCACAAGTATCAATTTGTTTGAACAGGAGAGGGCATAGTCTACACTATTAACTGCTGTGACTGTCAGGAAGGGCGTAAGTCATTGTCACATGAAGGTCTGATCCATTTGTGTGAATTTGACTAAGGAGAAATGTAACCATTATCAATGACCATCAGTTGTATCGATAGCAGGACATGGGTGCCATAAACACACTGTTGTGTGATTTATATCTTTCCTTACCCATTTTCGTGGCTTCACCTTCTTTTCTATATTCTTTAAAATGAAAGAAACTCCAAAGGGCTACAGATGAGAACAGCCTTATTGTAGGGAACCACCCTCAACCAGTATGTATTTCATTATACATTGTCTTGAAACTCCCTGCCAGGACTGCAGCTGAGGACAACAGTTGTTCTTGTATGATTGCATCCATCCTATTGTGATTTGTAGTTTAAAATGTGTTATTTCATTGACATTAAAAATGGATTTGCAGCATATGCAATTTCAAAAAACCAGGATGAATTTTACTGCCTCTTTCCTTTTGTGGCTCAAGCAATTTGTTGGAGTCGTCATCATCTATCACAATGTCATCACATGATTATTATTTTGCCTGCTGGGTACAGGAATTCTACTTAAAAGTGAAAGTACCAATTGCGCTAGCTACAATTATTTGTTTGCAGTACATTGCACAAACTAGACATGGCATGGGAGTTAAGTGAAAAGATAAAATTCTGCCAGGTGCTGTGCAACTTCTGACCCATCCAAGGTGTCAAAGATCTAACGTGCCTTGTCTTCTTCAGGGTCAGACCACTGACGATTAAACAGTTCTAGCAAATGTGATCTCATTCTTATTTGCCTGGGACATTATGAAACACAGGATAAAAGAAATTCAAATGTGAGAGCAGAATACAGAGCACTAACACATGCAGAGTGGTTCTTGAAATGTATTCCTTCATCATTCTATATTTTCCAGACAAACGCTTGTAAAGATTAAAGTAAAACAAAACGTATTTCCTTTTCATGGGAAAAAATATATATATAAATGCCCTAAAAACCACAAGATTAGCAGCACCAGTGAAGGACAATCCCCTGAACAGCATAAATCTTGTTTCCCAAATTTGGGCTGAGTTAACTGTGTTCAAACTCAAATTTTTGATGATAGAGCATGGGTAAAAAAATAAATTAAGAAGACATATACTGGTAAAATACACAAAGTAATAATATCTCACAGTTTAAATAGTTTTATTGATTGCAGAGGATGTTCCAATGGTCAGTCTTGGAAATAGGACTCAAAAATACTGGATTTTGTTTCTGTCTTGGTTGTAGGTTTCCTGTATAAGCAGGAACAAACCACTTCTTCTGTCCTGTATTGTAGACTCGTGGCTAAAGAAAACATATTGCTCTCAGTCTTCTATAAGTCAGAAGCAATGTAAGGGAAAGAACTTACCTGCCGTTCTTGTCTCCATCCAAAAGCACAGAGAACTAAATATGCATTGAGGTAGAAAAAGCTGCTAACATTGAACCACCTACACAGCAAAGCAAAAAATACTGTGGAAAAATTTCGTGCTTTCAGATTCTGGATTTGTTGCATCCTTTTTATTTTGACAGTAGGTTGAAAAAGATGAAATTGTTTAACAGGTTTTGTTGTTTTTTTTCAACGTTGATAAAACTTCCCTTTCAGGCATCTCTTTTACATTTCTGCTGCCCAAGCTGTGCCCAGTCACTCAGTCAGAAGAGGAAAACTATGACACGAGTATCCCTTAGAATTAAAGAGACAAAACAGAAATGTTCACAGTACGAAAGTATATAAAATATAACACGGTCCAGACCATCATCTCTGCGACAGTGTTTTATCGCTGGCAGCTGGTTTGGTAGTGCTCATTCTATACTCTTCACTGCCTACTCTTCTGCTGCCATCTACTTCTCATCTTCTAACATTTAGCAATTTATATAACTTCTAAGCCAGAGGCAGCATGCAGGCTGCCACATATTAGTGACTAACAAAGCATCTGATCTTCATTCCTCTAACACAGTAATTTGGTGGAGGGAAAAAAATCACTCTTTTGTCCTTCACAGTATCTCTCCTTTGACAAGGATTTCCACAATTTAACAATGTGCTGAACAAAAAAGAAACATTTTCCTTTTTCTATATTGTGCCAGTTGTCTAATAAGGCGGCCATCATTTCTATACTATTGCAAAATTCTTGACCCTCATAATTTTAGAGCATCTTCACCACGCTGCTGTATCAGTTCTCTCTTTTGCAAGCAGGAAGGCGTTATCAGTTCAGTCTGTTTTACAGAAAACTTTCTCCAATTTTTTCCCCCACTTGCTATACCGTTTGTGTTATCCTGACAGTGGTACAGATTTGAACTGTCACAACTGAAGTTGGTCAACCGACAATTTTACATTTGAATTCTTCCGAAGATCTTGCATGAATACCATCCATTGTTTTACTGCATTGTCACGGTACTGATTTGCTCTGAAACCTCTGCCTTTCCAGTCTGGGAGTTTACACAGACTCATTCTGTGTAATGAACGACCCCAGTGTGAGACTCCGATCTCATCTGCAGCAGGGACCAATGCAAATAATTCACCTAGCTGTTCTATAATGTCTTTATCTTCCTTTGCTGCTGCTTTTCATCCTGCTAACTGTCCAAATGTGCTGCTTCTGATGTACACACAAAAGGTTTTACTGTTAGATCTGATTGCTTCTGCAAGTTGTTTCCACTAACATTTTTGGCTTACTTTGCTGTGGTTTAACATTTATATTGCTGGGAATTATACTTTTCCTGTTTTCTTTCTTCAGACACAGCTTCCATGTTTTGGAATACATCTTTTCACTTGGAATGGCATCAGTTACACTGCTGTTTCACTACACCAGCTGCTGCTTCTTCTGTGTGTGACTCATTCAGAGTTTGTTTTTATCAGCGTTATTGCTGTGCATTGACTGGCATACATTTATTCTTTTGGAAGTACATACACTACTTGCAAATATTTTACTCTTTTAGCTGCTATTTCCAGTTCTACATTAAAGAGAATTCTTCTAGTTTTTGTAATTCTCCAGCTATTTCTTGAAAGTATTTTGGTGGTGGTTTATGTTATCAACAAACTCCAAAATCTCTTAACAGATTTGCAACCGTTGACTATGCACAGGAATCAGACTACAGAACAAAAGGAAAGTTGTCAGGACAAACCTTCTCCATCTAATTCATCAAGTCATCCAGAAATTAGTGTTTCATAGGTGTTTAGTTTCATAGATTTCCAAAGATCATCCATAAGATCGCCCAGAATGGGGAGCAGATGTTGTACCAAGCACTACATACTGACCGATCAGAGACACTGGCACTCTGTAGTAACTAGAAGAGAGTATTTTTGGTTATTCCTGAAAGTGTATTAACAGAGTTTTGATTCATTAAACCTTAGTAAGCAATTTGAGAGCAAGATACCACACTGAATTGTTAGCCTTCTACAAATGATTTAAGATAATCTTCGTGAAACAAAGAGAACCATAGCATGCCTGGCTAAACTGGAACATCAATTTGATTGCATATATTTCACCTTTCATACAATACGAGATATAAGATGTTAAGCCTCCTTCAGCTAATCTGTGCATGGAGACTGCACATTAAGTCTCAACAGTTTCTACATGCAGCTTCCGACTTTGTGTACAGCTTTAGGAAAACCACAATAAGTTTTCACACTTTCTTAGTAATCATCTTCTTAAATTAATAAATGGAAACATAAAGCAGTGAAAACATAAGAGGCATGTATTATCAATGCAGCTACTAAAAAGAAGAGTATAATGACGTGTTTACATAAAACTTGGGACTTGACTACTGTCTTGAAGTGTCTCTTGATCTTTTGGCAGGAATATGACAAAGCTCGTGCCATGCCAAATTTCTTTACTATCTGTAAGCATAGAGAAGTAGAGAAGTATAGTACTGTATTTCTGTCCTCTTTAAATAACAAGTGAATCCTTATTTTTTTTAGAGCTCACAGAGAACATCTTTCATCAACTGGAGAAAAAGTATCACGCATACATTTTATGTGGACATGGATATGCATGTTTCACATTGCTTGCATGTGCTCCGTGAATAATGGTACAAAACAAATAGGTTGTTTTGGGTGTTTTTTTTTTGCTTTCTTTTTTTATCCCAAGAGTGTAGGATGACAGCAATTCTGCCAGTGAGAAAGAAGAGCTGAATGAGTTCTTTATTTTTCCACTTTGAGATTTGAATCTTGTAAGCCAGTGACTTTTTAATAGTGGAAGAAACAAGATGGGAAGACTGGAAAAACAGATGTCATTGTAAGCAGCAAATAAGAATGCAATGCCATTCAAGAAAAATGTCAGTTCAGAAACTTCCCAATCTGATGTGATTTCTTTGTGTGAGAGCTTGAGTTGTACATAGGAACAGAATCATAGATTCATTGGAGTTGGAAGGGGCATTTAAAGGTCATTTGTACCAACTCCCTGGCAATGAAGAGGGACACCTACATCTAAATGAAGTTGCTCAGAGTCCCCCAGCCTGATCTTGAGCATCTCCAGGGATGGGGCACCCACTCTGGGCAGCCTGTGGCAGCACCTCACCACCCTGACAGTATAAAACCATAAAACCTCTTCCCTATATCTGATCTAAATCACCCCTCTTTTAGTTGGAAACCATTTCCCCTTGTCCTATCACAGCAGACCCTGCTGAAGAGTCTGTCCCCTTCTTTCTTATAGTCCTGAAGTGAAAAGTCAAACAACGTATTATGTACTTGATCAATTTAATGTATGATCAAGTCCAATTTAAATGTTTTATTATTACTATTTTTAAATGCTTTTTTTTTTCCTTCACAGTAATACTGAACCCTCTTTAGTTGCTACAGAATGAGTTGAAGGCAATGAAATAGCAAAGACAGAAAGGCATGCATGTTTAGCTAGAGCCATGCTTTGTCACTTTATCACACAAACTACGTCAGCTGGCGGCAGCATGAGTAATCTAAGCTTCAAACAATATCACACTGCATATAAATCAATGGACACAGACAGAAACAGGCTAAGTCTGCTTTAGGCAGCTTAATGATCCCGAGTTTTTTTCTAATAGCTTGTCAGACTTCAGCCTGTCAAGCCTGAAGATTTAGGGACACGGATTCACTGCAGATTTCCTGATTGCATTCCTGGTGGGCTTCTAGAAATCACAATGGGGACTCCTAGGAAAAGGAAAGAAAATGGATAGCCTTCAGGCCTTTATGAGGCACAGGTTATTGTCATGCCCCAACTAAATCCTAATTACTCTGATTAACAATGGGAGCCTGTCACCACTCATGCATAATAGAGAGAAAGTTTGGGGTAATTACTATCACTCTGTGGCAGCTGCCTAGGCCTCCCCACGTGCCCATGGAGGCATTGTCAGCCCTGCCTGCCATTCCTCCTGCTGCTGTTGCCAAAATAGCCGTGCCAGTGTGAGTCCCATTTGCAATTCAGACCGGGACTGGATGGACACAGTGGGACCAGCTGCCTTGTGGGGCTCCAAGAACACAGAGGAAGTATCAGTTCAGCATATTGGATGTCTCACATTATCATTCTGATAACTTCTCTCTAAAAATCAAGGGTTTATGGTCACTTATTATTCAGATTCAGTGTCAGCCTTCTCAGGGCTCTGTTACTGCTTGGCAGTTAAATATCTCCAAGATACAGTAAAAGTAATATTTGAGTGAGGTGTCTGCATCAGCATTACACACAGCTAAATGAAAGGAGAGGCGTAAAGCTGCTTTCATTTTGGGACAGGGGGCAGAAGGGAAGTGTAGAGGATAGAGGAAAGACTCGTTTTCTTGGGGAAAAAAATAAATATATTTTGAGGTGCTAATGATATGAAAGCAGGTTGAAGTTGTGTTTAGGTGAAAAACTTTACATGAGCCAGCATTGTGCACTTGCAGCCTGGAAGGCCAATGGTTATCCTGAGCTCCATCAGAAGAGGGGTAACCAGCAAGGTGAAGGAGGGGACTGTCTCCTTCTGCTCTGCTTCTGTGAGGCTCCAGCTGCATCCCAACTCAGGAAAGATGTGGAGCTTTTGGAGAGGACCGAGATGATCAAGAGGGTTGGAACGCGTCTCCTATGAAGACAGGCTGAGGGAGCAGGGCTTGTTCAGCCTGGAGAAGAAAAGGCTCTGGGAAGAACTCACTACAGTCTTCCAGTGCTTGAAGAGAGACCTTAAGCAGGAGGGAAAATAGCTTGTGAGACAGATAGGATAGGGATAGGACAAGGGGAAATGGTTTTAAACTAAAGGAGGGGAGATTTCAACTATATGTCCAGGGGAAGGTTTTCACAGAGAGTGGTGAGGCACTGGCACAGGATGCCCAGAGAGGCTGTGGATGCCCCATCTCTGGAGGTGCTCAAGGCCAGGTTGAATGGGGCCCTGGGCAGCCTGAGTTTGTGCTTGATCTAGCAACTGCTAACCCATCCTGCAGTAAGGGAGCTGGAACGTGGTAATATTTGAGGTTCCTTCTAATCCCAGCCATTCTATGAATCTATGACACCCCTTTACTAAATCCCAAGCTCACTTGCCCTCTCCTCCTGTACTGACTGTGCTGCCATTCAAACTAACACCCGAATTCCCTAGCAAAGCCCAAGTGCTCCTGGAACTGCAAAGCCCCACCAGCATGGATGAGATGCATGCAGTAAATTCCAAATTTAAGCACACAAAGGAAGCAAAATACTGCTTTGAAAGCACAGGGCAGAGTAGCCACAGGCAGCCCTCTTTCCCTCTGTGGCATGCACTATCCCATCTGCCCAGATTTTTTGGTAATGTTGATGTTTCATTCCAGCACTGAGGAAAATGAAATGTTGACAACCTGGAACTTCCCACAAAACAGACGTTTCCTTTTCCGGCCTGCCTTAACGTCCTCACGCACATGCATGTGTCTCTGCAGAATTATTAGCTGCTATGTAATGGCACCGGGATTTGTGCCCACTTCCACCGTGCGGTATGGAGGGAATCCAGCCCTCAAAAATCCAGTGCTTGAGCCGTCACCGGTGAGTTACAGAGCCTGGAAAGCAGGGAGGTGGCACAAGCCCTTCCCCAGGGAGCAACCTGGTGCTGTTTGCGTGTTCTGTGCAACTCGCTGGTGGGAAGCATCACTGCAAAGGAAGGAGCCCGAGGAGCCGGAGAGGGCAGCTCCACACAGTGCAGTCTTTTCTTTGCAAAGCACAGTATGAGAAAGGCGGCACTGTTAGGACCAGCAGTGACTCCATTCCCTGCGAGTCCCATTCCCTGAGTCTCCCCGTCCCCGCCCATCCCCATCCCCCCCTCCGCTCCCCACCACAGGAGCAGTTGCAAAGTGCCAAAAGCCATCAGAAAGTCTGCATTACATCAGGGAAGCTGAGTATGCTGCCCCTCTGAGCAAGCCCACAGGGAAGAACAACAGGAGGGAGATTGCTGGGGAAGATAGGACTACTTAAGTGGCAATTCATTGTGAACCACTTTTCTAAGCTGTTGATAGAAGCATTAAGTGTGACAGAGGAAGGGGACTTATCTTTTTGCCCAAGCAGAACCCTAATGACTCCATAATGACTGCTAAATAATGTTGCCAATAATCTCCATTTAATTACACAGCTCTATTATGACCTAAAAAGGAAAGAAAACACAAAAGGCGTCTGCAATCCTGACATACCCTCAAGTTCCTTAGCTCAGTTCTGCAAAATGTACATGGATATGCGGTGTGAGTTATGGCCAGGAAGACAACTCTTCCATCCTTCCTCTCGTCTGAAACATTCACTGTGCAACAAATTTGTCTGGCTTTTGAAACAGCCATCAATCTGTACCATGTCTGCCACAGCTTGTTAGCATCCAGGTTAGCATCCAGGTAAGCCCTCCTCAAGGCAGAAATATATGCAGCTTCACAAATCTGATTGGGAAGGCTATTCCAAAGCATTTTATCTTTGACCAACACGGTCTACAAAAGCAGGGTGTTTAATGAACACAGCACCACTTCATGTGGAAGTTTGAGGAACGTTTTTCGGACAGATGCCTATTGTAGAGGCTGATGGCTCACACAATGGCCTTTTTAAAAGCCTGAAAAGTATGAATTCCCTCTTTATCATTATTAATTTTTTTACAGATGCTGAAAGTCTGAAAATAGGCTGGTCTTTGAAATAACAGCCTAATGGTACGCTATGAATGCAATGGGCTAAGGACAGTATTTTACTTAAGTACAAAAATCTATTTTTGGTGTAGTATTCCAAAGCTTACTTAATACTCATTTCACTAAAATACCTCTTTAGGCACAGTCCAGATTCTGGCCAATACAAATACTGGCTTCATCTGGAATATTCAGCAAGGTAATTGATAAAAAACATGGTGTAAATAGGTGAAGGGCCCGTTGTCTGACTTCCACCACCAGCTCAGGAGAGTTATTGTTGTTATAAATAATACTAATTAGGGAAATACAAAGAACCAGATTTCCACTTACTGTGTTGAGAGAGCATCAAATTCTGGATTTCTGATGGGAAGATACTGTGATTCCAACCAACAACTACTGCTTATTTAATTTTAGCCGTGTGTTAAGTATGCTGTGTTTTAAGCTCCAGATTCTTTTTGGTAAATTTGTAGAGCAACACCTGTCTTGCCTTTCATTTATGGGTATGAGATGAAAGAAGTAGTAGGAACTGGTGTGAAGATTCACAGACAAGAGCATTACCTTAAATCAGATGGGAATTATATTACTGAGGAGAGGAGGAGCTTTGGTAAGTTGCAGCTGAAAAACTGCCTCATGTTAGTGTAAACCTGGCAGTGAGTGTTGATTTGAAAATAGGTGGGAGACACAGAAAGACATTGCAGGGAGCCAGCTTGTCTACAGGAAATGCCCTTGCTGTATTTCCAGGGTCACCTCATCTGTAGGGCATAATAACAGTGCCAGAAACAGCAGCTAATTATAACGCTAAGCTGATAGCCTTACAGAAGCAACCAGAAAAGAGACATGGTCACATCAGTTCATCTCATGTTGAATCCCATCAGTGGAATGGAATGGAATGGAATGGAATGGAATGGAATGGAATGGAATGGAATGGATGGAAGGGCAGAGATTTGGGATAGGGAGAGTCACAGCCAGTGCAGAGAGAAGCCAGCTTCACCATGAAGGTGCCTGATAGAAAGGGAAGACAGGACAGGAGGCCATCTCCCCCCTCACAGCACACAGCAGCTGCCTTGGGGTGCAAAATGGAGGCAGAGAGGGAAAAACAACAGCAAGGAGAGAGAGATGCCAGGAGAAGGAGCTGAGCTCAGTGCAAAATGTAAGTCCCAAAAGGCAATGGGAAATGAAGAAAGGCTCTGTATTCCTCCAGTGGAAAATATTAGAGCATGTACGCAGTCTGAAATGCTCTTATTAGACAGGTAGCAGCTATTTCTCTTTCCTTGCCTTGTTTTTTGGTAGGTTGGGTTTTTGTTTTTTGGTTTTTTTTTTCATTTAAAAAAATGGAATAAAATTGGCTGGTTGATGTGATTCAGCTTCTGAACTGGCTTTTCTAGAGGTAACGCTTCCTGTCTGAGGTACTGTTTCTGGCAAGATGGATTTCCTGGCTGAGATTTTCAAAGTCACCTGGGGAACCTATGTGTTCACACATGCACTGTGAATTTAAGCAGAAACGGTCATTTGAACCCTGTGAGCAGATGTGAGATGTTCTTTTTTTCCCTCTCTTTTCACATACTCTTTACTTGCTGCAACTTTTATCTGTCACTTTGCTGTTTGTTCTTTCTTTTCATTTTGTGTTTCCATTAAGGCTTCACATTTAACTCTCTACTTTTCTCCTATAACCACCAGCTTATTCTATGTCTTTGATTTTCCTTTGTCTCCAAATTCTCTTTCTCCGCTCTTATACCTTTTTATTACCACCAATTGACCCTTATACAAAAAGTCATATCTTCTGTTCCCAGTGCCACCTGTAAAATATGAGTTCATTGCAATGCTCCCCTCCCTGCAGTGAGCCTGCATAGATCGTCCAAGTTGCATGCACAGACACTGATCAACAATACTGCAGAAAAACCCTTTAAGAGATTCCGTGAGCTGGTGAGGTGGGGAAAGAGAGGCTGAAATACATCTGCTCTTATTGGTTACAAATTATTATCTAAATAAAGTTCAAATAGTTTTGAACACTGACACATGGACCAAGCTGTCCCTCAGTGTGCCAGATTTCCTACTGGCATCTTGCATGTGCTGCAAAGATAAATTCATGCCTTTACTTTGCAGTTTCCAACACCTGCCAGACCATGAATTCCCCAGAGTGCTCTTTCTGACTGCCTTTGTGCAAATGTTGACATTTATATGCACTCTGTTCCTCTGATTTAGAGCTTCCTCTCCTGTTTGTGCGGTAAAATGGGAGGGTACCACCTGAGCATGAGCTATTCCGAGGAAAGAAGCTCTCTCTAATACTCTTTCTATCTGAAAAAAAATTAGAATCAAGTATCTGAATGCACTTTTTGCTTCATTATCCAGAAGAAAATAATGCATTGACATGAGCCATGGCACATGCATTTGGCTACTCGGGTAGAAAATATCATCACTATTTTAAAGGTGTCTAAAAAGCAATAATCACAGATTAGATTTTTATGTGAAAATAGAAAAAACAAAAACAAAACAAAACAAAAGCAACAATTAACAAATTGCTGATTATCCAAGAGATATAATATTTAATTATACAGTTTAGGCTGACACCTAAAGCATGGCACAATCTCTTACTTTAAAATACTTGGGTCCTTTGAAGTCAGGGCTTCTTTTTTGTGGTACTTTGTTAACAAAAAGTCTGACAATTCTGCAGGACAGAATTTATAGCAGCAGGTCAAAAGACAGTTCCTGGAGGAATTCGGCAGCTCTTTGTAGTAAATCAGCAGTCATGTCTTTGATAAATATCTCCAAAGCCCAGCAGTAACTGGTCCTTGGTGCTGAAAGATGAGTCAGTGGACTCATATGAGTTGTGTAGTTCAGTGAAAGACACGCAGCAACAAGGCACTGGTGAACAGCTTCTGAAGATGTTATGGTTGGACCAGTGCTCATCAACACTGAACTGAGCAGTGCTGGAAAACAAGAGGAAAGCCTGTCCTGGCACATAAATTCTGATCTGCTGCTCAGGATGAAGTAAGTGTGCAGCATTTTGGAGGATAATAAGGCTCTAACTCAAATGAAGGATATAAAACCTTTTCAGAGGAACAAAGGCCTCTGTAGACCTTCCCACCGTGTTTGTATCATGAACTGCTGTGCTTAGCCTGTTACTTGATAACTGTTGAAATGGAGACCCTAAAAGCACAGAGCAGTTCATGCTGTCCCCAGTTCAGTGTGCTGAGGATTGGTCCTGCAGCTGTAACAGATACAAGCAACCTTATAGGACCACTTAGAGCAAGCTTATAGGACTGCTGTTCACAAAAGGCCCTTTTTTAATCTTTCGTGGTTAGATCTGCCCTGCCAATCAGCTGCACTCAAGTCACTGAGAATATTTTTCATGGCCTTTAATAGGGACTGTGAGGAGTTACCATGGGCATGGCTAGACTACTGGCTGGCTGGGGAGGGCAAGAGTAGAGGATGAAGCTTCTGGGCCAGTTTTCACCAAGAGGAAGCAGCACTCCCCTGGGAGATGTCACAGCATTTCAACACCATGCAGCTTGTCAGTGCCTCATCATACTAACCTAAGAGCAAATGCTGATGAAGCCATGCATTTCTAGGGGAAATCGGAGCACTGGTGCCCTTGACCCAGCAGCAAGGGTAAAGCTTGGGACAACTGTTAGTGCACTGGCTCAGGAGCTTCCACCTTTAGAACAGAGTAGAAAAGGATGCCGGCAACTATGGGAAAGGGAAAATTAATTGGTCTTATTATTCTTCTGGCTGAGATTTATGGACCTGTCTCATCAAGACTAAATTGGTGGTGTAGACTTAAATGAAAATAGGTGTGAGAAGCAGCTTAATTTGACAGCATGAAAATTTGTCCCCAGCTGGCAAAAAAATCTCTTTCCTCCTTCTACTACTACTACTACTAATAATAATAACCCAAAACAAAATAAAAAACAAAATAAAACAAAACAAAAAAAACCCCAGTCCATCTAGTTAGAAGAAAAAAAAAAGGAAAAAAATAAAATAAAATAATTCCCATCCAAGACATCAGGAATGTCAGTCATTAAAAATCTGGATTAGCTCCCATCCAAGCCATCAGATCGTCATCCAGGTGCTGGAATCACGCTAGGAAAAATATTATTTCATATTCTTTTCTTCCCAACTCAGTATCTGGCCTCCTTCCACCAAGAGAGGGAAGGCCTCCCTCTGAGAGGAATGGCACCAAGCCCTTTCTGTGCTGTTTTAAGGATTGCTTATTATAATTCATTTCTTTGTGAGATTCCATATACGTTATCCTAGAAGCTAATACAAGTCCGGTCTAATTCATTAAGGTCTTTCTGAAAATGCAATTGGATTTCTGGTAGTAGTCTTCTGTACCTCTTAATGAGGGAGATGTGTCTTTGCAATAGGAATCAGAGCACAAGAGAATTTCTGAACATATTTCACTAATTCTGCCCTTATAGCAAAATCAAAACTACTTACATACTAGATCCAGATTCTGGATAAAAGTGACTGTATTCAGGACCAGGCGTTTACAGAGGGAAGTTTCTCCAGAATAATAAATTATCCCAGAAGAGATACAGAGGAATCATTGTTTCTTGAGCAGTAATGTTTAGAAGTTTCCTCCGTGGTTTTGCATTTAACACCCATGATACAGGATGAAGCTGTTTTGTGGTTTGGAGAAGGATAAGTTTTAAAACATGATAAAGGGCCAAGTCTAATGAACTACTAAGACCTGCAGTGTCTCCTGCCTCTTTATATGTACTGTATATTACCAAATACAATATAATAAAAGTTTGTATGCAGGGATTAATGAACACAGATATAAAATGCACTTTACTATATATTCTAAGTCCACTGTAAAGTTGTTTTGTTGTTTTTTTTTTGTTGACATAAAATAATGTAAGCTACCTAAGATTGTAACTTGTTAACTAGACTGTGTGGGTAAATGTAGTACAAATTAACCTAAGTTTTATAGGGAAGAGATCCAACTGTCTGTACTGTGCTGATGCAAGCGAGAAAGAAACCTGATTCACAGTAATTTTGTATTCCAGCTCTGATGAGGAAGCCATAACTTTCATGGAGCTGATCTCAGACTGTGTGAGAGAATGGATGAGCAAGTGGGGAACACAAATGCTACGGATTCTCGAGATCCACACATCTCAAAAGACTGTTTCACATGATACCAATCCTCCCCTCTTGACCCCACTCCCTCCTGTTCCAACTTTGTGGCTTTGCAATCACATTTATCTACTTTTTAGTATGCCTTTCTCTCCCCTGTTTCTGTGTGAAAGACTCCCACAAACCACATGACAAACTAATTCAGGACTAGGTTTTCTGAAGCGCTGAGTTCCTATTCCTCAAATATATGCCAGATTTTCAGTAGCTTGGGTTGTCAGGTATTGAACATTTCTGAAAATTTTAACCTTCTTATATATATATAAATGGGATATGAGATCTTTCCTGGGGTTCCTTAACTAAAACTAATGGCACAGAAAGACTACATGCAAATTGCTAACAAAACAGTATGCTACCTTGTGCATGGTTTTTTTCCTATTCTGGAGTCTATTTCATTAATAACTTACTACTATATTAATTACTACAAAAACAAGTCAAGATGAACTACAAAAATAAGTCAGAATGATGTAAGTAGATGGGCAATTACCCACCTGACTCTGTCCTGTATGAGGAAAGGCTGAGTAACCTGGGTCTGTGCATCCTGGGGAAAAAAAGACCGAGAGGGGATCTAATAAATGTTTATAAACATCTAAAGAGCGGTGGGAGGCAAATGGATGAGGCCAGGCTCTTCTCAGTGGTGTGCAGCAATAAGACAAGGAGCGATGTCCTAAAAGTGTATCTGCATTAGCAGGGGGTTGGACTCTTTATACCCTGAGGTCCATTCCAAGCACTGTGATTCTGTGATTCTGTGACTACCTATCTCAGGTCTCACAAAATAGGGGGACTTTAAAAACATTTATTCACCAATGACATTATCATTTGTCTCTTACCTTTGAAGTACATTTGGGGTCTCATTATGAAGAAATGTTCACTTGTAAGATTAGAAATACAGCCTTTAAAAAAGCAAATTCAGGGACTTCCAAATAATAATTTGAGCACAGGAACTGAAGATTGAATTGTGAGACCCGTGATAAAATCCTAACAACTGGCAGCATTAACAGTGTGAATGTTACTGCAATTAATGAGTTTCAGGAATGCTATTAAGGGAGAATAGTGCCTCTGTGTGCAAAATACTTTTTCCCATAAAACTATAGAGCTTAGCTTTGTATGTAGCTGCCAACTTGAATTAGTCAGGAACAATTCATGTCAAACTATCCTGATTTCCCACTTCAGTAAAGCAAGAGACTTTGTGGGCAGAAGAGCAACACAAGTACTAATATCTCCACTTCAGAAAGTTTTGCTTTTTTTTATGTTGTCTCAAGTGACATTACTATGAGCAAATTAGGGAAACAAGATAGTTGTTGATCCAAGACAGATGTCTATAGGATTCAAAATTACTGTACAGAATTTGCTGGAAAAACATACTTAAAAAGAAATGAGAAGTGGTCCACTGCCAAAATGCAAGGCTGTATGATGTGGCATTTCCTAGCACTCCTCCTCAGCCAGCTTAATATTTTAATTAATAAAATTTCCTGTTACAATTTCAAACAATGGAAAAGCTTGGAGGAGCTGCAGGCACACTGAAGACTAGATATCAGATTGACAAAGTGGTCAAATGGTTTCAGAAACAGAGTAAGCAGCAGTTTAGTATGGACAATGACTCTAAAGAAAGTCAGGAATAACCATATGCACAAATTCAAGACAAATAACCAATTCTGCAGAAAAGTCTTTGAGAATAGTAGTGATTTACAAACTGGATATGATACTATGCAAATAGGGTAAAAAAAAGAAAGAAAGAAAGAAACATCATGTTACATAGCATAAACATTTTTGTTGGATAAGTGTAACAGTTCTTCTCTCACTAGTGCTGCCAAAATTGTAAGTGAAGCTCCACTCCCAGTAATCAGTACCACATTTCAAAGAAGAGCTAAACCTTAGAAAGAATGAGCTAAAGAGAAATTAGAATAGTTTTCAAATGTATACAAGGTAGTACAAGAAAGAATGGTCTCATCATGGCCATAGAGAAAATAATCATAGATCAAAATGACAACAGCAGGTATTGACAAGGGCTGCTCCAAAAGTAATGCCTCCCTTTGTATTATGTTGACCCACAACATGAGAGACAGATATTGGTGATAGGGCAGCAAAGACTAAACCTGCCCACCAACATTCCATTACATGTTGTTGTCTTGTTGTCATGTGACAGATGGCAGCAGAGGGGCACTTTGACACAGTGGTGTCTCACAGGGAAGTTTGTACGAAATAAAGTGGTGGATCTGAATTCTTGTGTGCAAAAAATATGGCACCCATTAACATTATTGATGCTTGCTGAACATTTATGAACACCAAACAGAGGATGTGAGCACAGTGAGGCAGTGGGTGGTGCACTGCAGCAGTGGTGACAGCAACAGCATGTCACCTCCACAGATGCAGACGTTTATGAGCACAACATGCAGGCTGTTGTCCACTGCTAGTGAAATTGCATAGCTAATGTTGGAGAAATGTGTTGAAAAACAGTGTTTTGTAGCTGAGAATTTTCTCTATTAAATAACATTACTCGTGTCTGCTGTAGCAGACACCATGGATATAAACAGGAGGCATTACTTCTGAAGCAACCTCCATAGATTAGTCCTTAGGACAGATTTCAGTGAACATAACAACTTCTACAAGAGCAATAAGATAACCAAATGAATATCACTAACTATGAAATGAAACAATATCATCTTGTTGTGTACTGCCGCTTCTGAAAATAATCCAAATAATCATTTCATGCCACATTACATGCAAACAACTGCAGGCAGCTTCTTGTAGCACAGTCCAATGGAGTTTGCAACTTAAAAGGATGCAAAGGTAAAAGTTATAAGGTGGGAGGAGGTATATTTGGGCAATTTTACATAAGATGCAAAGACAAACAAACAAATAAAAAGCTGAGAGTACCTAGATCACTTTGTTTTCAGCTAGTCATTTTCAGTTATTATTTCACATTGTTTCTATTATGCATAAACTGAAATTAGCTGAGTGGTTATTTTTGGAACTGAAATCAGAGAGATAAGTAAAATTAGTGTAGGTCAATTTAAATTTTATCTACCCTGGTTGATAATTTATGCTGTTTGGTCTCTTTAAGTACCTTTTATGGTATAAATGCCCCAAAAGATACTTACAAAAAGTTTTAGTTTGTCAGTCATAGGATCTGAAAGATTGCAAAGAAATTCAACTCTGACCTAAGTTTTCCCAAGAAAGACTGACGGATAAATCTGGATATTATTTACATTGTGTTAGACAGCCAACAAAGAAACAAACGTTTGAAGAAATGAATTCATTACAACTTCCTTGAAAGGTCCACAGTCACCTTTCCTCGTTTTGTGTATCACCTTTAGGTGTATGATTGCTACAGTTTCACCTTAGCACACTTAGAAACTGAACAGACTGCAGAAAAGTAGGGATCCCACTTGCTCGCCCTGCTTAAGAGAAAACTTAAAAATTGACAAGGAAATTAAGAAGTGAACTGAATCTGCTTATTCTAACAATAGCCAAAGGCAAAGAAGATGTACTGATGTTAGATAATACAGTTTCATTTCTCCCTTGTCCTGAAAGGCGATATGTGTTAGAAGTAATGCCCCTTGGCACAAGAGTTTGCTGGAATGTACTGGTTAGCATGGATCAGTGATCTTAAAGCTTTCCAAAGAGGGTGCAAATGTCAGTCCACTGAGTAATGAGCACCAGGGAGGATTTTTCCCAACAGAATCTGTCTAAATAAATACAAAACTACTATCTGTCAGTCTAAAAAGAAGGTCAAAGGCCATTTTTTTTTTTCAGCTGATTACTTGTTTGTCAAGCGTACAAAACAATACATAAAATATAAGGAAATGAGGAAATACCAATGGGGACATGGCAGAGCTTTATGAGATAGGTCAGACTGCGTGTAGAACTGTTCCCAAACAGTCATGTGAAAGTCATGAAAATTATCTGCTTTCCCAGAAAGAAAACATCTTTTAACTGCGCTTGGGATATGCAATTGCACCCACATTTGGACCCAGTGTTTTCAAATAAATATTTTAGGAGGAATTGAGAAGTGAATTCAGTGTATGAATGGCCATTCATTTCTCATGAACAGTGGATTACTCTAGGAGAAAGATTCTTTTTTATCTTGTGATCTGCAGTGTCCATGCAGGCAGTCTATGAAAAGTAACAGAGACAAGAAGAAATTTTCCACAGATTTAAATACATGATGCCGTACCTTCACTAGATGAATGCCAGAGATCCAGAAGCTGAAAATACTTGAAAGTCATTGCCCTAAGCAGTCATCAAAGCAAATAATCTGCAAGAACTGCAGAAGTTGAGATACCAAGGAACCAGTCCGTCTCTCAGTACCTTCAGTGAAAGCTTGGATGACTGCCTCTTTCAAAGCCTGTTGGACTCAATGTGAGTCATTCAGAGACTTCAATGGATGCTGGACCTGACTGTAGTTGAATAACAAAGTTTATTTAAATATAAAATTTTAATTTATTTGCAAATGATTCGTGTACGAGAAAGGAACTAATTTAATCAAATAAATATTTTGCTATAAATAATTTGCCCTAAATCCAGTGCTTAACTGATTTCCCTCAAAACTTCTGTATAATATCTGTGAACCTAAACTGTAATCTAAATGGAGTAAAACTGAATTCCTGCATTCCATGGAGTTCTTTTTGAAGGTTTTATACGCTATATATACACACTATATTCATATTTAAAACAGCTGTTTAACATATGAGGATTTTACTACTTAGTCTACTTCTACCATTTTTCCATTAATAAATTCTCCATATATACAGGCTTATGAACAGA
This sequence comes from Excalfactoria chinensis, assembly GCF_039878825.1. NCBI lineage: Eukaryota > Metazoa > Chordata > Aves > Galliformes > Phasianidae > Excalfactoria > Excalfactoria chinensis. The sequence continues at coordinate 83,221,885 of NC_092827.1, forward strand.
CTAAAACTGACCCAAATGTTCTAAATACACAGTCAGTTCATTAATAAATGATAATAAAGCAAGGGAAAATGTACAATTTTTCTATTCATGCTTGCTGAAAATATACAAGAGAAGCAGATTGATGTCATCCAAGTTCACAGACCACAGGAATAAAGCCATATAAGCCTTCATCTACCAAAGAAAATTAAAAACAAAACAAAATGAGAAAACCAAAACCAAAACCAAAAACAAACAAACAAAAAAAAAACCAGCCATGTGTTTAGAAAAAAACTTAAAGAAAATTCCAGAAGAAAATGATTAGAAACACATCTTTTCCTGGCTCTGGTCTTGCTCCATTCTCAGTGTCAGGTAATGCAGGTATATTTCCTAAAACAAAAGCACACTGTGATATTTTCAAAGGTACTTCGAGATCACCTTGGCTGACACCAGCTGAATGATGTTGCAATTCAAATGTATTAAAACTAGGGCACCAAAAGCTACTGCTCTTTTAAGAAACTTTGGGTCATAAAAATGCCAGCTTTCAAATTCATTGTTAATACTGAGCCTAAAAACCAAACTTTACACAGTTCAGAGAGCCTGCAAGCATTGCCGCCAGCTCAGACACGCTCACCCTTTTACATGGAATCAATGGCAAACTGTGCCGCAGTTCTGCTCCGGGTGGAGATGACAAACAGATGAGTTCCCACACTTGTATTCACTTGGGTTCTTTTGGGCAATTTTAGATGAATTCAGAGGTCACTGGAAAGTGAACTCTGACAGGACGAAATGCTTAAATTACAAGGAAAAAAGCAAACAAACTTGACCTCTACGCTTTGTGATGGCTCTGACAAACACAAAATTAAAAAATAAGAGATAAAAATAGAGGAAATTGCTGAAGGTTTGATAGGAAAAAAAAGTCTCATTGTGCAACATGGAATGATATCACTCCATGAAACAGAGATTAAAATCCACGGTATCCTTCAGGTTTCCTAATTCTCCTCTCCCCCTAAAAATTCATGGACTGGGGACAAGTGTGGTGCACACTAAGCATTCCAATTGCTTTTGAAAGGAGCATTTTGCTAGTGGAAAATGTGCCGTCTCTTTGATTGCAAATGTAGTTGATTGTGAGGAGAATGAAAGGATGACCTATGACATGACCCGCTAACGCAATAAGGTCATTTTTTTTTTTCCACTCCTCACACAAAAGATAAGAGGATGACTGCTTACAAAGTGTTCTGGCAAATAGACAAATTAGGACTGCCTGGACTCCCGCTCCACTCAGGCAAGTTATTCTAAGTAAAGATAAGTGAAAGTTTGAAATGTTTTGAGGAGGAGGCAGGCTGCAAGCTTTCATTCCTTCCCCAAATGGATGGGTTGTGAAGGAGCAGAGCAGGACAAAAAATGGATTGCCCAGGAGTCTCAGATTTCAGACATGATGTTTCTGTAACTGAGTGGTGAGAGGAGGACAAGGTGGCTGTGTGGGTGCAAAGACGGCCTGAGCTCAAGACAGCAACCCTCGGTTTGACTCCCAGGTTGACCATTTGTTTTCTGTGAGGCACGACACCAGAAAAAACAAGCAGGCAAAATTCTCCTCTCAGATGCCCAGATGCAAGCCAGGTCTGTGTTAAGTTTCATACAACCACAACACCATAGCACTACATTCAAATAATGCCTGCCCTTCCAGGATAACTCTGGCATCAGAAAATTCAGTTATAGCTTCCATATCCAAACTTGCATCTCTCCAACCAGGTCAACACATGGGCAAGGCTCCATCCATATATGCCTACATATATAAACCTACTCTTGGTCTTCTCTCAGACCAAGCACTGAAGGAGACAAGGAAAGTATTTTCGTAACTTGGTGGTGTGATATTAGATAAAATGGTCTGTGAGTGAAAGTGTTCAGATAGGACTCTGTTGCTCACTTATATACCAACCTAGAAAAATTTGTGTCACTTTTCAGTTGAGCCTTCCATACGGCAAAGGATGGGTGAAAGTTCCCTTGTTCCAACAACAGCAACAAGCCAACGTCATAAAGCTCAATCATTTTAGCACAGGGTTGCTTTGAAATTTGAATTTTGAATGCTAACAATCAGCACAGAATTCCTGAGTATGAACTCATTCAAACCAAAACCAAAACAAAGGTTTTTTGTGAAACCCAGGAAGCCTGAAACATCAACTTTTTAAGCAGTGCTGCAAACAAAGCTGCAGAAAACCACAGACAAGCCCAAATAGCATCCTCCCCCCCAAAACAAATAAATGAATAAATAAATAAATAAAATTAAACAGATGGAGAATGTCATTTTCTAGAACTGCTTAGTAACCCTGCCTACAAAACTGGCAGGTTCTCTAATTTCTGTTTGATCTGCTTCAGAAATATACGCTATCCTTATAATTCCAATTAAAGTTTATCCATCACACACCTGGTACCAGCTGCAAATCTAGCAACTATCCCATGAAAAGTGGAATCTTAATCACCCACCGTAGGGTGACAGATCAGATATATGTTTTCAACACATTCATGAAACGCTATCAAATGTGGTGAAATATGATTTCACCTCACAAACATTTTTTAATGGAAATGGAATATTCTTGGGAAACTCTGGAAGACTTACATAAAGAGAAATGTATCCCAGCATCACCCTGTTGAACCAGATTTGCACCATCTGACAGAATGTTGCTGTCAGTTCATTTGGGCTCTGATCCAAAGGAATCTCCAGGCAAGAACTTGACTCTAAACATGGCAGCAATCTCATCCAAGGATTCATATGAATGAATCCTTGGATGAAACTTTGGTGCTTCAAAGAGGCTGAAGTTACATTAACAGATAAGCGAGAGCTAAACCTGAAGCTAACTCTTGCATAAAGTACAGAGATAGATCTTTTAAGTATTTTTTTCCATTATCAAAATGAACATATAAATGAACTTTAGTCCTGACAAAATCACATATGCGACATGAAATAAGCAATGAGAGTGAATCTGGCCCCACACAATGCACACAGTTCCCATTCTCTTTTGGTGGAATCTGTGGGAAAATTCAGTCCTATGTATCTGTCAAGCCAAATCTTCTTCTGTGACCAGAACAATGAAGATAGAGAATCTGGAGATCATTTCCCTCAACACTGTCTTGGACACGCTGATATTATTATGATGTTGTAGAGTATCCATACCTCCTATGTCATGATTATATTGCTAAAATATGTGGGCATATCTGCACAGTGATTCACCATTAGGCTAAAATGAGTAAAGTCAAATAGAAACTTTTATTGCTCCTTGTTTTAGAATATAAGAGAAAATACTTGACATCTGGTCTCTTTTAATGGCATCTGGAGTTGTGTCTAAGCAGATACTACAAAATCAGTTTCTTCAATTGCATCTGAATTTCAGCATGAGCTATTTCAGCAGATACACAGACTCTTCATTTTAGAGCTAGTTAAACTTACAAGGCAAGAAGGATCACTCTCTAAGGCTCCTTTGGTTAAAATCAGCATCTGTACATTGTACTCTTTGATCTCTGAACAACAAAGAGAAACCTCAGCTCAGAGGCAGGATGAGGTAGAGAAGCTGAAGAAAGAAAATATTCTTTGAACAGAACTGTCAGCTGTCATTCAACACAAAGGCAGGACATTTCCGTTACCTTTTTGGATTGCGGACTTGTTTTGATTTCCAGCTTGCTTTTGCTTTTCTTTCAGGAAGAAGAAAGATTTGCCAGTAGCTCCTGAAATGTTTCAGAATTCCACTTTCCTCAGCATTATCTTCTAATCTCCAGCAATCAAATACAAGAGCAATCAAATAGGATTACCAGGAGCAATGGCATTGCTTCTGATGGATGCAGAATTACAGATATTAGGGCTAACAGGAACAGAGACGGTACAGGTTTAACAGATCTAACAACTGGGACGTGGTCATCGGCTTGTACTCAGACACTTTGGTTGCCTTCTGTGTAACTAGTTACATGGAATATGTGAATCAACATTCACAAAATCTGACTCATAAAGAGCACTCAGGGAGACTGGGTAGCTAATCCCAGCTCTGCAGTGACTGATTCATAGCTCAGCAACCAACAGTCAGATGCAATATTGAATTCACATTGAGTTTTCTGTTTTGGCCCCTTGAAGGGACAGAGACCTATATGGTTACCACCTATCAGCTGTCCTGTAGTATCTATGCTGTCAAGCTGGTAGACTTGGAGGCAAAAAGACTCACAGAGTTTTAATCTACTTTATATCAGTTTACAACTGGAATAGACTAACGACAGATACAGCCAGTAACCAACTGTTACTGCAGTTCTGCTGCCAGGCAGTAACTTATTAAATTGCTATAACTCAGCTGTCTATCTGAACTCTAGCTCATTTGGTTAATGAATACTTGTTAATTATTGTTAACCATGCTGAGATTTCTATTAGAAGCATGCGATTTAGGTTTTTGAACATGGCTGCTGGGCTTTGGAAAAAGAGGAGGAAGTTAGTTAACTTTTCCACATACATACAGAAAAATCAGGGTTTAGAATTTCTTTTTGTTTTTCTGATTACTAATTATCAAATGATTCCCTCAGTCACTTTCCATACAGGCACTTAAACTCAGCTCATTGCAGATACTCTTGGTATCTAGAAAGAAAAACAAGTTCCAGGAGCACCATGGCTCCATGTTCTAGCCATCCAACTTTTGCTTGCCTACTGAGTGCAAAATAGGGATTTTAGAACATCTAACTTTTGGCGACAGATCTGAATATTTGCAAGTATATTGGCGCATTGCAAGAACATCAACAACAATAGTGTAAGTTGTATCTCTTACAAACTGGGCCAAATTCTGCTGCCTGTTTTCAGTGCAGTTACCCCAGCAAAATCAACTGAGTGACTCCAGATTTATACTCATGTAATGCAAAACAGAATGTGACTCACCATATGGAATTCATTTGGAAAGAAGTCTAGTTGTGAGTTTTATCTAAAGCTTATTGAATTGTTCATTTTTCTTATTTCTATTTTTCTTGGTTTCGTTGCAGGTTGATAAGCAATCTGAATGCCTGCTGAGGACTAAAGTTATTATTGAGCATCTGAAAGTAAAGGTACCTAGAGAAATAGATGAGCTATCCTATTTCCAAAACTTCATCCAAGTTTCTATCTGTTGTTACCACACAGAACTCTGACCCAAATCATCACCAGCCCTAAGGGAAGGCACAAGAGTATAAATAAGTTATAAAGAATATTTACCTCTTGAATAACCTATTCAGGACCTGCTGTATGTTTATACAATCACGGTTGTTGCAGTATGGAAGGAATTCTGATCCCCAGGCTGAATACTCCACAGCCATCAAACAATGGGCTCGGTGGCTCCTGTGCACTGCAGTCTCTACTCCCACAGGATTTCCACATTTTCTTTTCTTTCACTGCTGCAGCGCAGCATTCACACTCAGGCTCTGTGCTCATCACACAGGTTACAATGGATGTGGCAGGCTGATGGACCAGCATTTCTCCCATCTTACTGAGAATGCCACTGACATCAAAGGAGAAATCTTGTGACACTAAGTGTCACATCAGGATTGTCTTGACTGGTAGTCACTGATTTGACAAAAATCTGAGAACAAAACCGAAATCCGTGAAATTTGGGCCAACTCACTGAGCAGATGGTTTGTGCTATTAATTCCAATGAAAGGTCTGGGGTGTAGCTCACTGTAGTATTTGAGTCCTAACCAGAAGAAGAGTGTGCATGTACAGAAAATCACTTCAAATACATGCAGTTAGTATACACTTAAACATTTTATTTTAATATATTATTATATTATTATATATTATCAAACATAGAAGCAATATTTTATTTTGAAAGGTAGAACCAATCCTAATATATAATTTTTGAATGCATAATTTTTCAGTTATGTCAGGTTTTTTAATGAAATAAAGGAACAGATAAAGTCAGTAATACAAATTACTGGCCTTTAGTTACATGTTCAATAATGCTCTATCTAGAGAGGGCTGTTTCATGACAAAGAAAGTCACTAGATACTTTTGCAACTGGTGTCCAACTCTTTGTCAAGTACTGAGAAACTGTGAAGAATGTAGAAAATATTTGGAAGAGACAATGAAAGGATTGAAAATTTTGCCTAATACTAAAAGACGGAGGAACTGAACAGATTCTTGTGTCAAGGAGAATGTGAAAGGGTGACTTGCTTAGCAACATAAATGTCATAATTCTTTGGAGCTGCAAAAGATCAAATTATAAGAAGCTTAACTGTCTGAGCACTGGAGCTAGACGAAGTCAGAACAGTGACTGATTAACCACTAGGACAGATTAATAAGGTTACGGTGAATTTCCATCTTAGACCATTTAAAATTAGGACTAGAATGTTTTCTAAATCAGATGTTTTATTTGGAGTGAGAAGTAGCTGACAAAAGTCCTGTCCCTAAGCTATGCTGGAGGTCAGACTAAATGATCTTACTGCTTCCATCTGGTTTTGCATTCTTCATGTAGGAATCTCTTAATAAGCTTCCAAAGAGAAGGAGCTAGTCTCCTAAAGTGTCTAGATAGCATTTATTCAAGAAGCACTGGTTTCTGATTTGACAAAATCAAATTCTACAATGTTAGTTTGCAGCATACTTTTTTTATCTTCTTATTAAAGTTTAACAACCTGTCTTTATTAGTTTTGGATGTCTTTAGCAGTAATACTTCACTTGTTAAGAGTAAGCTGTCCTCTGAGCAGCTGATAAATCAGACTAATTCCCTTACAAAAGAAGTTTAAGATTAAGAAAAAGAGACTTTGTGCAAGATTAGATTAACATAACTATTTACTTCCAAAAGGAAGGACTTAGAGGACAATGCCGTAACATGTGTATCAAGTCACTTGTCCTGGTTCCAGAACTAATTACTATTACAAATATTGACTCTGTGCATCCTGCTAGCAATCCAACAAGCTGTCTTTTACTAAGTTTTCTGTTGAATCAGTCCCAGCTTCAGATCTATACGAGACTGCTCTACTGATGTTTATACAGACCTCAGGCCAGAGCGAGTGATTAGCTCCGGCTGCTTCAACTGCTTTAGCAACACAGGACAGATAGCTATAAGCTGGACCCATTTTCTGAGTTTGTCTCATCATCAAACTTGCTGTAAGTGAAGACATACAGAAGTCTTTATTTTATATCTACTTTTCCAGCTCTCAAAGTTTTCGTATTTATCTTCGCTTGGCAAAAATGAAAGGAGAAAAGAATGAATAATGGAGTGAGTGATGCTTTTCATACTAGCTCGATTATTTAGCAGAGCAAGCCCTTGTACTTTGCAGAAAGCTATGCTGGGAGTGTAAATATGGATGTTTGAAGACAATTCTGTAAAGGGATCAAATTTCTTCTTTCCTGTGCTTTATGACAGCTTCCTCTGAAGAAATCAGATTTCTCTCTTTTGGGGAAAAAAAAAAAAAAAAAAGAAGTGGAAAATCTCTCATTTGTTATTAATTGGTACCAGTGTCAAGATACATCTTAGTCTCAGTCAATAACCTGCATTACTCCATCTTCTGTACAGTACTGAATGGAGAAAAATGATATGACCGAAATACAAAGGCTAAAAAAATGCAGCCGAGGGAGTACAAAATCTAGATCAACTTTGGAAACATCTCCACCAAAGAAAGCCAGAAAAAATATCCACAGAATTCAAAACATTTAATCTGAATATTAAGAAACTCATATGCGTTAATTTTCCTTCCTACTTTTTTTCATCAGAAGTGACCCAAACCTTTTAAATGAGGTAAAAAAGGATTAAACATCACCTCAGACAGGCTTTCTATATGTAAAACATTTTGGATCTCTTTAAATTTTCTCCACTCATTTTTCCTCAGTGTTTTTTTGTTGTTGTTGTTGTTGTTGTTGCTGTTGTTGTTTTGTTTTGTGTTTTTATTTTCATCATGTGTCTTTGGAAAGGAAAATTCCATTATTCATATGCAAGGCCAAAATGCCTCTAATAAACCAATTATACTTTTTTTTCTTTTCCCCCTAGAAAAACTTACATACAGATTTCAGTTCCACACAAATGGATGGAGAAGATTTGTGCCTTCACTTAAACCCCCATTCTTAAACTTGCTGGGGGTAACTGCAGTGAAATGAGGGATGTGCTTCAAGGTGAAAACATATCAGACAAAGTTCCTTTCGAAAGCTTGACTTTTGCAGTTTAACTTTGAATAAACAATTTGTCAGTGTCTAATTATTGTGGATCTATTTGCCTTGGTACATATTGAATCATAGAATTACCCCGAATGCTGAGTTAAAAAGGGAACAGCAGCATAAAAAGAAATCTTTCTAATATTGCATATGAAGCTCTGTTTATCCTTTGATTTACTTTGGGCTGCTCCAAAAGTAATGCTTCCTATTTGGTGTTGGTCCACAATGCCAGAGGCAGATGTTGATTTTATGGCAGTAGAGGTTGAACCAACATTCCATTACACATTGCAGTATGACAGATGGCAGCAGAGGGGCAGTCTGAGACAATGGTGCCTAACAAGGAAGTGTGTATGAAGCGGAGTGGAGCTGAATTCCTCCATGAGAAAAAAATGACACCCATTGATATCCACTGACATTTGCTGAACACTTATGAAGACCAAACAGTGGATGTGGACACAGTGAGATGGTGGGTGGTGTGTTTCAGCAGTAGTTACAGCAACAGTGGATCACCTCCCCTAGTGTAGATTCTTATGAGTGCAACATACAGGCATTTGTTTCTTGGTGAAAAAGCACAGCTAATGGTGGAGAAATGTGTTGAAAATAGTGTTTTGTAGCTGAGAATTTTGTTATCATAGAGTGTTGCTGTGCTCTTTTATCCCTTGTGGTTTCCAAGTAAATAAGGATGAAGCGATATTTTGGAACAGTCTATATACTTCCAGGGTGTCCAGCCCCACCTCTGCTGTGTGACCTGCTGTAAGGGAAACTGTTGATCACAGTCTGAACCTCTGAAAAGCTCAGAAAATGAAGACTGTAGACAATTTATTATGTAGATTGTCTCACATGTATCCCTTAAAGTTGACATCGTCCAAATACAGCACTTTATTTTGGCAAGCAGTTATGTATTCAGCTTTTAGGTTTTTACTTCTTGGATGATTCAGAATGCAGTAATTTAGGAAGTAATATTTTAAAACTTCTAGTACAAGAAATGGGACCACTTTCTCATACTCTGTTGCAACCATCCAAAGCTGTTCCTTTCATAATCTTAAAGAAAGGGGAAGGGATAAAAAAACGTGCAGAGGGAACTGCCAGCAAATGCCATACATTTCTATTTCATTTTTCAATCTTTTTTAGTGTCCAACTGTCCCAAGTTCTCAAACATTTCATTTAATAACATGGTATTAATTTTGGGAGTAACACCAGATCTAGTCTTCTTGCCAAGTACATGGGACTGGTTTGATATCTCAGCAATGAATAGCACCTTCAGCCTTGACTATTACTAACTCTAGTAACGCTAAGTTGGCATTATAATGTTCATAGGGCTTTTCTTTCCAGACCAAAAGAATGAAAGATTTTATCAAGGCATGAAGTACATTCCAGCAGTATGGACAATTTCTATATTACTTAAAGTGTAGCTTTAAAAATCTATAGATCCTACTTATGAACAAAAAATTCCTTATACAGCTGTATTGTGTTGTTTCCACATTTTCTTAAACACAGGAGTCTGGCTATGGAATATACAAAAGATACATAAAAACATGACTATGTTACACATGTGTGAAACACATGGAAAGTAACACGTGGCTTTCAAACTCAGGGCATGGGTTTCCCTCTTTGTAACTATCCAAAATAAGAATTTTCTAACTAGGGACACTTTTTCCAATAATATTTTTAAAAACTTAACCTCAGAGGGTATCAAAAATGTCTCCCCTGATATGGAGCCACCCATATTGCAAACAGCTGTTCAGAAAAGTTTACACCCTCCTGAGGAAGCAGAAGGGTTGAAGTCTCCACAGCTCATTCTTCTTGGTAAGCGAGAACTCTACATGGAAGATTGACCAGAGATATCCTTCCTTTGCTTTCATATCTATTAACTGCACAATAAATCTGTGATCAAAATGTAGAAGTTAACTGATTCTGCTGACACTGCCTTACATAAAGTTTAAGTGGGAGATGGAACACCGTCCTTGGCAGCAGTAAGTATGCCAGTTTTCATTTGCAGAAACATTGCAGGATCAGTGCATTTGTTTTCCACCGTCTCTTGCAAATATTGGATCAACCTGCATAGCAAGCGTCTTGTACTGATGTATATACTTATGTGTATCAAAAATGTATCCTCTCAGACTGGTACTGACAGCTTATTTCTAAAAGGTGTCATGTTATTACTTAAGCAACATAAAATTAGTTACTAATTGTATGGGAAATTAGTAATCACAGCCTGAACCACTGATTAATCAGCTGAGGCAAGTGTCGGGTCAGCTGCAGGAGCACAGGTGGGAATGATGTAGCTGTGCTCCTGGATGGGGTGGAGCTCAACTCCACCTCCTCTACACCTCATTTAAGGGCTGACCAGCGCTAAGGCAGCATCTCTTGGAGATTGCTCCTTGGTGGAGATTGCCTCAGCATTTCCTAGTGAAGGTGTCCGTATTGGTGAGTTTTTTTTCCAATGAAGCTCTATCCTGTATCATGTGCAGTCTCTGACAAAATGTGACTTTCAGCTTAATGTAAGCAGTAAACCCATTCCAGTTTCTTAAGCTGTGTGTGTGAGTAGGATTAGTCTGATTAGTGTAATATTTCCATTTCTGCAGTAATGAAAGGGTCTGGATGTTAGCTGTGTCTTACATAGGAGCTCTGTCTTCACTCTCAGAACCTGACAAGAAAGTCTTCCACAGGCTGGCATTCAGTGAGTACCAGAAGGCTTGTACCACAGAATCTTCTCCAATGGTTTGTTTTCTTTTTCATAAAGCAATATATCTGAGAGTGAAAAGTCATTATTTTCATGTCAATCCATATTGTCTTATCAAACACCTCTTGGCCTTGCACTCTGCTTTTGCATTTATGGAACTTCACTGTCACAGTGCAATACTAAGAAAGCTCTTTCTGGAGTAGGTGCAAATTTAAATTTCAGGTAGAGTGAACTGTAGATTTGTTTCAATGATATTAAAGTGAGCAAAAGCAAGGGGTCAGATATGCACAGTCCAAACTGGGGAAAGAAAAAAATGGAGGGATAGGAATGAAGGTGGCAAAGACAACAAGAAAGAATAAGTACAGTTTCAACAACAACAGAGGAAAGTTCCATTATTTTCAGATAGCATAAACTGTCGTTGGGGCCAAGAAGAAGGTTTCAGATGAAGACAACACAGGTGTCATTGTGTAAAAATTAGGATTAAAATAATGTCTACTATTTCCCACAGATAAAGCACAGTAGTACTCTACAAATCTTATCAGTGACAAAGGTGACCCTGGGACTTTCCCCTGTGGTGGCTTTTTTGGGACTGGGAACTGTGGCAACTATCAACAAAGATTTAAAATTAATTAATTAAACGTAGACTATATTTTGTTTTACCTGGAGACCAATAGGAGCAGCCACAGAAAACAGCCAGCCTAATACACAGCCTTAAATCACCTGGCACTCTGAGGCTAGGATAGCTGAAGTGGCAGCTGATCCCATGTGCCAGAGCTGCCCTGTCCTGCATCAGCAGACAGGAGACTGTGCATGCTCTGATGGAGACAACGCTGAAAATACAGGTTGCATATGTAGCTGTTATCATGGAAAGTCCATATTCACACTGGCTCCACTGTCAGATAGTCTAAAGCCAGAGAAAATGCCACAAAAGATAAGCCATACACCTCTTTGTTCATTCCACTTGTTTAAATGGTTGTCTGCTCTGCTCTGCTTTGTGAGGTCTTTATCAGAGTCATTCATACAAAAAGTCTGCTTCTGATAAGTATTGCTACGATGATTACTGCTGGAGTGTTGCTAGGAGCATTTAGTATCAAACAATGAGCAATCAACAACAGGTGATTTATCCACTTACCTATTAAGACATTTGGTTAAATTCAGAGGGCTCAGTGCTTGTTTGTTTATGAATTACAGCTTCATCTGCTCCTAAAAACATTAGCTCTTGGAGTGTCTGAGCACTTCAGATCTCACTGCCCTGTGCTAAGGATGGCTCAGGACCCAGTGAAGCTTGGCAAGGTGGGTAAACTCAGTTTTACCTGCTTAGTCTAAACACTGTCAGACACCACTTGTGACACAGAACGAGGCAGTGGCCTAGAATGTGAGACCGTATTTCATTGTAACAATGTTAAATTTCTATGACCCCAAATGCTGAATCAACATAACTTCACTGCATTACAAACAGCAGAAATACAGAAATACAAAAACAAGCTTGGATGATAGTAGAGCAAATAATTTCCTTTGCATCAGAGGAGAAAAGGGATAAGAAGTACAACAGATCCTGTGTCTGCCAAAGGAGAAAGAAAAGGCACCTCTACCAATCTCTGAGCGATGGACAACTTTGATATTATCTCAAATACACCAAAGCTACAGGAATACCTTGAGATTCATTTAAGTCAGATTATCTGCTATCCATCTATATCGTTTAGTAAACTATACCTGCAGCATCATAGAATATATTTATTTATTTATTTTGGTCTGTCCTCTTCTGATTGGTATAATTTTGGAGCAAATGAAGTTGTGATGGAAAATTCCACTGAGCCAGATCTAATTTTTAAGATGATGTGCTATTTGGTTTCATTGAATTGCACAAAAAAATCTGACAGAAAAGGTTACTGCCTGATCTGTATTTCAGAGAATTTTCTCCTTGATCCAATTCATTATAGTTCAGAGACATTAGCATTAGTATGTATTTCAAATATAGCAGTTGGAGAATGATCAGTGGGAGACTATTTTGTGGATAGATACAGAGTCAATAGGTATGTAAGTTGTTATAACAAGCCCGTTTTTTAGCTCTTCTTAATTATCCAGGGGTAACACAGTTCACTAAGCACATCACTTAGCACAACTCCTAGCAAGAATCTTCCTGAAGCTTATTTAGAAAAGAAACAAGACAAATAAGGGGAGCTGAAAGTGAAAGACCCAAAGCTGACCACCACAACTGTCCATTGACACTAAGGCCCTAATCTTAAACTTAGTAGTTAAAATATCAGTAGGTGAAGCCACTGAGTTTAGAACCACAGGGCTCTATGACTCAATGGGAAGTACCTGGATCTTAGAGAGAAGCAGTAAAGCACAAATGCAACTTGGACTGATGTCGTTCTGCAGAGATCAAGAGGTTGCCCAAGATGGCCTGCCTTTGCAGGGAGATTGAATTTAGACTCCAAATGTTGTAGAAATGCCCACACTATCCTGAACACACTGTGAATAATTTTGTTAAGTTCATTGAGTTTTGGATCCAATCCATTAAATATAATGAAAATGAACTCACTGCTGCTGTGATAGCCAAGATTTAAAAAGAGCCCATAGTTTTACTTCTCTGTTATTTGGCACTGCTAAGCTTAATCGTTAAGGAGCTCTGACTTCATGAACAGTGTAAGAGCAAATAAAACCTTTAAACTTTGCCTTCATTATCAAGAGACCATCTAGTACCACCTGCACTCAGATGTTTAATTAAAAATAAATGTGTCAATGTTTAACAGAGCGCTCCAATATCATCCACAGAACTGCGTGGAACAAAAGATTCATTTAGATACATCCTAGTTCTGAAAGAATTTTAAGTTTTAGGGTTTTTTCCATAAGTTTTTCTTTGACTGAATTTATGTGATATGAATGAGAGTGATACATGCTATTTGTTTACCCTAACAGCAAAGTATTTATGAATGGTAAAAATTGAGGATGGTGTAAGAACGGTTCTGAATTTCACATTTAACTTTATTATCAGAGATTTTCAGATCTGACCCAGATAAATTTTAGTGTTATTACATCATGTTGTTATAGAATCATTAATGTTATTGTATGATTAAAAATTGCTTACAATTCATGTTATTTATAAGCACTGAATCCTAATAGTTTTACAGGCAAACAAATTGAAATTAAAGTTTTTACCAAGAACATTACTCAAAAAAATGGTGTGCATTTGAGTATAGCTTTAAAAAAAAAGGGGGGGGTGGGGGGGAGGGAAGTTGAAGCAATATGGAGGAAAATACAGCTATTTTTAATTATTACTGTGTCTAACAGGATGCATGTTTATGGAATAATGTATGCATAACATGAAAAAGCTCATTTTACTGTTTTTGAAACAGTGTTTACATCAAAGTAAAACATATGTGCGATAAAAGAACAAAGCAGAAATCCCTAGTTGCTAGTTCTATTTGAGAACTATATATAGGATATTTACAACATTTCTTGGTATGGTAGAACTCTGTGTGTCAGGATGATTAATTAACTGACGTGAAAAGTTAAACCATGAAGGGCTCAGGAAGATACAGCATCTCCTAAACCATCAGGATAGGTAGAAAATAGTGTTAGGTTTCTTCAGTGTCTTGCTGCAAAGTTTTATTATTACTCAAAAGACACCTGGGTCCAAAGCATCAAGTGGAAGCAATTTTAGAAATCAAAGGAGATAAACCGTTTGAAAAAATTATGAGTAACTAGTTTACTCAAAGGAGTTGTAATAGGATCTGGAGCTTTCATCCCCACCCAATTAACAGTGACGAAGACTAACTCTCATCAGGAATAAACTGGGCAGATGTTCCCATCACAAAATCACCACTACAGCTGACACCAATTGACTTTCTTATTGGTTGTGTCAACAAAGAGTCAATGATTACATGAGTAAGAATTATTGTCCTTCCAGAAAGGCTTTAGGATGGCTATAGAGTGATGAATGCAGTATGTCTAGACTAAGTCTCAACTGGGAACAGGTATTGCTTAGACTTCTATTTGAAGAATTGTAATAGGCCTGATTCTTTTATTGGATACAGATATTGTAAATCATAATTGCTGATTTACAGCAGTTTTAATGGCATCAATGGAAACTGTTCAACATAAAATGAATGGATGGAAGAACTGAACTGGAACACAAGGATCTTCAGCCTTTTTTATTGATTGCTAAATTGCATGCACAGTGTCAGCTGAGGAAGAGGAGATTGCACTCTTTTGCATACATCCTATTAAGAGCTCTGTTGGTAAAGATGATGAGCAATAAAAGAAGTATCTGACCAAAGTAGTTTGTGGGCAAATGGGAAATGCTTCATTAATGAGCCTTCCAGTTCTTTGATGGAAGAAGAAACACAGTGAGTATGTCTCCTTTTATTCTTGGATGACCTTTGTGGCCATTTAGATATAAAAAGGCATTTTTTTGAATTATTCTGATTTTTCTTGACATCTTCTTTCATGTGTTCCATACTTTCCATTAGTTCTTTAATTAGAATAATATTTAGTTAGCTAAACTGACTTGGTTTAAATGTGACTACTGTGTCCAGAGATAACGTGAGCAAATGTTGGCATAAAATTTATAGATACAGAAACATAAATAATTCTTTAATGAGTTCTTTCAATCTTAACGTAATCAGTGGGAAACTAAAGCAGTTGATCCCCTGACCATGGAAACATAAACTCACAGCAGGATTGGCTGATAGCTGAAAACTTCATTTTGGATAAGAGCCATTTTTAAGAAATGAGCTGTTTACTTAGCCAGGAAAGTTTGGCTGTAGTGAGTAGACATCAGAATTGTTTATTATTGGAACCCAGAAGCACATTAATTATGTGATTTGAGTGACTGGGTAGCATCAACCCCTCAGGTTTTACATGTCAGAGTGCCCTCATCTCGTGTGGTGTAAACTGACCCGTGAAGTGCACGTTTGTGCACTGAAGGTTAAAGGAGGACTCCCCTCCATCTCTACCCAGGGTCTGCCAGGGTGGCTGCACTTCAAATTTATGTTTTAAGAAGATCAGAGCGCTTTAATATACTGCACAGGGCAGCAGCATAGCTTCAATTTCACTTACATGTTGTGATTTCCTATGAAGGATCATCTGTCATTGGGAGTTCTTGTAACACATTTGCAAATAAGGTCAAACAATTTGTTCAGAGGTGAACACGGTAAGTATAAACACGTTGTAAATATTTGAGTATGAGTTTAATGGTGTTTGAGAGGCTCGCACAAAAAACCTCACAAATAAAATTGCTATATTTAAAAACAAATTAGAAACTTGCACATTATTTTAGCCTTTGGTGGGCATTCATCATCATTACAGACATTTCTGTTTATTTTGGTTTGTGTTGGGAAAAGGGAACATTTAGAAAGGCCCAGCAGCACGCTGTAAGTTGGGGCTTGCCAGGCACGGCCTTGGTGCTCCAGTTTGGCCTCCCATTAGCAGTATCCCAAGCAGGCTTGCCTAAAGAGATTGTGCTCACCATGGAAATATTTTTGGAGAGCGATTATGTTTAGGGGAGCAGCTCTAGTATGTGCCAGTTAGGGTAGAAAGAGTTCAGCACTGAGGAGTGAAATGAAGGTCCAGTTCTGCTGGCAGCAAGGGGCCTGCTGTGCTTCTTACATGTGTGCACAGTCAGTTGTGGATTTCTGAGAAAAATGCTAAGTGATAATCTGCTAGTCTCCATGGAAACACTTCAGTGCTTTGGGGAAGGTAATGTACAACTGACTCCCAAAATGCTTTACTATTACTATTCTTAAGATTGGAGATCTACCTCATCTACTTCATATGCTGATCTAACAGGGATTTCTTGTGAATCTAGCTCTGATTGTGCCATAGTTGATCTCTCCGTAGCAAAGGCTCCTTACCATAACACAGCCAGTTCACTCCTAATGTTAAATCTTCCATGCACAAGGGCTTTTGTGTCCCTACTACATTTTGACACAGCTTTTGGAACATAGAATGAACAGATGTTTGCTAAAGTCTCTCTCACAAATTTAGATCCCTGAGTAGTCTCCAAGAAAAACTGGATTTGAAGAGTATGAAGCCTATTGATTTCTGAATTCAAAAGTGTAAGAAATGGCTTTGAAAGTAAGAATGAGTGTCACAGCTTTCAAGTCCACAATATCCATTTTCTGTTTGTTTACACAGAGCCCAATCCTGAAAATATTTCCACATGTAACATGAGGAAAACTATACCTCAGTGTAGATATTTACAACTTCTATCTTCTACTACAATACTATTTGAAACAGAACTATGTATGTGTGGACCAGCATCTAAAGCATCTAGCACATTTGGGTGGCTACAGTGTTTGGTTTGAGTATCAAACACATGAAATATCACCTGAATTCTCCCAGAATTTAGCCTTCAAATCTCTGCAGAAACTACTACACAAAACCTCAGAATGTGACAAGAGGCAATGCACACTGCTTTGGATTGTCTTTTCACCTTTATTGAGATGTCATTCTTTAAACTGATCTTATAACTACTTAATTTCCTGCCCACCTGTTGCTGCTGTTTGTTATTTTATTATTTGTTCTGATTTGAATGGAGGAAAAGCCATGTCACAGTGATGTGGTATTAATGCTGGACACCAACTCTAACCATGCTGTAACAGGCAGAATGCTGGCAGCAGTTCCACATCACAAAGAGGTTGATGCCATGTTTGTCCCAGGACAAGTCTGTCTTCTTTGTCAGAGAGATGAGCAATGGCCAGCATTGGCATGAGCCTCTGACAGGGACACAAGACCTTCCCATGGTGATGGAGAGTGTTGCTCCAGTTACCGATTCATCTGTCTTTGATAGCCACAGCCTGGGATGTGGAAGAGACAGCACTATGTCATGTTCCTGTCTTCTCGCTACTCATCATTCAAAACTGATTCAACTTTCTACAGTGACACTGGTCATACAATAAGGAGAAACAGCACAAACCTGTACCATGTCATAACTCTAAAGGCACCTGGAAGGTGCCCACAGCCATGGATAACATGAGTTCCTCACAGTGCCTGCTGTATAGCGCATATGAATTGCATTATACAAAAAATTTTAAAAGGAGTAGTTTAAAAATGTGTAGGTAGGTCTTCTAGCATTAAAAGCAACTTCTCTGTCCAGTAAAATAGAGTATAATGGTATGGGTAAAGAATGCCTGTTCATTAATCTTACTTTTGATCATCCTGAGCCAATTTCACCCCAGGGTTTCATTTGGTCTCTCCTAAAGCCTTACCATAAATCACATGATGTATAGCACTCAAAGAATAATTATTTTGCTAAGGTTAAGGCTAAGTATTCCACTGCCATTTTGCAATCTTTAAGATTTTTTTTTTCTTCTATAATATTATGAATTGCAGTGCTTGAATATACTTCATACCTGTTGCAGGACACTGTATTAAAAAAAAAGGATTCTAGGTGCCAAAATAACTGGGAGTGCCAGCAGCTGTTCTGGGACCTCTATATTAGCATGCCGGCATGTGGAGAGCCCATTTTTTTCGTGGCTACATCTGGAGGAGGGAGAGCTGCACAGCCTTTTTATGGCTCCTTGGGGAAATACAAGCTATTTCATAGGGACTGATCTTCCTGTCAGCCCATGAGACACCATAAACCAAACTGGGAGAGAACTGGACTTAAACTGTTTCTTCTTTGCCAAGATCACACCCTTCTGGAGGCTGCTTTGTCCCAGCACAGAAGTGTGAGCTGCTGCAGTAATTCTGCCATGAATGAGAGCCTTTCTTTTGAGTCATACACTTTTGTTTCCAGTCTACAGTGTCTTGGCTTACTACTGTGCTGGGGATTATCCCTGCAAAAAGCCAGAGCCTGGAGAACTGGCCATTTTCAGCAGCTGTTAAACTAGGTTTCTGAAAAGTGTGTGTGCATATATGTATAAATATAAAAGCAGTCTCACTACAGTGAGACTAGGTAAAAAACAGTAATAATAAAAATAATATAATAACATTTTAATATTATAATGTAATAGGAAAATGTAGTACCAATAATATTATCATTAATATTAACATTAGTAGCAGTAACATAATATACTTCTGGTTAAAGCTCCATTTTTTTGGATGCCAGTCAAACATAATGAATTAGGCTGTCTTTTTCCAAGCAGAAAAGGTCCCAATATTACTGGAAACTTCATACAGACAAATCCCAAGTATGTGCAGAGTAGGTCTCGGTCAGCTTGGGGAAATGACCCAGCAACAGCTGTAGTAGGATTGGGCTTGAAGTAAGGGCATAGGAGAAATGAAAAGGGAGAAAAGGTGGTAATCATTATACGTGTGTGAGGAGACACGTATATCAACAGTCTGGATTCATTTCTCTGCTCTCCTACTCTCAGAATCCTACCAAAAACATTGCAGGCAGAAGCAGAGTGATACAGGTACAATTTATGGCAGAATTTGGCGCAGAAGGTGTGTGTCTCCTTTCAAGTCTTTCAGAAGACTGATGGACAAATTCATGAATGCCTTGTGTAGTTATATTATCTCACATTAATAGAGAACAATGCGCTGCTATTACTTCATAAGATCTAATACAAAGTTAATGAAAAAAATCCTTGGCACTGAGAAGCTGTGAAACTATATACACTTAAAAGAAAATACTCTTAACATAGAGCAGCTCTGAACTCTTTAATGTTTTTTAAAAATTCCTCCAGTCCTGGAGGGTCTCTGGAATTTCTTTCATACTGGAGCACTCCAAAACATTGCATGTCACGCACCAGATGGTAGGCTGAGATTGTGTCCTTTGCTCACCCTTTTAACGCCTTCATTTTGAGTCTCCTGTGGTCACTTCCCTCCCCCCCACAATCCCCTAAAAGAGGATTGTCGATAGCACAAACCACTCTGCCAGACTACACTGAGTCTTATATTTCAGCTTTTTCTCCCCATCAAAACCAGACATTTTGGGTTCTACATTAAAGCTTAAAACATTGTGCCCTAGTTTACAGACATAGCCTTGTGTCCTCTCCATTCTAGTGGATCTTGATCAGGCTTCAGACTGTTAATACTCTTTTAACTCTCTGAAAACCTCAAAAATCCTTTAAAAAGTCCTTTCCTTCAAGACCATGAACTTTATATAGGTGTACAAGACAGTCTGCAACAAGGCTGAAGTGCATCAGCAAAGAAAGCAAGCAAAGTTCACATCTGTAAGAAATCTGCTGTACTTGCCTTCCCAGTTTTGTTTCAAGGACGTGTATACCTGATGGGGTGGCCCAGCATAGATGTGTCAGGAGGACATGCAGTTTATAAAAGCAGAACAAAAGAAATAGGAAGGGGAAGACACCGGTGCAGAGAGTTTGCCCAAAAGCCATGAGCAAAACCTGAGGCTGTGGAAAGACTCTGGAAGCAGTAAGGAAAACTGCCTTGATGCCAGTCATAGGACAAACAATATCTGGAGCTATCTCTGCTCCATACTGTTTTCCCTGAAATGAAAGCAGGTTTAACCAAGCTGATGGGAGAAATGACAGCAGTTCAGCAGCTGTCACAAACTGGTCTTCCTTGCTTCAGAGAAGCTATTTGTGACACAGAAGTGAAGTTCGGCATGTCTTCAGCCATCCAAATTTAACCTGATGTTGTAAGCCTATCCAAAACCTATTCTGAAGGCTTCACCATGGGTGAATAGAAAAGATTCTACCTTTTTCACATTGAAAACGAACTTGCAGAATTGCTGTTCCATGTGAAAGGAAACTCTGCTTGCCAGACACAGATTATTTAAAGCTTTTGAATGACCTGAGCAGCTTTCTAAACTTTCTTCCCTCTACCTCCTACTCCCTACACTATAGAGTCTTTTATTTTTAGATATATAATGACAATAAATTTAGAACTTCTGGATCTCTCAGTTCACTCTTCGTAGTTGGCGCCTATTTGAGTAATGGGTCATGAAGTTGACATTCTTTCAGTGATGTATTGCTTGCTAGAGTGGCACTGACCAGGAAAGCCAGGTCAAATAGTTCTTTAATTTAATCTTTTACAGCTAGAAAAGAGATTGCTATAAAAAATTGCAAAGGAGGATGTCCATGTGATACTCTCACTGGGAGGAGAGAGAGACAACAGCAGGAGCCACAGAGCACTATATCTCAGGAAACATGGCTTATTTTGGGGATGAGCCAAAGGTAGAATAACAAGTGAGAGGGAAATGACAGGGAGATTCTGGGGAATTTTTCACTACCTGATTACCTTCTGTCTAAATGTTTGGCTCCAACTTCTTTTTAGGTGACTTCATCCAAAATAGCCTTCACAGCAGAGAAAAATCTATTTCTTCTGCAAAGTCAAAGATGAGTGCATTAAACTTGGTTTTCATTCAGTGATTTTGATTAATTACGTTTCTTAAAGTATACATTGTTTCTATTGGGCCATTAGTCCTGAGGGCATGGCCCTGAAGTTTCTTTGCAAAAAAAAAAGTGTTTTGTGAGCCACTAGCACTCCACCTAGTATTATGAGACTATATGAACCAGCTAAACAGCCAAATTCAGGAAGATATGTTTATGTTAGCTTCCACTTAATGCCAGAAATGTTTTCTGATACACTTCTATAGCAGAAATGCTGAGCCACAGCCTGAAGCAGTGATTGAGTACCTGGTGGGAAGGCAGGGCCAGCCCAGGGGAGCTCAGGTGCAAGCAATGTACTTTAGTGACTGCAGTCTGTCACCAGATCCTGGTGGAGCCAGGATCCACCCCTTCCCAGATCTCATTTAAGGGTTGGCAGCATAGGCCAGGTTATCTCACTGAAGATCCCTGCGTTCTTAAAGTCTTCCAAAGGCAAGCAGTTTTTCTTCTTTTGTTTCTGTGTCCGCAGCAGCTGCATTTCATTTTGTTCTCATTTGCTGCATCTTACGATTGTGCCACTTTACATCACTATGTAGCATTACCACATTACAAGTTCTGTTTGCCATACAGTTTGATTAGACATTCTCCACAGCCAAAGAACAGAAAGTGTTGCCTTTTAGAGTTCCAAATCTCTTCTCCTGTTATTACTTTGCTGTGTTATTATTCCTGAGACTACATACAAGATATGTACTTGTTTTTCAGCCCCTTCTGCCCTTACAGCCCTTTTTGTCTGTCTCTCAGAAATAACATTTTATAAAACTAGCATCAGGAAACTCTAAAGCTTTTGTGGTTTATTGTGTGTTTTTGTTTTGTTTGTTCGTTTTTAAATGAGCAGAGGTAGTTTTACTTCCTAAAAAAAGAACTTGCTATGGTTTCAGCAATCTGATTCCAGAAAGGAGATTAATAGTTCTAACAACTGTCATTGATGAAGGACCACATTTCTGCTCAACTATAACAGTACATTCCGTTGTTCTTCTGACCCCACATATTGTTTATGTGGATCTATCTCTTCAGCAAGTGTCTATATTTCTTCTTGTCGGAAGCAACCCCTGTATTGCATTTTAAAGTTTGAGGAAGAAATTCTGACATTGTTATTCATTCATCACTGGAACTGCAAAATTATGAGTTATCATGAGAAAGAAGAAGAAAGGAAAACTTATGTATATGGTTTCTCATTTCTTGACCCTGTGAGGTTATTTGCTTCATATGTTCAACTTTTATCCACATCCTGGAAGGCTAGAAACTCACTCCATTTAACAGAAGCTTAGAGTCTCATGAACTTTCCTTATTCCAGCAGCTATGGTACAGAACAAAAAAAAACAAATACCACAGGACTTAGTGATAAAATTGAAAAACTTGTTAGCGTTTTTCCTCCTGCTGATTAGCTCTCTACTCCATGAGTAATCTGATATAAATAAATGGAGTAAGTCACCAGTAGATATTATTCACTGTGAGGAAAGCTGGCAGAAATATGTCCTGTTTAAAACTGAATACACTAGAATAAGTTTCCAACCTGATAGTCTTGGTTAGTCTTATTCAGATACACGCTGTATAAAATATATGCACATACATACACACATCTGTACACACACATAAACCTAAGCTGTTATAAACACTGCACCAGGTCCTGAACTAAATACAGTTCCAGTCTGACCATACCCTATTATATAAACCATCAAGTGAATATATCTCTGTTAATCTTAAATCAAGAGAACTGCATCTTTACAAAAAGAAGGGATTTGTTTATGCCTCTTCAATGCCAAGAAGCCACAGAAAGAACACTGCTGTATGATCACTAGACAATGCACAATGTGAATTGACACACTTAACAATTAGACAGATCAATACAACAGGAAAAATCATTTCACCAGAGGTGTAAAGACAGAAGGATTGGTACAATAGGTAGGTGCTATAAAAGAAGGGAAGAAGGTTGCTCACCCATATCAGAAGAAGGGGGAAGCTCTGCCAAAGAAGGATCTCCAGAAAGACATCTTTCCCCAGAGACAGTCAGCCCTCTAAGAGAGGCACAGCCAGGTTCCACCTCTTCCAGTCACACAGCTGAATTGCCTTCACCTGTACTCCCAGGGCTTACCTGGTCCTTTCCCCAGGTGCTCAATCAGTGGTTCCAGCCATGACTCAACAGTTCCCATCCAACATGTGTGCATCATTTGTCTAGACAAAGCATTGCTTGCATCTAATATTATAATTAGAGAACCTTGTTGTTTGGAGCATTCAGGGTTCTTGGATATGCAGATTCCTGGATCTACACATGTGGCAGCCATTCATTTAAACAAGACACTTCAAAACCCCTTTCTCCTTCTTGATCATCTATTTTTACACGTCTTGTAAGACCTTAATTTCCTTTGAAATTTCAGGCGCCTCTGCCAAATTTATTTGAAAATCAGCTAGAGTTGCAAAAAGATTACTGTGGGATCACACAGTGTGACTGCACGGGGGAAAAAAAATGCAAGAAAAAAAAAAAAAGACATTCAGCTAATAGCTGTAATTCTGTCTTATTTCTGTATTCTATCACAAATTCCCATGAGAAGCACTAGCTGGCATTTGTAAATGGCAGCTGCCACCCTATGTGCTATCGCAATCAATCTTCATGCTACTGCAGCTATACACATAAACAAGAATCAGTGTCTGTGAATCAACAGACTAATGCATGTACCATCTCTAGCTGACTACTATTGATACTATTCAAAGTGACATTTCCTTTAATTTAAAAAATTATATGTTCTGAATGTATTACATGCATTGCGTCAGATGCCTTCTGATGATCATACAGTGGGGCAAAGAAGAAATGGATGATTGCTCTTCAAACTGATACTGTTTTGTGTTTGAAATCACCTTCAAGTCCCACGTAAAGCAGTCTGCTTCAGCTCGTGGTCTGTGAATACCAGGGACTTACAGCCTATTGTGTGAAAAGTCTGTTGAAGGTAGCGACAAAAAACAGTGTAATAAATGGCTCACTTGAAAGTGGGTTCCTGTCTCAGGCTGAAAAGGAATGGCCATGTGTCTGGAAAGCATATGCTTATCTTGAGCACATAAGAACCCCACTATTTTAAATGCAGGTATACCAAAACTTTAACTTAAGAAAGCATATTTTGCCTGATATTTAGTTAACCTTGTCTTTAGGATTTCAAATGCCTGCGGTTGAAATCATCACTCACACGAATCTTCACACAGTTTTAATTGGTTTTGTTATTCTTCTTCAGGCGCTTTCTATTCATATCATGTCAGTTTATATTGAAGCATTCAAAACCAAACTAGGTGGCTAGTGGAAATGTATCATTTGTAGTTTTCTGCTAAATCATTACTACAGTGAGATCTTACTTCTGTAAAGTATTTCTCTAATCCATCTCTTAGTTTATTTTGGAAAGGCATATTCATTAAATTGTAGTACTCACAATGATTCATATCTGTTTCCTCAGGGAATTGTGTTAGATCAAAGTCCATTACAATAATGAGGTTTATTATATTTTCTAACACATATTACTTTCCATTAGAGCTGTCAGCATGCTGATGGATGGATGGAAGAACAAATACTTTCACCGAATACAACTGTTTTAAGGAGCGTCTGATGGTCCTTAAGCTGATCATGACTCAGAATCATTTGTTGACAAATAGCATTAAATCTCTTTTTCCAAAATGGTTCAAATAATAAACAGAAGACCAATATGTTTTGTCATTGCCCTCTTCATAAAAATTGGATATTTACTATGAATTCCCAGCATCCTGTGGGTTTTCATTTGTGATGGAACGTGCTATTTGTTTCATTTCAAAGCCTCTCATATGGGGTCCTGTCAGAAGCTATTTGAAACTCCACATAAATTATGTTCCAAAGGTTTGTTTCATTCCTTACTTTATGCACTTTTTCCAGGAATTCTTGAAAGATGGAGTGGCACAGTTTGCCCTTATGGAAGCTATGTCAGTTGGTCCTTATCATATGCTTATCTTAATGCGTAATCTAGTCATGAATTAGATTCCATTTGAGGTCTTATCTTTCCCAGCTAGAGTAGATTAAAGAGGAAAGTCTTTGTTCACTGAAGTGCTTTGACTGACTTGCTCTCAAATCCTTGGAATTCAGAGACTGAGTACTGCAAGTCCAGCAAGAGGTTTCACGCACTTGCTGACACTGAGCACAGTCTCCCTGCAGGCAGAAGCCTTCTCTCTAGTGCTGAAAATTACCTGTGATTAAATACTTTCCAAGCTGCACTGAGCAAGAGAAAAACCCGAGCCCCAGGTGAAAAAAAACAGCAGAAAGAACTATCTCAAGCAATTAGCACTTTTTTCCTCTTTTTAATGTAGTTTTCATGAATCATATATAACACTCAGATCATTCAGAAGGTTTCTCTTTAAATACCCCATTTCATTAGTTCTAACTTCCTCAAACATAGTTTCTGTCATACCTAAGGAACTGCCAAATGTTTCCAAAAGAAGCATATGATGAGAACATTTCTTGGTGAGAAAAAAATGAAAAGAAAACATGTACCTAACGTTTTCAAGTCTGTTAGGAGCTCTGTCTAAACTTCCATGCTTTCCTCACATGCACAGCTTTGAAACCCTGTGCCTAACACCAAACTGACAGTATTAGCCTTTTATACATTTGCCCAGTGGCCACCAGAAAGTATACCCCCTCCGCCTTCTGCTATATCTCTTACTATGAGGTAGTAGAGTTTCACTATGTTAGCATCCAACGCAAGTCATTTTTGCTGCATGTAGCTGGGTTTTTAACTGTTGTAAACCCTTTGAAGTTTCCTCTTTCTGCCACGAGGTCAACGCGGTCTTTCTTTTGCCCTTTGAAAAGGACCTTTCATTCATTCCTGTGTTTGGTCAAGTTGTTGTGGGTTCTGCTGTGGCCTGGCACCACGAGTCCTCCCTACACGAGCAATTGCTGCTCTCATTGCTACTGCTGTTTGTATTCCTTGTTGCTTCTTTCATTTATCTTTGCTGACACACCAAAGGAAAGACGGGGCTGAAAGGGGAGAATTTGGCTGTAAGCTAAATTGATTGCATGTTATATTTCATGGAAGTCTGGCAGTAAGAGATGAGTGATCTCAGAGTTTCAGGAATATTTTTGTTCCTATTGTGCAAATCAATCACTGTGAGGCTCAGCCTGGGCTGACTGCCCCCCAGCAGCCCACAGCAGAGTTTGCTGCATTGCCAACAAAGGCTTGAATATAACAAAAGTCTCCCAAGTGGACACTGCATTCTCTTGATGGGGTTACATATTACCCAGCATTTAATACAACTCAAATGAATTTGAAAAGGATTCCCAGGTACATCAGTGGTTGAAAAAGGAGTAAATTTAACAGGTAGAAGGGATGCCCAAAAAAGAGGTGACGCTGTCACACTGAAGTGGCAGTTACTCTTCTGTACCGGTATTAAATACTGTGGGTGTCTTGGGAGTATTAGAATGATTTAATGTCAGATAAATGAGACTACCCCTTTCCTGTGATGGTTCTACCCATTCTGGATCTGTCATGGATGAATGTGCTTAATCTGGAACACCAGCTTAAGAGGCAGATTTGCATCCTCAGCTTTCCATTATTCTCTGGAGGGCACAGGCCTAAAATGAGCAGAGCCAATGGCTTCAGCAACAGTGAGGATTGGGCAGCACCCACACCATGTCCCCCTAAGTGCTCAGGCAGAGATGCCTCCAGCAGAACTTGTTCTCCCACCTTGTGCCTGAGTACTGCCTTAACCTTTCCAGAAAAATAGCACAACTACTGCCTGCCCCCTGCATCCTGCCCTTTTCTATTACTACCCAGAGATATCCAGTCTCTCCTAAAAATTGTAGCTGCTCTGCTAACCTCATTTTTAACCAGGTTCTGATAAAAGGTGATAGTGGCTGCTGCTCAAGTAATGAACTCTTCAGTCTGGCACAACATGCCATGCTTTAATTTCGTGCCTGAAAACAGAGTGAGAAATAATGACTCTGCATTCTTCCTTGGTCAATGTATGGCCATAGGCTGCCTAAAGAATAAGACCATATGATGTGTCACTGCTCAAAAATTCAAAAGGAATCCGAAGTAGTAGCATGTGCATGTTCTTCCCACGTTATCTAGTTCACTGCTAGCCTTGGCAATCACTGTCACAAGTGAGAGCTGAGGAAGTGCTGAGTCTGGAATCATCACTCATCTAACAAGTTAGTGCTCCTGCAAGATACACAGCAACTTGCTGATTGCCACCACCTTAGACTGGATGTAAGTCAGACCAGACAGAGAGAACAGACGCAAGAGCTCATGAAACCCTGTGCCATGGCCAAGCACCCATTCTGAAAAACAGTTCAAGGGTGCAGCTTGGTGGGAAAGGTAAAGCCTGTAATACTCTTTGCTCTTGTGTTTGGGGCTCACATTAATCACCCTTCCTGCAGCATACCACAAAATATATCTTTCATTTGAAGCATTGTTTTTTCAGTAATTCATTTTCTCAGTACAAATATATGTTCAATTAATGTATTTCTGAGAGGGGGATTACGCAGATACAATTTTAAATCAGTGTGAATGTGGAATATGGGCTATATGGAACATATAGCTTATTTTGAATAAAAGGATAATTTCCATAACTTTTTTTTTTTTTTTTAAAAAAGAGCAATTATTTATTTTTAGAAAAATATGCAAGATTGAGTTTTCCAACTGGCTGCCCAAATTCTTTCCACTGATCCCAAGTCACTGCAGCCAGAACAGCAGCAGTGCACAAAATATGTGTAGACTTGCCCTTTATCCATTGTTATGCACAGTTATTCTGTAGAGTAATTTCATCTGGCCTGTGAAGGAACCCTAATCTTGACTGAATTGGAAAGGCTTAGATTTTTGGAAGAGGTCAGGAATTGACTCCTGCTAAATGCCGTTAGGTGTCTGGCTACAACAATCACTCCAGAAATCTCAGCCTGAAAATCCCATGTCACAGCCATCAGCACAAGGACCCAGCAGAAAACAAGTTCTATACTTGCCAGGACTTTACAGAGACAGACAGAAAACCACAGTTAACAAACGTAAAACCAAACAGAACTTTACACTCTTGGAAAGTGAGTGTTCTGAGGCCCAGCCTGTGTATTTCATAAACACATCAAAAAAAACCCAACAACAACAACAAAAACCCACACACAAAAAAAGAGATCTTTGAGCAGCATGCATTTTTTACAATATAAAGCCCCCACACCACCACAGAGCAGCTGCCTGTTTGAAGCCACTCAGTCTATCCTGTATTAATGCTGTAAATAGAAAATGTTATTACGTGGCCAGTTCTGCATTCCAGCATGGATGCTCACTGCTGAATTCAGGGATGCTGTCTTCAAGTTCTCAGATCTACAGATTTAAGGAAGAATAAATACGTGTGCTATGCTTCTATTACCAACCTCAGAGTTCATTGTTCAGTTCTATGCCTGTACCATCCTTTACAAAATTAACTCTAGAGTTGAAAGCATTCATATCCTTCTAAGAAAAGAGGGGGAGGGGGAAAGTGTCTAAAGTTTATCTGCTGTGGAAAAAAAAATAATAATAATAAATCTGGGAATAAAATAAACACTTCTTTCATTTTGTCTTGGAAGCAATTTGGAAGGAAAAAAACAAATCAATTGTGAACAAACAATCATGAAAGCAATATTGATATTGCCATCAATGCATTTGAAAATATTTAAACCTGCTTCTGATTATCTTACATGCTTTCCATTTGGCATTTACTGCTTCTGATTATCTTACGTGACTTCCACTTGGCATTTAACAAACCCCCCAGGGCCTGATCAAACGTCAGCTGAAATTAAATCCTTCCTATTCCCACTGAGTGCTATTCCGATCCATAGTATCACTCCTTGGTCAGATTGGCCAGGGAGGCAATGGATAGCTTT
The DNA here is from genome assembly GCF_039878825.1 of Excalfactoria chinensis. Classification (NCBI taxonomy): domain Eukaryota; kingdom Metazoa; phylum Chordata; class Aves; order Galliformes; family Phasianidae; genus Excalfactoria; species Excalfactoria chinensis. The sequence goes on from NC_092827.1 coordinate 83,250,843, forward strand.
AAACATGTCCTCACCACGAACTGGGGCAGGAGGAGAGGGAAGCAGAGATGAAGGCAGTCATGGGATGTGTTCTGCATCCCAGAGTGTGAACCTCACAGGAAAGAGCATCCTTCAGCTTCAGCTGGGGCTGCAGCAAGCCCTTAAGACTTTGTGCGATTTTCTGAATACATGCAAGTAGATTGCAAATCAGTCCAGTTAATCAGATATGCTTTTAGTTTTCAGCTGGAGTCACTGGTAAGCTGTTCTGGGCTGTGCTGCTTGGGGTAAATGGGGAAAACAACCTCAGATGGGTCTGGCTCTGTGTCTGTACTGAATGTGTGAACAAACACATCAGGAAGGAATAGTTTCATGTTTACTTTGAAATGTGTTTCCTCAAGTTTTCCAGTAATCCACTTTCTGCAAATATTTGAGCCAGTAAAATCTAATCACACAAACATTACGGAAAGCGAACGCCAAACAAGCATGAGCCAAAAAAAATTCATTTAAAATCCAGGAAGGACATCTACAAAATTCAGTTGGCCTTTAGCTGCTGCTGAGAAAGACAGATCTCAGTTCCGCTTGCTGAATGTGTGCTTTCTGTGTAACTAAAAAGTTAATAGACCAAGGGATTGATCCTGACTTTTCCCAAGCCTGGAGTGCACCATAAGGGGTGGGCAGTGAGGAATATTTCTGTCTGTTTAACGTTGGGTTTGGCCTGCAATGCAATGGTAATCTCAGAGGGCTTTTGTATGGGTGCTCTGCTGAGGCTAAAGCAATGTTAAGTATACAACATCATGATGCTAACTTAAATGAGGATAATTAAAATGAATATAGAATTTAAGAGGCCTCCTGAATTTTTAGCTGCCTACGCTTTTCCCTTCCTCTTTTCCTTTCCTTTCCTTTCCTTTCCTTTCCTTTCCTTTCCTTTCCTTTCCTTTCCTTTCCTTTCCTTTCCTTTCCTTTCCTTTCCTTTCCTTTCCTTTCCTTTCCTTTCCTTTCCTTTCCTCTCCTCTCCTCTCCTCTCCTCTCCTCTCCTCTCCTCTCCTCTCCTCTCCTCTCCTCTCCTCTCCTCTCCTCTCCTCTCCTCTCCTCTCCTCTCCTCTCCTCTCCTCTCCTCTCCTCTCCTCTCCTCTCCTCTCCTCTCCTCTCCTCTCCTTTCCTTTCCTTTCCTTCCTTCTTTCCTTTTTACTTATTAAATGTTGATGCAATTATTTTCCATTCACAGTGTTGAAGGCAGTCAGCTGGAACATCCAGCAGAAAGGGCATAGTGCTGTGAGGCTTGCAGCCAGGTCCAGCCCTGCCCCACAAAAAATGAGAGCACTTTTTGGGGATGCCGGGAGGCATTCGGCACCCAGCATGACTAGCCAATGTAAATGAAGGCTAGCAGGGCACTGATACACCCAGATTAAAGACGATACATAGTTAGTCCACCTGGCTGTTGATAATAATTGCAGTAACCAGCTGCACTGTATTAACCCCAATGGTTGTTACTGTATGCTGAGGGCATATGTTATCTGCAGAAGTTTCATATTTCTTTTTAAAACGGGAGTTATCCATTAATAAAACAGAAAGTGATTGCATGAATGTGCTCCCTACATAGGTAGCCTGGAAAAACATGTGCAGAGCTTTTTTCCAGGGCTTCCTTGCATGCAGTGCTGCCCAATGTCTTCCCAGCCTCAGAAGGGCTCCCAGGAAATGGGAGAAACATACCAGTAATTCACTGCAGGGATGGGCAACAAGTAAGTACTTGAACTTTGTTGTCCAGTGAAAAGGAAACAAGACCATCTTGCAGTGGGAGAAGGAGCATGAAAAGATGTTAATCGCATGAGCAGTAATCTCTTTGGCTGCTCAGTGTGCCACACTTGGGCTTTGTTTGCCTTGACTTATCTGGCTTACTTATCCCAATCCGTGTGATCATGGAGGTGGTGGAGGGCCTCTTGAAGCGTGCACGAGATCAGCTACTGGGGAAGGGCAATGAAACGTTAAGGAGGAAAGGTGGTATCATAAAAAAGGAACCTTCCAGGCCACCTATCTCGACGAAAGGGCTCAGATGGGCAATAAAAGCAGAAAATCATTGAGACAGCAATGAGTTATGAAGGCTATTAAAACCCACAACTGAATTTACAGAATAAGCTTCCCCTGATGTATTATAAAAATGCTTTTCCCCAGGAACTAAAGATACCAAAATTTGTACTGCAGATTAATTACAGCTTTATTTAGCAGAACTTGGGGAACAGGGGTTCACCTCGGTCAGAATAGCACGGATACTAGTAGTGCTAAACTTTCTGAATTTCAGCTACTGCCAGGAAATCATTAACATTACATTTAACAATTTCAGGCACTTCTGGTTTTGAACTCCAATTTTATTATTTATGGAATCTTGATTGCAGGAAAAACATACCCAGCCCTTGTATTTAGATTCTGTTTACAAAGGAGGTCTTTGTTCTCACTGGAACCTGCATAAGAACAGAAAAGTAGATTATGTGTTTTTTTTTTTAATAGTTCTTCACAAAGAGTCTTCTGTTTCTAACAAATGGTTTATGCAAATGTATTCTCTGTACTGCTTCAAGCAGCATTCGTGGAAAAATGACCATTATGCAATAGGGAACAAATGACTATTCACTGCGTCATTTCTTAGGTGAGCTCATGGACAACATATATTTCACAGCCACTGCCTTTCTCCAGTTCTGTAGTTTTGACAGAGGGCAGAGAAGTATTGACTGGCAGTGGGAAATGCAGAGCACTGGCTTTAAGCCTTTCCAGCAGTATTCCAAGAAAGGCAATTGGGGATTTCACATTGCATACTAGAAGAAAATGTTCATGGTAAAGGTCTGTTGGACAAAGGGGCAGTAATAGATGAAAAAGAAAAGTAGCTACGTCTGCAAAGTTACAGCTACTGCTGGACTTTGGAAGGACAAGAGGGCAAAGGTTTCACAAAAACCTTCAAAGGATACGAGTCTCTGGTGTGGCAAAAATGAGACAGTTTGGAACATGTAGGCTGTATCTTAACAAGACTTATTCATACAAGCCAACTTGCTTGTTTGAATTAGGCTAGGGTTAAACAGTGAGTAAAGACTCATTTTCCAGTTCGGAAGGGAAAGGGATGGGTAGGTAGCAGGACTTTGATCTTTTACAATAAAATAGACTTAAGCCATCAGTTCATGTACAAACTTTATATGTAAATGACAGTGTAACATAATATACAGCAAGAAACTGAAAGGAGTAATGGGAGTTAAAGTATCTGTAGTATGAATGTTTTAAGCCTCCTTTGCCTCTTATGCACCTCGTGTGACAGCAGTTAAGCTTCTTGAGTTGAATCCCGTGAGTGAACATAGCAGTCTGGGGAAAGCATCTAGGCTTGTCACTCTCTATTCTGCACTTCTGCAGTTTTTCTTCAGATGTTTTTGTGATTTGGAAGTAGAACGTCAGTTGTTTTCATGAGTTAAGGGAATCTCAGCTTGTCCAGTTCCTCAGCCATTTGTGTATTTTCTTACTGGCCATCTGCAATTACTGGATAGCTGGATAACTGTGCTTATCTTGGAAATAAATAATCTTTCATGAATTTCATATGTGCACTTCATACTGTTTGAAAAATAAAAAAAAAGGTATCAGATCTCTTGCATTTGTTTAGAGCAAAGATATTCAGTGTATGAAACAGAGTAATTAGCACCTTTGATCACTGGCCTTTTCAAGTTTATCACATTAAATGCAGTTGGAGGCTGGAAAACAGTATCTACTTTGTGCATGTAAGTAAATATACCTACATGGTAAGTATGTTTGATTAACTGGTGACCAGAGCTCATCAACTGAGACTGGAGAACCTGCACTACCAGATCACATAGCACTGCTTCTTCCCCAGTTATTTTTACAAACTGTATTTAGAAAATCAAGAATTTAGTACCTGGTCCAGATCTATATAATAGTAACGCATGTCACGCAGAACACAGTTTTACACTTTTTTGGTTCCATCAACAGGTACTGTAATAAACTTTCCTAACTTACAGTTCAATAGTGAGTAATAAAAAATTCCTATGTACAAGTACCAATACCATCCACTGCAAGAGGTTTACATTAATCGTCAAGGACAGTGAAAAGCCTGCCTTACCTTCTCTGTGGAGTCTGAGGCTTTGCTTAACGTGTGTTTTTAATGCCTTTATGTAGACTGTATGTGCTAATATCAAGATTCTAAGCTGAGCATTGTTTCCAGCTTCCCTTGGACTGCATTCTGGCTGAAGAACAAACAAATATTGAAAGCAATTCACAGGAGAAAAAAATTACTGAAAACACCAAAGACGTGTTCCATTTGTAGATTTAATTAAGATACCATGTCAATAGAAAAGCACTCTCTCACAGAATAACAATTCCTTGCTGCTGTAGATGCACCAAGCCAGGGCTGGGGAGTTTATTTTCAAGGTAGAAGATACTGGCCCCAGCACAACTATCAAGATAAATGATATGGCACTCGTATAGAGAAAGACTAGAGCTGTTTTAATAATTTAGCCTTGTGAAAATCCTGAACTGCTGCTTGACAGAGAGTAGGCATGTGTCAGAAGAAGGGTCAGGTGTGTGCTTATTCATGGTCTTTCCCTCAGAGCCAGTTAGCTGGTGGCTGTCAGGCACTGCCAACAGGGTGACTGGCTTTGTGGTCAGCCCTACCAGGGTCATTCTGGAGTAAATGCCAGTAGCTGGACTGATATATTTTAACTGTGACCACAATTACACTGTTCTTGATTGCAGTAAAGGATACTTAATTTCAGGAAATTCTCTGAAAGCCAGCAGGACATTTGGAAAGCCAAGTGCTGCTCAGAGTGTGGGACGGTATTAGAGCTGCTGTCAGAGCATAAAGTTATAGAAAGCCTTTTGAAGCGTCCATCTAGGGTCATGTTGAACGGGGATGTTGAATCCAGTCCTCACCCCTCTTTCCTTCAATGGTGCATTCAGCTCAGGCTCTACATAGCATATCCTTTAGACCGGTGAATCTATTTTTAGCAGGTAAAAAGCCAGCTAAGTTATTCTGTGTAAGTAAAAATGAGATTTTGATTTGCAATTTCCAGGGACTATTCCCTTCTGACAAATAAACAAATAGATATGTATCCATCTTAAACACTAAACAAAAGTCCTCAATTTGCCCAAAAATTATGGCATGTCAAGTTGCAGCTATAGTCACTATTCTCATCTTTCCATAAGGGATATTTGATTTGTTATAAATAAAACCCTGCTGCAGATGAAGCCAGAGAACACTGTGTCCCAGTAACTTTCCCCAGACTGGCACCACTGTCATGGTTTTGCCGACTGCCCCCCTGTCATGGGTGCCAGTAGATTTTAGGGTAACCTATGACACACCACTGGGTACAGCCATGTCTGCAAGACACATTTCTGACAATGAGATTTACATAAAGAAAAAAATGGTCTAAAATTTGACCAGAATCAACAGTGAGACTGTAACAGAGATGGGAGTGTAAGCTCAGGCTCCTACTGTTTTAACCTCAAAATTTCTCTCAAATTCCTTCTTGGAAGTCATGCTTGCCCTACTTAGAAAGATACTAAAATACTTCTTGCATAACTGCTCAGGAAAGGCCATACATAGGGAATAAATTACTGAGCTGGCATTAATTTCATTTCACTCAAATGCTCTGCAATACAACATATTTTACATCAGCTCCACTGTGTAAGGTTCTTCTATCAACTCAAAGAAAAAAGTTTGACATCAAATTTATTTCTTGGATAATATACTGGATGCTTCTGAAGCGCACACTGAAGCATGAAGTGATAGTGTCTGTTGAAGCCATCAGTTCTTATTGACAAGTCTGGTTAAATTATCAGGTTGTATGTAATTTTATTTGAGTGTAGGAAAATGAAGGTTATAGCCAAGAGCTTGGTGGGGTTTTCTTTCCTGAGATGATGATTTATTCATTTTGGCTTCAATAGCTACGGTGTCAGGCATATTTTATATTTTTCCAACTTTGACACTTCAAACATTTGATTTCCCTTTGCAACTTCCAACCTAGAGCATGTTTCCCATTATAGATATTCAAGTGACTGCCTTGCACACACTGACTCATGAGGCTGGTTTTTATTTTCACAAAATATATAACCCCATTTGAATAAAACACAGATGGTGTCCAATACATTATACACAGCAAATTTGCCATTCCTTCCTTCATCCCCTCTGTGTTCAGTTCCTCAGATTTGAGCCTCAACATCTCCGAGAGGGCACAGCAACAGAAATTTGATGCCATTCATACTTGGGTTTGCTATAATAGATAATGTGCAGTTTTAAAATTACTACAGTTTTTCTATAGGATTTCACATTTGGAGCTCTGCTTTAAAAGTGAGACACACGGCCTTCAGAAGGTATTGAAAAGGCAGTTTCACATGGTCCTTTGGTGGAGTTTGGATCAGAGGCACACAAGATGGAAGATGCAGGCACTTGGCACCAAATGACTTTCCTTTACAGTTGACAGCTGGAGCAGATACAGTGGCCTCTTAAAGCACCAAACAATTTAAATATAGTTAAAATTCAATATAGTATTACAGTAAATTGAGTAAATTAACCTGCTGAAACCCACTGAAGAAAAATTATTCCTAATTTACTATGAAAGTGTAAGAATTATAGTATGCACATGCACTATGGTTACTTGGAAAGTGTAAGACCTAGATTTTTGAAATCTCTTGGCATTTCTAGATGGCATTGGAGGGTGGTTTACCTCATCACAGGAAAAAGGTAGGTACACTAGATGTAAAGGAATTGATTTCAAGCAAGCTGAAGGCATGTCCAGCGCCTTTGAAGACTTGAATTGCAACACAAAGCAAGAGCCAATGTTGGCTGGTCGGTTGCTGAGATGCTGGAATTTCGTTCTGTCACACAGAAACAGTGCAGCACTGGTGAGCGAGAACTGGAAGACTGAAGCTCAGACAGAAATAACTTGCAGGGTATTGAAGAGGCTGAGAACCGAGAGCACATGGGCTGGTGACTGCAGAAAGGTGAAAGTTAATCCATTCTTGAGATTTAGTGGGGAATTTTGGTAATGCACACTCCATTTCTCCATCTCAGTAAATCTTGACCACCCAACAAATATTTCTTATATAAATGGCACCTCTGTTTTTCACACAGCTTTTTATTACCTAGTTCCCACGTCCCTTTCCTATTACTTTTAAAATGATGTATATTTGCCATCCTGTGATGTTTTTGCCTAGCATCAGCATCCATTTGGGAATTATTGTTAATTTCAATCAGTAGACTCAGTAGCACCACAACTGCAGTGGTTTCTGAATTGTGTGAATATTATTACACTCATACAGTTCTCTTTTATTCACACTCTAGTAGTTGCTAAAAAAAACCAAACAACACAAAGAAAAGCATGTTCCTGCGTAACCACATAATTCAAGGAGCTTGGTCTTTAAGAAATGAACCATATATCAGAGTAATTATAGGTCATGAAACATATGCTGCAATATAAGGCTGAAATATGGTAATTTCTTTTCACATCTGCCACCTTGACCTGCAACCCAAGTTATTAAACATTAATTCTCTAGGTAGAACGTACAGTCTATTTGCAGACTCACTGCTTATACAATAAAGCGGGTATTATTTTTTTGCCTCTGTAGTATTCTCTCTGCTTAAAATCTGAGTGTACCTAACTTCCATCCCGAATCAGAAAACAGAACCAGATGAAGATGCAGATGAAGATTTGACTTTTAACTGAGGTATTTTGTTCTTGAAATGGGCTTTAGTTTTGCCACTCATGGGACTGCAGTCCAGGATGGTAAAATATGTGGAAATAATAGCATTCACATGATCAATAGCTGATGTCCAAGAATGAGGTGAGGTCTGGTAGTAAGTCGTGTAATGTTTTTGTCATGATCTTGCACAGAGCCAAGGTCTTGTACGAAATGTGAAGTATGCCCACTTCTAAAACTGCCATTGTGCCCTTCATCATCCATTTGACCGGCTGCTCCACATAACTTCTAGTGTATTTATTGAAAGCTTTTATTTGTAGATACCAGTTTGTACCATTGTCTTAATACATGCTGGGTTCTTCTGAATGCTGACAACTCAGACTTTTTTCCTTGAACTCAACAGAATGATAAATGAGGATGACATGAAACCTGTTGAACAGTAAGTTTGTCAAAATAATACTCTTTTCCTGAGATTATTTATTGAATGATATGTCTTTAATTTGTTTAGTCTTGCTAAAGCTTCCACCTTAAGGATAAGGTAATGCTCCATGTTGTCGCTGTTTGACTTTCATACAAACCTATTATACACATGCTTACACACATGTATTATGTGTAAATACAGGGGAAAATCTGTGTATTTTTCCTCACTTTTATGGCCAAACCATTTAGATCCAAGAGGTGGGTTCTATTGTGTTTGTTCTTCACAGCTACTTATCTAACAGTCTGATTCTGTTTTGTGGAACATAAATCAAGGATTAACTGGATTACACTGGTAAAATCAAGCTAAGATCAGATTTTGGCTTTATTATTTCAAGTAGTCACTGGATAGTTTAGTCTTCCTTCTTAGCCTTACAGTCTTTTGCGGAAACACTGTGATGAGCAGGGATTTTTTGTTTATAAGCCACCATTTCTAATATAGGCGTTGTTTGACCTCTGGCTTGACATCAGAGACACTTTAATAATCAGGATGGCTCCTATTGAATTATATTTCCCTTTAGCTTGCATGGGAAAGTGGGGCACTTATTAAACAAAGACAAATGTTGACTGTGTGCATCTACAAAAGGAAAAGACACGATACTTTTGCTTCCTTTACATTTTTTAAATGCAGCCTTTAAAACCTTCCTTGGCAGCTTGAAAAAAATACACTTGGAGTTTCTTGCAAGCAAGTTACCTGTTAGGGTTAAAATACCAATGTCTACATCTGTACTGAAGGATTGATATAACCCTTACATGTCCTGGGGGCTCTCAGAAGCAGTCCTCTGAATCACTTGCCTCATCTACCTTCCTATCAATAAGTGTGTCTTCTTCACTAGAAATAAGAACTGCATGAAGCCGTGGGGCCTTATAAACATTAAGTCAGCACTCCACAGCCACGAGTTAAACTGTAATGAAGCTATATATTTTGATTCTCTAATTCTCTTTGAAATGCACACCTCATGTATATCACCAAGTATCTGCTGTTGCAGAGGGGTGTGGGAGAGCAGCAAAGCAGGACAGCTCTGTAGGAATCCCTGATCACAGCAGAGAGAGCCCACATGGTAACCACCTCTTCCCAGACAGCTGTCTAGAACTGACATGTTAGCCACCACATCTACTCCTTTGCTCATCAAGAATAAACACAAGGTTGCATTCACTTACCGTAAGCTGTGGTACAAATGATACAAATTCATTGCTCCATAAAACAGGCAGGAATACCATGGGCAGCCCTTGGAGGTACTTTATGCCACAGCCTGAGCAGGGCACTGCAGCCCCAGATTGGAGCAAGCACACAACACAACCCTGCAGAGAGCTGCGACTTCATGGAGCTCTCACTTCTCCAGATGAATTCAACATCCTGTTTAGCACTTCATTTTGTATGCAGCCAATTGCTTTTTCACTAGGTAAATAATCTCTGTTCAGTGTGACATGGACATAAATAAGTGTACACGTACACACACGTGCATGCACGCACACAGACATCAATCATTTAAAGCCATGTGGGTGTCTTCTTTCATATTTCTACCTTGCGGCCTGAGTACGTCAGGAAATGTAAAAAGCAGTCAAAAAGTTATGGGAGGGGAGGAAATAGAAATGCTTTTTTCCACAGAAGACATGGTACAACTCCTGGCTGAGCAGAACGGACCTGCCAGCTCCCTTTGAGTTCTGCCTCCTCCTCTGCTGTGGCTTCTCAGGGGTTTCCATGCCACGAGCGCCAGTCAGGCACTGCTGAATCAGACCCACAGCTGCCAAAGACACTTTCTCCCCATGAATTCCAGCTTTTACCAGTGCTTATTACAGCTATTAAACTCATTTGTTGTAGTATCACGCCTCTCTTATTAAGATTTTAATCACGATTTCCATTGGAAAGCCTTCCTCTCAAGGAGTTATAAAACTGCCTATATCACAGAATCACAGAATCACAGAATTATAGGGGTTGGAAGGGACCTCTAGAGATCATCGAGTCCAACCCCCCTGCCAAAGCAGGCTCCCTACACCACGTCGCACAGGTAGGCGTCCAGGCGAGTCTTGAATATCTCCAGAGAAGGAGACTCCACCACCTCCCTGGGCAGCCTGTTCCAGTGCTCCGTCACCCTCACTGTAAAGAAGTTCTTGCGCACATTCGTGCGGAACTTCCTATGCTGGAGTTTCAGCCCATTGCCCCTAGTCCTGTCCCCACGCACTACTGAAAAGAGACCAGCCTCGCCACTATAGCTCCCACACCTCAGGTATTTATAAACCTGGATCAAGTCCCCTCTCAGCCTTCTTTTCTCAAGGCTAAACAGACCCAGTTCCCTAAGTCTCTCCTCGTAGGGGAGATGGTCCAGGCCCTTCACCATCTTTGTGGCCCTCCGCTGGACTCTTTCCAAGAGATCCCTGTCTTTTTTGTACTGGGGAGCCCAGAACTGGACACAGTATTCCAGATGAGGCCTCACCAGGGCAGAGTAGAGGGGGAGGATCACCTCCCTTGACCTGCTGGCTACGCTCTTTTTAATGCACCCCAGAATGCCATTGGCCTTTTTGGCTACAAGGGCACACTGCTGGCTCATGGCCAACCTGTCGTCCACCAGGACGCCCAGGTCCCTCTCAGCAGAGCTCCTCTCCAGCAGGTCTTCCCCCAACCTGTACTGGTGTATGCAATTATTTCTACCGAGATGCAAGACTCTACACTTGCTTATGTTAAACCTCATCCGGTTTCTTACTGCCCAGCTCTCCAGTCTGTCCAGGTCTCTCTGAATGGCTGCACAGCCTTCAGGCGTGTCAGCCAATCCTCCCAGCTTCGCAATATATAGTTGATTACAATATAAAGTTGATTACTGCTGTAATCTAGAATGCAGCTTCTTGGCTCATGGCTGCTTCTTACTTACTTGATCTGTGTTTGCAAAAGCTGATGTAAATTGTTTTGGCAAGTTTGTTTAATTCCAGAGATAAACAATTTCTGACTTCAGAGGTGTTTGGTTGTTGTTTTTTTCAGGCATGCAGAAAATGATGAAATGAAATCACCCTTAGGTATCTGCCCATAGTATTAAAGAATTACCCCGGATATCTTTCTTTTTCTTTTAACTGTTGACAATTTTGTATCTGGGAACGCAGCTAAAAGATTTATAATCATTCACTTTGTTTTCAAATGCTGCGTATTTTTGGAATGGTGTATAGATCTTAATGGGGAGGCAATCACGGGAGGCTAAACACTTTCCAAATACATACCGGCACCTCAGTGCCAACAACCCATATCACTTCAATGAACTGTGCAGTATGTGTTGGCATGATTTATGTAGCAATTTTTAAAGAATCTGTAGTGTTTGTTTATTACCGCAGTGTGATTGATGGGTTCCTAAGTGCACTGCGACACAATCAGCTGAGCTATTGCGGTGGGTAGTTTGATAATCTTCGAGTTACCCCCATTACAGCAATGTCATTTCAGTGGACTGCCAGACGTCGTTAGGGTATCAGCGACCTCAGAGGAACCGTAGTGTGACAAAACCTGCTGCCAATTGTGTCACCACCTGACCACCCCTACTGTGCAATTGCTTGGACTATGAAAATTTCTGCCCCTCTTCCTTGCTCTCCTGCTACCCTTCTATGTCCAGCAAGAAAAGCAACCATCCGGCACCATGGAAGCCACAGGAGCAACATCAGCTCCTTCCCGGAAATAACACCCTGGGTTTAATTCAACTTACAGTACATTGTAACTAAACCCTCACTGGATTCTGGCGTTTATTTTCAACACAAGAAAAGTAAGCATGAAAGAGGTTGTATTTATCTTTCATTTATTACAAAAATAAAACATTTAAGAAACAAATGCATTTTTTTTTCCTGGCTGTACAAACTACAAAACAGTATGACATTGGTCACTTTAGCATTTACTTCATTGCTTTCACTGAAAGCAAGTTCTCTAGACACACCATGCCTATAAAAAGCATTTTATATAGAATTAAGGCTAGCATTCAATTACCATTATTAAGGTCATTTACTTCATTCACTCTAAGAATTAGCAAGCAGTGCCTTAGAAAACCATGGATTTGATGATAAATATGAATAACTGCAAGATATTCCATAAAATAGTCCTGTTCCGCCAGATGGATTGCTTTGCCAGTTTGTCAAAGATGTGGCTTCGTGAACAACTCAAACTTGAATCAACAAAAGTCTTAAGCACAGGCTTAATTGTAAGCATATGCTTAGGCCTATCCCTATTCAGCAAAGCATTCAGCACTTGGGTAAGCCCCCGCCTTTCAGTGGGACCATTCATATGCTTATGTGATTTGCTAGACCTATGAAATGGCTCTTTTAAATTAAAAAAAAAAATGAACCTTTGTGATAACATTGGAAGCGAAAATGAAAATTAGCTACAGTCTTGCAATTCTAAACATAATCAATTCCTTCATTTTGACAAAACATGTTGCTATTGCATATTTGATAGCTTTAACATGAATGCTGATTGTCTTCAGCAATGTTGGATATTTAGCTTACAAATTGATATGCTTCAGTTACTCTGTTGTGATTGTACGAGCTCAAATAAATAACAATGCAGAGGATACAGACTTCTCATAGAAATAATAACTTCTGTCCCTGTACACACACGCGCAGGTCAGAAAAGTCACACTAACCTTGATTAGAAAAGCTGGAGCTGCCAGTTGATTTATATCCAAAACTATATCCCAACAGTGTATCGTATTTTGTATTTTGCTTCGTTTCAAAATCACATTTTCAAAATGTTGTCTTATTGCACATTCATCCTGGTCATGCAGGTTACTTCTTAAAAAGTTTTGTTTAGCACTCTATAGATTAGAATGAGTAATAGTGCAATTATCTCTCCAGACACAGCCGTCCTATACGTAACAGCTGCCTATATTTATACACAAACAGCTCTGGTCACTCACACATCAGACTGAGCCACTTTAGCTGTCAGTCTGTCACTTTCACATATGTTATCTTGTCAGGATCAGGCACGATATGATTTGAAGCCGCCTTGAAGAAGACAAGCTGCCGACCTGCACAGAGTAGGAAAGGGAGGAGAAAGGTAATTAGAAGTGATGAGCAAAAGGTTGCCTGCTTTACAGTAATGTCATTCTGTACTCACAATTAACCAATGCATTCTTTAGGCAATCCAAACTGAAGTCTTTATTAACTTTAACTGCAAGCTGTAATGCTTTCACTTGAAGTTGTACTAAATCTTCCTTGCTTTCCATACATTTACACAGTTATGGTCAAGATACAGCTGCATACAGTTAACAAGGTAAATAAGGGAGAGGTCTAAAGGTACAAGGTAAATAAGGGAGAGGTCTAAAGGTACAAGGTAAATAAGGGAGAGGTCTAAAGGTTTTAATATAAATGTAACATAATTTTTTAAAAGGGAAAGCTTCAAAGACTTTCCTGCTGATATAAATGGACCTGGGTTCAGCGCTTCAATGAAGGAAAGTCATCTGACTGCACAGGAGAGGTATCACCTTCACATACTTGAATCTTTGTAATACCAATCAGCACCACACACATTAAATATAACATTCACTAAAACAGCTCTTGCTGATCACTTCATAGCTCAGGGTTTTTATAGATGCTTGGGCAACACGTATGCTTTATACCAATAAATAAATAAATAAATAAATAATCTGGCAAGTGAGAGTCCCCTGGGCAGCATAAGGCACCAAATTCAGCTGAATTCAGACAGGTTTCATTCACCATTATCTGTAGGTGCTGCAGGACAGGGCTTGTACTTTCACATCCCTACCTCTAGATAAGCTTCCTGCCCTCCCATGGACCCTGTAATTGTCTCTCCTTGAAGCAGAGGCTGCAGAAATTCCCAATCAATACTGAACCTCTGCCTTCACTCTCTAAAACTCAGAACACTGAGTTCTCTTTACTCCCAGCCTGCCTCTCTAGGGGGCTCCCATAACGCTATTTTCTTTAAAAGTATCACATGACAAACGGGATGCTTCAACTCCTGACCAAATTTTCATGCTGCAGACTGCAGGGATATGAGTGCTCACACATCAGGGACAGCACAGAGAAGTGTTATTGCAAGTAACACTTAAAATATGGCTTGTTCACTTTCAATACTACCATCTGAGACAGGGGCTACTGTAAACTTCCTAGGATCTCCCATGTCTCATTAGAACTATTTCTTAGAACATTAGTTAACTTCAATAATCCGATGTTCTCATATGATGAGTAAGTAGTCACTGATTAATCACAGGCAAATTTAATATAAATTAGTTTTTCCTGGTTCCATGGAAGTCTCTGTTCATACCTCTTAGATGCACAAGAAACACAGAGAGCTGTAGCACTATACTACCTAAAACACCCTGGCATGTCTGAAGAGTCTCCTCATTTGTGATACTTTCAGAGCTGGAGGGCTGCACCAAGACATAGGCACATGTGCAAGCCTGATTTGGTGTGTATTTATTTTGTTCCACTAAGCAAAACCAAAGCACCCAATTGCACACAGGGTGAATTTTGACGTTAAGGCATGCTGTGATCATGGTTGTACAGACAGAAAGTTGAGCCTCAGAGCCTAAATAATTGCCACGCTGAAGTCTGTGGTAGAGCAAGACCTTAAATCAGCTTTCCCAAGGGTTGGCTTGCTTCAGCCACCCATCCTCTCAAAGACAGGAGCAGAGGAGACAAGCTGTCCTTTGCTGAAATTGGCAATCCCAAGCAGGAAAATAGCTGTGTGTGGGAGGGAAGAACACACAGCAAGTCTCAGGTTGGGAAAGTCCACTGGACATACACACGGAACCAGTCACTACAGGAGAAAAACCTCAAGATGAACTTCAGTGGGGCCTTATCTCACAGAATGGAGACAAAAGAAGACCAGTACAGTCCACTCCACACTATATGCATGATCGTGTCTGGTTTTAGCAGACACTTGCAACATTTTTGTTTCTCAGCATGCTGTGGAGTTCCTCAGAATCACTGCCTGGTTCAGCAGCCACGAGCCAGAAGCGATGCTCCACTGATGTTAATCAGCACGGATGACTTGCCTACAGGGGAACCACACTGAGACTGCCAGGCCCACAAACCTTTGGGGAAGTGTATTTATCTTTTCAAGAAGCATATTCTCGTAGACAAGAAAATGAGCTGTGGTAGCAAATGGTTTTTTCCTTTAGAAGAAAGATTTTCCCAGATGAAATGTGTCAGGCCATCCACTTCTAACTGGTTGAAACCCTCCCTCCACTCTATCCTTTAGCCAAGCCGTGCTGGCATAAGCACAGCAGCAGCGAAACATTCCCCACATCAGACAGGGAGTCCCAGCTAGATGCATGGAAGAACCCGTTTGCTTTTGTGTCAAACTATAACAATCACATGGCTTGGAAAGTTGTGTGAAAATCCACATGTTGGGCCATGGCTTGTGCATCTAACTGTGGAAACAGATGGCAGACTTCTCTTGTCACCTCTGCAACTGTTTTGTCTAAAACAAAACACTGGTGTCCCCTTTAGTAACACCCACGACCTACCTGTCCACGTCGTCTGGTTGGTTAGGACAAAAGCTTTGCACTGGGAGTAGCTGTCGCAAATCTCAATGGCTTCATTAACGTCAAACACAGAGAGGAGGCAGCCCTTATGATGGTAAGATGGCCAGCATCTGTAGTTCTCATCAGGAATAAAGGCTTCAGGCACCCGCCTGTACTCTGCAAATAACCACAGCAAAACAATAGTTCTGAAAGGTCTGGCAAACTGCTTGCTCTTAGCAGGCAAGGTTTATTTCAACAGATTAGGAAAGGAATATATGACAAAAAAAAGGTGACTGTACCAGCCCTGTTTCACTCCCAAACGTGTTTATAGCTCTGCACCTTACTTTCCTGTTCCTTCCTTCCTTTCTCCTCAACTTTTTTCTTCCAGAAAGCACTTGTAAATAAACAGTCTGTGCACAAAACAATTTCCCCTTCCCCAGTGTGCAAAAAAGACTCTAGTTTTATTGGGATTTTAGGGGAAGAATGTCCCACTGAACCAACATCTCCACTCAAATGACCCAGCTGACTGTCCCACTTCCCAGGAAGCATGGCTGCTGGGAGAGCCCACCAGGCACTTCAGCCCTCCCTCGCGTTCCCAGTGGCACGCCATTTTCCTCCAGCCCCTTTATAGGGAGAAGAAAAGACAGCCTTTTAATTAAGCAAACTTCTTTGTTTTGCTCGCTCAGATGAGCACAAAAGGGGAGTTGCTCGATGGGCCTCCAGGAGGAGGAAGGAAAAAAAAGCATAAGGAAGCGCGACGGCTGCCCTGAGCTCCGCACTGCCCGGTGCGCTGCTTGTCCCCTTGGCTGCCGTTCAGTCTCTCTTGCCTTTATGAGCTCCCCTTGTTCTCTGTTCACAGCTCCTCTTGCTTTCCCAGCCGCTGATGGGAGTTTCGTTAATGAATGCGCCAGCAAATTAAACTAATCATTTATAAACATCTCTATTTAGCTTCCAGACACACAAACAGATGGTTCCTCTCCTGTCGCTTCTCCTCCCACATCCTATTCAAAAAATAAATACATTCTATATTTCTTCTAATTGTATCTGTTATGGAAACCAGAGCTGCCCATCCTGACACACAGCCTATTCTTAAGACACTTTGGTTCAGGCATTTTCTTCCTGACATGGCAGATTCAGCCCACCAGCACATTTTACGAACATCACCAAGCCAGCAGACACACTCGCCTCCAGTCTAAACTGCCAGTATTTCAATCAGGAAAAGAATTGCACACCCACAAGTGCTCATTCACACCACATAGTCTGAAACAGTGGGAAACAAATGCAGTAAATACACACTCTTTTTTTAAGCCTGTCTCATTAAAATTACTGCAAGGCACTCACAAACAGGAAGAAACATCAGAGCTGATCATGTCCCACTTACATCAAAGGCAAAAATCCCTTATGTTAATTTCGGAAATGCAGACTCGCACACATGAAGAAAACTATAAAAGCCTAAAAACGAAAAAATTAGTTTCACGTTGGAAGCATTCATTTCACCTCCAAAAATACATATACACTCTTTCTGAAGAGGTTGCAGCATAAATCAAACTGCCACTGAGTGGATAGGTAAAGCCTTTTTTTTTTCCTCTGTGAAAACAAAATTGCATCTAAGTGAATAATATCCCCTTATCTCTGTATGGTAGCTGTTGAATACTGATCAGTGCCTGGCAGCCCAGGCGAGGAAAATGATGCATGCAAGTAAGATGCAAAAACGTGGAGCCTGGTGAATCATTTAAGCAGCTTGGAAATGTGAACTGACAGAGGTGGGCCAGCAACAGCTGTGATGGTGAAAGTGGGGCCCTGGCTCATGGAGCAGGAGGGGATGCAGCCTCCAAGCTGGTACTGAGGGTGCTGTACCCAAGCGGCCCCCAGGGAACTGGGACAAGCAAGGGTGTGGGGTCATTCCAAACCAGCCAGGTGCTCCAGCCACCCTGGGAAACTAGCACAGGATTTCCTCAAGATATAGAGGGCAGAAATAATCTGAAACTCATTGCAATGACAACCAAGCACTGGTCTAAAGAAACTGTAATTTTACCCAGAAATCACTTTATCTTGAGTAGGGCAAGTTAGCTGCCTTCACTGTCTGCACAGCAAAGGCAAACATTCCTGGAATCCCTTGTTTACACAGTCACAAATTAGGGAGCTGACCCCTGAGCCCAAATTTGCATGAGTTGAGAAGAATTACACTCTTCTTGAGAGGAGTCATTGGAAGGGTCCTCCTGATGGATGAGCATCCATCCTTAGTGGAAATGTATCCTGGCCATGATCGAAGCCTCCTGCTGCTCCTTGCCCCTATCAGCCTCAGCCAGCAGGAAAGAAACCTCACTGCAACCAGCTCCTCATTCATGTCCAGATGTAAGTCAGAGGGAAACGCTCATGTGCAGAAGAGACCTAAGGAACCCAAACATCAGTACTCCTTGCTTCAGTTTAAAGGGCTTTTCCTCTCTTAGAGAAAACCAGCTTAATAAATTGCAAACAGAACAAAGCTTTCCTGTGCTATCACAGCACAGTACCTTCCCACATCCAAACCTTTTCAGCCCTTCATTTCTTGTTTTCAGAATTCAGTAGAGCCTTTGTGATGTGCCTTGCAGTAAATATGAACACAAAAACACCATAGCATTTGTCTTGTGTTACGGATACAAGGCAAGTTTATCAGACCCAACAACAGTTTCTCCACACCTTTAAATGATCATTCTGGTCACCCCAGCATAGTTACATGCTCAATTTAGCATTTCTCCACCGGGTTAGAGGCAGCTCTAGCTCAGATGTTTGTCCTGCCAAGACCTGAAACTTACTTAAATGGAGTCCATGGAATTTGAAGGCTCACGGCAGTAAATCACATCATAAAAAGGTCAAAGTTCTGGTCGATTTCCAGACTGATGGTGTTTAAAACCAATAAATACTTGCCTAATACTATAAATGCAGCCGTAAATTTACGCTTTTGCATACATATATGTAGTTTGACACGGAGTATATAAAGTCTATCGAGGTAATGGCAAAGAACAGATCAGAGATATGCGAGGCACTCCTACCACTATGACAGCAGAAAAAGAAACCGTCTTCCCACCTACTGATGTTGTGAGGGCTGTAGCAAATAAATATAACGCAGTAAGCTCCATCTTGATGTCGCTTACAGCAGATTTACTCCAGCTTAACATACAGGAGCTGATTTGCTGCTCACAGCTACACAAATAAACCCTACCAGGAAACATTTTTCCTGCCACGTAAATATTTTGAAAGTTCAGAATATCTTGCTATGCTGAATCTGGGCAGTTCTCAAAAGTTTTGTTTTGCAATGTTTTTTAATAGTTTTTAAATGTTTTTAGAAGTTCGTTCCGGATGATCAAAACATGCTTTCTTAACATGTCCAAAATCTTCTTAAGATTTCCTTACAGCAATAGCCAGTCCTCACAACAGCCACAGTGATTTTCAAAGCGCACGCCTTCTTGAATGCATCTCAAAACAAACTGCAACCTCGTTGACCAGTGCAAGAGCTATAAAAGAAAGCCAGCACTTTAAAATCTCATTCTAAAATCTTTCCATCAAAAATCACCTGTGTTGTCCCCAAGCCTACATGATCTATAAACATACTCATTTTCACTATACTAGACTGAGTCATATAAAAAACTCCACAAGTATACTGTAAACTCTGTGAAACTGCCTGCGGTTTCCCCCCTTTAGGTTGTTTGAGTCACCCAAAATCTGACTTTAATCAGTCCTAATGACCGTTTATTTCAGCCACAGCAGCCAGATTGCACTTTTACTACCAACTACAGCTACCCGTTGGAAACATGCCCAGTTTTGTGTTATCACCTGCCAGTACAGCATGGGTCAATGACATCAATGCAGTAATGTTCATCCTTGAAAAGAATCACATTACTCCTTCTCCTCCTTCCTCTGTTCCTCCTCTATGCAAAAAGAAACCAAAAAACAAAACAAAACAACAAAAAAAACAACAACACAACAAATCCCTGGCAGCCAAATCTGGATTTTCTTTTGATTACTTTGCTTACAAGTAAGCAGAAAGAGCCTCATCTTGGTAAAAGCAGTACTGAGTGGTATTTTGCTATATGGTCCTGCTGATTCCCAGGGAGATTAAGGAGCACAGAATCAGATCCTAAATAATGTACTTACGCTTATTAGCAGATTTCATTTTCTGCTTATAATTTCCTTATGTCTCAATATCTTACATTTAAAGGTTCTTCCAATAAGAAGCCTTACGCGCAGTTGTGCTAAGAAAATCCATTTTTGGTACATTAAAGGAAACAACTTGCTAGGTATATCATCTATGTCTCTGCTTTTAATTGTTTCTGACAAACCTCACTGTTTGGAAGGACAGGAATGGCTGCCAGAATGTGGATTTGCTGCAAGACCAGGAGACAGCACTGCTTCTCTGGTGTGCACTTTTGTCCTTTGGCTGATTCACGCACACAGACTGAAAGCAAATCCTACCTCTTTCCACATGCTATTGTGCTCATAACAGAGCTGTATTTGAACTGGCAAGCCTGCTGTCCCTGCAGAACAAATAAACATGGAGAATGATAGATTCAGTGACATTTTATTCTCATTAACATCGCACAGCAGGAGCCGCACGGACTGGGATACTGGGGCTCAAAGATAAGAACTGGGCTGCCCACGAAACAGCAAAGCAGCACTGAGTAGACTCTGCCAGTGCACCTTCACCTCTCAGCCTAAACACAAAGCAGCTTTTACATCCCTGGGAACAAAAGGCAAAATGCACAAGTGCAAGATAAAGCAAGAAGCCAGGCTGGGAGGACTGCTGGGCCTTCACCAGAACCCTTCCAGTCTGGGTGCTTTGGGCTGCCGCAGGACAGACAAAGGGCCTCCAACAGTACAGCAGCGACCTTGCAAAAGTTCCCCTCACACATGCACATGTGTGCAAACACACACGCCCTGCTCAACTCCAATAATTCTTGGGTAGATTTACAATTTCCTAAGCAGGTTGCTATAGTGAGCCTGCAGAATATTTTCTCAAAACACTGTTGTACTGTAAATGTTTACGTACAGCATAACCCTGCCAAATTGTCTTAAGACAAAGGAAAACACAAAGTGTCTTTGCTTAATGTCCAGCCTTCCAGCCTCTTTTTTAGCAACGTGACCATACTTCCAACTAACAACAGAAGTTTATTACGCTTTTCTGTGGGCTTGCACACCCTTAGGCCTAATAATGGGTCATCTATTAGCTGTAATGAATAACAAAGCTATCGGATTTACCAGTGTTAGCTGATTTCACGCATTTCTGAGTAAATTCTGAACTAACCGAAAGGCTGAGGCTTAGCATGACAGCCAGACACCCAGTTGCTACAAATCAACATCACTCGATTGAAATAATACAAATTTTAATACTGAGGCAGGGTGTCACTGATGAGCATCAGTAGGTTTCTTATTTCTTAATCTTGATAATCGCTTTAGATGACATACGCCAGAGGAAATGTATGGTTTCTGGTTTAATTCATTCTTCTGGATTCCAGCAAAAGAGACCAAGAGTCCATAGAATATAAAATATTTGCTCAGTGTTGTTTTAAACACTGCAATGTTCCTGTAACAACATTAACAGTAGTGTGATTTATGATTACAGAACACATATGAAGCTATCGAATGTCTCCTGCACCTTTACTCTGTTTCTTAGATACTAAAGCAAAGTCCAGAGCATAATATAATTTACAGCACTATAAAATGTTTTACAACTGAAGCACAGTGAAAGCTTAATATCCACGACCTTCTGTAATATGACCATGTCATCTTGTTAAACTTTCTTTATGGGAACACTAGAGCTGACAGGAGCTTTCCTCATGTCACTTCCCTGCCGATTATCAATATCACCTTTCTCACTTCACGTTGTTCATAGGAGGAGGGCTTCCTTTCAAAAACATAGGTTCAGATAGATAACAGACTGATTTCTAAAAGTTTGTGTTTTAGTTACAGCCTTAGATCATTTGCCCAAGATCATGATCTCCTCTTTCCTACGAAGAATTTACAGCGCTCTATCCAAGACAATGGATAATTCAAAACACTTAGTCCTAAGACAAATTCTGAAGCACCATTACTTAAACCTTTCATGTTTGTTTTTTTTTAATTAAAAAAAAAAAAAGCCCACAAAACAAAATCCTGCAATTATTGGATTTGAACTCTCCTCTAGGATTTCAGTAAAGATCATGTACCTAAAAAAGACCTTCCTTTGTCAAATCTCTTCATTGCCAGAGATACTGAGACAGTATTTTTTGTCACTCTATCTACTTGGAAGAGTGAAAACCTTCAGAGTCAGACATTCTGTGAGATGTCACTGTCCAAAGTAAAACTGATGTGAATTTGTGTCTGCAAGGTCTTGGCACGCTGGTGTACCAACGCCTCAGAACCAAACCACAATCTAGTTTTACCTTAACCTGACACTGGATTGGAAGACACACTCCTTGAACTTTCATTGTGCTACAGAACAAGATAAAAAAAGTTTTTAAAAAAATCCCATAATCTCACCTAAATAGTTTACTTTGATTTCAGAGAATAATGCAGGGTCCTCCTAGATTCCAAACAAAGTCAAAGCATGACCTGAGCTGACAGCAGGAGAAACAATCATGGCTGTCCCTTTCATACTCCCACTGCCAAGAGTGGTATATATAATATTTGACCTGTTCAGACGCTCAGTACTGGTTTTGCTGGTCAAGAAGCTAGCTCAGTTGGGAATGTCTTCCAGCAGAAAGAGGATGACCACTTAGACACTAATTCTTTCCAGTATTACAGTATGACAGAAGAATTTCTCACTTACTGAATAATCTATGGACTGAGGATATTAACTGAATGAACTGATATGAATTCTAGCACGGTATTACAAGTTCAATATTAGCTGAGGATAGAATGCGCTTTGAAAAAAAAGTGATAGAAATAAACAGGTAGGGAGGGATGTTTTACCCTCATAATATGACTTCATGGGTTTCTGGCAAGCAAAAGGAGCCTTAAAATAGAAATAAACTACAACTCCTTTTCTGTTTGGTTAAAGTAGCCTTAGAACAAACAAGAAACAGGTCTGCACATCTTAAAGACATGGCAGCCAAGTCTGAAAACATATCTCATCTAAATGTAATTTCCATCAAGATATCTGATTTCTCAGGCCTGCCATTGGTTGAGATCTTTTTTATATCAGGGAATTCAGCATTATACTCCTAACCTTTAATTTAGTACCCTTTTAGACTGGTCAAATACAACACACACATGTCTAGCAATTTTCAGCATCTTTGCTCAAGCTGCAGAACAGCTTCTCCCCAGCCCATGAGCTGCATCCTAAAAGTAAAAGGGGTTTCTTCCATCAAAGGGTATTACTAGCTGTGAAAAAGGACAGATTCTGCATTATATTATCCAGGACTCTACGGAATTAAACTGACACAAAAATGTGTAATTACTGTAGGAGCCAAATATAGATGGAGCACTGCTCCATATTAGTAGAAACTTGCTCTGTCACATTTACTACTACTGTCCCAAGCTATCTTCCCTGAGATGCTTTATAAACATGACAGACTTCTAAAATTCAAAGCTTCATATTGTCCTGATACGGCAGTTAAACCTGGAATCAGCCAGCATCACAGAAAAACTCCAGCCCTCCTGGCACTTCTTCAACAAAGGACGTGTTTGTACTATCGATTGTACTGCTGAAAATAATTTTGCTGTGTTGACAGGCATCACTCAGCACAGACCGTGATGAAAAGCTGAAAATTAGAAAGTTAAATGAACACCTGCAACAATTTTCCTGCCAATTTTACAACAAAATAAATATTGAATTATTCTGATAAGTGGGTCGAATTCATCCCTGGTGTCATGGCCCTTTGAGGTTAACAGCGCTACGATAGGATTGAATTTGGCTCCCGTGTCTCTTTCACAGACAGAATGCTTCACTGAACTTTTAAAACCCTCTGTGCCAACATTCATCTTCATTTAGAACCCATCTTTTCTTCTTTACCGTACTTTTTTGCAGCAAAACTGTAATTTTCCTATCAACTTACAGTCAATTATGCTGACAGTTTGACATGAACACTGTACATACGCAAAAACAATTTGCAAAACAGCTTTTTCAATTGTTAGGCTTAACAGGAATGAATTTCCATCATACATAATATTCTTTGACATGCACAATTCCACAACCTATCCTTCCGGGAAGAATATGCATCCTTTCACATCACAGCTGCCTTCATTGCAAAGGAGCTGGACTATATAACCTTTAAAGGTCACTTCCAACTCCAACGGTTCTATGATTCTATGAAACTCCTATGTTCTAATGCTCCAACAGCAAAGTGTGTGTATGTGATTAAACACATTTTCCACAGACCCTCTAGGAGAGCCAGGCTCTGCTGGGCTTCCTTCTACCAGTGCAGCCTGCTCATCTCTATGCAAACCCAACCACCACATTCAGCTGCAGATGGTGCCCAGGAAGCAAAAAATAGACAATTGATAATTGTGTGCAAGACTTCAACAGCCGGTATGCTCTCTGTTTTCTACACATTTTCTCTTTCAAACCTCAAGTGCCAGCCAAAGAAGTGTCTTTAATCTTAAGGTTCAAGAAAGAATACTTTACCAGATTTCGGTATCCGGGTAGTGTTCTGCAGGTACTCTCCACTCTTATACAGATTCAAAACTCTTTCTAGTTGAGCAGCTGTTTCATCTATGCCCCACTGAAGCTCTCCTTTAAAAGCACAGAAAAAGAATGATTCAGATAAGGAGCAACCTTCACAGAACTAAAGAGAGGCTGCTTTCAAAGTAATGCTGCTCCATGACAGCACTGTGATGTGGATATGGAGTCCATCAGCTACTACATAGTGACCATGGATCAGACTTCATATCAGATGTGATCTAGGCATGTCAAATGCTGACTCATTCAGCTGGGAAGCCCAGGCCCATGGGCAGATCTGTGTTGTTGTTGAGCTCCCCAGATGGGATGAACATCAGCCAATATAGGGAACTCCAATGGATTTCCTTGTTAGTAGACTGGCATCATTCAGTTCCCAATGGAACACAGTACAGCACAAGTAGACCAATGTGCCAAAGGCCCTCAAAAGAGAACTGTGGGTGCACACAGCTGCTCTTGTCCCAAAGGCACTGCCCTGGCCATCAGTAAACGCCTATAATAATTTCACTTGCCTCTGGCTTCTAAGGTATAAAAGCACCAGCGTTACCACTGGCAATAGGCAAGTAAGCATCCTGTTGGTAGTTATGAATCCCCTTGCTAGAGGCAGGGACTCTCCAGACACCACAAGGAGCTAGGCACCAAGGACCAAGCTCTCCCTGTGGGACAAGAGGCAGCACAGCCTCTCACCATGGTGAATTTTCTCTAGATTGCTCCTTGGGATAAACGTAGAAACTGCATTCAAGCAATTCACCCCTGCACAGATGTGCAGAAAGAAGCACAGACCTCTGTCAAACATAGTTAATATCTCACAGTGGGTTTCATGTGCTATACTGGGCCCTTTATGCCCTTTCTGTATGGGGTGAAGTTTATCCTGGGTAGAAAAACAACCCAGTTTCCTTACAGCGAATATAAAAGCAGCATCCCCTCACACCCCACATGCAATAGTCACGCCAAAAAAAAGAATAACTTGGTATTACCACATCCAGTGTGTTTACCTGTGGCATTAACTATCTTATCCAATAATGGTCTCAGTGAGGGCGGCGCGCTGTGTGGCAGAAGATACGTAAAAAAAAACCTGGAAAGGAAAAGTAACCCATGTTGAAAAATAAAAGAGATTACAAACCTGGGATAACTACTGAATAACATAAGGAATGAAATTCCTATTGCTTGTAAGCCACTGACCTATTCAGGAAATAAAATCATATTCCATAGTCAAATATAGCTGAGCATATTCACACAGCTGTCTTGGCATAACTAGACCAGGCTGCTATACACAAGGCTGCCTTGTAACTATGTGTAAACGTTCCGTTAATGTAGAAATGTGCTGTGAAGCCCCACAGATTGCAACTCTTAGCAGAGCTGTCTGTACCCTGACAAACTGCAAGGATGCCATCAACCTCAGAAGTCTCAAGGGCTTTTCAAGGCTTGAAGTACATAAATCAGATTTCTGCTCATTTCAAAGAACTGACTGTTACTTTATTTTCTACAGTTTTCCTAGACTTTAAAATTAACAGGGAGAAGAAAACCTTCTTCTATTGTTTTCATGCCCCTGCAATTCAGAACATCTTTTCCGTTCTCTTCGCTTATCTAAAATCAAGACGCATTCATGTGGATTGCCATGTTTGGATGTATCCTCTCCATGTCATCGCTTTTAATCACAAAAGAGGAAAGAATATGCCCTTATTTAACATCGCCTGAAGTATACTTAATTTCACATTGTTCCTTTAAGTTTCTATTTCTCTTCCAATATTACTAAACATTGTAAACTCAGTGTCATAGCAACCTAAGATAGAGACGGACAGTTCAGGATCTGACAGTATAAACAGAGCTATCGGGCATAAATATTAGGTAATGAGCAGAACATCAACACAATTGGGAAATTGCCCTGCTTTACATCTAACCTGCAAAGCAAAGTAAACGTTTTTTCATATACAGAGACCACATTGTCAAACAAAAACCTCCAGTGAGTCATACTCGGGAGCAAGACTAGCAGATGTCTTATATAAGCACAGATTAAAAAATTGAGTTACTGATAGCAAAAATTGATCACAGGCACAGGTATTATTGAGTTGACATATCCCACTTACACAACGAAGATTTCCTTGAGATTTTAACTCCCTTCTAATCCCTTACAAAAATAATATTTATGATTTTCCCAAGCAGGATTATCTCCAGGTAGGTTTTCCTAACCATGGCCACGAAACAACCAAAGAAAACAGACAAAAATCTAAAGAGTGTGGAATAACACTTGTATTGAGTAATCTATCTGGTACATTTTACCTCATTTTTTCTACTTAGAAAATAATCACAAGCAACCTCCGACTGATTGAGAATAGCTCTTTGCAAAAACTCAGTAGCTGCCATTTACTTTCCTAAATGCTGGATAGATGCAAGTTACAGAGCTTATTGTTCTTGGGTTGGAAGGGATCTCAAGGATCATGAAGCTCCAAACCCCCTGGCTGCAAGCAGGGCCACCAACCTCCATATCTAGCCTGGGTTGCCAAGGGACCCATCCAACCTGGCCTTAAACACCTCCAGGGACGTGGCATCCACAGTCTCTCTGGGCAGCCTATTCCAGCACCTCAGCACTCTCTCTATAAAGAACTTCTCCCAATATCCAACCTAAATCTTCCCTCCTTGAGCTAAAACCTTGCATAGTAGATTTTTTTTTTCCTCCTCCATTAAAGGAGGAAAACTCCTTTAATTATTTACCTCATAAAGAAACCAAGTAGATAGCCCAATTGCATTTTCAAGGTTAGGGCCTACTATACTTTGAAATTTCAGGAGTTTTATGAATTGTTTGCCATTCCATTGCTTTTGACTAATACCTAACAAGGGCACAAGCAACCCGTTCGCTGAGCACTGACAGACACTGCTCTTAATCTCTAATTGTATGACAAGAGTGTGAAAATAGGAAATTAAGTAATGTACACCTAACGAACTGAACATTTCACCCTCTAAGACAGGTGCACAGAGTTTGTGGCCAGGTCTATCACACATGGTTGCAGCCTCCTGCAGCATCAATCCGCTGTTAAGTGAAGAACAGTTATCTCTGTCACATGAAGCAAAACTGGAGGCTGAAACCATGGGGATATGTGCATGTTACACACCAGTGTGCAGCTCAGAGGAAGTATTGTAATAAAAAATGACTGCTTTCCTCACTGAGACCAGCAACCTGCTCCAAGCTCAGTACACCACAGACACATCTTCATTTAAGCCTGTGATGAATGGATGCCTATTAAATGTTTCTCGGCTAGACCAGTAAAATGATCTTAAGTGAAAGCTAGCTAGCTAAGCGAGATCCTTTAGCCAAGCAATCAGAAACAGAAAATTTTACAGGATACACTGAAATCCATGCTACAGAACTGCAGATGGCTGTCATATGGCACAGCCCATTTCAGTGTGGTCAGCTAATGCAACACACATGCTGGTGAGCACCCCAGGACCAAAGCAGACAACACTCTCTGGAAAAGCCTCTCCTCACTGTGGTCTGGCAAGGAGCAAATGGCATGATATTTGAAAGGGAAGTCTTAAGAAATGAGCACACCATTATGGTATTGCTTTGAGATCCTCCACCCTCATATCTGGACAGGAAGATGGATGCTTCAGCCAGTGGCTTCTCTCCACACAGCTGACTGGTCTGCCATGAACTGCCACCTCCACATCCCCACGTCACAGGCACCACCACTTCAGCTAGTGGTAAAAAACATGTGTTGACCATTACTCACACCAAAGAAGTGCTGGGAGAACTGTCTCACTACAGAGTTCATAGGACCTCATCTCTGCAAATGCTGCTGCTGTACTATTATAAAAACGGTTATTTGTGTGAAGAATTCACACTGGAATTAAACCAGTGTGAAATTAGACTAAGTGGTGAATCACACACAAAGCATGCAAAATATTCCCAGTTACAAATGCTATGTTATGGTATTTTCCCAAATGAAACAATTATTCATAGCTTTTGGATAACAGAACCGAGTTAAGATGTACTCATAGGCATGAATAACTCTAAATGGTGCTGCAGACTTCTTGTGTGTTTTTAATTCTCTTTTACCTTACCGAGAACTGATCACGTACCTGTAAGCATTGTAGAGATTCCTCTTTTCATTCATGTTTTGGCACCGTCCCTCAACAGAACAAGGCAGAGTGAAGTTTCGTGCTGGAAACTCCATAAAGCAGTCACTGTTACTGGTGCAGGAGCTTTCCTCAATACTGGCATCATCCAGATCTGTCACCTTTAGCTCCCCATCCACAATCACAAACTGTCGAGGGCGAAAATCCAGCAGTGTCACAGAGCCAAGAGGAGAGTGAGCCAAATAATGCAAAAGCCGAACTAAGCTGAGACATATCTGAAATACAAAAACACGGGTACCTAGCGTTATTTTCTCAGCACAGAGTGTAAAAATGAAACCACTTTAGCTGAAGATAGATTCATAAACACATGACTTAATATGGGCATTATAACTTATCCTCAACACCAAATATTGCGACTAAGGTATTTTTCATAGGATTAACATAGTTGATTGTAAAGCCCTTGGAGACTTGAAACAAAAATAAGCTTCTTTACCAGTGCTTTCCCACACTATTCTAGAAGCATGGCTCATTGTTGCTATTCTTACTTTGATAGAAATAAAAAGCCTTAACTTTTAATAACACATTACATAGAAGCCTTGACCATGCAGTCTATGTTTCTGCTCTGTACAAACCCCAGGTTAGTAATTTTGGCCCATGTGCTGTGCTCCTACAATCAAAGCTCAGTTTGCAGACAGCATCTGTGCTGCCTCTGTATTGATCATGCCCTTTGACTGCTGTTACTACTATACATATGAGGGTTCCCTTTGTGTTTCTCTTTTCCAGTTGAGGAGTATGTGTACCACAGCAGACCTCTAAGTGCCACTTTAAGGCTGGGGTGGGAGCCCTGCATAGACACTGTACTTTTCAGTTGCTGGAAACTCCAGAAACTTATTAGACAGCAAACTCAATGAAAGCTGAGCTCAGTCCCCTTACCAAAGCGCTGTTTTGAATTAATGCAAAAATAGCATTAATATAAACACAATTAAATATTGGGATTTTTACCCTATATATTAAACTAATAACAGGTCTTATCCAGCCTAGCAAGGTTTTTATTGTTTATATATAATTTTGTTTTTTGTTAACATACACTGTTAATGTCACATATATTGAAGTACTCAAATCAAAATTCAATCTCAGGACATAAACAGTATGCCCAGGGGAGCACCTAAACACGTACTTCATGAGAAAGCAGAGGCTGAGCATGTCTGGAGCTATACTTCACAGACCGCATGTCTGTGCGACATTAGGACTATCCCCCACTTCTATAATCACCTCCTTGCTTGACCGGGCTAGAACGCTTATCCTACTTAAGTGATACCAAAGTTTACACGGTGATAGCTGTCCTGTGAATGAATACAGGCACAGTGATGGGATGCCAGAGCTGACCTTCCTTTCCTCCCTCTGAAAGTACACAGAATTCCTGCACGCACTATCCTGAAATACGCAGTATTAGCCAAAACCAACCTATAATACACTTATCTTCAATTGCCAACAAACCCAGAATTTAGTTTGGATAAAAATACAGGTTGTCATCTGATATCATCGCCTTTTCTCAAACCCAAAAGATGCTGCTCCTGCACTGGCAGCCTCTCTGAGCTCCTATGGACTGATGCTCCGCATACCTACTTTGAGTCTGGGGTATGTCATACATACCAATGTATGATTTTATTTCCTCTTTCTTCTCTGTGCTAGTTGACTCCTAGACAAGCTACCAAGCATGACATTATCTAAGACAACTCTCTTTAACCTCCCTTTGTAAGTGCTTGCTCAGAAATATCCATACTAAGGGAAGCTTCCCAATTCATTACCCATCATCTAAAATATATCTTGGTAATTGACTGGGTTCACAGATGCCATCAGTCTGTTGGTGGCACTCTGTGGATGAGATGAGACAAAGACAGCCTCTACTTTCATGGAGCTGTGACAAGCAGCTCCACTGTTTGTTACAGACATATTTCTTCCAGGAGAAGGGAGCTGAAGTTGTGCTCCCTCATTGTTCCCAAACACAACTCAGAAGGCAGCATGGCCATAGGTCTCTACCTGTTAAACATCTTGCACACCCAGCCTTGAGAACACCAAGTATAACAGTACAGATGTAGGCTGTAGCATACCACAGTCTCAGAGCTTAGTCAGGGGCACTTTAATTCTCTGGTACAGATGGGGCCATACAGCCCAAAGTGTTTTAGATGAAAACTATTGCTGCCTTGAAACGTCTTGGGGAGTTAACCTCAGTCGACTAGACAGCCCAATGTACACTGGCTGAGACAGCACTGTCTTGATCAAAGCATTGCTGCAGTCTGGCTTCATTTTGGACAAATTAAGTGTGACCTTCGTGCTCCTGGTAAATTGCCAGCGCAGTGGACAAGCCGCCTTTCAGATCTGTGTACATTGCTTTCACTCTCCCCCCCGTAAAATACAAGCAGAACAGGAAGCGGAAGAAAACAATTATAAAACCAACCTAGGATAATAATCAGGATAGAAAAGTAACATCCTTCTATTGTTTAAGTTCCAGTTGCAGAGCATAATGCTCAATGCCAAGAACTCTGAGCCATGAGCTTTAAAAATAAGAAACTTTTGCAGATATGATGTAAAAGCAGACAAGCCAGCTACGATTAGATAACACTGACAGACAAAACAGCAAAGCATATTAAACACTGCAGAAAGGGAGAGTTAAATTTTGCTTCTAAATGCTTAATAAATGTGAACTATACCACGCTGTACATAACCTGTGTTTCATGCGTGTTTTTTCACGTTCATCGCTCTCTTGCACGTCCCTTTTAAACAGTTGTTACTTACTCGAAATCTGTCTTCCCAGGAAGTCTGTAAAAGCTGAATCATCTCCAAAGGTGAGCCTAGTTCGGTGATGGCTGTCAGCGTGTCTGGGATGTCATTGCTATCTTGGTAACAATAGCCATAGAGCTGAAAGAAATCACAGTGCAGTATCAGCGTAACATATCTTGGCACACTTTCATGTTTCTCAGAGGAAGAGGTGCAGAGTAAACATTTCTTACAAAGCACTGAATTGCCTTGAAGCCCTCCCCAGCAGCTTCTGGTTCCCCTCGTTCGAGGAACGCTCTCTTGAAACCCCCAAAGGAAGTTCCTAAAGCAGCCAGCACAGCCCCTTTGGGTGTCACACCACTCCAGGGAAGTAAAGTGGCCATACATGATTTCATATCAACAAACATTTAAGGAAACTAAAATATCCATGAATGTAGAAACAGAACTCTATCAGAAGAAAATTAGCTTAGTCTATGCAACATCTGGCTAAAGAAGACTTGATCTTCTTAAAACTTCCCTAAATAAGACTGCTTAAAAGACATCACAAAAATCTTTTAATGACATTTCCATAGAGCTACTATTTGTGCAATGACTGTGAATTTCAGTGAAATACAACTTGAAACGCAATTGAAATACCAGAACTTATCTTTTGCCAGCCAGAAATTGCTTCTTGCTCTACTTGATGGACTTTCATACACAGTGCCATTAAACAAGGACAAATATTTCAAAATATTATCTGCCAGTAGATTCTTCAATTTAAAAGAATTTAAATGGCAATTTCGGCCATGCTCCAGCTCCTTCTCGCATTCACTTTCCAAGGACATCTGAGTGATTAATTTCCACTTGCACAAATAACTGCCCAAGAAGAATATTTAAGGGCTGTGGGGAAGAGCTGGCATGCTTTATATGGAGCGGAGCAATGTCTGCCACAGCTATGGGGACAGGCTTTATACGCCACATGCCAAGCCCTGGCAGAGGCAGTTAAAAGAGCCTGATAAGGAACTGACTGCAACTTCCCAGCCAGAAGAGCATGCACACAAAATAAAATTAAATGTAATCTCTGCCCTCAGTCAAATAAACTTAACTATAAAAGGGCCAGAATGGAAGGCAAAAAAAAAAAAGGCGGCTTCAGAAATTACTTTTATAGCTCGTGACCCTCACAGCCAGAAAAGCAAAGAGTGAGGCTAAGTCAGCAAATACGTGGCTTGTTCTGAACCAGGCTGCTGGCTCTGACTGGAGCTGTCAGCATTTCAATGAAAAAAAGCATACCAAAAACGCAAGTGAAGTAAACAGTTTTTCTTCTCGGTGTAAAGATGGCACTGCATTTCAAAACAACAGCTTAAACACAAGAGTTTAACCTAAACAGAAAAGAGCTAGAAGATTTTATTCTAAGACGCGCCAAAAAGATCTTGGCACTGATGCACAGCTGAGAGCTTGGGATGGATGTTGATTGGAACATTTGAAATGGGAAAGCAGACCTTCCTCCTTGCAGCCACAGCAGCAGTAATTTCTTACACCAGAGCCATTCGGTTGGGATTTGGGTGTCTCTGACACCGTTTTTGTGCAGTTTTTTTATACAGAAATTAGGAATGCGTGTTCAGTGAGCTGTTGTGGATGGGCACATCAACACACATCTGCTTAAACCTTCTGAACAAAAAGAAGGAAACTCTACGAAAATATTTAGTGCACTGCCCACCAGTGTTCAGAGAAAGCCACATTTTCAGTGCAGAGGGATCGTGAGCTGAAAGTCCGCAATTTTTAGAGAGTATTTCACTTCCCTCATGTGTGACAACAGGCAGAAACACATGATCTGTGAGCATCAGCATCAAACTTCTGCTCCTCCACTGTGAATTCAGCACTTGTCTGTAGCACTCGCTGTTACCCACTAGGAAAAATGTCCCCAGGGAAATGAAAAGGGATAGAGACTGGGAAACAACACTATCACAGTTAAGTGTTGAGTCACAGCAACAAAGAACGCAAACAAGACATCAGTCTTTGTTAGACAGACTCGTGTTTGTAAAAACTATTCCAAGAACTGAAATAAGGAAGATAACAATTAGACACAAATTTGATTATAAAATGGGATACGCATATATCCATACACATTATCATAATACTGATAAATCAGTCTTACTACTTACGGGCAGATGAATGCCAAAAAAAGAAATGAATTCCAGTGCCTACTTGTATCTATTTTATCTTGATCCACAAGTTGTCATAGTTAACAGAGTTTCAATTTGTTCTCAGGGAACTACAACTTTTAAGCAGCAGTTTTATTTGGGCAATCAATCAGTACCTTGGCAAAATCTTTTGCTGCCCGAGCACCTGAGCATTTGGGGTACATTTCATTATTTTATTGCCCATCTACTCACTTCAGAAGCTGAAATGAGCCTGACCCACACTGAGTTCTTTATTCTCAGAGTATTTTCTTGCACAAGTACTGCACATCAACCATGCCAGTGAAACACAGTGCTGAGCAAGTTTGTGTAGGTCTAGTTCAAAAAATAAGCAGTAAGGAGCTCAGGTTAGATTATGTGAAATCTCTCCAGATGCAGCACTATTACATAATTATATAGAGTTATAAAAGCACAGAAGTTTGAGATATAAGGGATTTATTGGGCTGCGTTTATGCTTTTCTAAATGAAGTCATGAAACGAAAAGCAAAAATGCACATGTAATTATATGGTCATATTTGTATGTGCAATTATGATGATTACAAACTGGGTATGTCCAAACAGCCAATTAAGCATCTAAAACGGTTACATTCATCCCCTCCTGATAACCAACACCCAGAACGCAGACGCTACCAAGTACAGAATATATAATAGAAGCAAAATACTCAAGAGACAGTAATTCTCAGCCCC
Organism: Excalfactoria chinensis; assembly: GCF_039878825.1. NCBI lineage: Eukaryota > Metazoa > Chordata > Aves > Galliformes > Phasianidae > Excalfactoria > Excalfactoria chinensis. Next base: position 83,284,778 of record NC_092827.1, read on the forward strand.
TTCATTTCATAACTGGCTTGTTAATATGCACAGAGGTATTACACAAAACATTTCATTTCTTCCCCATTTTTATTTGGCCTACGCATTTCAAGGCCTGAAATGAGACAAACAGGCTTGTATTCCCAGACAGCGAGGTAAGAAACAGACAGTTGGATGCACATCATGAGAAGAAAAATAATAACCCAGGGAAATCGAATTTGGCTGGAAGCAGAAGATGATCCAAAAATGCCTCCTCTATCCGAAATCCAGTCAGGCTGGACATCAACTTCAGCGTCACAAAGCTGCACTTTGGATATATTAAGGAATGATGGTTTTCATACGCTTTTGCAGCATGGTTCCAATTAAATGAGTGGAAAGAAATACAGCCCACATCTTTTTGATATACCCAGCCACTACAGTTAAATGCCACCCCAATATATTTTTGTGTAGGATCTAATAGCAAACAGTTGCAGTACTGGGATTCCTCGCTTTCTGTTTAGAAAAAATGGAAGCCAGCTATGAAATGTTTAGCTGTTCTCACATCGTGTGTCGTAATTCATTTAGGGCAGCCCTGTTTACTGAATTCTCCCTGGACTGTTTGGGTTACTGTACTCATAAAGGCTCAGCCCTGTGCTGCTCTGTGCTCACCGACCCCACAGCAGGGCACCCCGCAGCAGCAGCATGGCTCCAAGGGACCACAGCCCGCTTCTTTCACAGCCCTACAAGCTATAGGACAGAGGTACCCTACTGGACAAGCCAAGGGGATAGTGAAAGCAGAGGTCAGAGCCTGCACAAAAGATGACAAGCTTACCGAATAAAAACACAAAATAAAGGAGCTTATTAAGCTGTCATCAGCAGGGCAAGGATATGCAAACAACAGGCCCTCCCACATTAGCAAGGCATCATTCCTGGGTTTTTGTTAGTTCTTTGGGTGTTGTTTTTTTTTTCTTTTCCCCAGAAAAATAACTCCTTGAGCAGAGCTACACCTCAGGGACCCAAGGTGCACACTAGGACAGAAGCCAGCAGCCACTGGCCCACAGGGTCCGACTCCCCCTAGTCAGTAGCTATCCTCCCTACCTCAAAGCACCATGCTGTTTATACAGTTTCACTAAAAACCATAGCACGCCGTGAAGCTTTCCCTATGCCTTCCTGGTTTTCCGCCCTTCATACTCATGTTTTTCATATCCACAATCCTTTTGATGCAACCAATGCTTGGATCCACCTGTCATCCTGGAGCATCGAGATGGCACCTGAAGAGCATGACATGGGATTGACAGACACCATCTGAGAGTGGCATCACTAACACCTACTGATCTCCCAAGTTCTAAGCATTTTTCTATTGCTGATTGTATGTATATGTACGTAAGTATATACATATTTTTGTGCATATGTCCCATTCCACCCATGGGGTGACAACATACACGAATATCTGTGTTTCTCTATTATATATACACACTATTTTCATTATTATATTATTTATACTTACATGTTTATTTAAATATGTATTTGCCACCCCACTCAGCTCAAAAGCATCTGCCAAGCTGTAGTCTCCCCCCAGAAGAAGGATAAGTTCCCTGAAAGGTTCAACTTCAATATACAGATCAATGTGATGCCAGCTTTGCTGCTACAGAGCATAAGGAGACAGTGTGTGAAAGGTGAATTAATTTTCCTCATCAAAATGGAGAAATCAAGCCCCGTTGAGCCCTGAGCTTCTCTGGAAAATACATTCAGACTACAAGAGCTCAGCACCACCCAGGACCAGGACTGGGCCCAAAGCTGCATGCTGAAAGCTGTGAGGCAGAATTTCCTGCTGCTCCCACTGCACTGGAACCGCCAGCAAGCAGGGGGAATCCACACAGTAATTCAGCGTTCACAGCTCTGCCCAGGCTTTTATTTATAAATGTGGTATTATTAATAGCACTGAACTCAGAAGAGCTGGACCTCATACCTGGTTCTGTTACTAAACATGGAAGTAATATTCATAGAAAAACTGGAATGCATTATTTAGAAATACACAGATACTGCACCTGACCATATACATCTACAGCATATCCACAGATAGCTCTATGGATTTTATCAGTACATGTGTATACATATCTTTATACGCCTGCTCATCTGACATATAATACATTGGCTATAATCTTAAGATTTAGTAACGTTATCTCCCATTTACTCGCCCTGCTTTCCTTACACTCTGAAGTGGAAAATTCTTCTTCTAAAAACATTTACAGCACTCTGAATTTGCATTGCACTGCACAAGCTCAAGGCCTAACCCTGCAAATATTTAGTCACACAAGCAGTCTACTCTTGTAAAGCCTTCCCGTGAGGACAAATAGATCACTCATCTAGCCAGGACCTCAATGGGAAGGCGCTGATATCACTGGAGGCGCAGTTCATTATCTTGTAAATAGCCAGACCAGAATCTGCCCTGACCTCCATCCACAGCGGCTGCATTCAGCTCCACTGCCCCAGAAGTTTAACCCTTATTACGACAATATTTTGCATTACAAAACTATCAAACAAACTCTGTGTGCTGCATGATCGGAAAAGCTTGACCTGCTAAGATATCTACTGGATCCGTCTGTGTAATTCTCCCTTCTTAGGCACCTGAGTCACATCACTGCGTACTTCATCACCATTAGGACAAGCCTGGGGGAACAGCCACATATGCCAAGAAAAAAAGGCAAACAAAAAACCCCAACTCTGTTCAAAATACATTGTTCCAGATTTGTTGTAACATGATACAGAGAAATCATATTCAGGGTATACTACTGGAATCAGAGGTTCAGATGAGTGTGATGAAAAGTAACAGCTCCTTTAAAATTAGTCCAGAGACAACTTCAGTATTACAAGAGAATCAGTTCTTGTCAAATTTCATATGCCCATCACAGAGAACAAACACTGCAATGCGAGTTAGATGCCACTGGGCATCTATCTGAGCTATCAGATGACTGTGTTGATGTAAAAGCCCATATAGATCACATCACAAATTCAGGTTGCAGCACTTTCAGGTATGGGTCCACCAACACTCTCCAGGACCACGTAGCAAACACAGGCTCCCCGCCTTCCTGAAAAAGGTCCTAAGTCTTTAGTACTGAAAGATTTCATATATTACCTTAAGCGAATTATTCATATTTTCTACACCTTATATTTACCACCTACAGTAGAAAAGGCAGGTCAATACTAAGCTTACCCGGCTACCCTGTATTTGAGGTGAGGACTGAAAAAAAACTCCAAAACCCACAGATTTCTCTTCCAATTCACATCATCAGCCTGGTCAGAACTGGTTTCCAGGCCCCATTGGTCACAGGACGGTATAGCCTTGCTCACTACCTGCTGCTCCTCTGGAACAGGCAAGCAGTCAGGGGAACATAGCAATGTTCCCACCCATGTTCCTGCCCTGCCATGGGAAGGAGCAGTGCTGGGCTCCCCAAAGGAATCTGGAGGAGGTTACAAGTCAACTACTCCCATTAAAGGAGGCAGAAATTCAAACCAGTCTTCTGGAATGGTTTACATGGCACGTAAAACAGAAACACAAACATAGAAATCATTCGACAACTGATTGGGATTAGTTTTATGAAAGCAGTCTTCAAGAATAAGGAGGATGCAGTACTTCTTGCTAATTTGGAGGCACGTGCTCTTGCCTTATGGAAATCTCTCCCTGCCAACAGCTTTGAAAGCTGAACATCCCATGCAAGTCAGTGGGAAAAACCGGGTTTTGGCAACTGGAGCATCAAGATGTAGGGCTTGCCTTACGGTGACAGAGCTGGTTTGCAATTGTATCAGCCCCGTGCTTCCAGCAGCTCTGGCGTTCTTGTTAACAGATCCTTTCTTCACTCTTAAAAGTGTAGGATAACATCTGGGCCTTTTGGGAAGCAGTCTCGCAATAAAGAAGCACTTTGTGTAATTCTTCTTTCCTCGCCAAACCACATCTGTCTGCTCTCCCTGCCCTTCTCCAGTCCACCCGAGCTCCTCAGGGCTGCAGGGACACATGCTGCAGCAGCTGGCTGTCTCTACTGAGCCATCAGTAGGTGGCACTGCCTGCTTTCCTCTCTACCCCACCAGTGTCCATTGCCAACATCCCACACTTGCCAAATCAACGACCTGAGAAGACACCCAAGTGACTTGGAGACCTCGTCCCTATGAAAGGTAACGTGGACAAAAGGACGACACAGCTGCAGCCCTTCACCAGAGGAAGGATGTGGCCAGCAGCAGGAGAACCCTTCCAGGCTGCATGAGGCCTGGAACTCCTCTGCCCCCACAGTTTAGTTCAGCAGATGGAGCCAGTCCACCCCCACATCACATCTTCAGCCAAACTGCCCTATGAGCAGTTCAAAGTGCCTAACAAATAAAAATCCCAGCCCATTAGGCACTTCACTTTGCAAGGTACACTCCCAACAACTGTCATCCCATCTCAAACTCAGAAGGTCATGCAGTCACCTATCACCTGGCATCGGCAGTCACTGAGCAGCCTCTCAGACCAGCTGGGAACGAAGGCTCATTGCCGGGCATCCTGCCTGGTGGCAACAATGTTTGTCATTCGGCATCCTGCACCGCGGCCACCACAGAGGGCATTCACTCGCTGCCCACCTGCTGACAGCAGAGAGGTCCCCCAGTGGCTTCTTCACGGTCTGCTCTTCCCTTCCCCCCCGCTTCTGGGAACACAGCGCTGAATTCATGCAAGAATGGGGAAGGACCGCGCCTTCCAGAGTCCTTCCTATGCAAACACACAGGCACTGAAATTAATTGTATATTGGACTTCTTCACACTTGGAAGGACTGTCTGCTTCCACCTGGAATAAGCAACCTCCATTCAAAGCTTTACCACTTGGATTCTCATGCTAAAAGTAAAGCTTGTGCCCTATCCCCCTGACTGCGCATATCTATAGGGAAACCATTATGGTAAAAAAAGGTCGGTAATTATCACTTGCAAAGAGAAGGAAATCCGATTTAAGATTGGGCATGTTAAATATGCTCAGCTAGCAAATCCTGCATCGCGGAGCTTGTCAGCGATGCGTTATTTTTAGTACTATTTCAAGCAACGATATACATATATCTATTAAGAGCGATAAATACCATTAATGTAGTACTAAAATCAATCAGTAGCAAACACACGCTTGTGAACGGAATCGATTCCTGCTGCGGTGCCGCCCCAGTACCTAACCGGCACACACTAAGCCAGCCGAGCGCTGAGTGCGCCCCGCCAAGCGGCCCGGGCTGCGGGTACCGGGCACTTCTTCCCCTACCGCTGGCTGCAGACAAAGCCAACAGCACCTTCCGATGAGAGTTTGTGATTGTTCTTACGAAAGCGGCGGCTCCTTCTGACACGAATAAGCGGTAGGCGCTGATAAATGATTGGCACGGACAGGAGCTCGCACTTCTCCGACGTCTGCAGTGCCAAACCGCCGTGCCCTGCTTCAGCAGAAAGAGCTGCCCCGAATAGGAGGACGCGCTCACGCCACGAAGGGCAGCACCTTACTTCGTGATACTAGGGGGTCATAATCACATCATTACAGCAAATCAAACATTGCCTTTGTGCCTTTACAATCGTGCCCATTGTCCGAAATTAAATGCAAATACTTTGATTCTCTTTTCTTCCTCAAAGAAGGGCGGGGAGTGATTAAGGAACACTCAATCACCTTCCTCGCCGAGCACAGGGCGTTCACACGGCGGCATCACAGCTCTGGGAGCAAAGAAACCGCAGCTCGAAGGGAAAGGGAAAGCTCGGGCACCGCGTCTGACGGGGAGCGGCTGCAGAACAATTAGCGGGCCGCGAAATCCTTCGTTCCAATAAATCGGCGACCTGCTTGCTTCTGTTCCCATTTGCCCTTCGTTCTAAAAGCTGCCCGAACGCAACCTCTCCTCCTCGCTCCCGAGCGGACCCACCCGCAGTGCTGCCTGCACCTGCCCGGCCCATGGGATGGGAGTGTGGCAGCAGCGCAGCTCGGCAGCACGACGGGCCCGCTCTGCTCTCTCCGCTTTTTCACGTTGTTGTGATAGCGCTGATTGGCCGCATCAGCCGGAGCCGACCCATCTGGCTCCTGCTCCGGCGGAGGGCACGGCGGATGTGTCAGCACACTGTCTGAGGGCAGAGTGCGCTCTGAGAGAGCTCTCTCCCCCTTCCTACCCTGCGTCGTGCAATAAAGGAGTATTTGTAAAGGAAGGCTGAAAGGAAAAAAAAAAAAAAAAAAAATAGAAAAAAAAAAAGCTGATTTTGACAAGAGACAGGCCCGAATGGGAACTGCTGAGACAGTAAAGAACAAGTCTGTTATCTTACAAACTACACTTCAGGCTGTCAGCTGCCCGAGATTTACAGGAAAACCCTCTTCCCTAGGACGAAACCTACACCGAACTTCATTTCCAGTAACTTCATTACCAGTGCCACCTCATCACCCCGAGCCGCCCCAGCCACGAGCAGGTGGCAGCGGGAAGGCGAGGGGCAGCCCCGGTCCCCTTCTTGCTGGGAGGATGCGGGGAGGCGGCAGCCCCAGAACGGAGCGATGCGTTCGACGGCGACGAGCAGCGGGAGGGTGGCTGCCGCGGGTGAAATGAAAGCGGCAGTCAAGAGCCAGAGAAGAGGGGAGGAGACGGTTTGGCTTTCGAACATATTTCCTCTCCCTCGGCCGCAAAGCTCGGACAGTGATTTTAAGCCCATATACCGCCCTGGGCCGGCTTCCACTGAAAACACGGAGTTCCAGCATCGAGGCCAAAGGATCCCGTCCCCTTTGAGATTTTAGAGACATCTTCAGTTTCCTGTTGGTCGTCTGCTCCCATTTTCCCCTCGTTTACGGCTCCCGGCTGCCATCGAAGCCCCATTCCCGGCCCCGCCGTGCCCTGACGCGGCAGTCGGGTCAGGCTGCAGCCTCCCACCGGGATGCTGCCCCACCGAGCGGAGCGGCACTTCCCCGGCCGTCCCTGTACTTCCCCGGCGTGAGAAGTCCCCACGGAGAACGTCAGGGATTCCAAGGGACTCCCGGTCAGCTTCCTCCGGCTGGCAGAGCCGGGGCACAAACAAAAGAAAACGCGATGACAAAACAGTCACGAAACCGAAAAGATGGTTCTGATTTAGCAGCGCGCTATTTTTAAACGGGGCGGCACTGAGCTCACCCTCGAGAGGGTTCCTCCCGCCACGGGGCCGCGCTTCTTCCCTCAGCGCCCGCGGAGCGCCCGAGAGCTGCCGGGACCCAACTACTCCTTACCAACCCCCGGCACCGGGGAGCGGAACGTGCTCATATCCCGCTGACGGCTCTGCCGGGAATTACTGCACCCGGGGCGTTCCATCGGGAACCAGAGGAGCGAGGAACATCGCTACCGGAACGGCAGCTCTCTGCGGTTCGCGCACGGGGAAAGATAATGCAAATTGAAAGGAAGGAGGGAGGCTCAATTCTTATTTTCCTGCGGGTGAATCGCGATCACCCACTCGTTAAGCAGAACGTGCAACTCCAGAGCTGCGACCGCGGGGGCCTGACGCTGCCACTCCTGCTGTCGCCGGAGAAGAAATACAAGACTCCTCGATTCAGTTCAAAAGCCGCCTATCGTGACACCGAATCTCCTCCGCGTTCCGTTTTTACTCTACAAGAACGTTCGCGTTATCCGAAATAGCGGCACTTCCATCCGAACAAACCCATATGGAGCCGCGTCGACGTCCTACGGCGCAGCCCTCGGGGCTGTCTACGCCCGCACGGTGCGTTCCGGAGCGTCTGCCCGGCCCCGAGCCCTCCGCCACCCCCGCGCCGCCGTCAGGGCCGCGGGCAGCGCCCTCCCGTCCGAAGCGTCCCGTTCCTACCCCACTCCCGGCTCACGTCGGGGACAGCCCCGTCGGCGGCGCCTACCTGCAGGACGTTGGCGTGGCGCAGCCGCTGCAGCAGCACCATCTCCTTGACGATCTTGTAGGCGGCTAGGCGGTAGCAGTCGGCCAGAGTCGCGAACTGCCGCACGCAGCGGGAAACGTCGTGCCCTCCGAAATCCACCGCCTTCAGCGCCACGGCCAGCGAGCGGTTGAGCACCGCTTTGTAGACGGCCTTGGTGTAGCCCGAGCCCAGGTACTGCACGCCGCCGGCGGCGCGCAGCTCGCGGCAGCCCAGCGGCGGCGGCTCCAGCCCCAGCTCGGCCGAGGCCCGGCCCCGCTCCGCCGCCGCCCGGCCCCGCGGCTGCTGCTGCTGCTCGGCCGAGGTGCGCGCCGGGGCCAGGTCCATCAGGCGCCGCTCCCGCGGCCGGACCGCCCGGCGCACCCCCGCCGCCCGCGGCTGCCGGTAGCGCAGCACCTCCTCGTAGCGCTCGCGGAGCTGCCGCGCCAACGCGGCTCGCCCGCCGCCGCCGCCGCCCTCCTCCTCCGGCGGCTCCAGGGGGGCGCCGGGCGTGGACGGGGGGGCCCCGTCGCGGGGCGGCGGCGGAGGCGGCGGGGGGAGCTCGGAGCCGGGCACGAAGAGCACGTTGAGCAGGGTGCCCAGCAGCAGGGCGAGGCAGCAGGCGGCCGCCACCGCCGTCTTCCTGCGCCTCATCGCCCCCTCGCTCCCGTGCTCGCCCCTTCCCCGGGAACCGGCCGCAGGGCTCGTTTCGGCTCTCCCCGCTTTTCCCGAGGCTGCGCCGGCGGCGGAGCGGGGCCGGGCGCTCAGCCGGACCTCGGCCCCTTACGGCGCACCCGCATGACACTTGCCTCCCCTGCTCCTCGGCTCTCCGGCACTTATTATTAGCGGGAGCGGAGGAGGGCGGGGGGGCGGGGGGGGATCCCCGGGTCGCTCCCTCCGCTGACGCGCCCTGATTGACACCCGGCCCTCCGGCCGAGCAGCAGGGGGGCCTGGGAAACGTAGTCCCCCGGAGCAGCCCCGCCGGCCGCCGCCTGGCCCGGGAGCGGGACTACATCTCCCAGGCTCGGCCGAGCCCCCCGGCGGGGAGGGCGCGGGGCGGGGCGGGGCGGAGCGCAGCGCAGCTGCCGGGCGGCGTCCCCCAACTCCCCCCCACCCCCCCCGACGGGAACCGCGGCCCCGTGCTCCTTCTCCGGCGGGGCTGGGGCTGGGGCGCCGCCGTCGGGGGAATGCGGGAGCTGCCCCGAAATGTGCCACGGCCCCGAGGGACGCGCGTGGCCGTGGGGAAGCGGTACCGCGGGGAACGTGTCACACGCTCGGGATGGAGCTGTTAATCGCAGCCCTCGCGCTGCCGGAGGTGCGAATCGCCGGGGGGAGCGCTAATGACACGGTTATCCATCAAGGCCACATTACGACGCTGTTAGCAACTAATTAACAAGCACAATCAGCCGAGCCGCTGCCACAAAGGAGAGCCCATCAGCGGGAGGAAAGCCGCTAAGAGCCCGGAGAGGCAAAGTTCACCACAATGGCAGTGGGAAATCGCTTCCAAGGAGGGAGAGGGACAGCCATCGGGGCAATACACACGGCACACACATAAATAAAAATGAAAGAAATCAGCCACGGCTCTCCCGGGAGCTCGGGGCGGCTCAGCCTCCGGCCCCGCGGGGCCGTAATCACCCCATAAACAGAGCGGGGCGCGTAATCACCGCCTCCAATAAAGCCTCCCCGCCGCTGCCTGGGGGGGGGGGAGGGGACTCTGGGGGGGGGACGGGGGACTCTGCCCTGCGGATCGCCCTGGAGCCGCGCTCTCCCTATTCCCCGATGGTTTCTGTCCAAAAGTGTTGCACGCTTGCAGCCTTCCGTGTTCGGTTAAGGATTTAGGGCCGGTTCGGTACCAGACAGCACTCTCCAGGTCTGCAAAGACGGGGACGGGATGAAGTCGTGGAACAATCGTGGTTCAGGGGCACTGTGCCACCCGGCGCCGGGGGGCTGCGCGTCCGCGGAAGCTCCGCGTCCGCCTCGTATGCGCGGTGCACGGCAGCGGAGAGCCCCGACCGCAAAACAGATGCTTCGCCGCAGATGAAAGCGGCCCACCTGCTTTTCCCATCGCGCCCCATCTCCGAGCCGCTTTTCTTCATTATATCCCTCCCGACAGATACCATGAAATACATCGCTCATTTAGATATGGGAGCCGACCTCTGGAGGACGACTTGTGCGGAGCCCTTTGATGTCGAGAGGCAGATTTCAAACGCCAGAGAGCCCCTCCATGGTTCTAATTACCCCGTGCCCGGGGCCTGCCGCTGATTAGGGCGGCGAGGCGGGCGGGCGGCACGGCGAGAGGGGCTGCGGCCTCACTACAGCGCGCTGCCAGCAAAACCAACACGGCTCTGTAAACACAGCTACCGGGCAAAGTCAACAGCGAGCTGCGGCCGACAGCAAACAGCCCGCGGGGCCGCGCTGCTCCCCAACGGAGCCGGCCCGGGGCTTCCCTCTGCCCCGCCGCTACCCCGTGTCCGCACGCAGGACGCAGCGCCGAGAGCATCCCTGACCTCACGGCACTGGGGGCATCCGCGGGGCTTTCAAGTTGGCAGCGCCGCTGGGAGGGTGGGATGACGACTGGACTAGGTTGTAGAATCATAGAACCACAGAATATAGACCCACGGGAACCAATGAGTCCAACCCCTGGCTACACATCAGGACACCAAAAACTCAAAGCCTACATCTGTCGGCACTGTCCAAACACTCCTTGAAATCCAGCAGCTCTGGGCTGTGCCCACTGCCCTGGGCAGCCTGTTCCATGCCCACCACCCTCTGGCGCAGACCCTTTTCCTAACCCCCATCCAACCCTCAACAGAAGAAGCTACATGCCATTTCCTCGGGCCCTTGCTGTCATCAGATGATCACAGAGGTCTTCACCAACCCTAATGATTCCATGAATTCCAAGCGTGGGCTGCTTCAGGTGCTCAGTTAAAAACCACAACTGGAAACACGTCTGTAGGAGCTGGGATCTGTCAGAGCTTCTGCAGGGTCACTGGTTCTTCCAGAAGATTTGTGTGCTTGCACTGCTCCTCTTTGGCACTTAGGAGTTCATACTCTCTGAAAGGACATCATAATCTTCTGAATTCCTAGCCACCTGTTCTGGCTGTTTGTGTGGAAGTGGAGCTTTCTTGTTTGAAAGCCTGAGCCAGGAGGCCCAAGATCCCTTGAACACTCAGGGCTCCGCTCTCCGCACCCAAGCTCTCCATCGTCCTCTGCTCTGCCAGACTCCAGTCCCTTGAACATGTAGGTTCTGTCTTCTTTAGAAAATGTTCTCACATGGCAAAATCTTTATAGTACTTTTTAAACAAGATCTTTCTTTTCTTTAATGTTGTTTCTTCCTTTTCTCTCAGGAAACCCACTCCCTTGTCTGTTTGAAGCAAGCTGAGATGCGGCCAATTGTATTAGTTCTGGCCGCAGCAAAACTGCAGAATGAAACCTGAAGTGTGTGGTGTGAGTCCAAAATAAATGGTCACTGGCAGAGCCAGCAAAAACCTGCTAGCGCAGACAGGCTGCAAAAAGGAAAAGCTCAGGCTCTACCTTCAGAGCTTTGCATTTTCTCCAAAGGGAAACATAAGTTCTGGCTTTAAAGAGTTTGGGAAGAGACACTGGGGGCACTGTGGCTGTTTGTGATTGCATTTATGAATTGTGATGATTCTTGCATTTTTGTTTTTCTACTGTGAATGCAGCATCTGTAAGTAGGGGAGGTGCTTTATCTCCTGTCCTGCGTTCTCAAAACACTTGATTTTTATGTGCCAGATGTCAGCGTGCCCTGATTCCCCATCAGTCAGTTGGGATGAAAGCCTGCCCATATCACAGAGGTGTCGTGAGGATAACTCTGCTCCTGCACAGGGAAATCTGGTACCGCAGCGATAAAGACCTTGTAAATATTTACACAGACAGAGCGAGCTCATGGAAATGGTACATTACTGGCTTAACTTCATTGCAAGGAAGTAGCTGAGAATATCACGGATGTATTACGTTCACTCTTTATTTTTAATTAAGCATCGGCAACATATTGGGTGCTGCTTCGAGCCACAAGATTCAGAGAGCTGTTGCTCTAAACATTTTACAAACTGCAAGGAAATGCCAAGTCTCAAGCAAAGGCAAGAAGTAACATAGCTACTTTAAGACTAAATCCTGCCGGTTGGACCTTTACACTTTTAAGCATTAGTAAAATAGGGGGGAGAGGAGAAGCAGAGGATATAAATTATTTGAACATTCAAAAACCTTTTGATAAACACCCAGTCAAAAAACTGTTAAGGAAACTCGGTAACCACAGAATTAAAATCCAGTTTTAAATAAGGATGGAATAAATGACCAGTTCTGGTAGGGAAAGAGATTAATAATGAGGTGCTCTAGAGATCAGGATGCAGACCAAAATTGTTTAATCCTGTATTAATAATGTCGGGGTGAAGACTGAAGTGGCAAAAATTGATGTCAATAGAAAAGCAGTTAGCTTAAGTCAGAACAGCTCCAGAAGAATTTAATAACACAGCAGGACCCTGTGCAGAAGTAAGAGCCCAGCGTGGAAGGTGCCCTCAGAACCTGCAGCAGCCCTCCCGCTCCCCCTGGCACGCTGGCACCACCCCACAGCTGTACAAGGGTGAAGGTCAGTAAGCAGGGCACAGGCAGAGGTTTGCACGGTTCAGCTGCTTCCTCGCTCCTCCCAGCGGCTGCCCAGCTCCACAGTCTGCAGTGCCAAGAGACTGAGCTCTCTCTGCCAGCCTGTGAATAACGTATCTGAGAGCTTCTCCAGCAAATGTTTAGAAAAGCCAGTGTGAGTTCCCCACGGTTTATTCTCCCCCGAGGACATGCCAAAAGCTCTCGGTCACTTCTCACAGATACTTTAAGCATTGTTTGCTCTGATGAGAGCAATATGGCAGCAAGCCCCCAGTGCACTTAGTCTACATAAGCTCCCAGGAGCTGTCTGGCACCTCCCGGCACAGCCAGGATGCGAGTAGCTGTGTGCAAACAGTCCCCTCCCCCAGCGCTACACGGGGTAAATGTGTCTGAGCTACAGCCACCGAGCTGAGGCACTGCCACTACTACCCAGAGAAGCTGTGGTGCGCCATCCCTAGGGGTAGATAATACCAGGTTGGATGGGAACCTGGGCATCCTGAGCTGGAGCTCGGGAATGGGGAGGAGAGGTGGGGAGAGGGCGCAGCCCTGCCCACGGCTGGGGGTGGGACTGGATGACCTTCCAACCCAAGCTATTCTGTGATTCAGTGATTCTTTACATTCTTTGCTATGAGGTTTTTCTTCCCACTGACTTTGCTTTTACGGTGTGGCTATGCCTCGCTACTCCTCAGTGGTGTAATCTTTGCAAAGTGGGGAAGCTCTGAATCCACACTGTAGGCTATTTGTTTCAGCCTGGTACACAGACAAACGTTCTTACCTTAAGCCTGGACAGCATATGATGGTATCTCTGTGTAACTACATTGTTGCCAGCCCTCCTTTCCAACCACTCTGTCTTCTCCACAATGCCACCCTGACATAGCACAGGGTCTCATGGCTTTTGAAAGTAATGACATTCATGGAAACTCAGACTGCTGTTTTTCGCAGGGATTTATTATTGCTTTGTTTTTAACCAGAGGGTCATTTCCAAGGATACTATTCTGGAAAAGAAAGCAACTCATAAAGAAAGATTTGTAAAAATCCTCTTGATATGACTTGTAAAGTATTTTGAAGTGTCAGCCACAAAATAAATTGTTTTTAAATCTCCTCTTTCATCTGATGATTTACATGACATTGGAAATGCCTCTCACACACAGCCAGGAACCTGTCGCAATTGGTGGGTGTAAATGCAGCTCATTGTGGCCCTGCTCCCAAGGGGGAACTGGAAGACCTCACACCTAGAGAAAGGAGAAAGCCCATGCGGGAAGAGCCCTGGCTTCAGTCTTGCAGTGCCCATGGGGCAAGTCAGGGCTGCTTCCTCTCAGGCCAGGTTCCTGCCAGTGAATCCCAGTGCTTTGACTCGCCCTTGCAGTTCAATCCAAGGTCTATATGGTATATCTTCTTACTCACATAATAATTTGGGTTGCAAGAGACCTCAAAGCCCATTCAATTCTGTCCCCCTGCCATGAGCAGGGCTGCCCCCATGAGCAGCTCAGGCTGCCCAGGGCCCCATGAACCCATCCTTGAGCACCTCCAGGGATGGGGCATCCACAGGTTCTCTGGATAGATCTAAAATGAAAAAACATACAAAATGAAAAACAGTGCACATAATATCCATTCTGCCTAATAAACTGTAACCTAATACTTCAGTGCAGGGGAATGGGCTCCAGGTATGAGCAGGCTCCATTTGTGGAGCTTTATGAACTGACATCAAATGAGAACCTGCTCAGAAGTGAAAGAAAAGCTTCATTAGCCCTGCAGCACGTGTGACCAGCAATTCTGCCAAGGGTTGGGGAGGAAAAGATCCCTTCTCTTTGTCCATGGTTCACTGCATTGAATTATGGAAAACAAGATGTTCAGGGCACAGTGTAATATGTATGAGCAGTGTGCAGTAATGCAACCATGAAGGTCACCGAACAGCAGAGCCCCAGTATTTCCCTGAAAGTAGCTGCCCTCTGCCTGCCTCACTGCTCTGGTGCAGGGGGAGGAACTCCTTGGGCTCTGGTTTATTGCTCACCTCCCCAGGCTCCTGGATGGCCCTGCTGCCATCACAGAGACTCTCCAGCACCAACCCTTGCCATGGGCTTCGAAACCCTTCCTCTCCCAGCTCTTCCACTGGCCATTGCTGCTGCAGAGAAATCAGCAGCTCCTCAGCCCCAGCCTCATCCTCCAGACTTTAAGGCCCACAGCAATCATTGTCCTGAACCATTTCCAGCAGGGCAGCACTCATTCATTTCCTCTGGGTCCCAAGGACAATTAGCAAAAGCTGTCATTTTGTTAATCTGGGTGTAATTAATCACCACCAGTGTTTTGATTTTAATCCTTCTGTTTCCACAGACTTTAAGAGCTTTAGGATCTGCGAGCTTTTACATCTGTGGTTTTAGAAGATATTGACATTTATCTTTACCCAGGACATAAAATCTTTTGCAGAAGTGATAGGTTTGTATGGAGGGCCTAAACTACTTTGGATTCAAATCAGGACAGAAATGCAAGGACCAGACTGGACAGGTACAGAAGGAAGCTGTCTGACTCTTGCTTGTTTCACCAGCATGAAGCAGTAGACAGGAATACTGAATACAAAAGCTGAGTATTTTGTGCAGAGAAGATGGCTTCTTGCTATCTATCAGTTTTCAAAGACATGGCAAAAAGAAGACCTGGATCTGTAATTTCTTCTTTTGCTTTTGGTATCAACCAGCTTCCAAGGATGTTGGACATGACAGGGCGTTGGAGCAAAATTATCTTTGAGGTCCCTTCCAACTCAAGTCATTCTATGATTCTGTGATTCTATAATAACTGCAGTAGTTTTTGTCAGAGATGGGAATGTTATTATAGACTCACAGACTCATAGAATCACCAAGGTTGGAAAAGACCTCCAAGATCATCAGTCCTGCCATACACCTGTCACCAATATTTCCCCACTAAACCACGCCTCTTACTACATCTAAACATTTCTTCTTCTTCCAGGGACAGTGACTCCACCACCTCCCTGGGCAGCAGTTCCAGCACCAAAACACTCAGAGAAGAAATTTTTCCTAACATCCAACCTGAATTTCTCCTAGTGCAATTTGAGGTCATTATCTCTTGTCCTATTGCTAGTAATGCGGGAGGAGAGGCCAACTCCCACCTCACCACAACGTCCCTTGAGGTTGCTGTAGAAAGTGATAAGGTCTCCCCCGAGCCTCCTCTTCTCCAGACTAAACAATCCCAGCTCCTTCAGTCACTCCTCATTAGGCCACTTCACTCCCTTACCAGCTTAGTTGCCCTTCTCTGAACATGCTTCAGAGCCTCAATGTCTTTTTCAGTGAGGGGCCCAAAACCGAACACAGTGTGTGTTCAGTGTGTGAACCACAAGGTGTGGCCTCACCAGTGTTGAATACAGAGGGAATTATGTGGTACTTTCTGTGAGAATACCCAAGACTGTGGGTAAGCAAGACATGGGGACATTTGACAGCCTCTCATCTGAATAGACAAGATGTTTGAATTGTTTCTCAGCCTCAATAAAAAATAAAGGCATGTGAAAATGTCAGAGTATTTCCTCTTTCCCTTTCCCACCCAAACACAAAATCAAATCAAAGCAAACACATGGGACACAAATTTAGGAACAGCCTGCTCTGCGCATATTCACAGCGATATGCAGGCAGTTTCCAGATGTATGGATTACACAGTTCAACCAGCTGCTACTTAAAGATCGGCCTTAGCGTGTTGACTGAGTGCCTCACCACAACAGAAACTTCTGAGCTTGGTGGTAGGGCTTCTGCCCTTTGCATCTGGCTGCATCCATCTGGTGACCTTGTTGCCATCTCTTCATTCCAGCTAGATGTTTTTCACGTCTCCTGAAGCATAAACCCTCTGGAATATAATTAAACATGAAAAAAAAAAAAAAAAATGTGTGAGTTTTTGTAGTCTTTAGTCTTAATATTCTTCAGTTGTTTGTTGCGATAGTGTAGGAAATGTATAGCTATGACAGCAAGAGCAGTGAAAGATAGTCACAGCAGTAAGAGCATCAACACTGCAAAATGTATACAAAACAACTGCCAAAGACAGGGTGCTTAAAAGTACTTTAGGATCTACCCTGAATAACAAGTTAGGATCTTCTCATTATGTGGATGCACATCTCTCATAACTATAACTACTTTGATAACTGTCTTTGTGAGTGCAGTTGGATGCTGGATAAGATGTCTCTGACACAGATACTCTTGCAGTAATATTGAGTACATATGTGCTACAGAATCAGTGTTCCTGTGCAGGGCTCCTGCCCTACACTGTGCTGGTTACCACTGCCCTAACACAGTGCTTAGTATTTCTAGTCTTGACTCCATTCTTCAGTGCTGATTCCTTACTTTCAAGTGGTATTGGTATGAGTGAGATTTGGGGCTACACATGTAGAAGAGACACCTTGGCACTTCGAAAGCCAAATTCAGTGTCGTGTCACTCTACAATTTGCATCTTCATGTTATGCACCAGAAGAACCTGGGCATCCCAGGAGCAGGAGCTGCCTACAGAAAAGGTTCAAGACAGCCACGAGGCTGAGAGAAGAGCTGCTTAGTGCCATCGACATGAATAAAGAGCAATAGGAAGTCATTTTTTATGGTTGACAAAGGGATATTTCTGCATTTGGGATTCAGACTTGAAGATACCACTGGGCAGGTATCTGCTTTGAAACAGCAGAGGCCGAGGTTCTGTACTGCTATCTCACTGTGCAGCCTGAAGACTAGGATTGAAACCTGTGATGCAGGGGATTCCTATACCTAAATCTCTAAACCAGAGTTCATCCCTTGTCCCTCTCCTCTTGTTGCAGTACTCTGTCAGGAAAATAATTGTATTCAGGCATGGTATCCCCTCCATCACACCTACTAAGACTGCTCTCTGTCCTTATTATATGAAAATTATTCCTACTGCAGTGTTTTTGGTTTGTTTGTTTGTATATCAGCCACTGTATAAAACAATTTGTAGTCAAGACACTGGCCCAAGCAGAACGCTGATATCAATAAAAAAAAAAACAGAGACACTTTGCTGGTGGAGGCTGACATGCCAGTGGGATTCAAGCATCCCTCAGTTAAGGGTTGAAAGGGTTTTGGAGGACTTTTCAGGTTCCAGACATTGCTAAGCAGCTGAATTTAGAGCACGGGTGCTTAAAGAGGTGGTGAATGACTATGGCCCTCTGTGGAGGTGTTCCTTTCCCAGCGTTCTGTGGATGCTTTATGGGTGCATCCGCAGCCAGATGTGGACATAGTTTGCAGGATGCTTTTTATTGCAGTCTTTCTCTAAATCTTCATAGCTGCCAGCCAATAAAGTCAGCAGCATTGTTTACAAAGTAGAAAAGATAACTGTTTAATAAAACACTCCGTCATTCATAAAATATTCCTTTATACTCTCCATTCATCCTGATAATTTTCAAGAGCACTCTGTTATATGGGAAAAAGAACTTCTAAAAATGTTTTAGTCCTGAAATTTAGGTCAAAGTTTGGAGCCCCGTTTGAATCTAGCACGATCTTTTCCAGAAATGCTGAACGTTTGATATTCTTTGAGCACCCTGATAGGCTGAAAATATTCCTGAGAGATTAGCAGGCTCACAGCTACTGCTCCAATGCAAGAAATTAAACCTCCCATCATCTGGTTTTTATATTTGGAAAATGTCAGCTATACTTCCTATCACGTATATTGTTGCTTCAATGCACTGAGCCTTCTGTGAATTTCAAAACACATAACTCAGCTCTCAAGCATTTCTTTTGTAAATATTGATAATGGTTTCAAGTTCTTTATTAAATAACTTTTTAATGAGTCTGAGGACAAAGAACTATTTTTTCACAGTCTCACAAAGATAAGAATCGTAACGTATCTTTCTGTACCATGGAACACATGGTTCTCAATACCTCATTGTGCAGCCTAGGTTTTCCTCACTTTTTAAAAGCTCACTTAATATATATATATATGTATATGTATATGTATATATATTTAAGGCCCCATGATTTTAAGAAATAAAATCTAACCAGATCATACTAAAGTGTCTGAAATCACACACAAATTCTGTGTGACGGCTTTGCAAACCAGTGTGTGCTGGCATTTGGAGCAGCATTAGAAGGCTCCCTTTACCCTTGTAATCCAACAGAAAGAACTACAAAATGCTACAATCACTCCTAATATGGTTCAGCACGTAGACCTCTCCTTGCTGCACAGCGTTATTTATTGCCTGCATTTTTACCAGAAAGGATCCCTGTGCATACACATAGGATCGAAGACAATAAAATATTATGGAGAGGTTCCACAGGGGAGGTTTCCAGGGAAAGGTTTTTTATCAGTTTACAGGCATGGCCAAAGTACTGCAGGGGAGTTCCTCTTCAGAGCAGGCTGTAAACAATTTACATTGGGTAGGTAATAGGAAGTCTTTAGAGTGCCTTGAAAAATATTAACTTACAGAAGTTCTGACCTCTGTCTTCTAGACCTGGCCCAGAGGACTGATGTTTACTAGTAAGCATTCAGCTCACTAGGAAACTGCATGCTGTCGGTGGAACTAAGGTTATTTTTAAATACATTTCAATTAGAAGCTGGGCTGTGTAGCAGTATACTAAATCAAATACATTGTACGACTAATTTTCTTTGTAAAAACCCAAATGGATACCTTTGAACTTAGAAATGTTGCCTTCAGGCATATAATATTCCAGCCAACTGTAGCTTAAGTGCATGGTGCAGGTTCTGTAACTTGCTTCTTCATTCAACACTCAAAATCATTCAGGTTTGCTAAGCAGAATTAAAAGCCAGCCAGGAATGTATTACTGCTCCCCTGATATTAGCCATTCTTCTCACACATTCTCTTGAAGACTTTCAGCTCTAATTGTGACGTTTTTCTGTGTTGGTCCTATTGATAGCTTGAAACCTTCATAATGACCCATTTGAAATGTAAATACTTGGTCTCATTTGAACGGCTGCTGTTCAAAGGAATTGTATTGAATGATTTAGCTGTGACTGCAAGCACTGATCAAGTGAAACACAAGGCAACTTAGGTGATTTTAGATAGTGTCTTAGGCTTGGCCCACAGCTGGAGATGTTGCCAAAGTTGTGGTTTCCTAGAAGGCTGAGAAACATCTTCAGTCTTTCTATTCTCCACAGTTTCTACCTGCATATATATATTTTTTTCCTTGTTAAAATGAAGCACAAATGACTTGATTTGGCACAGTGGTTTTGTTTGTTTTTCTCCAGTGCAGATGGTAACAAAGCCACAGGACTTCTTTATTAAACATGTAACTGAAAGATGAGGCTTGGAAAGGAGCTGCTGTCATTTACTGGCTAGCAGGTTCTTTTTTGCATCTATTATTCTAATGATACTGAGGCTTGCTTGTAGTGTCAGGGCACCACATGCACCCCACAGGTATCTTTTCAGCTGTTTCCAGTTAAGGCACATACATTACTGAGTTGTGACTTATAAGAACCATTCCACCTTCCATATTTGTCATTGTGCCAACACATGGGAAATGACCTCGTCCAAAAAGCTGAGCACCTGCAACTCTCATTAAGATCCTCCCAGTGTCGCCCATTGCTTTTCAGACTCCTAAACGGGCCTCTTACAATCTACCTGCTTCAAATTCCCTGGGGATTTATTGGCTCAGAACACAGATGACTTGTCTTGGTACCAAGGATTTCCTTTCTTTTGAACACAAACATCAAAACACAAAGAAAGCCTAAACTCAAGTAATGTGAAAATATTGTCTTTGATTCCAACCCATATATACAAAGTTATAGCTAAATGCCTGATTTTGACTTGAAATATGATGCCTCGACTGCGTATGAACATACAGCATGTAAAATGTTTGGAAACCTTTAAAGAGCAGAAATATTTTTGGCTTTGATTCATTCATCATTATACTTCCTTTAATACACTTGTATATGGCTCAACAGATTTTTACATTATCAAGCTTGAGCACCAAGTTTCCGGAATGGTTAAATCGGTGTAATTATCAATTACAATGGTAGTACACAGTCAGAAACCTGTTGTGCACTTTACAGGTGCTATATGTTTAGATGAGAATCTCCTGCTCAATATCTGTGCAGTCCAAAATCTTGATCCAAGTCTTCCCAAAACCCTTCCATTTTCTTTCAGTGACAGGCAGCACTGAAATTTACTTCAGTGACACTGAGTTCTCGGTGAGCAGTAAAGCACAGGCACCTGCAACTTGGCGCTGGCCTGAAATTGCTCTACTTTTACCCTTTTAAATTCAGACTAAGCAATAAAATTTAATGTACACGTGCACTTACTGCATTAAAATTAATGGTTTCATTTCCAGACTGATTACTAACCATGAGCTTAAATGAAATTAGTTCTCCTAGGAGATGTCTAAGTATCCATAGAAGTGAGTACTGTTTTTAGACTTGCAAAAAAATGCAACATAGCAAACAATGACAATTTCCCACTCAACTCGCTTAAATGCCCGAGTGATCTCAGGGTTTGTTTTTCATAGATCCTGACAAGAAATAATCTCTAAGCTCCATTCAACAAATTTGAAGTGAAACAAAATAAACTCATCACTCCTCTTGAAAGGTTTAATGTAATCCTTTCTAATGAAGACTATTTCTTTCTATTACTCTACATGCCCCTTTAATTCTATCAGAAGTTTACCACGATGTCATCCAAGCAACCTTACACATAGCTTCTTTTAACAAAGAAATCACCCCTTCACCGAGCACCTTTAAAATTGTTTTCCTAAGATAATTTTTGCATTATGAAAATATGGATCTTGTTTTTGAGACACCAGCTCACCAGACTGGTCCGACAGCAGCAGTTGCAAATCACAGTGAGCTCTCAAGGTGTTTGTCAAGGGTTTTTTTGATGAAATTTAACTTCTCCTGTACTTCATCCTTGATAATAATCGTTTACAAATGTAAAAATTGTGGTTTTTTGGCAATTTTGAAGCCTGTTCTCAGATTTCTTTATCACAGTGGAAAGCACAGCTGTGTACTTTTTGCTGTTCACAGGACTGTGTTTAACCAGTGTATCAAAATCTATGAACTTATTTGCCGTAATTCACATTAGCTCTGCACTGCACCCTGTGCTCTGCTTTCAGCCTAGATGAGGTTAATGGCTGAGTGACTGTTGCTTGGCGAGACAGAGCCACTGCCAGGACGGTGTGGGACAGGGGACTGCTGCAGTGTGAGCTGGGCCAGGCCACATGTGGCCCATGTGATGGACGTGCCTCTTTAACCAGTATACTTGAAATGCATGGAATTCTTTTAAGGCTAAAGTGGCATGAATGGATTCTCAGGTAAGACTTTAATCGGTAGAAAAGCACATCCAAAGTACAAAATGACTGGAAAACAGCATCAAATGCTCTCGTACTGTCGTTTCACTGAGACCGCATAAGCTCTGAAGTCAAACTTAGTTCAATTGAATGCAGTCTACACTTTGTTAATGTATTATTACAACTAGTCGGAGGGTACAGTTAAAGTGTGATAGCACTGTGTTTATGTGTGGGCTGCTTACGCCATTTACAACAGTTTTTCAAGTAGCAATGTTTCCTCAGTTTGCATTCAAATGTGTGCTCATAATAGATGACTGTAGTTGCAAAAAGTGAGTGGTGTATCAAACTCCCCAGAAACACAAAGAATACATCTTCTGCCTAACATGTCAATAGACATACACACAGACCACATCCTTAGCAATCAACATCCAGCAGCCTTTGCAGGTTTGGCAGTCAACATCTGGAAGGCTGGCAGAGCCAAGCTTGGGATTTGGATTACGTCTTTTTTTCACAAGGTGTGCAATTGTCCTAGGCAAATAAAGCCCTTAAGCCCAGTAAGGAGCTTTAGAGTATGCAATTACTTTAGAGGATGAATTAAAAGACACTGGAAGCCTCACAAAGTTTTACAACCTATGTGGCAAAACTTTCTGGCTAATATCTGCCAAACTCAAATGAGTAAGCTTGTCTCTTGGGAAAGAAAAAAGCATTGTGCTAGATATTTCTAATCCTACACATAGCACAGCACTTGGAGATCTCCAGAGAGAAGAGTAGAGGTATTTTACTTTAGTTCTTCCTATTAGATTACCTGTCAGAGAGAAGGGTGGTACAGATAGCCCATTTTCCCCATATATTATTTTTTTTCTCCCTGAATATGAACTCCACAGTGCTGCCGAAGAGCAGAAGTGTCTTTATTTTACATAGCAGCAATGGATCAAAGGACATATTCTGGAACCTAATCACCATGTGTACAAAAGGCAGGCAGTACTGCAGCTAGAAATCCACAAAGTTATTTTGTAAGCTGTTTTTGTCCGGAAAAGGTTCAAAAGCAATGCTGCCGAGCAGCTAATGCCTTATTTACTTTCCTGTTTTTGTTTTAACCCAGTCTGTGTTATGTAAAAGGAGACTCCAACACACTCATCCAGAGCTTCTTGCCTGAGGCGATGAACCTAGCAATTTTATCTATCAGTTATACCAAACCACAGCACACTTTTCTAAGCTTAGCTTGTTATTGTCTTTCAGGCTGTAGAATAACCCAGGGCAATGGAACAGTTACTGGCACTATAAATGTTTTCAGACTCTGATGCTAGTAATATGCAACCTTATTTGAATTAAATTACCTCCTTAAGAGAGTCTGAAACAGGATGACTTCATATAATTCATTATGTTTAAGAAGGCGGTTTAGTGTGGTAAGTTAAAACCCATTTAATTGCTCTGTAGTTTTCTTGGCTGTGGTTGTTTTTCTTAAGTGAAAGTAATTAAACATAAATATTTACTAATATCCCAGGCTGTGAAACTCTATAGCCAGTAACAAGAACAAGGAGAACCAACCCAGCAGCGACTTCCTACACTAATATCCCATGCCAGCTGAAACATTCCTGCTGACTTTTCAACAAATAGGGCCAGCTATTGTGGATTCCTTTGAGGGGGAATTCAGAAGCTGGGCAGTTGAATTTATTTAAGCAAAGGAAGGAAACCACTACTTGGATGCATTTTTTACATACATATATACATATACAGGATTAATGCAACGCGCTGCAAGACACCACAAGTAAATTAGCTTTTTCCATATTGATCCTTCCTCTAATATTAAAAAATCTGTTGATGTCAGCACAAAAGGTCTCACTGAGTCACATGGGTTCTGCACCACAGGCTTGCCATAAGTGAGTTAAACCACAGTAGCAGCACTGCTTTCTCCTCCTCTAGCCACCTCATCCCATCACTCCTAAACCATCTCCCTCCAGCCAGCACAAGTGATGCTGTGGCCACACAGGGAAACAGACTAAGGAACCAATATCAGAGATGCCAGGTTAGCTTAAGTATTCAGTTGCAGTAAAGCAAAAGCTTCCTCTTGTCAAGCTAGTGGTAAGGAATTGATATGGCAAACACCCATATAGGCAGCATAGACTCACAGAATTATTAAGGTTGGAAAGACCACTAGGATCACCTTGTCCAGCCATCAACCTATACCTGGGACTGTTGTAAGCAATGTTACTCAGTGGTATATCTACCCTTTTCTTGAAAACCTCCAGGGATAGTGACTTCACCACCACCCTGGGCAGCTTGTTCCAGTGCCTCACCACTCCTTCTGAGAAACGTTTCCAACCTGAATATCCCCTGGCACAACTCGAGGCCATTACCTCTCATCCTATTGCTGTTACCTGGGAGAAGAGGCCAGTCTCCACCTCGCCATAACCTTTCAGGTAGTTGTAGAGTGCAGTTCAATCTCCAAATGGGTCCAGCATTCCTCAGCTGAGGGCTGTCTAGATATGATTTTCAGAGACAAGTCTATGGGGTTTAGCCTTGCAATAGCACTCTGTATGCCTTCTTTCTATTCCACTTAGAACTAAGAAGCCCCTTTGTAGATCTCAAATTCAGTAGAATTAAGCAGATATATTATTTATACAATGTGGTACGTCACTGAGTTGATCTTTGGGCAGATTTTGCTGTTCCTACACATATCAGTCCCTGTTCATGCTTATAATAAGACCTCTTTTCTCTAGCATGTGATGAAAGGACTGTAATAAAAGATCTAAGTCCTCAATTGTTGCCAGAAAAATTCAAATCTCCTAGGTTTGAGGAAGGCATCGGTGACTGGCCCTGGGGCACTACTCCAAAAGCAAGATACTGCACACTATGAAAAAAAGCAACGAAGCCTTAAAACAGATGGCCCAATATGACTGGAGATGGACACAAGCCTGATCCCGATTCAGGTCATGTGCTGCGGGAACAGAGGACATACCGGATGGCTTTTGCCAACTGTGTGGTGTGGGAGGGTCTCAGCCCTGAGGGTAGATACTGAGCTCTGTTTCTTTGAACAAATCACAGCCTGCCCATGGAGCAAAGGCAGCATAAGCAGGGATGCCACAGTCCCCCCCCCTCCCTTCACCAGCCTCTTTGCAGAGGCACTGTGAGTGTTCATCCACATCACCCCTGGGCCAACATTTCTTCGCATCTCCTGCCAAGTAGGGTGCCAGTTCATGCAAAGTATGCTGCTGAGACACATGGTGTGTTTCAACCATCGTTAATTCCAAAACCTTTTGCCAAGAAAGAGCTTGTTAAAAGCTGCTTTAGCCAGAAAGATGAAATGCTAAGCTGCCTGCCTTTGCAAGACGATAGCTCACGTGAGAGGCTTGCATTACTGAAATGCAGACATTTTCCTGCAGAATAAACTGGCTGGATCTTTTCAGTCTTCTGGGGGTCTGAAGTGCAAAGAAACTGCCAAAACAATTAAAACTTGGGTTATATATGTGGCTGAGAAGCAATCTATGTGTTCTGCTGGAGTGGATCGACCCACATGTGCTCCCAACAGTGCCCGGATAGATGCCAGGCCTGGACCTCCCCTCACACCAAGCCCTCATGGCTACTTGGCTCCTGGAAGCAACCTGTGACTCACTTCAGGGAGTACTGCAGCCAGGGACCACTTCTCTGTCAGTCAGTAAGCACTGACAGCAAATAAGACATCCAATATTTGCTGTCTTGGGTTATAAGAAAAACAGTTCAAGCTGCATTTATTGAGTGAGCAGGTCCTTCACTAAGCTATAAATTAGTCAAGCAAAGCAGCCTTTGGCCATACAGCCCTAGGCTGGAATTTTGTGAAATTTTTATCACTTATTCAGTAGAATTTGATTAAATTTGTAAATCTGGAAGACAAGTTGCCAGCAAAAATTCTGGTCTCAGGGTAATAATTCAGTAGATGGCATAATTCTGTCTGAGTTATCACTAAGCAAATGCCTAGAGCCAGGCTTACTATTTTTATTTGAATTCTGGAGGCAGCTTTCCAGACTCAGAGGATACAGTCATCCTTTCGGCATCAGGCCCACAGAGGACCCCTGGGGCCTGAGATGCGTCATTTAGGACTGTATTCAAGCCTTAACCATTCTGTTTCACAAAAGACAAAGATGTAGGTGATGGAACACCTGGCCAGCTCTCAGAGCAGTGGATAGAGACCACAGCTGCCCTAAAGCCTTTGGTAAATGTTAAGACAGGGCAGCCTCACACTGAGCTGAGCCTCTGAAAGAACTCTCTGTACCGGCAGCACAGCTGAACAAGTTTTGGTCTGCTGCAAGCCGCCTTGCAGGTTAAACTGAAATCAGGGGTCCAGCCACGTTCTGTGCAAAGCATTGTGTCATTTCTGGACAGAACAAAGACAAAAATCTCTGCTAAGTCACAGAAGACTCTCACACTGATATGACTACCAGAAAAAAAATGAGATTCCTAATGATATAGGGTGAAGTTGCATGGTTTTTCTTACCATCCAAAGGCTCTTGCAAATTACCACTAGATGTTGTAACAAATCTGATGCCAGCATGCAAGGATTCTTGTACCTTCAGAGACTCTTCTACAAGTGTATCCTTTTTTTTTTGTATTTTAATTGCTCTGTGTGCTTTGGTTCACAGCGTAACTCAGCCAAGCAAATCAACAAGAAAGACAGGGAGGATACAAGTTTATTTCCATAGCGCTTAATCAGGAGTTTACCCCACAACCTGTGTGGCAAGTAATAAGCTTAGTCTTATTTGTACAGCAATGCTTGATTTACTTGTTACTCCCCTTCTGCCTTTCTCTTACCATGGTGGCACAGCATTGTTCCAAACTGCTGATCTTTGCTGCGGTCTCTTGTTTCCCACAACTTGCATTGCTGGGATGTTTACTTCCTGGATTTAATTCTAATTTAGCTACTACACTAATCCTTAAATAAATCTTTTTCAGTTCAACTCTTTCCCTTAGTTCTATACACCAATGTTTACACTAATTTAAATAGGCAGGATATTAGATTAAAGTTAATTGAGGGAGTCAACATACTAATCCAGTTTCCACGGGTTTACACCCCCTGAAGAAAGCATTAAGAGCAGCCAAATAAATTACTTTTTTCATAGGGAGAGAGAGAATAAGTTTGGAGATTGTCCCACTATTAGGTTTGGGAAACCCAAGTCATTTGTATCATGTGTTTCTCAAATCATCAAACTGAGCATAATATCAGACAACATATGCAGCTAAGCTGAATTCTCTCTTTCCTACTTCAAGGCTGACAGCCCAGGAAAGTTGTTCGAACAAAAGTAGAGAAACTACAGGTTTCCATGAAAGCAAATGACAGCACATTATCAAATGTGTAGCAATCCATACCCTATTTCCAGGCAGTATAACTAAAATAAAAAGAAAGAAGCAAAAAAGAACACAAAACAAAAGCCAAGCCTTGAATTACATGCATTGTTTGTTATGTTTTCTTGAAGAGACAAGATTGAATTTTAAAACACTCACCTTAGTACCTCAAACCTCAGCTCTCAATTTGCATCAGTATTTCTGCATGTTCTGTTCTGTGCAGGTTCAAAGAAAATGGCTTCTGAGTACGACTGCAGCTTTGTGTTTTGTTTGTCTATAAAAGATTTTCCAAAACGCCTGGAATTTGAGACCTATACATATAGTTGTTCTATGGTACAAATAAGCATCTATAAATTTTTCCATTTCTAAAATGCAAATTCATCTCTGAGTACTACAGCCTGAAATAGTTCTTGGTTCCTAGAGCTGAAAATCACAGAGTTACATTGCTGTCCTTTTAAACTCCAGAGGTCTGCTTTTCTGTCATGTCCCCTCATAGCAAGGCTTACTTACATCTATTAATAACATGACCCGGCATGAAAATTAGCAAAGGGCAGCAGACCAGTTCTGAGCTCCTCATATCAATCACTTGTCCATAGCCCATGAGTATACTTGTGCAATAAAATCAGTCACTGTACTATGCTGAATTCTGTTAAATCCCCAGTGTTCTGGGGCAGAAGTTGTAGCTTTTCCCTGCCAGGTAGGTGTTTATGAGCCTGGTAGCACCAGAAGCGTTTCTGGAGCCCACAAACATAATTTAGCTGCAGTAATGTGAAATTACAGAGCCTGTCTCGTGCCGACATGTGTTACATGCAATTGTAAAAAGGAAAAAAGTTTAACAGCTTAGCCACAAAGGAATGTTTATATCTGATTACACTAACTGCTAATTTAATGGTAGTTAATCAGTGGCATGTAATACAAGCTGAGCAGTGCAATGGATTTATTGATGAATGGTGTTTAAAGTTGTTGTTAGAAAACTGGTGCATTTGTTACATTAAACAAGCAAGTAAAGAGCCCAATGAAACAGTAGCACTTTTGCTAAGGGCAAAAATTCTGTTTCAGTTACTATGGTTCAAGTACTGAGCAACTCCAAATTTAGGAGAGCTTCCCCAAAAGTGATGCCTCCTATTTTATTACATTGACCCACAACATCAGAGGCAGATGTTGGTGTCTGGCAGTAGAGGCTGAATGGAACTTATTGGCATTCATGGACATTTTTTGGACATTTATGGAGACCAAACAGTGGAAGTGAGCACAGTGATGTGGTAGATGGTGTGTTTCAGCAGTGACAACAGTAACATGAAAGACAACCCATGTTCCAGATGACCATGCACAGCTGTCACACCACAAAATGAAGAGCATCTCAATCAGCTCATCTGCACAAATCCATTAACAGCAATGACTACATTGAAAAACAGTGTTTTGTAGCCAAGGTTTTATCAAGTAGTGTTAGTGTGCTCTTTGTATCTGTTGTAGTTCCCAAGGAAATAAATATGAGGCATTACTTCCAGAGTAATCCACATATGCTGAAAGAAAAAGCCAGGATATGACCTGCAGGCTAAAACCTACAGGAAGCAGATGAAATTCCCTAGGGTGGCATCAGTAGATGCCACATTGCTGGGATGTGCTCTGAATTTTCATGCAAAATCATCATGGAACCTGTGTTGTACACCACCAAAATTCAAAACGACAGCACTACAAGCTGCAACTTGAGGTTTAAATGCAGGAACAGAATTTTTACTCTTCCTATTTGAGGTGCATCTGTGCCCCTGCACACTGGCCATAGGTCTATAAGCTGCAAGGGACATGCTTCCTTCCCCTGAATTCAGTGGGCGCCAAGAAATAGATGCAGCACTAGCAGCTGTACAACATCTCATAATGTGTGAGTCTGCATCGCATGGGATGAAGGGAATTGAAATAGGGGAAAGGGAAAAGAAAGGTACAGCCGCTTATCCCCTCTGGCAAGTATTGATTTGCCTGGATGCACACCTCACCTCCCCAAATCTGACCCACACAGCTGCCACTTACCACACAGCTTGTTTTTCTTAGAATGAAATATGAGCAAAGAGAGTCAGCAAAGCAGTTCTGGAAGTAGATCCCCACAGAGTGCATCCATGCCTGAGATTAAAAAGCTGAGAAAAGCTTTTAAGGAAGACCAGACTGAACCTTTTCACTCATGGGGGGGCTTCTCTGAATGACTGTTGCTCTCTTCATTCCCCAGTGCTGTACCGCAGCATCCTGCCATCCTGCTGCAGCCTCCTGACCCCTAAGGCCAGCTGAAATCATCCAGTTTTTACTCCTGTCTTGGCTGCAAAGAGGCCAGCTGCCAAATGAGAGGCATCTGTAAAGGAGAAAAAAGTCGAATATTATGTCAGTTATTTATTAATGTGAGACAGTTTACAGAATTCTGCCAAAATTTAAGAGCTTCTGTTTCTCTGAGAGCTTCAGTTCCTTCTTGTGTAACTGTCAGGAATCTGTCCAACATTGCCTATTTCATGAATAACTTTCTTTTATCATTTCACTGGAAGATCTCAAATGCAAAAGACTGTGAGTTTTCAGGCCGTTAGCAATGGCCGCTAGAAGAACAAGAAAGAAACGCTAACCTTGGGTAGACCTGGCAAATGAGGTGGCCTGGTGACCCAATGATGTAACTATGGGGTGTTCAAGAATGGTTCATGTGAAACCTGAAACCCAGCAAAAACATTGATAGCATATTAAATTCACCCCAATGATATTACTCCAGGGAAAAACAGAGTAACTAGTGTGGCAGTAATTTCTCATTCAGAATTAATTGTAAACCAGCCTCAAGAGGAAGAAGTTTGTTGAACCACTTCTCAGCTTAAGGGCAAGAAGAGCCCCAGTAGTCTTCAAGTTCCTGATGAATACAGCAAACTATGCTGAATCAGTTGCTCCATTAATAAAATCTGTCATTAACAATATAACTGGGTTGATCCTGCATGACACAGGCACAAAAATGCACATCTGGCAGTGGCAAACAAGACACAGGGGGGACAGGGGAATTAAATCAGTCAGGCATGGGAGCGTTGCCATAGTTTCCAAACAACCCATCTGTGATGACAGCTTTGGGCACCAAAAGCAGGGTTTCATTAGTAGCAAAGACTTGCAAGCTCGTTGTGCAGCCTCATCAAACTCATTTGCCAATAGCTTATTTTGCAGCTCCAGCCAGGCTGCTGCACACAGGCACTCACTGAACACTGAGATGTGCAATGGGATTCCTCTACCCCTGCTTCAGTCATTCAGGAGTCAGGTATCTAATGCAAGTTGCTCATTCAGGCTTCCTCTGTAATTAATAGTCTATAGATGAGGAACCTTCACTACTGGAGTTGGCATCTGCCTCAGACGCATTTTATCCATTTCTGTGTCTATCTGAAAAAAAAATAAATAAAAAATCACCCTCAGGAGATGCCTCTTCACCAGCTCATAAGGGGTCATGGCTGATCAGCAGTAGGTGGAATAATCCTATTTCAGATGGATATTGTTCAACCTTATGCACTCCCTCATTGCATTCCTCCTTAGGGCTGCAGCTGGGGAAGCATAGACAGTTGTGGCCCAGAATTGAAAGAAAGTCAAAATTCATTTCAGGTTAGAAGTTTAGAAGTCAAACACAAACAAAATGCATTTTTTTCAGAAACAATAAGATTTTTGATTTCCTAGTACCATTTAGAAGAACTCAAACATAGGGGTCTTCTCATTTAGCTGGGCAGTGGAACCATCAGCACCTGCAGTTAGGTGGGCTGCAAACCTAGATTTGCAACTGAAGTAGATGGGTAAGCACTTACCAACAGGTCCTCCGTGTCTCCTGTAGATGGAGACAAACATTAGCTTGGACCTCACACTTTCTAATCCACCATTCCCAATACTTAACCATTCATGCTGTGCTTGACTAATTCCTCATGCTGTGTATTTTTGAACATACCATTAAAAAGTTATGGTGCTGGTCATTTCTTAGGCAAGAGGGAATACTCCACACATAGCAGGGTTTGTTACTTGTTTACTTCCAGAGCTGAATTTTTCTTTCTTTCCAGCTCCACGCTGCGGAATTTGTTGCTGGTCTGGTATAAACAGCCCATCCTGTGCATTGACCTAATGTAAACAGTCAGTAGCCAATATAAACAACCAACAGGCTAAATGAAGCCCCAAAGTATGTTTGAGCAGCAAGAAATGAAACATCAATAAATGTATTTCCATCATGTAAACTGTTGTTTCTCAGCTTGCCAGAAAACTCTCTTTTTGCAGATTTCTTGGAAGTTTGAGCATCAAGTAGTGTATGGGAACTGTTGAGTCATGGCCTGAACATTCATCACCCAAGGAAAATGCCTGGTCAGCCCTGGGAGCACAGGTGAAGGCACCCTGGAAGGGGTGGAGCCTGGCTGCACCTCTCTTAGACCCCATTTAAGGGCTGACTGCCACTGGGGAATGATCTTTTCCTGGAGATCTGTCCTTTGTGTGCTTTTTTTTCCTGTGAGGCAAGTTCTTCAGATATGGGTGAGCACTCCTTTCCTATTTGTCTCTTTTGTGATTCCACCATGCTGATCTTTCCCACTGCAACAAATAGTTTGCAGTTTTCCCTAAGAGAGGGGTGCCAGGGGCCATCACCAGCATCTTGTATCCTTGCTGCACACTCAGCTGAGTACCTCTCAGAAATCAGCCTGCTGGGGGAAGGAACCTCATTGAGGTTCAGCCCAAACAACCCAAAGGAGGTTGGAAAAAACCTCTAAGATCAAGTCCAGCTGTCAACCCATCACTCCCATGCCCACTAAACCATGTCCCCAAGTGCCACACCTCCATGTTTCTTAAACACTTTCAAGGTTGGTGACTCCACCGCTTCCTGGGCAGCCTGTTCCAGTGCATTAACAGAATCATGGAAAATTCAGTCACACTGAATCACTGGAACAAGTTTGCAGACATTATTACCAATACAATCATCTTCTTTAAAGAACTGGACTGTCTCAAAAAGTTGTCTAATTAGTTAGACTTCTTTATCTGGGGTAGGAATCTCTGGAAAAACAGCAGTCTCACAGTTATGCCTCTTTCCCAATCCTCCCCACCACCCTTCTTGAGAGGCAGCTCTCATTTGCAAAATCCCATCCATTCTTAAAGAAGTACATTAAATATCATCTAAAAAATTCATGTCTCTGGTTAAGATTAATCTTTACTATGCATATAGCTGATTGGCTGCTGCAGCACCTTCCTCAGAGGCAAACACTGAACTGGGCTGGAATGAAATGGTTGAAAGAGGCAGTGAGGCACAAAGGGCAGTCTGATAGAAAAGAGAAGGACCCTCATACAGCTATATTTAGTAGTAACACCAGGGGAAAAAATTACATAGAGTTATTTCGGGTGTCTGGGAGAAACTACAGTAAGAAAACAAACCTTTTATCTTGAAATACTCCATCTGACTTCAGCCCACCTTGGCAGATAACTGTTTGCTCTCAGAGGAGAAAGGAACCAGATGGTTCTCATATTTCTAATGGCTGCGTATTTACATGACAAACACCATCACCGAGGTTAGCACTAACTGCTGGAAGCTTTGCTGGTGCGTGTGTGGGGGCAACTGATCGCAAGAATGAACGTTTTCTCGTTCTCTTTTCACTACCACTGAATTCATAGCAAGCACAGAAAGATGGTCCACAGGCAAGCAGTGCAGTGTAACTCTTGCAAGACTGTTGATTTTTTTGCAGCCATAAGAGCAGAAATTGAGCAGAATTCAGCCCGAGGTGAACCCTGCTGGGGCATAATGCATTAGGCTTCCGTACTGCTGAACCATGTAATGAATCCCAGGGTCGGCACTAATGCAAAACCAGCGGCGATGTGCTAAATGGTTTAACTGCTCATAAAATGGTGGCTAACCACCTGTCCAGTTATTATCCAGCAGAGGAAATTTAGCAGCAGTAATCAGCCCATGCTATATTAAGTTACAGCTTTGCTTAGAAATGTCATGCCATAGTAAACAAAGGAAGACAATTAAATTAAAAGTTAATTAAAATAGCTGTGTTGCAAATAAGGACTCATTGTAGAATGCAGGCTGAAGTTTTCTCCTTACTGTCGTGAAAGAAACAGGTTCTCAGTCAGAAGAGGATATCAGAGTACAGTGACACTTCACATTATTTTAAAACTACTTTGAGCTCCACTTAACTATTCATAGGAGGAGAGTGGAGAAAGTAGAGTGAGTGTTAAGAACCCCTTTACCCGCAGGGTTGTCCAGTTAGCTACACAGTTCCACCCTGCTTCAGTAGAAGCTGTGTTTTCTTTACAAAAGGATTTTGCCACAAATTGCTGTGCCATATGAAAGGAATGCTCCGGTGGCTTTCAAGAGTGGAAGTCAGTGTCCATCCCACTTTAGTCACATTTCCACAAAATGATACACTGGGTGCACTGCTAAAATAAGCTTACTTTAGTATTAAATAACAACAAGAAAAAGGGAAAAAGATGCTTTATCAAATATGAAACATCACAGGGAGGATGGTTACTGCCTCAGCAAGTGTTGGAAATGAGGTACATTCGGACCTTTAGGCCAGACTGAAAATGACGATAGCCCACACTATGGAGTAGCAATGCCTCTATTGAGCACTTTCAACACCAGCACCCAGCAGATACATTCCCCAGGGTACACAAAAGGGAAAGCTGTTCACATTTATGAGACTCTTTGGTTTCCTGGATCACTTTAGATAAAACCAGGTTACCCTTGTGTTGTAGGAAACATAAGATACTGAACTGAAAGGGCATGGGAAGAAATAAACTTAATGCTTTGCTTTGATATTTCTTAAATTGCAAGTCAGGATCCCACAACAGACTCAGACCTGCCCCAAAAAACTTCAGAACCATCTAATAGCTTATGTGGCACCATACTTTTCTACAGGTACTGGCTATAGTTAAAGCAATTCATCACTGTAAAATACAGGAATTAAAAAATAAATAAACTCTTACTAGAAATAGTTAAACTCAAGGTCAGAGAAGTAAAATACCAGCTGCTACTACAGATGCTTGCATTAACTAATAACCACTCATCTCTAACTATTAGCAGCTCCTTAAGGATAGCACAGGGAGCATATACAGGCAGATCTACTAATTACAGCTGCTTTCTGTTTTTTTTTCTACAGGAAAGGATATCTCAAAATAGCAAGCTCCTGGCAGACCAACAAGAAGGGCTACCTGAAAAGAGGTACACTCCTAATAACTCAAGCTTGCAAAGAATTTTAAAGTAAACCCCAACAACAACAAAACTATAAAGCAAATCAGAACCTGAAAGCCTGCATGTTTTTTTCTAGCTGATCCAGTAAAAGTGCATATCTTCCAGTGTATATATAAACTGCAGGGCTGGAGTTTGATTGTGCACATCTTAGCAGCACAACTAAAGCTGTCTGAGACCCCAGCCAATGGAACAGCTTAGCATAAGCAAGAAGTTATCATGTGTAAAGATCATGTTGACACTGACTGCTTATGGGTTGGTGGGGTTTTGTACATGGGCTGTGAGATCTAAGTGCTTGCCTCAAGAAGATCAGTAATTTTGCTTTGTGCAAAAAGGTGGCAAAACTTGCAGAAACAGTCCACCCACATTGCCCTGTGTATAGTTGCAATTTCCAAGTAAATGGGTAGTTAGAGGATATATATAAGAGACTCACCAATGCTGAGGCTCACAGTCAAGATGGATACTTGCCAATGTTGAGGCTTACCACACAGGAACAACCTCCTGAAAGAGATGCTACCTTAGTGGTGGTCAGCCCTTAAATGTGGTCTCGGAGAGGTGGAGTCAGGCTCCACCCCTTCCAGGAGCACAGCTGAATTACCTTCATCTGTGCTCCCATAGCTGACTTATCGCTTGCCTCAGGTGGTTAATCAGAGTTGCAGGCTGTGATCAACAATTTCCCTTACACCCTGCCAGCCAAGACTGTGGTAGTGCTCAAGTAGCCTCAGGATCTGAGCACACTCACCACCATACCCATGCTCTTTAATACTCTCTGTTTTCATAATTTCAAAAAACAAAATGCATTTCATTGATGAGTACATTCCAGTAGAAACATAAACGTTTCTGATATTTCTTCCATTTTTAGGCATCAGCTTTAGAGTGATGGCCATAACCCATTCTGGGTTACAGAATGTAATATAAAAGGAGAAGCTAAATGGTGTGAAATCAGAAAAAAAACCTAAATATGTGGTCCAGTTTCACTAGAAAAGCAAAATTTTCATATTTAAACTCCTTTCAGTATGATGGATGTTTTTGATTTGCATAGACAGTTCTGTGAGAGTACATTTGGGTAATACCAAACTACTGTCCAGAAAACATGCCAGATGCTTTAGATTAGGGATTATATTTTTAGTCCTTCCCTAGGTCTCTTGTACATATCATTTCGCAGCAGTTGATTCACCGGTTGCCATAAACCGTGTTTAAATATTCTGCATGTCTAACAACATTACCAAAGGAAAGCTGAGTACTGAAAACCACCCTGGCCCAGTATGACCTTTTTTCCTCTGGAGGGCTGGTAAATGCTGCTCTCAGGGTAGCAGCACCTGGCTCTGCAGTGGACTTTACAAAACAGTTGTATTTCTAACAGTTCAGATGGTTCGGATCTGGCCATATATGCATTGTTTCGGAGGTTTCAATGACAGATCCAAATCTTGAAGCTCTATGCTGAACATGATGGTTATCATATGGCAAAGGAGCACAGACTATGTTTATTATTAATAGCAGCCCATATAAATACAAGCCAAGTACAGTCAGAGATGCTGCTCCCCACCCAGCATTTCTGCAGATTACATTTGCCTGCTGCTTTTTACATTACCATTATTCATAGTCGTTTGTTTCATTTGGCTATGAATGATGGACAGATATGGACAATGCACAAGGGTTCGGAGTGTGAATTTTAACACATGTGGGAAGAATAGAAATGATA
Source organism: Excalfactoria chinensis (assembly GCF_039878825.1). Lineage (NCBI taxonomy): Eukaryota > Metazoa > Chordata > Aves > Galliformes > Phasianidae > Excalfactoria > Excalfactoria chinensis. Next base: position 83,320,669 of record NC_092827.1, read on the forward strand.
TATTTATGGACAGTCCCTCAGAGGGTCTCAGCTCTAACACCACAAAAGAAAGACTCTGAGCAGCAGCAAGGAGGCTGAGGGAGGCAGAAATTAGAGCACCTGGTTTGCACTCTCAGAGACTGGGCAGATTTCCCTTCAGCAGACACACGCGGCACTGATGCAAGTCTGGCCAATGTTATCTGTCTAGCAGTATCTTTCACTTTCAGTGCAAGGAAATTAAGATACATTTTGATCTAAAGATGTACATTCATGTGTCTTTATGCACACACATACATACAGCTAATCCATCATTTTCCTTGTAGATAAAATACTGGTTTTCAAGCCTAAGCTTGACCCCTTTCACTAGGCACTCCATTGCATCCTCTGAGGAGCCCACTGTCTCCTCTGAAATATTTTATTCAAAGGACGTCACCTAAATTTATATGTATTTATGTATTTAAACATTTATGTCTACTTATCTGTCTTGCTCCACACATACATTTAAACTGTCTTATTTACTTACTGGTATCAGTACTTACCATTGGATCTTCAGCTGATAAGCACCACTAGCCAAGGCAGTGAAAATTAATTTGCAATAACCTGTTAGGCTCAGACCTTTAAATACATAGCTACCACTCCAATTCACCTTCCTGAATTTTAATTTTATAGGCCACCTATTATTTAATGATATAAATGAAAGAATACAATTCCTTAAGATAAGGCTCAGCTACTACAGTGAGGAATGAAGTATAAACCTAGGTAGGCAGATAAAATAGAATGGGAGTAGTGATGTTTTACGACTCATGAAAGACAGGGAAATACACATTTGTAACTTCTAACAAAGTTGAACAAAGTTCCATGTTAAAAAAAAACTGCTATTCTTGCTCAGTTGAGTGTCTCCATTCAGCCCTTCTATTTATGTTGCATCTTCATTAGTCTCAGCTGAGAATAACAGTTAAGAGGTCAGCGTGTTCATATTATATTAATATAGTTTGCCTAAAAACATTTGATATTTTAATACATGTAGAAATAAATCATTCTGATGGGTAAGCACCCCAATCTACTAGCACTGGAAACAGACTGCTCAGCATTCATTCAGAATACTTTACCACATGTCTGGGCATTTTTAAGGTAGTAAATTACACCATCATTGCTGTAGAGAAAATTCACCACCTTTGGGTTTGAGCTGAAGGTACTCAAATGCACAGAATGCCCAAAGTACAAAAAAGATAATTTTTCCCTTTCAAATGGCACAGACCAAAATATTCTCTCAAACACCTCATTACTCCTATTAAGGTAACATTTTGATTTGAAACATCTGCAGCTTCTCGAGGCCTGAGTGAACCTGACATTCTCAGCTTTTGGCGACTGTACTGTGCATGGCACGCATTTCTGTATACGGACTGGGGAAAGGCAAGGAAGGGCTGAAAGTATTCTGGTAAAGTGGAATCTCTCTCTGAACTCCTCCTGCGCATAGGGTGTCCCTGTCCTTCAGTCAAAGAGCAGTCTTTATGGTCACATAGAGTAGAAATTTGTCCACAGAAGATTTGAACAATCTGGACATTACTCCAAAAGAATGTCCATAGAAATCATTTCTGCCATTGTATCCAAAAGGGGCTAATGCCTTCCTTTATGACCGCTAGACAATAGATTGAGCTGGCTGCTGAAAAATCAGATCCCCACGTTTCCCTTCCAAATGATGCAGGTATCTCAGGTGATGTTTATTTTTCAAGATTGCCAAGATTTTGGCTGCAAAGAGGAAAAAGAAACAACAGCAAATAAACAAACAAACAAACAAACAAATAAATAAAAGGAAAGAGGAAAAAAAAGAAGAAACTTTCTTACACAACTATAATTCAAAGCCCTACAAAATGAAAGCATTTCAGAATGACTAACTAGATTTGTCTCTGGCTAGCATAAAGGCATGCCTACTGCGAGGTCTTTGTATAGAAACCCTTAAGGAGAAAAAGATATACTCTCAACAAAATAAAATGTTGTCAGCTGTTTAAAACTTAGTGGGAACTGAAAATGTCAAGCTGATACCTGTTAGGCATCATTTAAATTGAAATATGGACCTTCTTCAGTCTTCAAAGTAATGCACTTCAGGTGATAATGATGGATTAACGTTGAGAGAAAATGACCTAGCAGCCTGTTAGTTACTTTTTTCAGTTGTGTGGGAGCACACCAAATTTTTCATCGATCTGCCAATTGGAGACAGCTGAGAAATGACGACTGCGCTTACTGCAGGCTTCCTACATAAATATCCACTGATGAGCACATTAGAACACGAGAAAGCAGAGGAACAGTTTGTTCAGATTCTGCTGCGTTTAGACTCGTGTTCAAACAGCCGTATATTTCCAAACAGTGAGAGTTTACAAGTTCAAAGAGCTGCCCTCTTCACAGTCGTGTTTCTTATAAGTTTCTTACAACATCGCACGAATGCATTTTACAAGGCAACTCTGTTACTCACAAGATTAATTCAGTGCCCTTTAAACTGTGGGAGTTGCATTCAAATGTGGTTTAGATTAAAGTGATTTAGCATTATTCCAACATCCAACAACATGGATGTATGTTTTCAATGGTTGAATCTGAAATCAGCTGTTCTGCATTGTTAAGCCCCTTACAACAAGCTGTTTGAATTTCTGGCTGCTCAGCACCCCAAAGGGACAGATTAATCTCTGAACTTTGTGGCTGACTCCTATTTCGGCTTCTCAAGCGTCTGCTGTTCATCTGGGCAGCGCTCAGACAAATAGGACAATTTACAGGAATCAATAACAAGCAATTCCAGACATCAGTGAATTGGAGATAACTCTCGCCCTAGGCCGATGCAGAGATGAGAGCTACACATTGTGCAGCCTGGCTGCTGCCACACAGTGATCCTCCAGCCCAGGTAATCCTCCATGAGCAAGGAAGAGACATCTGGAGCACCAAGGTCACAGAGCCTCACTAAAGCAATGAGGATTTTCCCTGAAATGCAGCACATGCCCTGCACCCCAAGGCAATGTCAAGAAGAACACGCTCCCAAAGCATCCCTGAGTGAATGCTGTGATCCACCCCGGCAGCAGCAAGGACAGAAACACACCAGCAAACCCTTCATAATGTCGTTAGTCATAAGTAATATAGTAGGAACAAAAGGGGTTTTCTTTCTGAAGGGAACAGTTAGCTTTTCCACTTCAGAGACCCAGGAGAGAAGACTTTTGTTACCTGGAGTACAGAAACGGGCAGGAAATGGGGCTCTGTGGATCAGTCAGGCATGAAGCCATGACTGTGAGATCTTTTCCAGAGAGAGATGAGAAAAAAGCACAAGAAAATAAATGTAATTTAATAACTGCTTAGAAGACAAAATAGTTGCCTCTCCTTATCGGTGAAATGTAGCAGCAGCAGCAGGTGCAGGCAAAACAAATCCAACACACAAATGTGGAGCAGGTAACGCTTACAGGTATATTCAGAGCAAAATACAAGAGGCAGCCTTTTAGATCATTAGAAAACATATTCACCATTCTGTTGATAAATCAGTGGTTTCAAAGTAGGTTGGTTGTTGTTTGGAGGGCTCCTGTTACCTACTGTGAAGCAAGAAACGTGACTTCTTAACAGAGGGGAAAGGTTTTTACCCTGTCCTTTACTGCCTTTTATCCTAAATGCTATTTTTTCTGGATGATGATCTCAGACCGAGCTAAGAAAAAATACTGAAACCACACAGAGGGTCTCCAGTATCTCTTTGGATTCTATCTAGTGTCTTTTGAAATAGAGATTCAAACTCTAACAACCCATTGTTTGTACCAGGATGAGGAACTGACGGGATTTTATGTCAGTTGATGGGATTTATTTAAGATGATGAGAATTTTATCCCAAAGCTCTGCATATTTCATAGAATTATAGAATTGTTTGAGTTGGAAAGGACCCTGAAAGCCCATCTAATCCAACTCCCCTGCACTGAACAGGGACACCTGCAACAGATCAGGTTGCTTGGAGCCCCCCAGCCCGACCTTGAGTGTCTGCAGAGGCGGGGCATCCACCTCTCCAGGCAACCTGTGCCAGGGCTTCACCACCTTTACTGTAAAAACTTATACTTTTCTTATATTCTATCTAAATTTCCCATGTTCTACTTTAAAATCGTTTCCCCTTGTTCCCTTTGCAATGAACACCCTAATCATCAAGTCCTGCTTTAGGTGGAATTGCCCTGTGAGATGCCTGCACACTTCTCCGGGACTTGCCTTTTGTCCTCTCAAGGGCCAGGCAAAGAGGGAAGCTGAGCTCCAACTGTGACTGAAGCATTTCTTTCTCCAGGAATCACAATAGGAGTCAAGAATAGTTCTTTCTCCCATGAGGAATTTCCCTCAGATTTGATACAGTGACTTAGCTCTGCTTTCAGACTTTCACTCCCACCACAGGCACCAGACAAGACCTTCTGAGGCTGATCAAATCTTGAGCTTTCTCGGTAGATATCTCCAGAACAGTGCCTGACAGTAATTTTTATATGCTTGAAAAAATTCAGTCTTAAATGGAGATAAACATGTTTTTTTGGCAGGGTCTGTATTTACATTTTTGTTCATGTTTCTTGCCATGGCTTTATCCTCCCCCCCAGGCCATTCTGCAAGTGGCTACAAGGGCAGGAGTGATTTTGTAGACCGCTGAGCTGTTCACAGCTGGTGCTTTTCCCACTTTTCTCATTGATACATTTCATGAAGCTTATGTATGGAATTGGATACCTCCAAGATACCGGGCTTTAGCTTATTTTGTAGTTCCCATGTTTTTAACTCCCCAGATTCTTGATGAAACTACCACACCTAACAACTTTTTTCCCAAAATAAATGTGAATCATGACTGGCACAATTCTTGTCCTGAAACAATAAGCAAAATCTGTGCAGAAAGGACAGACTCACACTTCCCAGCTTGCATAAGTATCCCTATGGGACTCAAGCAGGTGTAAACTGGAACAGCCTTAAGGCAGTTTTAATACACACCTAAAGGATGGGTCCAAGGGCAGGCTTATGAATGAAAGTTACGGTTTACTGATCACCTCTGGCCCAACAGAAAGCACGAGTCATATGGAAATAAGGGTGAAAGCCGGAACATTTAGTATAGAATTAAATTACGGCTAGCAAGGAACATGTATCAGAAGTCTGGCAATTACTTCAGCTTACACAATCCCCTCAAAATCCAGCTGCTTAGAGTAATTATCCAAAGTAAACTACGGCTGGTAATCCTTATTTTTACAAAAATGCATTATGTGAAATAAATAAATAGATAAATTAATAAATAATCCCAGTGAGCAGACTTTGTGCATAATTGGATGTACTTTTTTTCTCACCCATGTGAAACTTTTCAGTCCTGTGAGAGATTTGGCTTGGATGCATTCATGTGAGTCATGCAAATTTCTGTGGGACATTTGAATTTATGCCATTATGTCACCCATTAAAAAATGGGAATTTGTCCTATACCTAAGACATGTTAAGTGTAAGTGCAGTAATATGATCAATAGACTCCAGCCGATAGATGACACACAAAAAGAGCAATATACAAAGGGAGCAACATTTGTTAAAGGCGAGTGCTTCCAAAAGTGATGAGAAAATACTTGGATTCATATTATTTCCATATGCAGCTTTAAATTGGCTTAGGTGGGTGTGTGTCTGAGTCCTGAGCTGACAAGAAGCTGATGATCCCTGGAAGACCTGGGACTTCTTTTGGCTTTGGATTTCAGCCTGGAAGTGAAATCTGACACTGAGCAAGTTTCACCTGGTTTCAGGTTTCACTGGAAAGAATGGAAATGGGTGAGTAAATCCAGGTAGCTGTCAGAAGGCAATTACAGTGCAAGATGTGGGGCTGCAAGCCACAGTGTTCCTGTTGCAAATGGAAAAGTATGGTCAGGTCAGGAGCACCCGTTCTCCCTGCATGTACAGCGCTGATAGGAACACACAGAAACCGATCCCAAGGTAATGGCCTCAAGTTACGCCAGGGGAAGTTCAGGTTGGATATTAGGAAAAATCTATTCTCAGAAAGAGTAGTGATACATTGGAACAGGCTGCCCAGCCATGAAGTTGAGTCACCATCCCTGGAGGTGTTCAGAAGTGTACAGATGTTACTCTCAGCGATGTAGATTAGTGGCCATGGTGAGGATGGGATGATGGCTGGCATAGACGATTTCAGAGGTCTTTTCCAACCTTAATGATTCCGTGATTCAATGAAAGTGATTTTGCTTGTCTTCAGCCCAGCTCTTGGCTGTGTGTTCCTCCTCTCCAAGCAACAGGGGAGCACGCTGTGCCATCCTGCAGAAGAACTGCCAGACTCTGTGGATTTTCCCACAAATATTGTCTGCCCTGCAGTCCCCTTCCCAAAAAAGTTATGGGATGGTGAAGTATTTGTACAATAGTAAGATAAATGCACAACAGCTGGAATGCGAGACCTGGCACCAGAGAGCTTTTGCCAGCAGGCCAAGGAGAAGTGTGCAAAGAAAGTGGGAATGAAATTACACGCCTTGTCTGTCCACACTGCATAGAAGCCTGAGGCCAGCTAACCCGGAGTGACAGATCAGTAATTCGTCATTGTAAGGGAAACAGCTTACAAAGAACACCAGGATCCTTGAAAGATGTGTAACACATTGACTGAATTCCCTGCATAATATTTTACCAGCAAGAAAAGCCCGAGTGAGATTTAATTATATACCCCACAAAAAATCATTAAGCATTACAGCTGCTTCATTCCACCCTTCCTAATTACTGATTTTTATCAGCAGATTAAAATGCTTCCAGCTGAAAGGCTAATTAGCTGATTTCATGTTTCCTGCCTGTCCTGATCACAGAGGAAGTCTGCAGTCCAAGGGAATCCTTGCAAGTGAATGCAAGGATTACTGCCCATGCTGTGTGATTTACAGTAAAAGACGTATTGCCCCTCACCTCTCTGTCTTACCTGCTATGTGTTGCAGAGCCCATCTTGTGGCTGACCATGCTGCTATGTCACTAGCTGTCCCTCCTCCCTGTCACACACATACACACACTCTGAGTGCACAAATTCTCCACAGAAGAATTCAGTGGTAAACACACAAAAGGTTGGGGAAATCACATATACATGGCAGGGTATACTACACATGGATCACATCTGAGGGTCTCTTCCTGTGCTTGAAGATTTTCCAATTAGCTCCTATTAGGCCTTCTAAGTTTTCCAGATATTCTCCCAATATGTCCATGTGAAAATCCTGATGGCTGAAAGTTTCACAGAAAAAAATGGCTAGTGAAGATGCCTTGCAGAGCATAATATAAATGCCATGTTGATAGTAAGAAAACAATACTCTCATACACTGTGATAGAAGAGGAAGGAAAAATACAACCTCTGGCACAGAGCTTGGGAGGAGGCATTTTGCCACTGGCTTCAGCTGGGCCAGAATTATACCCATGGCCCCATCCAGCTCTGCAGGAAACTAAAAAGTTTCTAATTCCAGAGCCACAAGGCTTGGATAAACAGACTGCATTGATTTCTTACTGGAACAAAGTAACAATTGTCATCTTCTAATATCCACCAGACAACATTTCCTACCTATCTTAGAATCATAGAGTCACTGAGGTTGGAAAAGACCACTGAGATCACCTGCTCCAACTGTTGATCCATCACCATGCCCACCAACCATGTCCCCAAGTGCCACATCTACCATTTTCTTGAACACCTCCAGGGACAGTGATTCCGCCACTTCTCTGGGCAGCCTGTTCATACAGGCAACTCTGTGCTGCTGCATCATTCATTTAATGCATTCTGAATTAAAAATCTTCAGACTGAATGCAGAAATCCATCCCTGGAGGCATTCAAGGCAAAGCTGGATGTGGCTCTGGGCAGCCTGGTCTAGTGATTGGTGACCCTGTCCACTGCAGGAGGTTGAAATTAGATGACCTTTGAGGTCTTTTTCAACCCAGACCATTCTATGAAATGATAGAGCTAGACATTATACTATTCCCTTCAGTATCCCCAGTACATCATACATATTTATAAAACAAACAAAAACAACCAACCAAAAAGCACACAACAAAGCACTAAAAACATCCAATGGTCTAACAATTCACAAATTCTCACAACAGAAAAACTCTTTTCTGGCAGACATAGCAATATGTATTTTTTGGACTGGTGTTTGTGTATTTGTACACACACACATATCAGGCCAAAACATCTACAGCCTGTATAAAAACATCATCCTGTTTTTAATTTTGAGGAATATTTTGTTTCATGTTTACTCTGCTTTATTTCTTTTCTTTGTGTTCGGACTGGATGCATTTAGAGCACAGCACATCCTCTTTAATGGAAAATGGGAAAGCTTCACAAAGGAACACTCTGGACTAAATCATACAAAATAAGGCCTTGTGTTACATGTACTTTATTTTGCATTCTGTGTGAAGCAGTGGGTCTGTGAAGTTAGACATGTATTTTCACAGTATTAAACTGGCAAACCCAGGTCCCTAGCGTATAATGAGTAGAATTCATAGAAGCAAGACTAATACTGCACCAATTTGGAAGACGGCCCAATTCAATTACAGGTAAACTGTCTAAACACATATTTGTCACGTACAGATATAGATGTATTAAAAAGCTAGAAAAACATCAATAAAATTCTTTGATACATCTGGTCATTTCTGAATTTTTTAAAATTAAGCTCCTCAAAGCAGAATCCAAACCCAGCTTTCAAATAAGAAAACACACCCTTACTTAACAGATTTGTGACACATGTTCTGTACCAGTAAATAAACTATTTGACTGTGTGAAAATTTTGCAATATGAATGTCTGGATCAGTTGAATTTTCCTTTACATACTGGAATAACATTTCCTCCCCCCTTTACAGTGGGAGAATTGTACAATGGCATTAGCAATGGAGCTCTTGTCACCAGATGGTAATACTGCAGTGTCTCTATTGCCAGACTGGAGTACCAAAATGTAGCACCCCTGAGTGACCCCCCCCCCCTTGTTTACCAGATGTTAATAGCTACTCCCACCACCTCACCAGACATCAAAGCATAGCCACAGCCTCAACTACCTGCTCAGAGTAGCAGGGTTCCCCCAGTGTAGAGGGTTTCCTCCAGATATTGGTTCTCACCAGAGAAGTTGGATCTCCAAATATGCCCAGGCCACAGTACACCTAGGTAAGGCCTTAGAATGATACTTGGCCAGTTAATGCATCCCTCCCAGATATAACCTTGCACACTTTAGTGGTAATCAGAACCAGAGGGCATCCCATACAGCTTTGCTGTATGTTGGCTGACCAGTTTACTTTAGAGAGTAGTGTAGTGGTAACCAGCGCTACCCAGGAGCTGCAGCCCAGTACTGTGAGCACAGTGCTGTGATGGGTTGGCTGGGATGAGCTCCACAAAAACCTGACATACCCTAAGCACAGCTGAGACACTGCCAGTGTCATACTCAACAGGGAAGTACTGCTACTGACATGGGTTCAATATCATACTGTTAAAAAATCCTCAAAAAAAATAAAACAAAAACAAACCAGAAAACAAAACATCTCAAAACCACCAATTCTATATTTTGACCCCAAAATAAACGTTGCTTGCACTCCACTACAAGATGTCATCGTGACTGCAGAATGGTATGCAATGAGAAAGTAACTCCAAGCTGCCAACGGAGATGATCCAAAATAAACAGCTCACTGTAAATCCACAAATAGAAAAATTAGGGCTTGCATTTAACATTTTTTCCACTGAACAAAGCCCAAAACTAGGCTGAAATTGCCTTTATCAGCACTGAAATTCCACAGCATCTGTGGTGTTTGTGCTAAATGGCTGCAAACCCCAGATCTGAACAAGTCAGCGGAGTGAAAGGAAGGAGTCAAGAGTTGGACTCAATGTTCTGTATAGATATGGATATATAGAATATAGATATTCTATGATTCTATTATTCCTCCTGCACCGATCAGCCATGGCTCTACAAAGCCATGTATTTTCAGTATGCAAGCAAAAAACATGGAAAAACTGAAGACCTTGAAGTACCCTATCTGCATCTTAATATCCTGTCGTAGATATTACAAGTCAGATCCTTATATCTTGACAGTCTCACACACCATCTAACCAAGAAATAATTCACAAAGGCACTGGCCTTCAAAGCTCTCCTCCTCTGAGAGCCATCTCTGAGCTCTCACAGGCACGTCATAACTAAGCCACTTTTAGAAATGTGATATAAGAATTCTGTAATACAAAGTATCTTTTAACTTTGGATGGAATCTATGCTGACTTTTTCAGATAGACAGAGATTTTGTGCTGAAAGGAGACTTTGCAAAGATCTAAGACTAAAATTTCTCTCTCCAAAACAGTGCTTGTACCAGTCATGTTACACTTCTTCCCATGCAAGTCATCCCACTGGCTTCAGGGGACAATTTTTACAGCTCAGTACAAGACTGAAATCTGCATTAGCTTAAGATAAAATGGCATCTCTACTCTTAACTCCCACAAACCTAATGCAAGACAGTGTAACACGTGCTAGAAAAAGTGGCAGTGCCTTCTAATCAAAACTTAATGCTAGCTATTTTGGGGGGACTGCATTTAAATTCCAGATAAGTGAAGCTGTTGATAATGCAAGCTCTTTTTTTTTTTTTTTTTGTGCATAATAAAGGAGAGAAAGCTTACAAATCTGTTGGCTTCCAGCTTAGCAGCCTTTTTTTATACCTTTAAAACTCCAGCTCTGCAAAGATAAAGCACGTTAGGCTTTATTTATTGCCTTGACTTTAATGTGGTTACTTACCATATATAAAAAGTTAATCAGACAAATAAGACTGCCTGGTGGACATGAATTCCCATGTACATATTGTCTGGGATGCACATAGATTGTTTTATGAGAAACAATTGCTATCTTAATTTGCTGATTTATTTTTCTTAAGAATATTGACATCTGTGCTATTTGATAAACACAGAAGTGCATCACAAGTAAGAATTAATTCTTGGATGTCAGACTTTAACCCCACTAACATCAGCATTGCTATTTATCTATCCTGGTATGAGATGGAGAACTCTCTTATTTAAAGCTCAGTTTAGCTTTATGGACGGTAAAGAACAAAGTTGTGCTGTCTGTAGTCATGGAGAAATCAGGATTAAAGATGAAGTTATAACATGACGGCACGTCAGCATCTTCCCTGCTCCAGAAGCTGTCGGAAGCCTGGTTCTACTGCAAGCAGGAAGCCTGACAGCTTTGGGAGGACAGGTTTAAAAAAAAAAAAAAGCAAAAGAAATGCAAGATGTCCCACTGACTTCCTCATCTGTCTGTCAGACATCAGTGCTGGCACTCAGCTCAGGCTGGGCCACCCACCTCCGGGAGGAGAGCCCTGCTAAATGGGGCCACCGCTGACAGCGAGACTGTCACTGGCTCAGTGTGCAGCTGACCCATGGTGACAAAGGGAGGAGGAGAACCAATAAATCACAAGTCAAGTGGGGCTGGCTCTTGGCAAGGCTTTTGAGGGAGCTCGCAGTGGGCGCCATGAGATAAGAATGGGATTGTGGTAATCCTAAATGCAGTTTGGGCTTGTGTGCACACACCCGCTGCCAGGCAGGAAACGGGTTTTAAGGACTAGAAAGCAACAGCAAGAAGTGTTTTATGCCTACAAACACTGGATTAGATCTGTCTTCTTGAGCTCCAGAGGTAGCTGAGGTCCCCACAAAGGAGCCTATGACTGTGTACGGTGGGTTATCATACCTATTTCAGTTCATGAGCCAGTCCTCGTCAGAGCCCTACAGTCATGCCAATCCACTCCAGACCACAGACTTTTGGCTGGTACCCTCTCCTAACCCATGGTTTTCCCATAGAGAACCATAAACCCAAGTAATTTGGCTTGGTCCCATTGCCTTAACACCCCCTGGCATCCACACAAAAGGCATTATCTTTGTCAAAATCGTTGGACCAAACAGCCAAAAGACCTAATTTTGGAAATGTAGACTTTTAAAAATACAATACACACAGGAATTCATAGGAACAATATATTTTTCTCGAGAGTTCTAACATTTGTAAAGAGCAGAACAGGCTCATGAAGCAATCCTCTAAAAAGGGTGCTTGAGGTGCTTCCTGGAAGAGGAAGAGGTTGGGAGGACTGACAGGCAGAAAGGAAACAGCTCCCGAAAACATACAGCAGAAATGAAGTTAGTAAACAACACTTTGAATTTCTAGGGTTTTGTTAAAACATGATTTATTGGGGCAACAACAAAAAAGGTTCCACATTTTTAGTTTTCACTTTTTTCTTTCATGGAAACCTTTTAGAAATTATGTTCATGCATTTCACATAAGAAACAATTCAGGAGAACCGTGTCCATCTCGGGGGAGCATCCAGGAGATTTAAGTTTCATGTCCTTACTGCATATTGAGAAAAAAAGTGCCTAATGTTATAAGTAAGCCATGATTTTTGCAGGCAGTTCTTTTCTTGCCAAGTTTCACACTGGAACAAACTGCAGATCCCCCATATCTTTGTTTCTGGTGAATTTTTGCCAAATAAGAAGATGCAGTTTGCTTGTAAGCACCACCTGCTGATTTTGTCGAAACCAGGGAAAGCTCAAGTTTGACATACGGCCTCAGAAAATCTTCCTTTTTACAAATAAAACAGAAAGCGCTTCTCCAGCACCATCGCGTCCCAAACCAACACAGTTTGCAAAAAGCTGGAGCATTTTTCTTTTAACTGAAAACACTCTTGGGCTGTTTCCACAGAAACCACATGCAAATGTTTGACAACTTTTGTCTCACACTTTCAGAGAGCAGTCAAGAAGAAGGTTGTACCTCTTCTTTAATTAATTAATGTGATACGGGAATCAGCATGGGAAAACAAAGAACACAATTCATTGGTTTCCTTCTTACTAAATACCCTTGCAGATAACCAATGGTTATAGTTGGTTTGTCTCATTGAGCTTCGGTTTGGGGCTTTTTTCATAACGGACTACTTAAGGTTGATTTTTTTTTCCTTCATTTAAATGTTTTTTCTTCCAATTTGGTTTACATCTAGTAATAGCCCAGCATTCTAAAGCAGCTCCCATAGTTCCTTGCATATTTTCCCATTTACAGACACCAGAACTGAAAAAAAGAGCTACAGAGTTCCTGCCTAACATGCTCATTGCTTCTGCTACCAATAGTTTATCTGATGTCTACATACAATAATTACTTGCAATGGCAACAACCAGCTATCGAATACACGGCACTGTCCCATTTGGCATTATTAAGGCGTCATTTTAGCAACACAAGTGCAGATCCAGTAGGGCTCACCTGCTCAGCTATTAGTTTCAATTTGTCTCCCAGCACTTGCCAACACGCTGGGGCGTGTGAGCAGTCCCAAAAGACCGCTTTGGAAAATCTCACCACATTCCCACACCTCTGACAATATTTCACTATACCTCAGGGTAATTCTAAACAATCTTTGCATTGTCTGATGCCATCTGTTCAGCATTTTAAAGCATAACTGCTCAGTATTTGCATCTCACGCATGGTAACCAGTTTCTGTTATACCATACCATTCGTTTTTGTCATAGTCTTTCTTTTCAGCTCATTTCTTTTTCATTGCCAGCCAGTGCTGCATATCGTACAGGCACACAGCACAGCCAGGAAGCTGGAGCAGTGGAGGAAGCATCATGCTGCTCTGAGTTACTGCCAGAAGCAGCCTATTCTTAGCTGCCTACCCAGGAGAACAGCCCGCACTACTTGTGGGAGTGCCAGCGGGTGCTACATGACAAATTCCTGCACAACCAGCACAGGCTTCCATGCTTGGTAACAGGATAACCTGCCTGTGTGAGGGGAAACAGGCACTGAATCAAACCCAGGTAAGGCACTGCTGTCACAAAGCACGGACAACTGCCATCCCCACATCCAGATCCTCCATCACCACACAGGAAGCTGGTCTCCACACTCCCTCTCAGTCTTATCTGCAGCTCTGTGCTTAACCGGGTAAATAAATTGCATGCTGTCTGAATTCATGTTTGAATTCAAGAAGACCTAAATATTATTTAAAATAATAATAATAATAATAATAATAATAAAAAAGTAAAATAGTTTTGAATATTCAAGCATTTTTTTACTCAGTTCTGGAAGAAGTCATAAACTAATTGAAAAAGGCCTGCTGAATCTGCCTAATCATTATCCTAAATTGAGATTTTAGGAATCTTGACCATGTCTCAAGTGAATATGTATGTTTTTTCCTTTACCTTCCCATAACACAGTCCACTCAAATAAAGACTGCCCACCATTCTGCAAATGAGCACATGTGGTGACATCCGTCTCCAGTAACTGCTGACCTCAGGACGCTAAGAAAACAAATGGTTTCAAAACCACACTGTGAAATATGGCTGCTAAGATCACCAACACATTCTTCTCATTTCTCATTAGCCTCTCTTGTAGCTGTCACAGAACAAATCACGGGGCAGGAAATGACAGCATTGGCTCAATACTATGAAATTGGCTTAATCTCAAGTCTACAGCTAGACTTTTTCCAATAAAACTTGATAGTGGCACCTTTCAGATGCACCCTGATCCCCACCTTCAGTGGTCAATGGATTTGGAGCCAAGGCTCCCACGGGCACAACAGGGAGCCATCATCTCCTGGGAGTCTTAGATATCCCCCACCAGCGTACCCCAAGATGCCCAAGGAGGAATCAGATTGGGTGAGCAGGCAGGAGATTCTTCCCCCTGTTTGCCCAGGAGCTCACGTTGCAGACAGCTATGTGTGCCATGGCTCAAGCTCTGCCCCAGTTTTTCTGGGACAAAGTGGTGGGGCAGACCTGGAACCAGGTGAGGTTGTCTGTCCAGGAGCTGTAGGAGCAGCTACCCATGCCAGAGGAGATGGCCAGTCCTGCAGCAAGCACTCAACAGAGGAATGCTGGTGGGCTGCACAAAGCAGCAGCTGTGGGTGCTGATGGCTTTGGCTACATGGGTGCTTAGCACAATCATAGAATCATTTGAGTTTGAAGGGATCTTTAAAGATCATCCAGTCCAACACACTTGCAGTGAGCAAGGACACTTACAGTAGACCAGATGCTCAGAGCCCCCTTGAGCCTGACCATGAGTATCTCAACGGATGGAACATCCACCACCTCTCTGGGCAACCTGTGCCAGTATAGGAACCACACAGCTTAGCCTCCAAAAAATAAATTAACTCTGCCCTAGTGTGACTCTGTACCTGCTAATTGGAGGTTTAATTGTGTCCTTAAGGCAGAAGCCTTGTGTCTGGACTTTTTGGAAGCCAGAATATCCACAGAGAATCCAGGGAAGTTTGTCATTTAAACTTATTAATCTGAATAAACAAGGGCATTGTTACTGCATGATTCCCAGAGGAAATATCAAGATAGCAGGGCAGGATGAATCAGAGTAAGGTGAAATACCTCACACCTAACGAGATAGAAGTTAGCAGTTCCTGAAGCCATGTTCTTAATACAACTCACAGCCTTCGTGAAAGCGCTGAAAGATGAGCAGCTGTTCAGATCCGTAAGAGGATGTGAGTTTTTTCAAAGCCAGACTTGCATTATGCTTCAGAAGGAGTAAGGGACTAATGTTCTCTGCAAAAGTGAGGGCCCTGGGTCCAGTGATGCTTGCAATTAGAGCTGCCATGCTTACCACATCTACTAAAGACAACAGCATTGATATTTTAAAACTGATATGAATAATGTTTCTTCTACATCAAAATGTCATGCTTCTGGAAAATACTGCTGGCTACTGGTTGGAGAACTAATTTTACCAGCATTAGGCAATTTAGAACAGACAGGTGTCTCCACTTATTGTTCATATTCAGGCTTAAGAGATATGAAATGCACAATAGTGTATAATTCTGTGCAGCGTCCTTAGAATTCAAATACATGCATTAGCAAGCAGCATGTTTTAGTAATCAGAGGACAGCAGCCAACAAATAGCACAGCAGTATTCATTGTATCAGATCCAGCTTGTCTTTCTCTTTTTCCTACCTTTCTCTTTCTTATTTTTGTTGCTGTCTTTTAGGAAAGAAGGGAAACATTTCTGAGCCTCTAATCTTTAGTGTCCAAGCTGTGCCTCACCCTCCCCAGGTGGGAGTGAGGATTCCTGTGAAATACAGCAAATGTGGATCAGAGAGAGGCTGTAACAGGCTTGTTCTGTACGTCTGTGCAGCGCCTCTTTCAGAGACTTCTCAGAACCAGGCTAGGGAAAAAACAACTGATTCAAACATGATGAATTAGTCTCAAAAATAATCAAGACATCAGCCTAACAAAATATATATTTTTAAATGACAAGTTCTCTAAAAACCAAAGCAAAGCAACAACTACTTCCAATTCTTTCCTTCACCTTCTGATCTGTGAAGAATTCATACTTCATGTGGCACATTTAAGATTTTTTCCTTTAGTGCTAGATGTGCTTAAGATGAAAAAGGAAGCAAAAAGAGCCCTTAAGAGATTCTCATGTAATTACAGATGTCCAGGAACTAAACATTTAAAAAAACTAGAGAAATATGGACACTCTAGTAAAATTGCAAGCTGATGGTAACCAGCTTACCCTTCATTTGGCCAGCTTTCTGTGCTGTTTCTGTTCATACATCACGTGGGTTCTTCTCCAGCTGTTGTCGCTAAATACACATGATGGAGTGGGCAGCCTCCAGACTCTGCCAGCCATGCTCATTCATCGTCTGGTTCCTTCATCCCCCAGATCTGGTCCTGCAACATCTGTGCCCAAGAGCAAGGATTTTACTCACAGGCCTGAATCACGGCCCCACTGAATCTCAGGGAATTTTGCTTTAGATGTCAGGAGGTACTGGACTGCAAACGGCATGTTACTGTATGAAAAGAAAATGTCAGCATCATTTAAGAGGACTGGTGGATAGCATATTGGCACATCGATAGGAAAATCGCAGGTTCTTCATTCCCCTCTTCTATAGCAAAACTAGAAACTAATTGCATCATCACCTCATGCTCCTCTATGCCCCTCAAGTACTAACTGTATCTTCCTGTATTGCAAGCCCCTTTACATTGTGTGTCACCTCACTGTCTATCTCTACTGTGTTAAGACACCAGGAAAATATTTGGGGTTAGAATTCTGGACTCTGTTCCATACTGTAATATAATAAAGTTAATACTGCATTAAAACAACTAATTAAAACCATCTTTTTTTCCTCACATCCACGGGTGGGAGAAGCTCAGTAACAAGAAGACCTTCACCGTGACTTACAGAAAGTTTAAACAGCAAGAGCCTGATGCAAAACCTTACTTATTTCAATACTAATCCAATTCCAATCCAGCTTTCTCTGAAAAAGTATGACACAGCCTTTGTGTAACAAATGGGTTACAAAAAAAAAACATTGATTTCTGAGCAACATAAGCTGCCAAAAATGCATTTGGTCTCTGTGGAAGAGACCTTCACCTCTGGATACAGCCCATCAGTGCACACCCTGTTAGCAATTGCTAGTTCTTAGAAAATGACTTTCATCTGGTTGCAGAAAATAAGCATATAAAAGCACGTTTGGCAGCCCACTCAGATCTTTATTCACTGCAGTTTCAATTAGATAACTGTCTGCCACCCTTCAAGCACACCAGTCAGTCCTGTGCCGTGATGACACACTGTGTTTGCCATACTTAAGATATCCTTTGAGTATCCTACCCTTGTCACTATCTTTTTTTTTAAACTTTAGGGGAATACTCATCCCTGGGATTTTCTCATCTATCCTATAGAAGGAGGTGGGGGAGGTGCTTTCAAGTCTCCCTTACCATTCCGATTGATAATTGAGAGGTTTTTATCCCATGTTACTGAATGGTTCGCAGCTCCTCAGGGCATGCAGTTACTGCTACCAAGGCTTCATTTTCTCTAATTCAAAATAAATCCCAAAGAGCTAAAATTGGTTCTAATCCACACTAGGAAGTAAATATAATGAAAGTGGAGTAAGAGAAAAAAAGAAAATTCTTCATTACAGCTTTTCTGTCATAAATAGTTGCTTAGCAGTGCGTGCTATCCATACATGCAGCATCCTTGTTCCTGGTAGACCCTTAAAAAAAGTGCCCACAGGGGATTTTCTTCTTCTATCTTGATCCAGAGATCAAGAAGGGACACCCAAGAGTTACTGGCCTTTCCAGGTCTTTACTCTGCTGTTCCTATGGGTCCTGCATGGATTCACTCCTACCAATAGGTCACCCAGAAGAGTACAAGCCTCTTCTTTCCTCCTGAAACACCTGTAGAGCTGGCAGCTTATTCTCAGACTGGCCTCTGAAAGAAAGACACACTCTTCTTGTAATATATGAGATATATGCTATTATCAGTTTCATGCATTAAGAAACAGCTGCTGAATGAATATATATATACACACACACACATATATATATATATATATATATATACACACGCATGTACTGATTGGGTTCTGATTATATTTTTTAAATGGTTACAGTAATACTCCTGTAACCATATATGACTCAGACAAACCCACAAAATGCAGCTTTTCTTGTAGTTAGGTAATGGCCACAAGGAGAACTAGCTTCAGTAGATTCAAGTTTCTTCTTGAAAAAGTCAATAGCAGACCTTTTCCAAGCAGCGTGGAGAAAACCTCTAAGCCATGAACAGGAAGATCTTCACACTTGCTAAAACATCATTCTTCAAACTCACATACAAAGTTACCGCTGCAATATCACCTTTGCTCAATGAAGCAACTTAAAATAATACCACACTAAAAAGACTGAAAGTCTTTTTCATTCATCCTAACAGAACATGGGCATTTCTGCTTCAACACTTGTAGAAACGGATGAGCAGGAGTTGAAATGAATGCTGTGTGACTAAGAAGCATCCAGATTTACACTATCTTCACAGATTTCTCTCAGTTTTCCATTTTACAGGTAGGATAACAAGTAGGTCTGCATTTTGACGTCTCGTAAGCTAGTTTTAAAGCAACTGTTTATTCCTGGGAAAGTAGGAAAAGTCTTAAATAACTCTACATTCATGAATGAGTATTAGGATTTAGACAAATATCCCTCAGAATACTGGTTCCAGCCTCAGAGAATATTCATGTCTACCTCCATGGCAGTCCCATCCAAAGATTTCATTGCAGTTTTCATCATTCATGCACTAATTCAGTGCAATTGTCATTGGACATGGTAGCCAACAAGTGCAATTTTCATTGTCCAGACAGTCAATGGAGTCAAATAAAATTTGGCTAAAACCTAAAGTCCATGTGCATCTGTAGAGGCATGGCATGTGCTGGCAATGACCTAATCCCAGAATGAGGTTTCTCCTCACATTATGGGCTTCACACTCCTTATCCATTTTATACCTTCTTAATCATACTCTAATCTCATAATCAGAAACAATGATAACCAGTCTGTATGGAGTGATAATAGATTTATGGCTCATTGAAAGATACAATGATGGAAAGAACTAGGTACTAATCTTCTACATCCCATTTCCATTAACAAGAAGAATGGAAAACTGTTCCCATTGCTTTCGCAGTGATAGCAGCAATCACTAAAAATAAGTCAGTAACTGCTAGAAGTACAAGAGATTTAAGGCCAGCATATACAGGGGTAGAAGAGTTCAGATCTAATTTAAAAATAATGCAAGTCTTCAAGGCACAGCTACAAGTTGGGATGATGTGGAATGGTATTAGGCCAATCTAATATTAGAACACAAGATAAGTCAGGTTGTTTCTTGACACGTGATTTGTGTACTACTCAACCTAATCCTGGACTGTAGACCAACACAGAAAGGGTCACAGACTGCTTCCTACCCATTAGAGAGCATTACTACAGTTCAATGGATCATTGAACATACACACACACACACACACACACACAAAAAAAATATTATTACTTTTTTAAGGGTGGTATGAAAGGAGCTTACTGGCAATAGTTCATCCTTTTTAAAAATCAGCTTCTCAAATTTGTTTGATCATAATTTTGTTTAGGTTTTTTTTTGAAGACTTTCCGATGTGACAATCCCCTACTCCGCTGTTTCCATCCAGACACAGTTTTGTGATGAAAAGCTTTATTCTCCTCTAATATTGAAACATTTGTGAATGTTCATCTACTCTGTTATTCATCTCCTCATGAAGTTATCAGACATTATTCTTTACTGGCTTCCACTGATGTATCTCAGGAATCTTTCCAAAGATATGACATTGTAATATTGAAGTAAGAAAAAGGAGGCCCAGATTTCATATGCTTCCCAGAAGCTACTTCAAGATGAGGGAACTGTGTTCTTTATTTTGTCATGATTGTTTTTCTGCAATAAATGCTGTTGATTTTTTTGTTTGTTTGTTTTAGGATCTTCTGGGTAATTAAAACAATCATAGCTGGTCTTCAGCCATTACTCTACAGGAAGTTGTGGAGGGGGTAGGAAAAGTTATTGTGTCTCTGCTGCAGATAAAACACTAAGATCGTAATTGTATTTTTAATATTGTTAGCTCTAAAGTTCAACCAGTTCTAGCATAGTAGTGCTTCAAAACATCTTATGTGCTGACACTGCTCACAGTAATGCTCTCTAACTCATTCCTGTTGAGCCATCTAAAGGAGATGACTGGAAATGATTAAATCTTCATCTGCTCCCCAGCCCCAGTGGTATCATTTAGGCAAGAGGTTCTGAGCCCTCTCAAACCCACCACACATTCCCCAATTTGGAGATTTTTAAGAACAAGCTCTTGTTTTTAGCACAAAGCCACTGAATGCCAAGAATTGCCATTGTGCAAATGACATACTCCAATACTCATTTTACCATTCAGATCCCAAATCCCCTATTTCCTGTTGACTCTCATTGCTTAAGCCAATATCATTCAGCCTACCCTTTCAACTGGGTAGAAGGGCTTAGTCAAACCCCACTGCAGTCAGAGGAGCACAGTGCACATGTGTAACAGAGTAGAAATTTGTTGGCTCAGAGCATATTCATTTGTTGTGTGTAACTCAGTAATAAAAAGCAAATGCAGAGACTTCATTTTATATATAATAAAAATACTCCAATATTTTATGTGTCTCATTTTTAGCAGCCTGTTTTTAAATAACAACCTTATTTTCTTCCAATTGCAAATCTCTGAACAGAGGAGCAAAACATTAAAGTATTTTTAGTTTATGGGCTAAGCGTCCAGCCCAGCAGTTTGCTAGTAATATATGTATACTGATAATAACCACAACTAGCAGGGGATGCAATGCAGCCTCAGTTATTTCTTTGCTCTGCAAGAACATACTCCTCCTGTTAAGAATACAGATGTCAGCCAGGATTTCTAACTGCATCAGTTCACACTTCCCTGAAGAGAAGCAAAATGGTAGATTGTTCTTTGAAACACCACAAAGCCTGTCTGAACAGCATGGCTCAGCTGCTCAGGGAACTGAGGAACCAGCACTGAAATTTTAATATTTTTTTTTTTTCACATAGTTGTTTCTAAACATCAATAAGCAGAGCACTGTTGGAAACTTGTCATTTCGCCCAGAAGTCAGCACAACTCTGAGCATGTGGGGCATTCTCTCCCTCGTCTTTCTCCAGAGGATGCCAGTGATGCATTCCCCAGAGCTGGTGCTGAGGGACTTCCTGAGCTTAACAAGACATTTGACAGAGCTTAAAAAAAAATCTGATTGGAAATCTCTTTTCACAAGCACGTCTGCCCCTTCCAGGACATTTGCTTTTTATCTCCCTAATGCAGAGCCTGCCATAGGCAGGCGTCACTGGGGGGTGTCCCCCCAGTTCCACATTGGGGAGGGCCCATGCAAGGACCCCAAGCACCACAGATAGATAAAAACATCATGGGCCCTGCACAACGAATGCACATACCAAGCAAAATGCCACTGGTGATGTCAACCTAAAGCTGCCAAAACCACATGAAAATTGCTTTTAATTATGTTTCATAGCTGCATTTTTGTACTATCAGGCTAAATTTGTGGTTTCCCCAGACTCTCCTAATGATCTTGGTATCATTCTAGTAAAATCTCTAGTGAAAGACAATAGCTTTCCTAGAAGCAGATGGACTTAACACCTCCAAAACCCAAACCATCAGCTCATTATATCCACTGTCTCAACAGGGCCAACACCAGCTCTCAGTAGTTCACCTTTGAATCACATAACCAGTGTTGACACTACTATATCCTTTCTTTATGATTTTTCCCTCCTTTGGCTGCTGTATTTCTATTAGGTTGCATTTTAGGACACTAGAAAGAGAAATAATCATCATCCTCGAAGTCATGCCACAGGCTTTACAAGAGGCTGGAATTAGAGAATGGGAATTGAGCAGCCCTCCTCCTTTTTCCCAGAGTTTGGAAAGAGCAGGGTATATTGTTTCCCTCTGGTGTTTTGAGGTGAAGACAAATTAGCCTTTGCTTCTGACAAATTGGCTTCTTGTTTTCAATAACAAAGTCTCCTAATTGAAAACGTAAACCTCAATTCAAATATTCCTTGTGTTTTTGCACACATTGCTTTTATCTCATGCGGGCTTCTTCACTTCATCATCTTTACAGTGTTCATGAGAAGTGAGTCACAATGTCTCCCAGTAAAATACTAATCAGAGACATGGCTTTGCAGGTGGGGACAGAAAAATCATAGACAGAAAACACCTTTCACCGAAGCCTGACCCTTCCCTCTATTGTATCCTTCTAGCAGCAAGAATGCCAGCAAACCAATTCCTGACCCAACAGTGGTTTCAGGAAAAAAGGGTCTGGAAGGGCTCAGCTGAGGTTTGCTTCATTAATAGGTTTCTGTGAAACACTTTAGGACCCGAGGTTTGAGCAACTACCTGAAGACAGTACAAACCAGTGACTCCTTCCAAAAGCACTGTATACCATCCCCATCATGACCTGCTTGAGGTGGGGAGATAGGACACTTCATGGGAGGAGCAACATATCTTCCCTTCCCATTTCCTTTGAGCAAAGGAAAGCACTCACATAATTAGGCAGCTGTGCTGCCCCTGAGAAACAACGAACAAATGAGCCAATTAGCCCCAGTTCATTGTTCAGCTTGAAGCCAGCCAACAGCAGCACTTTTCAGAGCAAATTTCGTCACTGGTGACTTTATTTTGTTACCAGTTTTACTGCCATCTAATTGAAGCCACTGATGGCTAATTGCTTCATTTATCATCGAGTTTACAGGCCACACACTGCAAAACTAATTAGAGACCAGACATTGTGTTTCAGCCTCCCTTTGAAATATTGCTGGCATTTACATATAATTCCAATTCATTATGTTTCAAAGAAGACAAGAGAGTGGAAACGAGGGGATTATTTCTAAAAGGCAGCACTGAGATTAGGCAAACCCAGACTGTGCACTACTTTAAGCATGTTGGGGAACATATTGGAGAAGAATTAGCAGTTCCAGCCTGTTTCTGACACTACTGAGCACATACCCATACCCACATAATGAATCTTGTATAAATGCTAGCAGCAAGCTCTGCTCTGCACACATAACTCTCAGTGACACCGATTTTCACAGGGAAGTGGTGAATTTTGCACTCGAGGTGAGAAATACTGCCCTAAGGATTTAAATCTGACAAGTGCCAAGGTCTTGTGAAGGTTCCTCTGTTTGGCGTGGAAAGACAGGAAGGCAGACTTTGGTGTTCACCATGCATTGATTCAACAATAAATCACCCAAAGCCTGCAGACATTTGGCAGGCCTGCAAAGAATTGTTATTTTAAACTGAAATCTGATAGATTTTCTACTTCTAAGGTATTTCCAGATAAATGCCTCTGAGTTGGAGCCAGCTTTCCTCTTGCCTTGCACAGGTTTCCCCTCTACCTTCACAGGGGCTACTCTTTGGCCAGAGGACACCAGTTCAGACTCCAAGTGAGAATAAAGCTTATACTCTCCTTCATTCTTGTCTGATATTCTCCTGTTGCAACTATTCTCTTCCTTCCCCTTTTTAGGTCCCCTACATCCTGACAGGCTCATTTCTCCCTAAATAAACCTAAAGCACAGAAGCAAAACACATTTGTTGCCTGGGAAACATGCATTCAGCCTGAGGGGCTGCCATCCTAAGAGAGCCATAGACCTCCAAAGAAGTTTTTATATCAATAATTGTAGCCAACCAAAAGGACTAGGTTAATAAAACATTTCCCACTTCTTGGTTGTTACTTTTCAAAGTTTTCAATTAGTTCTTCATTATAGATGTTGCTTTATTTTTTTTCATGGATAATCTTAGTCTTATTTCAGACATTTTTCACTGTTACAGCAACAGAATTTGACAGTTTCAGAAGGGAGCAGAAATCCCTGGCTGAGATCTACTGGTAAACTCTTCATCATATCATCACTCTGTCTCATTAGCTCCCATTATTCATTTGATTAAAAGACTATTTTCTCTAAAACACTCTCTCTGAAACAGTCCCATCTCCTTAGGCCTTCTAAACATCACTAAAGATATTTCAGTAGCATATAGCATTCTGCTTCTAGTATTGATAGCCCAGTGTAAGAAATCCCTTCTTTTTCCCAGGAAAATATTCACATAACTCACTTCCTCTAAGAATTACTCCAAGGAATGTCTCCACTGGGAGACTGTCTATGTGGGCTCCCAGAGACGCTCTGTCTTCTTCTAGTTATGATGGTTCTCAACAGCTCCAGCAGTGACAATTTTGCTTCTTTGCCAAAGGAACAATTATTAACTGGGCAATCTAATCTACTGCCTCAGATATGAATGCAGGAGCATACTTTAAGTGCAGTCATGATCAGACTCACTGTACCAAAAGCTCTGCGAGTATCTTATCTGACACCGTAGAAGTAAACTAGGTATCAGTATATGACCAACTTCACCAAGGATTTCTTCCAGTTGGTTTGGTGCTCACTAAAGAAAGGGAGGTCAGAAGGGGACAACATCAACCACTAGCAGCTAACTGTGACATCTCAAGCAAGGGCCCTAAAAAAATAAATGCAGAAAGTCTTGTGTTTGTAGCCTATTTCAAAACCGCAAGTAAGGAATCTTGCAGTAATTCAATCAAGAAGTTATGGGTAACTGTGACAAGAGCCTACTCCCAAAGTCAGTGTTACAATTAGTTTAAAAGCTGATCGTGGTCTGAACTTAAAACATCACACATAAGGATTTCTCCTGATTAAATGGGGAGTTTTCTGAACTGGAGACAGGTGATCTTCAGACAGTCTACAAAACTGGCTCCAGCTTTCTTTATCAGTGAGCATGCTTTCTTCCATCACTTATTCAGCAACAAGTCTAATCTATCCTTACTTTTTTGATAATGTTATTAATAAAGCCTCAAAAGAGCATCTATCTCAGCTGAAAGCAAAGCTGAGTTGATGCCTACGCACGGATTCCAGCAAAGCCAAAACACAATCTAAACCACTGCATAGCCCTCCAAGGTATGCTAGTCACTGCAGGCAACAAAAACAGCTTTAAAGAGGCTCAGCACTAGGCATCTCCTTGAGAGAATACAACAACAACAACAACAACAACAACATTTTTCCCACACTACCTTTATTTTTTGGAACAGTTTCCTAAACTGTATTTTCACCAAGTTTCAAGCCAGTTTCAGAAGGAAAAACTCATGGGTTTAATCAACAAAGCAGGGACCTGACCTTCTCTGCTTCCTCCAGTACAAAAGTTTACTATATTAACATTCTTCTCCAGCATCCAAGTTCTATCTTGTAATTTGATACTGTCAGTGACAATCAGCAGTCGATGCTGCTGCATAAAGAAAATAAACCAGCAATTAACAAGTTCCTATATGGTTCCTGTTTACATAATACAGCTCTTTTGCAGGGCAAGAGCCCAGAAGAAACTGATAGGCCTGGAAAAGATTTGCAATACAAGCTATTCAAAATACCCCCCAATGCAACAAGACCAGTTGTTTCCTTCGTGAAGGCTGTAAAAGGATGGATTTAAATATGGATTTAAACGTTGTCAGACTGACTGGAGATGGTAGTGGGGAGAGCTTTCAATAGATGACACTTGTGGGAAAGCTGGCTTATACCACTGCTACTTAGTAGGGCTATTTCTCATCACAACTACCTTATCTAAGGAATATGTGCAAAGTGCATGCAATTCACAGACACAGTAGACGTGATTATATTTTTTAACAGGATAACAACAAAGACGGGCGTTGGTTGGCTGCTTCTTACTCTTTAAGGAATTCCAAGCTGACTTAATCAACTACCAGTCTTGTCACACATCTCTGAGATAAAGCTTTACTTGTCTTCACTGAAAACTACTACATATGTCAGCAGCTGGCTTATATGTTTGAGAACCTAACCATACAAAAAGTAACAAATGCTTGCTGTTATGCTGAATATTGTGTTCCAAGACCTTCAACAAGTCATCATGGTTTGTACTTCTTACAGTTTTCAGCAGATTGCCAGCAACTTGCAATACTTTGTGTTAGGTACTTTCTCTCTTATCACAGTCACATATTTGACAACAAAGGTTTAGTTTCAAGCAGAATTTTAAATTCAGAAGATGATCTTTCATCTCAAGGGAAGGAATCAACTGCAAGAGGAGCTCAGACAGCTCCCTTCCTCTTCAGATAGAACCACAGCAACAGACCCTACTGCAACCATTTGGCAAGGAGGAACACTGGTGAGTGCAACTAACAACACATGAAGGGTCAGCTCTTGTCCCACCCCTGCCATTAGACTGCTGGATAAACTCTATCATACTCCACAATTTCTCACTTAAGAAGGGCTTAATATCACCAAGGCTTTTTGCAAAGCACTTCAAGAAGAAAAGTTCTGTATAAGATTCACATGTAAAATTTTTGTTACAAGTGCATGAGTAGAAGATACTAAAAAATCCTCTGGTAGAAACATTATTGTCTTAGTTTGGTTCCAGATAGTTACAGTCATGAACAAAGTTTAACATCTCTCCAAAAAAAATTGAAGTACGTATCAAAATAGCTGCAGTGTTTGAGGTTTTGTGTGTGCGTGCATGTGGTTTTATTTCCCTCTTTCTCCGAGCTATTAACTCAAGAAGCAGGAAGTCGTATAAAACCACCCAAAGTTCAGATGATGTACAGAGCATCATTTTGATGCTCACGTTAAAATTTACTGATCTAAGCAAAAAGACTTGGGGTAGCCAACTTACTTATTTTAGGTATGGAAAACCAAACTGCAGAGGAAAGAAGAAAAAGGGACTGGGCACATGTAATGTAGGAAAGCAACACAAGTTCTGGTAAAAATAAGTGAATCCCATAGCTGGAGACATGCTTCAAAACTTCCCTAAACATGGCCCCAGGTACCCCAAACTCCATCCCTGTAGATCTACGTGATCCCATAGAGTTTGGACTGGCTTTAGCTGTCTCTGTTCCAAAACCAAAACTTCACACTTTCATGTTAAATTCCTCTTTATATCCATATAATTAAGTTTTTTTTTTTTCATTTAATTTTCAGACTTTAGCTTTTAAGACACGTATTTGTGGACTGACAGATCTAAGCAAAAAATCCATAAGCTTAAGCATAGTTGCCACATTTATCATCCAATCACTGCTGAAGAGAGCTTCTTCCTGTGGTCGCACAATGACTTTCAGCATTATTTTTTTTTCATCTTTCTGAATGTCTTGTGTCCCACTAGTTGTTTATTATATTTAATGTACATTAACCCAGCAGTTTCTGCTCTTGCAGTTCATTCAGAACTATTATTAGCAAAGGTTTAATATGTTCAAAATTATTCCTCAGATGTCCACGCCAGATTTGCAGACTTTATATTAAGGGGTTTTCATGTAAACTCCTGGCAAGAAAAGGCTGGATAAACTGAAAATGGGAAAATCACTTACTTCCCATGTTCTAACTCAAAAATGGTGGAGTAGATTTCAGTCACATTTCCCAGGACAGTACTGAAGAGAATGGTTTCACATAAAAATGATTGTTTAACCTTAACTGTAGAGTTTCTACACAAAAAAAGCTATAATCATCAAATTAAGTGGGTAAAATTTAAGAAGAGTGTGGACTGAACCATCCCAGGATATCTGGTCTGTCCTGTGATGTGAAGTGGAATATGGAAAAGGAACAACATAATAACAGACATTTTAAGTTTTTTTTCATCCACAAAAATTTCAAAATTCTGCCCAGACTAAACATGAAAGTCCAAATTCTGATTTCTGCTCCCCTGGGGTAAATCCAAAGTGGTTGGACTGAAGTTATTAGAGTCAACTCTTCATTTACAAAACTGAAATTGAGATCAGAGGTTTGGCCCTATTGAAGGCATACAGTAATAACTTTCATTCATGTACTGGTCTCATTCAAACAGCTATAATTTGAAGCAAATTCATTTTCCAGCATAGGGAGAGCTACAATTGATAAATCTGGCAGTCACATATATACAACAAGGAAGAAAAAGCAGTAATGCAGCTTTTTAACATTCATCCAGAGACGTAAAACAGGCAAGTATCCCTAGGAGTATAAAATATTATTGCTTTAATTCACATCAGTAAAAAGCCTCTCCAAGAAAATGTGAAAGAGTGGGAGGAGGCAGAGAAAAGAAATATCTTAAAACACATGAGTTTAAACTACAGAGCTCTCTATCCATTCCAGAACTCTGCTCTCTATCCATTCCAGAACTCTTTTCTGACAAGAGAAAACCTCCTTGTGCAGTGCCCTTCATCCCCTGCCACACCCAGATTCCTTCTGAAATGTACTGCATAAAGACTTAATTTTCTTCTGCAGTCATTGCCTCTCATTTCATTGTGTCATGAGGCTTCGAATCATAGAATCACACACTTGGAAAAGACCTCTGGTCACCTAGTCCACCTACCATTAATTTTGCCCACTAATCTATCTCCCTAAGCGCTATGCCTTCACCTTTCTTGAAGACCTCCAGGGTCAGTGACTCTACCACCTCCCCGGCCAGCCTGTTCCAATACCACACCGCTCCTTCTGAGAAGAAATTCTTCTCAGTACCAAACCTGAACCTCCCTTGGAGCAACTTGAGGCCATTCCCTCTCATGCTGTTGCTGTTACTCAGAAGAGACCAACCCCCCCCTCACCACAACCACTTTTCAGTCAGTTGCAGAGTGTTAAAAGGTCTCCCTCAAAGCCCTGTTCCAAAGTGTTGCTCCTTGGAGCCAATTCAGTTCCTGCAGAAGTTCATTATGGTTTCTCTGGCAGTTTCAGCAAGGCTTAAATGGAGGTCTTAATGCCCACAGAGCTGAAGTAGAGGTTTTAGTCTTCTTCATCAGAAGAAAGCTGAAAGACACATTTTCACACACCCTGCAAAAATGCTCTCCCAACTTATTTCTTAATCCAGGGCAAAGACCAAGGGTCAAAGATTTTTAGTGGAGAGGGACATCTCTTCTTTGTCTGCTTTTGTACCAAATTTTATCCTTCCTAATCCAACTGTGTGTCAGCAAATAACTTAAAACTTCCCAGGAGAGTATTCATCTGATCTCAGGTCAGTAAGTGTGGCTTTAGAACTTAAACTGCTGGTATGTAAAAAGAAACAAACCCTGAAGTTTATTTGAGAAGAGGGGTCAGAAAACGAGCATGAACCTGGAGGAAAAAGTTATAAAAAGTTCACTTTGAATGATGAACATTAAACTATCTGTTATTATTTAAATAAACAGGGTTTGCACACAGCATTGATTAAGACTGAAAAAGTCCTTTTGTATTTCTGGGCTTCTGATTTCAGACAACCAAGGGTCACCACCAACTAAAGCCACCATCCAAAAAGTGAGCTGGCCAGCTCTTGGCCTTCTGGAATTCATCTTTATTGAATGTGACACTGTGGTGCTGCACACTTATGAAGCTACCAGACCAAAGTACTATAACCTAAGTTTTAAATTAGGCATGGTCAAAGAAGGGACAGCAGTAATTGACATGAGGACTTTTAGAGCTTTCACATCTGACACAAAAATCCTTATCTAATTAATTTCCAGGGAGTAATTCCCGGGTTGCATTACCATACAACTAAGCCCTGAAACAGAGGGTGAAATTCTAAGAAAAATATGCTGATTTATACACAGACTGTCACAGGAACTGCTAAAATTGAATAACAAAGTAATTGGCCTTCAAGATGATTTTCCAATAACTAATTAAGATTAAAATACAATTTATTTATACTGACTTAAGGAGGCCTCTTATAATCTGTTCATTAAACATGTACAGGCAAACTACAATCACGCAAATATAGAGGACAGATTTCTAACTGAGCCTCTCTTTGTCTGACCCTTACACTTCTTCCAATCTGGAGCAAAATATACAGTCCAAGGGTCTATTTTATTTGAAGAAATAAAAATATTTTTTGTAGTCAGTTTAGCAATGACCTTCCCGCATCACTAAGCGTGGTAATATTTGCTCAAGTGTAGACTAGTGCCTGAGCATCCCTATGCCTCCAAGGAAAGGAGAGGGGAATGTTAAGTACCTGCTGCTGTATTTTGCATGTAGAAACACAGGCCTCCCCATATGCTCTCATAAAAATACAGGATTGCAGCAGGAAGAATGTTTGAATTATACCTTTTTTCTTCTCCTCTCTTAATAAAACAATTCTGATAAGGCCTAAATATTTCTCAAATCAAAAAGAGACAACACTAGGGATAGGTAGGTTCTGATTTGTAAAATAAAGCATCTGGAGTTCCCACTGACTTCAATTAGAGCTGCGGGTGTCTACTCCTCCCTCCAGAACTGGGAACTGCCCTGAGCAGTTAAGAGAGTTTTGCAAAACACTGTACAAAAGTCACAGCTCTCCTGTTCGTTGTTTCTGCAGTAAAGGTAATAAGCTACATTTTTACTTAACCAACCTTTTTTCTTTTTTTTTTCAAATAAAGAAAATGCAAGGTTAGAGAAAGAAAGGGATCTAGATGAGCCAGTCAACTTTCCTGCACCTAAAAAGCATATGCTTTCAGAGCATACAAAGGGAAACCTGCACCCCATGCATTTGTTTCCTTCCCTGGCTCAGGTCGTCATCACAAGTAACAAACGTGAACAACAGATTCTAGCACCTCCCTAATGGTCTCCACCTGTCTCTGCTGCTTGCAATATGGGCAGGAAAATAGTCCCCAGCATCCCTATGGATAACAGTGTCAAAAGAGGAATGCACAATCATCATCAAAAGCCTTCTATAAATTTCCAGAGCATCTGGTCTATTTGTACAAAATGAACAAAAATTCTGTTGCTCTGCTCACTGCCTTTAACTAACTATCTATAGATCCATAGATCTACAGTGATCTATAGATAAAAGATACGTTCTGTGCAGGCACCTAGCATCCTAAAGCAGGATCTTAACTAAAAAATGGAAAAAAAAAAAAAAAAAAAAAAAAAAAAAGTCTTTTCGGATGAATTCAAAAGTGGTTTCTAGATCCCATTTAAGAAGACTCAAATACTTGCTCTACTTCCTCCTTAACATCCTTCTCCAAAAATTCACTCTGAAATTCAGTCATGTGTTATCAGCCCAGATGAATCCTTTTCTTTGGGAAACCTCTCAGACTTAGGATGCACATACATATTAATTTCAGTTGAATTACTTCTTTAAATTAGCAGGTAGTTCAGCTACCACTGCAAAGCCTTAAGTGAACTGATGGAGAAATTATTTTTTGCATTATCAGCAAATAATCAAAATATTCCAGAAAACAGTTACTTGTTCCAGTAATACTAACTCAGGTTACCTCTAGTTTCTGTAATAACCCAGGATCAGACCTGGCTTTCAGATTTACTTACCTTACAGGAACCTATTCCAACCCTGAAGAAGGAAAGAAGAAGTAAAAACAGCACTGGGCAAGTTGGTATCTATATCGCTTGTAAAAGACTACTGATAGCAAATTAAGTAATTAGTATTAATTAATCAGTATTAATTAATCACTCCGGGCTTGAAGAGCTGCCACAAAATAACTCATGTCCTTGAAC
Source organism: Excalfactoria chinensis (assembly GCF_039878825.1). Classification (NCBI taxonomy): domain Eukaryota; kingdom Metazoa; phylum Chordata; class Aves; order Galliformes; family Phasianidae; genus Excalfactoria; species Excalfactoria chinensis. Next base: position 83,352,323 of record NC_092827.1, read on the forward strand.
ACTCTGAATTTTCTTCTCCAAATTTCTATGAATTTCAAGCTCTGTAGCACACATAAGATTTTCAGCTTAGGTTGTCTGCAGATCACAGTGAAAACAAGAGGAGACATAATCTCCTGACCAGAGCATAGAATATAGAGTACTCTTTTTGGCATTTATAGACCCATACCAGAGGTCATCAGGGAAATCAGTGAAGCTGCCTGGTCTAATTTACCCTTCATAACAACCACCTGCCTGTTGCAAGCACTACTTCACATTTCAAAAACTGTTTGAAATAGCCAAATAAAGGAAGTGCTAGAACTACAAAAATAACTTAGTCGATAGGGTATCAAACCAATTGCTGACTACTCTTTGGCATAAGAGCCAACATTACTTTTTCATGCACTGAACTAAAAATTTGGAGCTGAAATCCAGTGCACTGAGTCAGGAAAATTGTTGTAAAGATGAATGTTAGCTATGCCAGAGACATTTTCACAAGTGGCTGCACAGAAAAAGTGAGATGTAATCTATCAGCATTCAGATTGGCATCATCCATTTATAAATATCTTCCCTTATTCATGCTACAAGTTCAAGTAAATGGCAATTTCCATTGTTTTAACAGAGTATGGGTCATTAATTTCCTTGAAAAAACAATTTTTATTTATTTATTTTTTTTTTTTTTGTGACTGATGAGTTTTATCTTTAGGAACCATGCAGAATTTTTGCACAGAATGATAAAGGAATATATTTCTACAATAAGATACTACAGAACTGTTCAGCTTAAAATTGTACACATGCCCCTCAAGCAGTGTTCAGTGTAAATTCTCCAGCAGTCTAGTAAAGCACCACAGAACTCATACTGCACAAAGAATGGGGGGTGGAGGCACAGAAGCACATAGAAGAGCAGTGGAAACATCCCTTTACTACAGCCATAGGACATGCAGGATAAGGTTTACTTATTCAGTGCTGTACTGTCTCTGAAGGGACTGCAATTGTTCATAAGCCTAGGCCAATATTGCACATTGGTTTTTGATTTGCCTGGAGAAATAGCTAAGGAGGCCTCAATATTTGGCCAGAGACTTATCATGGTACAGCTCCTCTCGTTAGGCTTGCTGTTAACATTTTCTTTGTTTGGAAAGAAGGAGTAGCATGCCATCACGTATCTCAGGCCCACAAGTGACTAAAACATTTCTTGATACATCACTGGCAAAGGACTTGTTAGTACTTCATTCTCAAGGTAAGCGGTGTGCTACAGAAGACTATATTCCCCTCACCTTTTCTGTCTTCTGTTTTCTTCCTGACAAACAAGTGACATGATAGTTCTTAAGTAAGTCAGTCCCCGGTTGTGTTTTATGATGTCATGGTGAGCACAGGTCTGACCCTTGGTAATCAGCATCTCGACACACCGGGGCGCTTCCTGCTTCAGCCACTCCAGCAGCCAAGCAAACTTGCCTACACTGCAGAAATTATGTGAATTACCTCACCTCTGTGCATCGTAATAACCCTTACCACACATTATGCCAAATGTTCAGCACTGGGCTGGAAGGAGCCAAAATGCAGACAAAACCCAATAATGTCTAAAACAGAGTTCAAGTGAAGCTGGGTCCCTGCCAGGCTGTGGAGATCATTCTTCATGTCAGTCTCAGGCCTGACTCTTGCACATATAATCTAACGAAAGGGGCCGGGAATAAAACTGCGTTTGAGTTATTCTCACAGAGCAGGTACTTAATAATATCCACATTTCCAGCATTTGAACGCTATACTTTTATTGAGCAAAACACCACTCCCACCAAATATCCCTTCGTTGCAGTAAAGGCTGTGAGCATGATTCTATTTCAGCCTGTGAACAAAGCCATATGGATTTCATCTGAGGGATTTGGGGGTTTTGATTCTTATAAAAGTCATGATGTCAAACAAAACTTCAGATCAGTCCCAAAACATACGCTGTGTGACAGCCGACAATGAAAACTATACAATGACATTCCTCAGCCTAGCAACATCCTCAGGCCCAGAACAAATGTGCAGGGCTCAGGCTTCCCAGATCTACTCAGAAGGCAGCATCTTACATCAAGAACTGACAATGATGGGATGGGAAGAAGTGGTGACACATGCACTGCTCAGAGCTGCTAGCAGTTCTCCAGCTTCCTACAAAATTCTGTGCTGTGAAGAACACACATGCTTTCCAAATACTGAATAGGCCTTGAACAGGCATTGAATCTCCTAGACCGCAGATGGCAATATGCACTCTATAATGCCCCAAGTTTTGCGCACTGCACAGCACAAAGCCCTTTGAGGTTGGTGAGGACACTCCTTGGAGGCCTTTGTCTTGCAAGCAGTGAACATCACCAGTTGCTTCCTTGACATCAGTCCTGAAGGAAAAGATGTCTACTCCAAAAATATATGTTAAAAGCCACACCTCAAGGTTCTACAAGAAGTACCTCTTAAGCAATGGCTACATCTGGTAGGAGGGTAGCTAACGAAGTAAAATACAATAGCAAAAGAACTTTTACATGATGAAAAATTACTACCTGGTTTTGGATCTTGCAAGAAGTTTCTTAGACTCACAGCAACACATTTAGGGTTATTACAGATTCAGAACAAAATTCAGGATATGAAACAAGATCTAGGTTTATTGGCCTTGTTCTTTCCTACTCAGCCCAGCCAAAAGAAAAGAAAAGAAAAAAAAGAAAAAGAAAAAAAAGGCCTGTTTACTTTTAATGCTAAAAAATTACTGAGACATTCATAACAGCTGGTCATACTACTGCACAAATCACCCAATTAATCAGTTAACTACCGTATGTTTGAAAGAGACAACGCATGTTTCTATTCCTAATAAAGTGCAAAATATTGATTAGTTCTGGGACAACACATGAATACATTACACGCATTCATAATTAGGCTTTGCAGCGTCCAAAATTTGAGGTACATTTCACACATCATTTATCAATATTCTTTCTTTCATTTCTCTTTGCTTTTACTCCAGGTTTTTTTTTTTTTTTTTTAGAATGATGGCCAAAATAAACAGAATATTTCCTTATAGTTCTCTCTCTCACTTCCTTCTTATGAAAGAATTTTCACTCATGGCCTCTTGCACTTCTTGGAATCAAATTTCTTCCAGAAATCTGCAGCACTGTTTTCCCCAGCAACTAGAATGCAGCAGTTTAATTAGGAGTATTATTACAATCTCCCTTTTTCTCCCTTGTCCCACATTCCTTCTCTTCTGTTCCAATTGGCTGGTCCCTCCCAAACCAGCTGTTAGAAGTGAAGCTACAGATTTACTGCTGGCTTCCCCAGTATAATGCCCTCTCAACACTGCTTTATGAGTTCTGGTCTCCCAAAAATAAAATAAAATAAAAATGGAAAGCCACTGAAATTTGCAATATAACTCTTCCATTGGGTCTAATTTCAGGCATTCTTTATAGGTTGTGAAGGGCTTAATCTGTCCCTATGTGCAGAGAGCTTGTGGTAGTGGGTACTCCCACCACAGTTAACAAATATATTGATTCAAGGATGTCCACGCTCACTTCTTTGGGCTTATCCAAGCTTCAGCATCCCACACTGCAGACATTGGTGATGGCCACATGGGCAACACAAATGAATGACATGTTGGTCCCCTAAACGCGGGTTATGTTCTCTTGTGTTTATATTATGTGACTAATTCTTTAATAGAATTCCAGAATTACTTGCAGTCATTGAAAGAGATTTCATGGTCAAGTGTGAGTTTCCCATATGCTGAATTTGGAAAGGGGCAATTCCTTAAAAGAACAAGGCATCGCAAAGTAAGATGCTGAAAACATCTGAGAACTGTCTTCAGATTAGACTTCTTGCCAAGGAAGGACTCAGATAACACTGTCTGTAAGAAAAAATTATTCCAGGCAATATCCTGTCATATTTTAAGTTAAAACCATAGATTTCATTTTTTGATAGTGCTGACAACTGACCTACTCTAGCTAACAGAACTGTCCAAAATGGAAAAATGGAAGTGAAGGAGACCACAGGCATGATGTTTAATTCTGGTCATTTCATAGAAATGGTCATACATAGAAACTAATCTATATCTTGTGGATTTTTAACTACCCAGACTTTCTTTCATGCAGTACAAGCATCTGCGTGAGCTGACATGTACACATATGCATATGATGAAATTTGTCTATACATGTGTAAATTCAAATAATACATATGCTTTTGGAACAGACCATTCCAAAAGAAGTCCGAGAAAAAGGGTAACACAATACATACTTTCATCTGCACTCCATGAAAGAGTTCATAAGAGTTAAATGCAGATTTTTTCTCATCTGGTGTTTCTCGAGTAAGTGTAAATTCAGTTCCTTAGGAAGAATCTACAGAGCAAGAACTGTTGAGATGAATGCACCCAGTCATACAAAGGATTTTCTTGACCTGTCACAGACTTTTTGGAGTTATCCTCATATTTACTGTATTCTTTAAAAGAATGTCACAATGCCTATAACTTAAAAGTTTGAGGTTACGCAGAAGAATGATAAAAAATATTATGTGCCATACACAAGAAAGCTACCCATGAAATTTGTCCCAAGTAGGAAAAGACAAAGTTATTTCTGATAGTGCAACAATTAACAGAGGCATGAATTTCTCAGAATAATGTCTTGAAAAAACTTTTTCAGTGCCATTTACTTCACCAGTTAGAACATATAATTTCATGTGCATTTTAACAAACCAACAATCTGACCACTTAGTATTCTACTTAGAACATGGTTGTAAAGCATTAGTTTGACAGAAGAAACTGAGAAGAAAGACCACATCTAATATTGCTGGAATTCAGGTGTTTGAAATTTCCCTTTCTAAATAGTATCAAAAACAAATCAAAACAAAAAGAATTCTTGCTGCATTTCAACTCCCATTTTTTGTGTTCACAAAGGAATTTGTTTCCTGCAAAGATCTGCAGAGTATATTTCTTGGGCTAGCATCAGAAATTGGCTTGATAAAGGAACTGAAGTGAATACATAGGAAGCTGAAAAACAGAGATACGCTATAAACACATAAATCATACATCCAAAAATAGTGAAATTATGATCAATCACAGACTTCGGAAAAATGAATAAAGAATAGCAAGCACAAATTATGTACATGCAGTTCCCAGATCAAATGCGTTTGCAAATCTCACAAACTCAAGAATTACAAACATCAAATGTAGTATTATAAAGCAACTGTTCAAGAGCCAAAAAAGGGCTAGCTGTATAAACAGTTTGCAGTGATGATTATGATGAACTATAGTCCAAGATATGCTTAAGGATGGCGGTTGCTCTTCCAAGAGGCAGCAAGGTTGCTAAGAGAATTTGTCAGATTTACTGATATTTTTGAACACTTTTGAGCTCAAAATTCCCTCTTGGAGTTTGAAAAAGAACAAATGTCACATTTAATACAACTGGGGAATAATTGCTCCAAGCTTCACTTACTTATGTTGCTCACTTAAGGAAGGAGTTGTATAGCTAAAAGATTATCCCTTTTCTCATCTACACATAAGGCATTTCTCCATATAAGGCTTGCCAGTCGTGTATGTGTAGCACATCACAGAGCTGCTTTGATGGATGTGATGGCTAGAGCATTCAGCATATTAAAAATCTAGAAAGGTTTTCCACAAACAACTGTCCTTCACAGTTCCAGTTTGAGTCACGCTTTCATAGTAAAATAACTCCAACTTGTAGAGCCAAAGCATTATGCAGTCCAGCCAAGTAAATCCAGTTCACCGAAGAACGTCTTTACACAACCTAAATAAAAATAAATAAAATAATAAATAAAATAATTTGTTTTCTGAAGGTGGTGCATCTAGATGTTCACATTACAACGCCATGGTTTCTCTTCATCTTGTTGCCTCTTCCCAGTATTATACTTACCTATCTACTGTACACTCCTTCCAGTTCCTAGTAGCTGATCTTGCAGATGCTTTCCCATATAAGGAGTTTCACTGACTTCAGTGGGAGTCCTCATAGGAGATTTTTCGTATTGGGCCCTAAGTTCTGTGGGTTTTCTTGAAGCAGGAAATCCTCTTTATCTCTTTTGTAAAAGATGATAAATAATACCCCCAAGGGGCACAACTCACAATAAGTGGATGGCTTAGCAAAACTTCCATCTGGCATACATGTACAATTAGGTTTCCTTAGACTATTTTTTTCTTTTTTTCCACTTTTTCCAGGAGAAGAGAAAGAATGATGTTCCAGGGGTGAGAAAGTTATAAATGACATCTCATGACAAATATTTCTTAAATATGTGGCATAGCATTAATAACCTTGGTGTATAGAGCTTGAGGTCAGGGCTCTACAGCAAATCTCTCGATCTCCTCCCACAGCCCCAGGAGGCATGAGAGAGGTCTTCCAAGGGCACCTCCCACACTGCCAGTGCTGCCACCCCACACGAGCCAAAATCCTCTGCTCTCATTACAACTGCCAACACTGAAAAAGTACAAATTTATGGTTAACTGTCTTAGCAGAGACTAGATTATGGGGCCTTTGGGTCAACTGTTTTCACTTTTACCTTCTTCTATGAATGATAAACTTTAAGTTTTCTTAACTTTACTTTTGTCAGTTGCTTGGTTTTGGTTTTGTTTTGTTCTTAAGGAAAGCGGGAAGTAATGAGGGACAGACACACTCCCAGTACTTTTATAATGCATGCAGCATAGCCAAGCTGGGAACTACTCCTGTGATGGGGAAACATGTCCTGCTTTAGTCAGTTAAGCATATTTGCATATCCTAAGTTAATCTTTTTTCCGCTACCCTGGCAGCAAATACACACCAAGAGACAAACTGGTACACTGAGTGGAAAATCATGTTTGTATATGCCCGTCACTGAAGTCAATCACAATAAAAGATATGACAAATTATGTGATTCCTTCGCAAAATTGAATCCTGTGATGTTTATGCAGAGCATAAGGATACTTATGCCTTTAATGCAACAGGCCTGCTTTCTATTTACATAGATGAGTGAAACATTGCCCTGGCATTACACAGACTGAAGTGTGCAAATTCTAAACCCCTCTATAGTCCCTGGATGTAAGAGTGCATTCATATGTTTGTATTTAACATGAACAAATTTATGATCTGATGTGGATTCCTCTGAGTACAGATGTATTCCAACTATTTGCTGAGTCCTAATTTTGAAGAAACCAATGTGAGTGCTTAGGGGTGGAAAAAAAAAAAAAAAAAAAAAAAAAAAAAAAAAAAAGAAAAAAAAAGAAAAAAGAAAAAGAAAAAAAGAAAAAAAAATAGGTATTTTCCATTTATTTTGAGGGTTTTAAATACAGTGCAGGCTCTTTGTTATGGGCGTCTGTGATAGTCTGAAGAACATGGGCAGTGAGAAACAGCATATTAGTGAAAAGTAGGAACTGGGGAAGTACATTGAATGCTTCCTGATCTATTTATTCATTTTAGCAGATGCAGGTAGTCCAATTCTTACAAACAATGCAATCAGAAACATACCCCCAAAAGGTCATATTTTCTGTTGACACCACCAAAAGTTGCATAAAGCAAAATCCACAGCATTACCATCAAAATCATTTTAGATAAAATGGTACATTCTAGAATTAGGAAAGCCGAGAGGGAGGAAAAAAAGCTTCCATGTCTTACACATAGCCATGCATCTGTTAGTAGAATTCTCCCCATACCTTCAGAAGTCCCTCCGGATTCAGTTCTGTTCAGTTCCCTATTACACGTAGATTCCCAGTGATCACATACAGGTATTCTCCCTCAGTGATCACATACAGGTATTCTCCCTCGCTGTGCTGTGTGTTTTCCCCAGGTTATTTCCTTTGATCTCATGTGCAGGGAGACAAAGGGCACTCCGTCTCTCAGTGACTAGTTAAGTCAGTCTTAAAGACTTTCTAGGCTATAGCCTAGCTTGGAGAGCTCTCAGGAGATTCCAGAGCATATATTTCAGTATGTGGTTCAGGTTAGAGATAACTACATTACAATAGGGCATATTTTAGGCTCAGGATCAAAGTTTACATCTGAGACCAAATCAAGGGAATAGTCCGATGTTTCAGTAATCATGAGAAAGTTCCTAATCATGCTGATGTGCTCTCAGTTTCCGCAGTGCCAGTAATCTCACAGGTCAATCTGATTTTCCTGAAACTATTGCCATCTTGAAAAGGGGGAAATGGAATAGGGCAGCTTTCAGTGCAGTTTTAAATCTGCTGTGGAACAGTCTAATAAATAAATAAATAAATAAATCCAAACATTTATTTAAATCGAATGGGGATTATGTTCCTGGTTCTTATTTTGTCCTATTTCTCATGCATACAAATACATATTTTTCAATAATCAGTCATCTGCATCAAGCTTACATGTCCCAGTGTTGTTTCCTTTGATGTAGTTGGCCAAATTCCCATTGATTTCAGTTGAAGGAGGGTCAGAACTAATGCGTGTTACCGAAAACATGCAAAACCATATTCCGGTGGGCAGTTATTTAAAGAGCTACAGAGCTTTTAACAATTCAAGGCATATAACCTGCCTTTGATATGAATTAATTTGCCTGCACATCAGAAAGTACATGTACTTCACATCCTGTGGCTTTCTGAAATAGCCTTTTGATTTAAATGTTTTGTCTGTTGCTTTCTAGTTATATCCCTTCCCCAGGATACCTTCTACTGCGTGCAGTTCAGCACTTTCTTCCTCAAGTCTCCTCTGAGAAGCAGACACCATAAATCACAGAATGGTTTGGGTTGGATGGGATCTTAAAGCCCACCCAGCTCCATCCACTGCCAGGGGCAGGGCTGCCTCCCCAGCTCAGATGCCCAGAGCCCCACCCAACCTGGCCTTCTGCAGGGATGGGGCACACACAGCTTGCTTACCCTGGGCAGTGTGACCACTGCTTCACCACCCTCTGATTAAAGAATTTCTTCCTAATATCTAATCCAGATCTCCCAATTTGTTTTAGTATAAAGCCGCTCCCCCTTATCCTAACAAAGCAAAGAACGGAACTAGACCATTTCTTTTCCCTATACCTCATTATGCTCCATACTGAACCCAAAGGATATTCTAATTTCAGGGACCCAAATTATGAGAAATTATTGACTGTACGTCCAAATGCTAATTTAACGAATTAAAGGCACTGTTTTTTTTGCATGTGGAGCAAAAGGGCACTAAGCATTTGGTTCATCACCACCTGATGAAGCGCTAGCTGTCCTTACCACCTGAACTTTGAAACATGGAAATAAACACTGCAGGGGGACTCCAGCGCTGTTACAAGGGACTGCACTATGTCAGTGGCTGCAGCAGATACATGAATCAGACTCTGTTCAACCAAAAGTACAGTCCAGTGAACAGTACTAAAGATGTGTGTGTTTGTCAGAGGTAGAAACACATAACAGCTGCAAACCACCAGTCTGTCAATTAGAAATAGAATCACTGGAGTTTGCTTTAATGGTGACCAAGAACAACTAGGACTCTAGAACAGCACTGAGAGATGCCTGAGAATGTGATAATTGCCCCAGAGATAATTAGCTTAAATTAAGGTGAATGCAGTCTAGGAAAATCCAGAAAAGCATCTATCTTGAGATATTGGTTAGTTTTACTTTGGGGTTTTATGCTCTGTGTCTAATTCCCAAGGAGAATAATTGAGAGACAGAAGACAGAGCATAGGTGTCCATTTGGTTTTTTTTGAAAAGCAAAGATCCTGATCCCTGTATAAAGGCCAAGCACACATCATCTGGAAGACAGGGCTCATATTTTTGAAGGTAACATACTTTATGTTTCTGGCAGCAGATCCAAGGTAAGAACATTTTGAGCTCCTTCATGTTTCAACTTTTTAACTTCAGCTCACTTTGCTACTCGCAGAAAACAGCATTTATACGTACCACAAAATCTCAAGTTACCTACAGCTTTGGTACATATGTTACCAGATAAATCACTGCAAATACATATATATTATTGTGTATTACTCTTCCCTGAGGAAATGAGCCTGTGCAATCACACACTTTTTCTCCTTCTAACTTCTGAAATTTTTCCCAAATGTCAGCCACATTTGACAGAGGATTACAGGTCACAGAGATAACGAAGATCCTAGAGAAACAGTGATAATCAGTAGGTAGATCAGTGCAACAGCCCAAACAGGGGGCAAGCAGAATTCTGCAATTAAACACTCTACAGAGCAGTAGCACCTGGCCAAAGAGAATGCATGAACAAGCTGGATAGTTGGGATGAGAGCAGCTCCAAATAGACATGACACATTCCCTGCAAGTGTCAAGGGTTTTTGCAACCAAGAAAATGGATGGAAAAAATAAGTAAATCTGAAGGAAACTGTGCTTCACTTGACCTGCTTCTTATAGACCAGCTTGCTCAGGAAATGCTAATTGCTTCTCTCTGGATCTTGTTAGTGCATGGGAGAACTGATTTTAATTATGCATCTCCCTTTGTCACAACTCTGTTCTGCTATCACACACTGAAGGCAGGAATTTGATATATGCAAGAAAGAAGTATGCTGTGCTACCAACTTTGCATTGAGTTTCATGAATGACAGACCCTTTCTTTGAGCAGTAAGTTTTTTAATGCCTTGTTTGAAGGAAGAACAAAACACTAAGGTATCATGTTCTCTGTAAAGTACCCTGTCCATAGTTGCATTCTTTTAAAACCAAATTCAGAAAATAATTAAAACAGGTGATCATCTTTCTTAATCCTTCAGGTTTATGTCAAAGGTCAACAGTGTGAACCTGTCACAGATTTGACCCTAATTAATTAGCCAACATAGAGTACTTGTGCAGCAGCATAAATTATATACACTGTTAAAGAAGACCAACAGCAAATACTCATTAAGTCAATTTATCCTTGATTTCCTATGAAAAGAAATCTAAATGCCCCTGTCAGTTTAGCACAACCAGGTGACAGCCCCGTCCTTAAATTTACAACAGTGATATTTATTAACCAGGAATCTTCCCCTGTCTGTTACTGAAAGATAAATTAGAAGCAGTCTTTTCATTCATGACTGTCTTTTAAGAAGGTGGATTTAAAGAATCTGCCTACATTTTAGTGCTCTGCAAACTATACAGCCATGATGTGGAGCATAGAGGGATTATTACTGGGTCCTCAAATTAAGAAAACTAAAACTAAAGAACTGCAAAAAGTAATTGCAATACAATTGGTGTATTTGTCCACAGAATAACATCATGTGGGTTTTAGAATGAGACTTCAAAAAGAAAAGGAGCATTTCAAAGACTGAGAGTAACATTAAGAACATAATCCATATCCAGTAGAGAAATGTGTAGAATACTTCATCTTAACTTCAGCTACAGTCAGAAGAACAATTTATAAGGCACATCAAAGTTCCCCTTTTCAAGCTTCCAGCAGACTCTCCACCTAGAGAAAGATATCTTCCTAGTAATGAATAAGAGCACTAAACTATGTTTAACAGATTTTTTCAGTGACACGTATTTCAGTAGATTAAGTATCAATCCTCAAGAATTTACACATGAATCTTTTTTTTTAAATTTTTCTCAAATAGCTCTTTATAACAGAACTCACTATTGCAGATTCTGACTACAGCTCCGTCAAGGTTCCATTCATCTTTCCAGTCTGTGCTGAGGTCATATAACAAGTTCTGCAAGGAGAAGATATTTTCTGGTCATTTCAGCTGGATTTTGTTGTTCTAAATGTTATTTGAAAGAAATTCGAATTATTTTGCATTGTAGAATTCAATATGGAGTGAAAAAGTTTAAATAACATCAATTTATGCTTTCCTGAAGTGGAACTTCTGTTTTCAATACAAAGAAAATAAACTCATTTTCAAACTTTCTGAAGAATATCCCCAAATTCTTTGTAGTCAGCGATGCTCTTTCAGAGACTCTGCTGGGCTTGGGACCTGCCATCATTCTCTGTTGTTATTATAAAAGAGAAAGGCTGCCTTATTTCCAGTTTACTGAGGAGTGAAAAGCAGCTGTTTTATGAAATGTAAATCTTATAATATTATTGTAATATGTATTAAGTTGCTCATGAGCATTCTGTAGCTGCATAGATAATATAGTGGAATAATTGAGGGAAGAAAAGCATATCCTATTTTAAAAGAGAGAGTTTATAGGTTTTGTTGGCCAATAAAATCACTTTCACATATGTCATAGAGAGGAAAGAGCTGAATCTCCTTGAGCCAGAGCATTATGCAAATACAGTAAAACTGAAGATTTCACTCAGTTGTTCCTAACCTTCCTTTATAGGGATACAGCATCCTGGGTCTCTGAAACCACTTCTACAAGGCACAGCGTATTAAACGTTTTAAAGATTATATGTGGAAAAATGGTTTCTTTGTCACTCAAGATGTGTTTTTAGGCCTATAATTTCCTTCAAGTGAGCACAATTCCGCTAGAAGCAGTATATTATTTTGACAGTAAGTCAGTTGGCATAAGACTTCATTGTGTATGCCTTTTGTTTATATAATCCTTCCTAACAGTAACAAGGTGTTTACTGTTCAGCAAACACATTTTATTTTAACTGCCAACAGTAAAACTGTCTGATAAAGTTTGATTTAGCTAAAGAAAGCAAGTTCTCATTTAGCCCAAATAAATCCATGGTGCTATAGACAGCTGTTTGGAGTACATAATCCCCCAAGCTCTCTTAGAGAGGCAACTCTTGCTATTGAATGAGCGAGAGAGAGCTGGCTCAGCTGTTCAGGATGTGCTCCATTACAACTGTAATCTATAGCGTCGCACTGCCATATTGTGAAAGCATTACTCACATTCAATGGCAGTGAAGCAAATACTTGTCTGACAGATGCTCGGCAGACTGACAGCTGACACCCTAAGCTGAGCTCTATAGATTTTTCACTAAACATGCCCCACGGCCTGGATCGACGTGGCCTGGTTCTCTGTGCACCCCATTCTCCTTCGAGGAGATCAGCAGCTAATGCCGATCCCGCGAGATTCTCAGGGAGTTAACTGTCTCCAAGTGGGAAAAGTTCAGATTTCAGAGAAACAATGAACACAGACACTTCTCAAAATAACAGCAAGGAAGAATTCGTAAGCCTAAAGGCATTTTTCTTCCACTTTATGGCAGACTTTATCCTGGAGAAATTTGCCAAAGAAATGAGATTTTTAAGGCTGATGTTATAAAAACTTTTGAGAGCAACAGGGGAGAAATAGCTGATCTGCCATGTGGAGGCCAAAAAACTTGTTCATAGCAAACACAAAGCAAAAAAAAGATTCAGTATCAGCTTTCTGCTGATATAAGAATACGCAGTGAGCATGTGTACACAGATAGAGGCCAGGGTGTGAGTAAAATTGTAGGCTTAGCAAGGTTGGAAAATACCTCCAAGACCACCTCATCACCTACTACCAATATGTCCCACTAACCCATGTCTCTTAGTACAACCTCTGAATGTTTCTCGAACACATACAGGGCTGGTAACTCCACCTGCTGCGTAGGCAGCCTGTGCCAGTGCCAGACCACTCTTTAGAGAAGAAATCTTTCATCATATTCAACCCGAACCTCCCCTGGTGCAATTTGAGGCCATTCCCTCTTGTCCTATTGCTAGTTACATGGGAAAAGAGGTCAACACTCACCTTTCCACGGTGAAACAATATTGCACTTTATCTTACTGGAAAAGCTGTAGAATTAATCATTTTACTATAACTATTTATCACTCTTCTAATCATAGCCTCAATGCACTGTTAAAATGCTTTGCCTCCTTTTTTCCACTTTTTCTTCTATAGAGCTACTTCATAACACTGCTCCTGCAATTTACTGAGCACAGAAGCCAGTCCATAAAGGGGCTGTGGTCTGGAAAGTGCTTTCAGGAATGATAATTAGTTCAAAGCTGAAAAGCAGTCGCTTACCTACAGTGAATACAAGAACAAGTACAGAAAATAATACAAGCTACTTTTGAAGTGTATTGAGGAGGTTTCAACTATAATTTCTGCACTGGAATTTAGTGACAATTGAGTTGTTTTTTATTATTTGTTCCATCTTTAAGCAATCTAAACACCAAGATAGTAATCTTACTTTAGATCTAGGAGTTCCTAGAAGGGCAGTTAGCTCTGCTTCTGATTTTCATCTTGCCACAGTGCAAACTGCACTCAAAGACAAACAGATGTGTGTGCCCTCTTGCAGTAGGATTACTAGAGTAGGGTTAATTGCAAAGAACTGAAATTCCTCCTAACTGCGCAGCTTCAGGTTTTCAAAGAACATCTTGTGGCTGCTTTTTGGACATTTAGTGTGTTGATTTGCTGCATGTTTGGTAAGAATTTGCCTTTAAACTCACATTGCTTTACTGTTTTGCAAATGTATATACTAAAGGTAAATGATTATGTGTAAACTGAATGAAAACTACTCTTTAACAACACAGAGAAGGGGATATCTGAGAAGTGTTGTGCAAGAGAGGGAGGCAAACAAGCATGTTTGTTTATAACTCAATTGAGAAACTAAGTAATGCCACTAAAAAAATTAGGATCAGCTTTTACATTTATTTTCTCTCTGGTTTTCACAGACTTTGTTGTATTCTAACTCTTGAGCACATCACAACATGTAGGAGAGCAGATGCACCGTGCCTTTGCACAGTCACACCAGAAATTCCAGCTATAGCTATAATACCACTCCTAACAACAACAGAAGTGCCATTGAAAAGTCCTTGCACTGAGCACTATTTGCTCAAAAATGTAAAAAGGTTTTCCTCCAACAGCTTTGTTAATGTAATTGAATTTGTCTTGAAAACCTCATTGTGCAATGTTAGGTACTCATTTGGACACCTCTACCAGAAATTGGTCAGCAAGTCCTTGGTGCATATCATTTTAACCAATACCATGCTAGAATATGAGGTGCATCTGATTTACAGGTGAGGAAGATCTTGTACAGGAGCACAGTGCTGCTACATAAGTGTATGCCAATATTTAATTCATAAAACCATATTTGAAACATAGTACAGTCAGAAGAGAAAGGGCTAATTATCTAAGCATTACACTTATCAGAAAATCAATAACTACTAACACAAAATGTTCAACAGAATTAATCTAATCCATCTAATCAACAGACTAGAGAGATCTTTGTCAGAAAGGCACGCCCTTGCTTCACATAAATGAATGTAGCTCCATTTACACAAAACCATTCTGTTATGTGGCTTTGTACATGAAACTATCAAAATCCCATCAGTGTAGACAACTGAAAGCAAAAGACAGTGAAACCCCAAATCAAATTTAAAACAGGCAAAAAGCAAATCCAGCCACTAGGGAGGTGTGAGAATCTGATGGTCCATAATCAGATTGCCCAAGCCATGTACCTTATCACAAAATCATCCCCATTGTTCAGAGCAGGCTCCCCACTGTGTCTGATCCTTTTAGAACCAGTGAGCAGGTTTTATAAAGTCCTGTCTCCCCTTCACAGCTCTCAGCCACTGTTACTGAGGAGCCATTGCTTGTTTGATAGAACAACCTCTGGTGATCACTTTCATGCCAACACTATTAATGCACAAACAAAATTATGTCCAGAAATGGGGCTTAACAACTATGGCTAGCTCCTCTTCCAAACTGAGAAGATAACTGCATCTGAACTAAACCTAGTGAGTGTCAAAAATGATTCATGCCTTGAGAAACACAGCACCTGTGAATCTGCCTGGATCTGGGTCCATATAGGCTTCCTGCAAGGCATAAACATGCATGAGAAAAAATCCGGGCTAAATTTTCTATTCTAGTTCAGTAGTAAGCTAATAATAACAATAAAGTTCAAATTCTTATAGCTGCTTCTAGTTAAGACTTTCAAGGCATTCTGCAGGGATGAAGCCATTTTACAAAGGGAGAAATGCTAAC
This sequence comes from Excalfactoria chinensis, assembly GCF_039878825.1. Classification (NCBI taxonomy): domain Eukaryota; kingdom Metazoa; phylum Chordata; class Aves; order Galliformes; family Phasianidae; genus Excalfactoria; species Excalfactoria chinensis. The sequence goes on from NC_092827.1 coordinate 83,368,044, forward strand.
TGCTTAAGGGTCAGCCTAGCTGCTGACCTTAATACAGCTGTGAAAAGGGCTCACACTGATTTTGGGAGGAAGTCCTTATGCTCACATCTACCAGGGCTCTCCCAGCAAACAGACACCTCAGCCTGCAGCCCCCAGGGCTTCTTGCTGAAGAAAAGCAGCAGCACACAGACAATCAGGGATTGCTGCATGGTACCGGGGTGCTCAGAGGAACAAGGAACTCACTCTGTGCAGGGTGTGTGGTGATAGAACAAGGGGAAATTAATTCAAGCTTGAAGAGGGTGGATTTAGATTTGGCATAAGGAAAAAGTCTTTTACAGTGAGAGCAGTGAGGCACTGGAACAGGTTGCCCAGAGATGTGGTTGGTGCCCCATCCCTGGAGACTTTAAAGGGGAGGCTGGATCAGGCTCTGGGCAACCTGGCCGAGCTGTGCATGTCCCTGTTCATTGCAGGGGAGTTGGACTAGATGACCTTTAAAGGTCCCTTCCACCTCTAAGGATTCTATGATTATATGACTTCCAGCATTTTCCTTCCAGGAGACAACAGAGAGGATGAGCCATGAATTATCAACAGATTTCCTGTCCAGCCTTGTCCTGCACTCCCTCAGTCCCTTCAGCAGAGCAGAGAGGTTGGCAGAGGACATCTCAATCACATTACCTCTTCTTTTCCACACAAAGTAGCAGGAAAAACTGAGATGTGGAGAAATGTAACCACCAACAGCAGCAGCTTCAGGACTGGTAGCACCAACTAATTATGAAACTTCAGGATACAACTGGGGAGCAGACATGCACCATCAAATCAAGACACAAAAGAAGGATGTTGCCCCTGGTTCTCTAATTTGCAGAAATTAAGATAAGCCCCATATAAGACAGTGAAAACCACAAAGCTTCCACCTAAACATGAGGACTTACCTATTGCTGGACTTGGAGGTCCAGGTGGTAAATACCTAGCACATCTTGTAGAAAATGCTTGTGTATGCATGTAGCACTTCTGCAGCAAAACCCAGAAAACCTCAGCTCAATGATGTTTTCAAATATACAAAAAGAACTATGGCTGCAATTGAACTCAGAAGGGTCAGACTTCAGAAAAACTTAGATATTATTATAAGATCAGCTACCTTGTTTGAGGCTTGCTTTTTCCACAGACTTCAGTAATTACCAAGAACAGACTCTCCTCGTGCTTAGAAATATCTTAGAAGCATCTTTATAGCCTTCTTTATAACTAACTACATCCATTATAGTGTAGCAAATCCTACTGAAAGCTATTAAGAGTAACTTACATAAACTAAATGCAACCTACAGAAACTGTGGGGAAAACAAGCAAACAAACAGGAAAGATAGCACACTTGACTATAAAAATATTTAACTCTTTTAGAGAGGAATCTGGGAGTATCTGCTTTATGTGTGCACTGCAAACACTATATTAACTGTGGCAGTAGAAGTACAACAAACAAGAACCAGATGCATCACCAAATTCTTTACTGTTAGGATTTTATATTAAATCTTACAAAGGGCTTTATATTATTGTTGTTTCAAAATCTCAATGAGTTTCCTTGTCCTTCTTTTCAAGACTGTATGCATGTGATCAATAGCAGTGCATAATCAGAGAGCATGCAAAAACAACGAAGCTTTGCTACACTTTCAGGTCTGGCCTCCATCTTCTAGATTCAGATAATATATATTTAATACATCTTCATTATCATAATTGCATGCAACATCTACTGGATCTTTGAAAACTATTAGCAATGGATAAGACCTACCATACTGAGCACTGACATAAGGACAAGATAGACAGTCAAGTACATTTAAACATTTTACATTCTGGGGTGGCTTCCTCGGTTTCTTCAGGAAATTATTTCACTGACTGAAAGAATAGAGCACAAGGGAATTTTCACCTGATTATTCATGTAGGCCTTCACTATTTGAATTGAACTCTTTATACATGCAGAGGTGCCGGTCAATAGCCCTTCGTCCATGCAGATTAGGACTGCTGAAGAAACGACTGCTAGAACAACAGCCGAGCATGTTCTGCTTATTTTGTTGCCAGTGCTCCAGCCATGTAGCTTACATTATGAACTTCACGTGTACCCTTCCAGGGACCTATAGTTAGTACAAGAAAATAATTATTATTTCACATCAAAAGCAACAGTACCCATATTTTATATTTCTTTCTTCTTCATATACTTGTGCACATAGAGTCATAAAACCAATTAGACTAAAGAGGGCACATGTACATCCTTGGAAAAAGAAAGCTCAATCCTGACAGTGCTATACATTTTGGCTACAACTGTGTATATGTTTATACAGGCATGTGTGTTCTGTCTTCCTGTGGTGTCACTGCCTTCAGGACAGCTGAACCTATAAGCTTATCCTTTCCACATATTTATGTGACAGAAATGTGGAAGCTCTCCTCTGATAAAACAGAAGTTTCACAATACTCTTCATTTCTCTCCCACCCAGAGAGAAACACTTCCTGCATCTCACAGTCAGGACTTCAGCATTTACAACTGCATCATCTCTCCCTATTTCTAGTCTGGAATCTCTGAGCCCTTATTTGGAGTATAGGGCATGCATCCATTTCTCCCTTATGTGACAGAAAGCGCAAGCTACAATCCTTCCCTGAGCTCATAGATGTTCACCTCAATAGTTCCGCATGTGTGAGAACAGAAATTCTCGCAGTGTTCTAGGGATTTTTCACCTCCTTTTTCAGAAGCTGTTGGTCCAAAACTGCACTTTACTTACAGTGCCAGCTCCTGTGTCTTTTTTGTATTCTACTAAATTTGTACTGACAAAATAAATGCCCAAGTACACAAGCCTACCTCTGTGAGAATCAATTCTCAGGTGAAATCACCTCAGAAATCAAGGGAAATCAATATGCCTTCTAGGACCACCTCTCCATCTATTATGCCCAGTGCAAAAGTCCAGTCTCTACATTATCACAACATAAGAGGGTTTGGTATTACATTTTTTATTTAGTTAGTTAGTTAATTAGTTAAATGAAAACACCGCAAAAACAGAACTGGGTCAAATTCTGTGGAAGAAAGAGGTAATCTGTGTACACTTCAGGGTACAGCTTTGCATCTGTAACAGTAAAGAAAGTGGATGAATGTTTTCCCACTCTCTTTTCTTCAAATGTGTTTATTTGATTTTATTTTGCCAGCAAATCTATGCAAGTATGATTTATATGTAATATTCCCCATATTTTTTTAATTACCTTGCCATAAAACCTGAATAACTCCCCCTACTTTGATCTCCAACACATTCTGGTGAGTACTGCAGCAGGCATGCCTAAATCAGTTAAGCCATGCACAGAGCTGTTCCTGGAGGGAAGCTTTCCCACATCAGAAGATTGTGTAATAAAACTTAACACAGCTCATTAATTTTCTCTCTTAACCAATGCATCTGACAAGAAGTGACTTTGAAAACCTAAAGGAATGACACAACTCCTATGCTTTGCGTGAAACATCTGTTTCCAGCTCCTTTGCTATTAAATTGACATCTTTTTATTTGAAAAGTTCCTTTTATTTCCCAACTTCCTGCAATTGGTAATGTATATATCCCAAAGAGCTTAAATTCACAGCTTTTAAAACTTGATTAACTAAATGCTGCATTATTCCTTTCCCAGAGGAAAAATACCTCTCTCTGCACAGACAGATTAAGTGGTACAGCCAAACTTTTTAATCAATTATTAGGAATTTGTTTATTCAAGCAATGTCAGACTTCATAAAGCATCAAAACAGACCTCAAATCTCCAAATTATATAAACACCGGTGTGATCGCACGTGAAAGATGTTAGTGTTCTTGGATATGGAAAATAGATAGAATGTGAGCATGTCATACCTGCTCTCTGGTCCACAAAGGCCACAGACAGTATCATGTTTCTTTCCAGCTATGAAAATCTACAAAGCCTGTCTCAGAAGTCTTGCATAAAGAGATAAGGTGATTTTCTGCAGAAGTACTACACCTTCATTACTACATTTTCTCCTTGAAACCCACATCACTCAGCCCCAATCTCACATTATACTGCTCCATTTAATAATGCAGTTCCTTGTACACTGAGGAAGAGAAGAAAGGCCTGGCAAGCTTTTTACAGACTATCCTGTGTTACATGCAGATATCAAGAACAGCTGAATTCTGGAAGCTGATTCAATTCTACTCTGAAGAAGGTGGATGTATGTAATTGCACACTGTGTGCAAATAGAAGCATTGTTTTGGTAACTCTGAGAAACCAGCTACACCCTACAGACTAATGCAATCTTAAGACCTTTGAACTTGTTCGTACAATTCAGAAAACTTTATTCTTCAGTGTAGTTCAGCATTAAGGGGGACATCTCCAGGTGGGACAGATTAGAATTCACAAATAGTACCATAAAATAGATAAGGCTGCTCTTGAAAGACATCAACACTTGCATAACTCACTTTGCCACAAAGTTAGGAAGGAGCACGGAGAATTTATGAAATTAAAGATTCTCAGCAAGTTCTTATTAATTGTGATTTTAAAGAAGATCAGTAAGGCAGAATGATGAAATTACACTTTCCTCGGTAGAACTATACTTCAGTGCACCAGGTGAGGTTTTTGCTAGATCTGTTCTGAATCCCTGTCAGTCCCAAGTGTGAGCCATTTTATTGCACACTTCACAAAGATGGATTGTACTCAAAGGAGTGGGTTAGTATATCTATTTTAAGTTGTAGTATGAGCAATGCTCACTATCAAAGAAAGCATGAAAGGTTGCAATTAATACTTATGGTTTACAGTCTCATTTAGATAAAATGCTTAAGAATAAGTCAAGAAGAAGGACAAGGTGGAAAAAAATATGTCTCTTCTAACACTACCAAGCTGCGCAATAAGTGGAAAAATAAGGCAGTATGTATCCAAGCTGAACACAGTTTGCACAATTTATAGGACATGGGGAACTGAGCAAACAGCAAGCCAGAGATTTTTGACACGTGTGAGGAGGAATGCACTCCTTAACCCCTGCAGTGTGTTTATTTTGGGGAACCAGAAGATGGCTGAAAAGCACATTATGAGTTGAATCAACCCTAATATTTGCACTTTGGTGCCAGCTTGGTCCATCACTGGGACTTTTTAAAGCATAGCTTAGACAAACATGCAGGAATAAACTTGCATCTGGCAAGGAGTGGACCACCTGCTCTCTCCCAGTCCTCTTTGCTGAGATTCTGTTTCTCTCACGACAGCTCAGTGCATTTTCATTTCCATTTATTTTCTCATAACAGGGATATTCAGCCTTTCTAATCCCACATTTCATATCAACATTTTGAAGGGGTGGACCACTGGGTCAACTCAGCCAAGGACCTGCTGAAGAGCTGAAAATCTGCTCTGGGGCTACCTTACCACTGAATGCCAGGGTATCTGGGTGATATTAGCAGCTACTGCCCACTTGCTTCATCCCACAAGCTTTGTGTTGCCCAGAAGTCCGCAAACACAAAACAAAGACCTGCTTTGAGAGTCTCACCTGAGCTGCTCAATCACTCTGACAGTGCTACAGATTGGTTCCCCTTTGCCCCATGAAGAGAGTGATTAACATCATTGCATCAGTGCAGAAATAAATAACTTGCCTGTTTCCACACAGGAATATTATGGCCAAGCTGGTAATAAGATTTAGATTTGCTGCCTCCCACTCTGCCGCACCACAGAAATGTGACATATTTCCACAAGCTGTGGAAATAGCCTTGAAGAGAGGGGAAAGAGACAGGCAAAAGTCATAAAAGAAAAAAATCACCAAACAGTATATGGCAGCACAAATATATCTTCTGTAGCAGTGGTTTTGTGTTTGCAAGTATTAAGGAAAACAGAGGAACTGTCCAAACTTTCCAGGAACAATTTCCCATTAGGGGGTCTGAAGAAAGAGGTTCATAAGGCAAAGAATGAAAGCTTTCATCTGAGCTATTTTTCCTACCATATAAAAGAGAAGATAGAAATTGCAATTCAGAGAAAGCAGCACAGGGGAAAGGAAAGACAAGCTGAATCATGTTTAATAAAAAGGTTTATAGACATTTCTATCAGGATCCTATCCAGCTGGCACATCATGGCCCTATCACAAGCTGCACTCAGTGAATTGAAGGGTGTGTTATTGCTCCAGCAATATCACCTGCAGACTTATTTAATCTTGCTGAAGAGGCAGCATTTTTCCTTAGGCTACCAGATATTATTTTGACATGATTAAACTTAGTTTCATATGTCCTGCTTCTACCTGATACTCCAGCCCAAACTGGGCTCAGCCTTGCCCTTTGTTCTGGAAGAAACCAGAATGATCATAATAAATACAAGCTGTCATCAGTGATGCTGAGGGCAGTAAAGAAAAACAGAGAAGAACAGGGAAAATGGCACCATGCAGGAAGCCAGCCTAAAATTTAGTTATGACTTTTTTCTCACTAATATATGGAAAGTAAACTACTGTAAGTATATGCACCTGGTTATAAGCGCTATGCAAAGTGGCTAAAAGAAAAGAAAATACTGCCCCAGTCTCCTTCATACCTCATTTTCACATTTCTCTTAGCACTAAGCATTTCCTGTCTCACCTATTTCACCATTTATTTTCTACTCTATTAGAGCAGAAATTTAAAACATAAAAATACTGGTTTTTGTTTAGGGCATTTTTTAACTCCCACAGTAGAAAACTCACAGCTCTGTTCATAAAGCTCTACCGAGTCTGTAGATTTCATTTGTATCCAATATATATAAGAACAGCACAATCAAAGATAACTGACACAAAGAAACTATTGATGACAAAAAGTACAATATGAAAGACTTATAAAGCCACGTTGTAACACAAAATACAAGGCAAGCATATGCAAATTTTGAGTTACTCCTTGGTGGCTGTCAAGAAGCACTGTTAGGTCCAACACAAAATTGTCCAACAGTTCTAAACTTACTGGAGAAATAACTATTACAATGCATCATGCATGACTTAGGCAAGTAACTGCATTTACAAATGAAGCGAGACTGGCTTTGAGATCCACACAAATGGAAAGGTTTGAACAATTGCCAATAGTACTTGCAGATGAAGCCAAGTTATTCTTGAATCTATATATCTACCAAATCAGTTGCATATATTCTGTATCAGCCTGGTGATACAGGAAGAGAGGCAGTAAAGCCCTGCCTAAGATGTGGGCGCCACTGGAATTTGGCAGCTGTGCTCAAGCTGTAATTGGAATCAGCATTGCCCTGAACCATCCAGCCAGGAAAAGAGAAGGAAGATGATCTCTTGGGTCATCTATGTCATGCCCTTACCATTCTGAGCTGTTTTCCTAGGAGGGCCTTTGAACCCATTGGTGCAACACAGCAGTTAGTGGCATGTGGCCACCTCGCTACCGCTTGCCTGGGGCTTCCACGCTGAACCCAAAGGACACCAAGGAGATGTAAGGTCCCTGACACTCAGGATGTGAGGACTGCAAAGCACTGAAATGTCAAATTCCAGTTTATGGTCAGACAGACTAAACTCACTGCATTCTACTCTGTCACAAATGGTTTATTTCCCACATTCTTAAGCAAACACAAAGTTAATTTCTCTTGATATCATAGGACTGTTATAATCGTGAGTTCCTATCTGGGCTTACATTACAAGTACAGCATGACCATAACTACTAAGAAACATATTAAGCCACTCCAAACAAGCAATTCTTGTTTCTATCATAGGACCAAATTATATAAATTAACAAGAAGATGCAAGAAGCAATGCTCATTAAATGTTTTTAATGTGTTTGCTTTGCAATAAAGTGCAACAGCTTGTAAAACAGTTTTTACAATTTTTGTGGTAACACAAGCCAGGAAGCATTTTAGTGCAGTTAATTATTCTAGGTTGCTTAGAAAAGCACCATCATTTGAAATATTTCAGTGACTTGTTCCATTAAGGAAAGAAGTAGTAAATCTATGTTTTTCTTGAACATGAGTGGAATAAGGAAAAATAATGCTTGACATTGATATACCTATTAAATCTGCCAGGGTCAGCTAAACTTTTCCTTCCATTTGGTGTTTGTATTTACACAACAAAAAGACTACCATTTTGATTAGGTGTTTTTTTTAAAAGCCAGTGAGTACAGAAGTGTAGGATTCTGCAAGGCAACAAGGAGCTAAGCAACTCTACACACATTAGAGGTATCATTTGTCCTTGGAAGGGTTGTCACACGTAAGTTGTCTTCCATACTGTCTCTGAAATATTTGGCAAACCAGATAATCATCTCCACACTTTGGTTCCCCGTTTATAAACTAGGGTTAATGTTTTCCAGCTTTGAATGTCACAAAACTATATTTCTGGAAGAAAGTCTATCGTTTGTCTCAGCTTTCAAACTTCTACTCCATGAAACAAACTCTAGAGCTTATTAGAGGCCTTTGTATAATTACCCCCTTCTGGCAGGAAGTCTGTGAACTTGCTTACAGGCACAGAACATTCCCATCAGCACATTAGTTAAACTGCCTTTAGTTTAGATGGGGCATCTCTGTGGTTTTGGTGCATTATAGATGATTCACCTTAGCAGCAACAGAATCTTATAAGAGCCTTTTTGAATTTGCTTATTATTTTCTATTGACATTTAGACACATACTTCCAGCTGAGTGGGAAAGCCAAAGGTGGGTGGAATTTGAGGAAGCAATTAAGACAGCAAAGGGAAAATAAGCTAAAGAAAGTAATAAGCTGGACTAGCAACCATGAAGAACAAAATATTAAGTTATACAAATCATCTTCAACTTGTGTCCAGTTCACTGTTTTGAAATCTAACAGAAGCAAAAGACTGCTTTTAAACTCTCTCGTTCAGCAAGGTTACTGGACTCCATTGCCAGACATGGCCCATTCTTGAAGGATAGTCCTTGATCCAGAGACCTGCTATCCAGGCTGGGTTAAAACCCTCAAGGCATGTAACACCCGATCATGTTTCCTGTCATCTGAGGTCTAAGGCTTGAAAACTTCCTTTCTGCAAGCAGACAACAAACCTTTCTCCATGAAGAACAAATGTGAAGATGTTTCTACAGAACATAAGAGTTAATAAAGGTGTACAACAGTCAGAGCTACTGTGACTGTCAAAAAAAGAACATTTAAAAAAAAAAATACACAATCTTTCAAACGCTCTCTAAGTTAATATCAACAGGTCAATGCTTTATGACTGTCATATTGCGGCAGAGCTACTATTGCCACAAACATTGCTTGTCATGCCATTACGCTATTCTTGGAACCAGAAAATCTGCTTCAGTTGGGTGGCTGAAAGTGTTCTTTCTTTCAACTGTATTTTACCAAGCAAGCCCTGTAGTTTTGGCCCACACGACCAAACTTTCCATACTGGGACACAAGAAAATCCCTTCTCTACCCAAGAGCTTTCTATGGCTATGTCTTGAGATGCCGCCTTACAGTCTCACATTTGTCATTCTCACCTCCTCTTTCATATTATTGTCACTAGGCAGCAATTTTCTGCTCTTGCTATCCCGGGTTGCCAAAGCTTCAGCCCTCCTCAATTTACTCCTATTTTAGGGTCTGCCAGGAAACATAAGATATTTTGAACCAAGGATGATGTTAACAATCGCAGACATTGCACTGCTTCATCACTTTAACAGAAAACAGTGACAGCAGCAAATAAGATGTGACAGTTGTAATAATGAGCACTGCCATTCTGAAAAAGAGCTCCGTAAGGCTTACAAAGATCCCAGTTTTTTAAAGAAAAATTATTTTGTACTCTGAAGCATCTTAGCATTGCAAGGTAAATAACAAGGAGTACTAAAAATGCATGGAACAAAGTTGCTGTACCTTTGAGCCTGAGATCTCTAGCAGACTTCTACTTAACAGGGGTGTTCAGAAACTGGGAACAGTTCAAAAAGAGGTTAGAGGAATGGTTCTGAGCTGGAAACCTGTCCTCTCCTGAAAGACTATAGAGATTCAAAACTATCCAAGATAATTGGAATGCTTGACTTGATCATCATTTGTAAATGATGCCAAAAATATTTCTCATCTTATAAATCTCCCCAGCTAATTAAAGTTTGTAGACAGGGATATGAAAAAATCCAAGCTAGAACAGACAACATCTGACTGAAAATAATGTGCATTTTTACTAGGGAGGTAGACTAGAACTAAAACAGTCTACTTGAGGACACAATATATTCCTTGTCACATGAAGTCTAAATAGGAAAACCAAATGTCAAAAAATATAAGCTTTGGTGGAATTCAAGTCTGTAATTTTGATGTGAAAAAGGCTGAAAGAGACAACTAAGAGGTTACCTTTGTGCTCTCTCCTCTACTCAAATCCCAGGAATCTACATGAGATCTGCCATGCTATGGGTATATTTTTGCACCTTTAACAGTACTTGTCTGCTTACGCAAACACTGCCAAATGTACAGTATCTGGATATAGAGGAAAACAAACTTGATGGAACTTCACAAGCATCCCAGAGCAATGGCAAATGACTTGACCTCATTCACCACAGAATTATAACATGAGTAAAGTCAACACTGTTCTGATTTATTAGTGACCAGCAGCCCACTGAGTGACATTCACTAGTGGTAAAGGTCACACCTGGCATAAGATTTCCACCAAAACAGCCTGCAGAGTGCAGAGGCTCCATCCATGGCCCTTGGGAACAAGGTACTGCACAGGAGCAGGGCGACCCCCTATTTCCTGTTAGGTTACTGAGCTCAGGCCACCCATCCGGCATCAGCATCAATTCTCCCAAGCCAGGTATTTCTGACCTATACTAGATAAGCCCAGCAGGGTTGCCTTGATGACAGCTACTTGCCGTGATCTGTGAAGCAGAACTGTCTCTTCTCTCTGCTCTGACCCAGCAAAGTCATGAAGGAAAACAGCCCACCCAGCCTTATGGCTACATAGGAAGCAGAGCACACCAGCAGGGTTTTCACAGAATCACAGAATGGCTTAGGTTGAACAGGACCTTAAAGATCATCTAGTTCCAACCCTCAGCAATGGGCAGCGGTGCCCTCCCCCAGCTCAGGCTGTCCAGGGCCCATCCAGCCTGGCCATGAGCACCTGCAGGGATGGGGCACCACAGTTTCTCTGGGCAGCTGTGTCACTGCCTCTCCACCCTCTTAATAAATGATTTCTTCCAAACATCTAATCTAAATCTCCACTCTTTTAGTTTAAACCCATTCCCCCTAACATTATCAGACCACATAAAAAAATCAGTTCTCCTCCTCCTGATAAGTTTGCAAGATTTTGGCAGAGAGTGTCTCACAAAACAACACTCATTGGTTCATTAACGCAGACCTATGCCTCAAGAAAACACTGTGGAACATATCTCCTACTGCATACTACCTGTTTTACCTTCATCTTATTTTGAGGTTAAACACGGAGTGCTGACTGGGTTGACGCTTTTCAACTAAACTGCAAAATTTTATACAAGTTGGTATTACTTAACAAAATCAGCAGAGAAGTTCATTGCTGCAAGTGAAAACAAAACAAAACAAAACAAAACAAAACACCTTCTAATAATTTCAATGTCCACAAGCCTGTCAGTCACTTTATACTTTGCTCAGTTTGATTAAGGGGTTAAAGACTGGACATATGGGGGATCTCTTGTCTGGTAAAGCAGCCTTTGTTTATCAACATTTTCTCTTTCTAGCTTTAGATCTCTTAGAAGGAATCAGTAAAAGAAAATAGGAAAACAGAGAGAAAAAAAACAGGTTGGAGACCAGTACAAACTAAAGCCATGGTTGTTCAGCACCTCAGGACAAAACAAACAACACCAGAATCTCTCTCAGTTCTGCTGAGCATAGCATCATAAAATAAAATACTACTTCTGAAGATTTCTCCTTGGTAAGAAACACAAAATCTAGGTTATTCTTTCATAAGGTATAATGTGTTTCTCATTTATTTTGACAAGTATTGTTTAATCCTCATGCATAATTCTTCCTAAGGTACTAAGAAATGCACACCATACATTTTGTAAAGCATGACTAGTTATCTGAGAAGTCACAACTACATTCTGCTCTAAAGCCTTCAAGAAATGGAAAACACCAGCATATCTGGGGGCAAATAATATAATCCGCATAAAAGGCCCCAAAATCTCACATGCAAGCATTTAAACTTGGTTTTTGTCCAATTAAAACTGGTGGACATTTTGCTACGTCAAGGTTATGACTACTTGATGGATGATTGTTTCTGTAGGTGGCTTCACCCAAAAAAAAGGTACTTCTCTTTTTCTTTACATCAGCTAAATGAATTGACTGAACTATTCTGGGTACTTTGTAGTGATGTTCTGAGGTCTTCTGTTATGACTTTTATAGTTAGTCATTTTAACACTGGAATTACACTTAAATGTATGTCTGCATATACTGTATATAAATCTAATAAACAGCATGTAATTTGCTTCAAAAACACTGCTATCTTGAAGATAATAGAATGTGATTAGAATGTATCCCCTTCTGGCTATTTTCCCATTGAAGACTTACAACTTCAGCTGGTAACTGTAACCTGCAAGAACTGTAAAACCTTGTGGCTTTGCCAAGTAGGACAGAGCTTAAATGATTTTGTGGAGTAAATTATCCTGCTACTAGCTACTAGCTTATATGTATAGCCCAATCTTTGGGCATTTTTAGGACCAACCAAGACAGGCAACATACAGGCCATCATTGATTTTAGATCATAGACGTGAAACTATATATATCTTCAGAGTAATTAGAGAAGCTCTGAAACGGCAGCATTAAAAATTTAACTAGACAATAAATCTAAGGATGTGGGGAGTGTCAAATTACTTTTATTGCTCCGTTCTTGCTTTTAACTGAAGAATGATTACAAAATATGTGTACTGAATTAAAATTTTGTTTGGATCTGACACCAAAAGCAGCATTGAAGTTCTCGATCTCTGCAGCTCTGTTCTTTTTATTTCTCCAAAACACTGCTTAGGAAACAAGCCTCTTCTTTATTGAAGTGTCATATTTTACAAGCAAATCTGAATGTTTTTAAACTATATTTACAACTTCCTAAGCATATACACTGTCCTAATGGGAAAATAAACTCCTGATATTATTGTGAGTCAAAGAGTTTGCTACTCATTTCAGACTTCCCATAACTAGATAAAAATGCCACAAGAAAAATACAGCTTTTATTAAACAAATCACAAAATAGTCATCCCTGGGAACCCACTGGGGTGCATTTGTAACCAAATAACTTTACTCTCCGCATTACTAAAGCATATTTCTGACTTTCTTACTTTTCTTTAAAGGAAGAAACTAAAATATAGCTTTTAATTTGCGAAGGGTAAAAATTTAGTACTTAATAAATGCTTTAGTAAGCATACTTACCAAAGACTTTTAAAAAATTAATAGAAACCAAATAAATCTTGGCTATTAAAAATAAAATAAAAAAATAAAGAAAAAAAAAAATTTGACACACAGGTTGAGTTATACCAGCCAGCACAAGTACACAGTAAGATTCCAGATGTGCTATTTTCCTGTACACTGACAGCTATCAAACCCACCCCTGCAATAAAAAAGTCATGAAATGGGTTTTTAATCAGGTCTAGATTTCCATTAGCCCATGAGGACCGATGTCTGTGTGTTGTGGTTTTCATTCTTTACAGCACATGCCATTGCTCTTAATATGTGGGGAACACATATTAAGTCTAAACCTTTTTTCCGTAACCTCCTGAAATGGATTTTTTTCATATCTAAATTGAAGCCAAATAAATGTTATTAACAGCTGTATTTTTACAAAGAATTTGAAGGAGGGGAGCTGAGCTCAGAATTGTTCAATTAACATTTCCCAGGCAGAACGTAAGATCAGCGTGTCTGATGGACGGACAACGTTAAAAAAAAAAAAGGCTCTGAAGTCTGAAAAAAATATCAAGGGAATTCAAAGAACATGACAAGTTTCCATACAAACAAAGGAAAACCCAAACTTTCCCTTTGGAAGACAGTCAGAGGCTGACGCTGCATTAATTCACATCTTCCTGGAAACTTTGAGATAGATATCAGTTTCTTCTTACATATTTATTGTAAACATTGGTACAAGATGTTCCAATGTTTTCCAGGAAAATGCTATTAGTTACAGTTGTACAGAATCAATTTCACATAAAATCATACAGCATAACTACAGAGAAAAAGGAATCTGTAGGCATCTAATGTAATGAACAAACCACTGTGTTTTACATTCATTGCAAAACTTTAGTAGAACAATTGGGACCAGCAGAAATATTGCAAATTAAAGATATTAGAAGAAGCTGTTTAGGAAAAAAACATTAAACCACAGTTAAAGACCTACAGAAATATTTAAATGATTGCTTTTGTTTGTGTTCTAATATGATGTAATTGAACTAAATCACAAAAATAAAACACTCACACAGACCAGTATTTGGACTCCTTAAAAAGCTGCCATGTTCCTTCAGTTTGAGTAGATGCCTAGAATTTGACATTTTGTATTTTTGCAGTGCGAAGATCATATATAATCAGTGCAAAAATAATAGCCCGTTTCATAGAAAATAGGAAAGTGAAGTTTATAAAGCCTTCCTGCTACCCTAGTCAAAATGTAAACACCTGTCCCTTCAAGAAGCAAAAAACAGAATGCAAAGGGAAAAACTTACACAAAATGAATCAACAGGAAAGCTTAAACTGCCCCTCAGCAACTGCAATACAAGCTTTATTTTCGATGTGGCTATGGAGAAATATGTCACTTCAATAGTTTTAAAGAGCAGGGTTTCTGTTTTGCCACTTGGTAGGCAGGGGAGCTTCCACCCTGAACACAGTGCCTGAAGCCCCGGCAAGCCCCCAGGATACTATGGGGAGCCTTCTCCAAGTTCGGTGTCAGTCTTTCATCTCCTGCATGGTCTCACTTGCCATACTCCTGCTCTATTTCACATTACAATACATGGCAGCACTCATTTTCATTACACAGGATGGCATTCCTTCAAGTTTTCATCCACAGTTACGTTGCTGCTTCAGTCTTAGATCTATGACTAAGTGTTTCTAATAAGTGATGGAATACCCTGGAAATATTTACGGCATCCATGCTAATACCAAACGAGTTCATGATTATTTATGTTTATTAGAGAAAATATTATCAAAAGAATTATAAACCGTGCTACCACAGAGCTTTGGAAATGGCTGACAGCCCTATCTCAGAAACTGAGGAAGTGGATTTGGAGTATGCAGAGTAGAATATGAGGTTTTGCTTTTGGTAAATACCAGCCTGCACAAATACTAAATCAAATAGCCACTTCATCAATCTTTTCGTGATTTTGGGAGGGATTTTTAAGGTTTTTCTAAGGCTTTTCCAATAAAAGTCACATAAGCCAACTTTAAAATACAGGCATTAAAATCCATCAGTTAATATCTCTATGTGTAGTTCTTACAGAGACTGAGACAATCCTTTCCATTTTTCTGACCATTCTATTTCTTTTCATTTCTTTTGATTGAAAAGCTAACCTGGTTATCGTCTTACTTGATCCTGCAGTTTAAATAGCACAGAACTAACAAAATAAGAGGAATCAAAGCAAGACTAAAACTTAGAGCAGTCTCTGAAGAAATATTATAAAAAAGATCAAATACACAGAGAAATGTGAAAATATTAAACCACTGAAACACAGCCAAGCTATGGTTCTCCTGAGCACGTCATATTACTTGGCAAATATATGTTAACAGTAAAGATGATGCACTGCAAGCTTGAACTTCATACAGCTATTCCTTAAACCCAATATATCACATTTCAAAAAAAAAAAATAAATAAATAAATGGAAGTTTTTGGTTGTGGGTTTGTTTTTTTTTCTACTAAAGATAAAGCTCCTCTTTCATCTTTCCTGATAAGAGAAGTCCACCAGAAGATGAGTGATGAGAACATCATTTCATTGGCACAAACTTTCTTGTGGAACTAAAAAGCAGAGATTCCCAGTCCTCCCACAAGCACTAAGTCCCAGTTGTAGAATGCATCTTTTTCATATGAGGGCATTAAAAGGGACCTTTACCCAACCTTCTCTGCACAGTGACTGTACAAGTCGTATCTATGGAGGGAAGTGTGTATAGAAATCATGTCCCTCAACCCTGTGAGATCTGAATCATTGCCCCAGAACCTCTGCCTCTCTCTTCCTCTCTCTGGGAAAAGTCCTGTTTAATTTCCTTTTATGACAATGTTATTCACCTAATTAACAAAGGGAAGACAGATGATGGAATATTTTTGAGTTTTAGTAAAGTTCTCAATAGCTCCTCACAGAATCCTTCTGGATAAAATGTCCCGTGTACAGATAGACAAACACATAGTACAGTGGGTGAAAAAATTCACTGACAGGTTTGGCTCAAACAAGGCTACACCAGGCTGAAGATCCATCCCTAGTGGGGTTCCATAGGGCTGGCTTTGTACCTGGGATGGGGCAAACCTAGAGAAGATCGGACTGAGGGGATGCCTCATGGCAGCCTACAGCTCCTCAGAGGGAGTAGAGGGGCAGCGCTGAGCTCTGCTATCTGTGATAGCAACAGGGCTTGAGAGAACAGCATGGAGCTGTCAAAGGAGGGTCAAGTTGGGTTTTAGGAAGACTCTTCCCCAAAAGTAGGGGAAGTGGGTATGGCACTAAGCCTGCTGGAGTTGGAAGAACACTCTCAGATTTTAATTTTGGGTGATCCAGCACAGATCCAAGAGTTGGACTTGTGGGTTCCTTCTAACTCAGGAAATTCTACAATTATTTGTTCATTAGAGATGGTTATCAGGAATCATTTTTGGAAGAACAAAAGTTTGAGGATATGCAGTAAAAGAGATTTTTTTTAAGACATGCAGAGCATTTAGCCCTTAAGTCCCTGAGAGTCAACCACATTGACATCATCTTTAGAACAAGACAGAGTAAATCTGTTTATAGTATCCCCTCCTCTGCAGGCATCTCAGGAATTAGCCGCCACAATAAACCCCCTTTTGGCTGCTCTTCTTGCCTTCATTAAGCTGTCTTTTGGCTAGTGTAGAGAGGAGATGGTGGCATCCTGCCCCTTTGTACTACAGAACGCTTCTCGACATGTATGTGGCTCTTCTCTAAGATTGGCACATTTTCTTCCACATTTACATTTTGAATCTGTACAAATCAGTATGTTGTTGGGAATGGGGGGGAAAGAGAAAAGCTAATGAATACAAAAAATAAATGCTCTAAGCTCAAACACAAAATCTCAAATTATACAAATATTGCTGTTTTTCCATACTGGCACCTAGCAGTACCATCAGCTTTTCTGTCCAACAGAGAAAGGCTAGTCAGCTACTAGAGGGGAGCTACTGCTTGGAAAGCAT
This sequence comes from Excalfactoria chinensis, assembly GCF_039878825.1. Lineage (NCBI taxonomy): Eukaryota > Metazoa > Chordata > Aves > Galliformes > Phasianidae > Excalfactoria > Excalfactoria chinensis. The sequence continues at coordinate 83,385,248 of NC_092827.1, forward strand.
TTGTAAAATACAGCACCTGAAGCAAATCAAGGAGTGCTGCCTCAGCCATTCATTGTGATGGATCTATCTTTCTGAAAATCTTCCCGTGTACTTTGTTTCTAGTTTCTGACAGTCATCTGATTTTTATGCTTTGTTTACAGAAAAGTAGCATTACTGATAGTGCTGTGCTTGGGAGAGGAAGCAATGCATGTGTGCACCTGCTTTTATGTTTTTCAAAGAGCTTTAAGATGGAGCTGATTGTGAAGGCAATGTACCAATTGACAGGCTGTGTCTGAGTAAAAGAAAAACAGTCTGCCTAGGTATCGAACTTTCAATTTAAACCACAAAGTTAGACAGCAAGTACTAATTCAGGAACAGGTGGCTTTTTGCTCATAATATTTTATGGCTTTCATTGCTTTACAGTGAAATGAGCTAACCCGCAGCTCCCCTCTTGACCTACCCAACATCCTCAAGTTTAGTGAAAAACAGGTGTTTGGTATCTTGGCTTTATGCTGAGCACTCTCACAATCCAGCAACTCTTTAGCAGTCTACAGAACTCCTACTTTCACTTTAGGTTGAAGGGCAAAAAATGGAGCACGTATGAAGTAATAGGTACTAACTCAGCAGCTAAAAACCTTGCTCTTGTGTAAAAACACAATAAAAGAGCATCAATTCAGAAAGATCAGAAGGAAACTTCTTATAATAGTCTTATTATAAGACTATTATAATAACTTATATAACTTATAATAGTCCAATTGCAGTGAGCCTGCAGCTATCAGGAATCACTCACTCATTTAAAGTGCTAGGTTTCCCCTGTCCTGGTACCAGGCCTCAGGTAAAATCTTAAACTCAAACTGACATACAAAAACTTGGACACATACACTGCTTCTGAAAGTCCTTGCATTTCATCTCCCTCAAGCTTTGAGCACGTAGTAGATGTTGACGTCTGTTTAATTTACAATTAATGCAATTAATATTTATACTGTCTCTTCTAGGAACTGCTGCAAGACAATGCCACTCAATGAGGAAAAAAAAGCTCCAAAGAATTATAACGGACAGAGAAGTTCCACTAGCACTAAAGGAAAAAAATTAAATGGAAATGAGTTTTGTAGAAAGTTCTAGCAGGCAGGTGGTAACACAGACCAAGGGCCCTATGGAGTGACACCATTTTCTCACTGACAGTTTCACTGAATGCACAGGGAGCGCCCACTTTTTAGGATCACCTGCTAAATCCATATGGAAAAAAATAATAATCTGAAGAGTATTTTTCTATTTGGAAGGATCATTTGATCCTTCATTATTTGAAACATAACTTCAAAAAGAGATTAATTAATAGACTGCTAGACAGAGAACTTGTGAAAAGCATACACTGCTCATCAAGGCAATTCTGATATTTAAGACGCATATTTCACATGGAAAATGTTTTATAAATTCAAATTGTTAATTAACAGGAACAAAATGGAAACTATTCACCTGAAGCGCTTATGGTTTTCACATTTGACAAATGGTTGTAGGAAGAGATGCCTACTATTATACGAGATTGGTATTTTGTCTCAAGAGAGTTTTTCTGGAATTACTGTTTTTAAACTGAATGCACTACGTGACCCAAGAAAAGGGAAAAACATCTGCCTGCTTGTGTTAGATCAGTCCATGGGGGTCTGCAATCTACTTTTTTTTCCCAGCCACTCAAGAATAATGGAAGGGCAAGCCAAGTAATATTTAAAAACCTCAAACAAAATAAGAGCTGAAAAATGTATATACATAAAACAGATCTGCGAAGCTGAAGTGAAATACTTCAGAGTAACTAGCTAGTTGATTAATGAAGCCAGAAGGAAAATGTCCAGATCAGCATCATCATTGTGTGTGCACATGCAGGCACGTGTATGTGTGTACGTTTCATGGAGTTCAGGTAAATGATATTTATACATTCGGATTTCTTCTGCTTTCATCAGTAGCCTATATCTTCCTTACAACTAATTCATTTTTCATATGGTAAGTTTCAGAGTTGACATCTAAATATGCTATTTTGGGGTTGGTTTTAGGTTTTTCCTGTTTTTCAAATTATTCTTCCAAAGTGTTTAAGTGACAGCTATGAATTGTATAACCAAATGCCTGAAGAAAAAATAATATTAAACAAACACCAAACAAAACATTGTGTTAACTGAAATTTAGTCCGATAACATTAAAGATCATCAGAATAGCTATGACACCAATCTCACTGAGCACACGTATGAGAAATATAAACATAATGTTGATTCTTTCAGACACAGCAAAGCTGTAATGTGCTACCAGTCTAGGGGAACATGCTTTGTAAAGGCAAGTCATATATGTGGTATGGAAGAAAAATACAAGGACAGTACAGGAAAAGTGGTAGTTTTTAAAATTTGATAGTAAAAAATATGCACTAGAATGTCTTCTCCTTCATCTTTTGGTTAAACTTACAGTCACTTACAGTCTCAAGTTTCACTAGTGGGGGTTTAAACTAGATATTAAGAATTTCCTCACAGAGGGGGTGGCCAAGCACTGAAACAGGCTGGACAGGGAAGAGGTGGAAGTATTCAAGAGATGTGTGGATGTAGTACTTAAGGGACATGCTCTAGTGACGGGACTCAGTGTGTTTGATCATTGGACTTGATACTGAGGGTCTTTTCCAGCCTAAATGATCCATTCTAGAATTCCAAAAGTTCAGAGTCCCTGAAACCAAACATGAGAGAGGGAGTAATCACATTTTACAGATGAACTCCAGGGAACCTTCTGGTTGTAAACCACAGGGCAGAATGGAGCTGTTTGTGTGAGATGTCAGCAACTGTATAAACAAGAACGTATGGAAGCTGTGCACTTCTCAGCAAGGTATATCTGATTTTTATGATCTATATCCCAGATAAATGATCATCTACAGAAAGTCAGATGAGCAGTGAGTGCAAGAATTATGGAGAGTAAAACAAAAATGTGAGGAAACCTACATTCCAAAAAGAAATGAGAACATAAGAACTGGTATCTTGTCTCATCAGTTTCATATTGGAAGGCTTTGTAGATTTTTCTAAAGCACAAAGTAAACTTTCTCTGCTACTTAGGAGAGCTTTATGAGATAGAGAAGTAGAAAGCTAACAGCTTCATTTTCTGGTACCAATCTAATAAAAGTGTCTAGTTTAAAATATGTCCATCTCATAGTCACAAATCAAGCGTTATAGTATATTTCCTCCAAATATTTGTAATTATCGTGAGGTAGTACAGGAGCCTTAAGAATGCAAAACAAAAAGAGTTCCTGAAATAAAGCCTATTGACATTACCCCATACTTCATCACTACATACACAATACTACAAGATGCAATATAACTTCTTGCACGTGTCCAAATTCAAAAGGCCTGAAGTATACATGAGAATAAGTAATACAAGAAAACCGATGTCTGAGAAATCAAACCATTAGATTAAAGGCTTTAAAATCAATCTAACCAAAGATATTTTTTCTGTTGTTAACTATATACTCAAAAGACCTTATCTGGACCTTCTGTAGCTGAACCAAGCACTGCCTATGCACTACTTTTTTAATGACCTCCTGATCGCTATACAATCTTGACTAATTTCTGCAATTAGAGAGGCTCATTTTCAAAGACCGAGATGCTAATGTTCTCAAATTAGTTTTTATGGTTCGGAGCTTTTAATTTGAGATTTAAAAGCCATCATAGCTCACAAAACCAAATAAACTGCAGCTAATGAAATTTGCAGAAGTGAAGTGCTCACAGAACATTTCTCACTAGCTTTCTTGGATGATTTATTGACAGCCGGTTGTAAAAACAATTTTATTAAAGGTCATAATGTTTGGCTAAAAAAAAAAAAAAAAAAAAAAAAAAAAAAGTTTAATTTATGGTGTAATTAGCCTTCCTGCAATAGGCATGATTCCAGACCCATCACTTACAATCTTTGGCTTTGGAATAAGCTCTTGGTGGTTTTAATTATATCTTTGAGAACGTGTTCAAAGGCAAAACCTCAGTGATGTGGTGTTATTTTCTCTCCATAGCCATTTTATTGCTGTTATAATGGCCATGGTAATAGATTTACTCATACTGATTGCTATGTATATTGTACAGCAGTACCCAGGAGGAGCATGGCTGGGACGGTCATGAGGCAGCAGGAAGGGGCAGTAGCCAAACCCCATGCTCTCTGGAGAAAGCCATTTGGGATCTGCTTTATGTCTGAACCTACTCTTAGGATTAGGGATAGTCTGATATGTGCAAGAATGGCTGGGCTCCCCAAGCAGTTATAGTTTTTTAAAATATCCTTAAAATGTTATCCCTATACTGTTGGTTCAATTGCAGGAAGCCAGACAGGAGACCTGATCCTCTACCAGTAGGGAAAGCAAGATCTAGGACCAAGAAACACCTCATGTGTTTGTTTATGATTCTCCATATTCTTCAGTTCTCAGCTTTATTTTTCTATCATATTTTCCTGATTCACAGAATTCTATTTGGAACAAAAATTGTCATGGATTATGGGAAAGAATTTATCTGCTTCCCATATACTCTGTGGCCTTTCCCAGATAAGAGTTAAACTGTTATACAAGAAGGGAGCCATGAACACCAACTGAAGTGCTCACAGATGAGGTGTTAATCAGCAATTATCAGCCTGGGCCCTGAACTTTTATTTTCACTCATTTTCACCTTGTTTTGCAGTTATTATCACAAAGGTTTCTAAGATCATAAATTGCCATGATAGACAGATCCGGTACCAACAGAGAGCTCCCAAATCGCTCCAAATTTAATGAGAATTCCCAGTCTAAACTTCTAAACTTCATTTAGCATTTGCATGTAGAGACAAACTCAGGAGAGTTATCACTGCTTTTCTTTGCCAAAATATGGAGTAGTCACTCTCTAAAGAGAAAACTCTCTACAGTCAACTCTCTACAGAGGAAGCATCTTGGACACAGTCCCTTTGAAGATAGTTCCTGTGACAAATGCAAAAAGCACCAGTCTGAAAGTGACAGATTAATCTCTCTATCCTCCACCTTACTCCACATACTACATATCCTAAACAGTAAATGTTATCAAGAAATGTTTTAATGGAATGCGAAACATAAAAATCAGACTAACAATTTAATTAAAAAATAATAAAATAAACTAAGACATACAAATCTGACATCTAAAAATCTAACAAAATAATAGTTGATTTTGACCAAAAACAGTGCACCAGGTATCATTCCAAATCAGCTATTTGATCTGTCTTCATCACCTAAAGCCCTTTTAAAACTTGATCAACACATCCAACCACATCTCTGTCAATTTTTAAGAGGCCCATCAGAAAGAAAACTGGAAAAGTAAACAGTTTTGCTGCAGAAACTCTCCCAGGAGGTACTTCAATTATCTCCCAGTGGGAGTCTCAAACTGGGCAAGCAAAGCCAGAAAAATCAGAAATGTTAAGATAAACCTACTATTAATTCCACTTCTTGACTAAAACACTGTTGAAAAGAAAAAAAGGCTCACAGCTGTGGGGCACCTGAAATCTAACACAGAGCTGTCCAGTCCAATTAACGTTTTTTCCATTTGCAACTGCATTTCAATTCACCACACAAAACATCTCAGAAAGCTTCAGTCATCAAATCTACATTAACACCAAAGAATGGCTTAAAATTTGTTAACGGTGAATATGTACCCATGGAGTAGGGGTTGTATTGTTTGTGAACATCCTGTCTCAGGACTAGAGGCATTTGACAGAGCAAATAAGTAACCTGTAAAATTTTGTTTTCAAGAAGCCAAAATGACCCCTGCCAGGCCCTGCCAAACTTGATTCTGACAGTTTTGGTGGCACCATGTAACACCTCCTTGAAGAAAATAGCTCTAGGAGGCATTAGCATTGGGCATTAATGAGCGAGGTGGCTCTCCCCAGGGCTCTGCAGTTACCATTAAGCATGTAAAGCTGTGTCTAGACATGGTTGAAGCCAAAGCAAAAGGTAAACACATCCATTCTCTCTTTGAAAAGGTTTCCTTGTGTTTTTCCCAACTCACTCAACCGTCATTCTCTTTCTGTTGCTCTATTTTCTAAGACACGTCATCACTTACAAGACATAAGCAGGGCCAGGAAATATGAAATTGTTCATGAAAAGCAGTTTCTCCCAGTACCATAGAAAGTGTGAGGCTCAGGTTGGGGAAAAGCAGTGTGGAGCAGACAGTTGAGTAACTGCTTGTTAAAACTCTCCTCTGCCCCTTCTTAGAAACTCTGTGATCACCAATTAATTCTTTTTGTTTTTCCTTTACTAAAATAATGTAATATGGGTTTACAGAATCTCACGAGAACATGAGACAGCATTTGTAATTTAATCTGAGAAAGACACATACTTCATCAAAAGAACAGTTGGTTTCAATGATCTACTGAGAGTCCCAAAGGCTTATTTTTCTAATTCTGAATACAATTATTAAATATTATTTGGCAGCATTGTGCTTTTTCTGGCTCAGATTCTTCAAAATAAATGTTTTATAATTAATTTCGTTTCAGTCCAGTTGAGTGATCTAGAGTTAATTCCAATATAATTAAATCCTTTCTTTGCCCAAGATACCCCCCCTCTTCCTCTCCAGTTTTCCACTTTCACCACCACTACCCTCCACACATGGGTTGGGTATAATTTTGCGAGGGCTCAGATTGTTCTTCTTCCAATGACATAGAAGATATTCCTCAACCTGTCATGGGTTGAAGCCCACAGTGAGCTTAACCCTTTTTCTTTTCTAAAACATATACTGCATCTGTTTCCATTTTTCAAAGCTAATTGACATGTGATACATAATCTAAAAGATTTATTACAAAATTAAATCAAATGAAATAAACATATGCTGTATGCTAAATTTAATTATGAATCAGCTAATCAAGAAAATGGTATTAATTATGATATTTCCTAAGGAGCAAAGGGATATTCAGCAGTAATCACATATTGCAAGGACTGCCCCCTAAATCAAATAACTAACTTCCCATGCCTGAGACTTCCAAATAAATAACCACCAGTTCTGGTAAAAGCTTAGAAAATTAAATGTCTGCAAGCAGCAAGCCCAGCAATTTCACCACCAAGTTTGGTGCAGAGACATTTACAAGCCTGGTACCTCTGGGACCCAGACTAGACCACAGTTACAGAAGAGAAGAATGTAAAGTAGTCTTCTGTGTGTTGCCCAATTACAGACTGCTAAAGCCTCATGCTGAGCACCACTTGGTATTTGGTTTTGCATAGCGCACAAACATTAATACCGCCCTACTGCACATTTTGAATAAGGCCTACTGCAATTAGAACATGTACCGTTAAACACTCATTAAACCCCAAAATACAACACTGAAGAGGTAGCAAAAAAACCCAAAACTTCTGAGGTCTTGCTTTATCTGAACGTGTAGCAAATAATCTTCATTTCTACAACAAATGCATTTTTCTCTCACATATTCATGCTGATTCTATCACCTCCCTTGTACCCAGAGAGCTGCAGAAAACAAGTCTGAAAGCAGTCACTGTAAGAAAGCAGGATCACTATTTGTACTGCACATTCTACCACACTAATAAATCTTGTATTCCTTCCTAGTTTTCAAGTGTGACTTACAGTTATAAACTTATTACTAATTGCATAAAGAGTTATTAATGCAGAACTATAAGAAATCTTGAGATCTAAATATAATATGTACTAAAAAAAAAAAAAAAAAATCATGCACTCTGGCAAATACTGATGTTTCAAGTCCTTATTTTTTTCTAGAATTTATACCCTGCAGTAATTCAGTAAGTGGCTACAAAAATAAATGAATGAATAAATAAATAAATAAAGGATCTCTAGGGCAAAACATCAAAATTCAGCTAGTAAAATTAAGGCAAGTCCATGTAGGCTCAAATTTCTAAATAGGTCAACACATTTTCAGATCCAGTGAGCACTTCCAGCTTCCAGCACAGAGAACAAGTACATCTGATTTAAGAGCTACACCCTATACCCAGCCTGGTCACCGTCTGCACTGACTTGTAACTGGATCTGCTGACCTACCTGTTCCACCACACCTCCCTGACAGAGCCAACCCTACCTTGTCTGATACAGAGGAAGAAAGCCCTGACTGTTCCTCCCCCCATCATTTTGAAGCCCAATGCTCAGCCAGAGATAAATTTTCTATCTTCAGTGTCCCTAGCTAAATCCTTTTTTCCATTTGAGCAAATGTCTGAACTGCATCCAAGCCATTCTGCAGATGTCAGCCTCCCCCTCCCCATCTGGCTCACTAAAGACAGCCTCATGCACTATCATTGCCCTTCAGCCAAAGGCTGCCTGCACGCGAGCTGCTGTGTGCCCTCGCCAAATGCTCTCCAATTCTGCTTCAAGCCTCCCCTGCCTATGTGAAACTGATCACCTGTACGTGATGGATGAAGGGATGCCTCAAGTCTAAGGGATCTAAATAAGGTCATCCCCATGAAAGTCGTTCCCGATGCCAAAGGTACTGTGAGAACAGATGCTGAGCCCAATTTTAGATTTGACCTTTACGTGTCAGTTAATTCCCATGGCACAGGTAAGTTTTACGATGAAGAACTGTCACTGAAGGCAGAGACTTCATTCCTAATCTACAGGCAATAAGCCATCAGAGAGCAGCTATTTTCAGAGGTAGACCTGCAGTGGACTCCAGCCCGTGATCCAGAAGCACAAGATCCTGTTTCCCCAAAGCCAAGCACTGAGCAATTCCACAGCCACAGACTGACACATCTATTTTAGTTTTGCACTGGTTTAAACAGTCAGCATTTCTAAATTCAGTGTAATCCCATTTCCTGGAGAACTCTTGCAGATGAAAAGGGGAATTATTTTGAATTCAGATCCCAATTTGCCACTGATTGAGCAAATAGCTAACAGGTGCCTCATCTCCAAGCTCCACATTGCAAGTCTGTTTCTCTTAGAAGTAGCTGCTGCTACCTAAACACTATAACAGTAATAGTTGGTCAATGATTTGGGAAAAGAGGAAAAAATGGTTAAAACAGTAGTTCCAACTATGAACTGCTGACAGCTGTCATCCACACTTACCAGGTAGAGTTACACCAATGATCCCTTTTAAAACAGCCTTCATTTCAGTGAACCACAGTGAGATAACCAGCATATAAATCAGCTTTCTCCAAAATGAAGAACAAACCTACAGTGGCCATTGGAGAGGCAATACTGAATGAAAATAAGGAAATATCCATGAGGGAAACTCTTCCCTAAAAGCATTAGTGTAACACCTATTAGCAATAACAATTTCAAAACCCATTTTCTTAAACCATTAGACCTCAAGAGATCTCATAAGAAACCTTGATCATGCTTAATCAGCAATTTTGCAGGTGGTCTTCAAAGACAAGACATTGGTGCTTATGAATCAGGAGTCGCCTATTTCCTTGTGGATGAGCATATAAGTGCCAGTCAAATCTATTCTGTAATCCATAACGCTGACATGTTGTAAGATCAATGACAAACAGGTTTTAGGAAATCTTTCTTCCTGGAGAGAATAAGACCAAAATGTTTTGCATAATATTTACACTAGCATACTGACTTTACCTGCATTTGAAATGGAAAAGTTTAATACCATTACACACATTTTAATATTTAGTTGTTTTTTTTTTTTCCCTATAGAAAATTCAGGGGTTGACTCTTCATTTCAGCTCACCTTGAGGTAAATACAGCTATCATTCCAGTTTGAAAATGTATCTTTAAATCAGCCTTACCTGTTGCTCCTATGTTTAACATTTACATCATTTACAAGTAGCAGTTACCCTTAAATTTCAATCTTGGAAGCAAAGACAACTCCAGATTACAGAATGTTTGCTAAAAATGCCATATGTTTTTTGTCTAATGTAAATGTATTTTTCTTCCTTTTCAAACTATGCTGTGCATCATTTGTAAACCATCCTTGAATAATTTAGGACAAATGTTACTACAGCAACAGAGAGTATTATTATTCATGTCTGTCAGTGGCATGTACATTAGGCAAACAGTGAAGCTCGGTTTTACACACTGCTCTTCACTAACCACCTAACTAGTATTCCATCATCTTACCTCCTATAATGCTGGATTACTATTGTGGCAAAAGAACAAAAAAAGACAGTCAGGCTCCTCCACCCCACAACAGCCACCAGCCCCGACTGCATAAACTAGAGGGGACCTTCTCCAAAGACCAATGAAGTCAGCAAGAGCATCATTTGATAGGCGTTATTCCTGCCTTCTGGTTCATAAATGTGGTTTTTATTATTTATCTTACCTCACAGGGGTTAAATGAACTGATGTTTTTTTTGAGCACACTGAAGTTTTCAGTAAAGCATTAACAGAGCTTTTTCTTCTTGCTTTGTAGTAGTCATTTTTTGAATTCCTTTTGGTTTTCTGTTTGGCTCTTGTTCTCTGGGATGACCACGTGAGTAGTCTTAAGCCTCCAGTGGGACAAGCTGAAGAAACTAGTTTTTTCCATATCGGTTGCTTGTGCTCACTTTCTTTGAGATACATCTAAAGCATATTTACATTTGCCAACAGTGAGAAGCAGAAATTAAGCTTCAAGCTGTATTTTATCCCTTGCAAACATGATCTGTGTGAAAGCCACAGTTCCTTCCTGAATGTCTGCTTGCCAGATGGAAATTTATCTTTAAAATCTGTACAGTAGTGTGATATTACTGACATGTTATTTCTATGCAGCGTTGTCTGTGCAGTGGTGTCCTCTCAAAAAAGGAGAATCAATCCATTTTAAACTCAAGATGTAAGTGCCCATTAATGTCTCATTAATACTGTAAGAGCCTTTAATCATGCCTAAATATAAAACAACTCACCCTGAAGTTTGTTTTTTTTCTTACTTAGTAAAGCAAATACAAAACATGGCAAGCCACAAGGCTGATGTAGTTCACTTACAAAGAAACTCTTCATACTATTTCATTTTCAAACGTTTGTTGAAGTTTATTCATTTAGAAGAATTAATTTAACTATTTCATTTTAGTTACATCTAAGAGTTAGATGGATTACTCGATCATCATAAAAATCCTTCATGATACACAGTATTTCAAAACAAATGAAATTTTAAGGAATAGTCTTTTTTATTTTTCGCTCTCATCCAGAACACCTAATGTTCTAATCAGAGATTCCCTACCAGATTAATCTGTTTCTGCCTTGCCTTTTCCAATACCCAGATCTTAATGAGCTCTTAAGGACATTACACTTTTGGCCATCTGTAAAAGCACCCCTAATTTACATTGATTGACTATACATCCCAGAAAACAGCTCAAATCATGCTCTAACAGCCTTCTTGTAGTGGTGACTAAGCCCAGGCGAGAACAATTTTTCTTGCAATTGCAATTGTCCCTGAACTGGGACAGAAACACAAACTTCACTTCCTAACAAAAATGTTTTGCATAGCTGCTCAAGTATCTGAGAAGGCCACCAGTTCTGAGATTAAACCACTTCTTTCATTTGACCAATTTGGGAATGTACGTTACACCTGGTGCTAAAAGAGGGGCTTTAAAGGATTCAGCTATTCATCAAAAATAGTAGAGACTATGATAAGCTGTGTTGTTAAAAGCCAGCAAAGCCTTAAATAGTTTAACTGATAATAAACAATATTAGGCAGCAAGAGGGTTTTTGACAGAGAAAATGTGTTTTCTTCTTAATTGGGTCTCACTGCTAACATAAACCTTCTCTGATGTACAGCCTGGGTTCTGTGTGCAATAGGACCTTAGCCTCTCCATTCTCCATGTTTGAATAGAACCAAAGTGTACCCTGACCTAACCCTTTTCTAATAATCTCTACTGTCTCAAATTTCTGGCTCAGCTAACAAAGAGAGTCTTATTTCACAGCTTTGTCTTTGAACCTTGAAGCCTTTCCATACTTCTACAGATGAGGTGAGAAGGGGTAAAAGGAGTGATATTCTTACCTATAAAAATTTCCTCTGAGAAGAAAGAAAATACTGATTAGAGTAGCTAATATTCTGGCTTTTTTTGAGCGTTTCTTGTTCCAGCTGCATTGAAAATGAGTTTGGCTGCATTCAAGCACAGGAATCATCCCAAACCAAGGATGGGGAGAAACCCTGTACTGTCACTGTGCACCTCTTGCTTTTTCACTTTTGGAAATTCCAGAACAGAATTGCTGCCGCTCATCTGCTGCAAGGAGGAACAATGAAAGGACTCAGGACTGAATTAAAAAACAGTACTGAGAATATGCAAATTTTTGTAGAACCAAGCTGAGAGAAGATCTATGAACCCTAGTGCCTTTGAGGAGTGATTTACGACCCCACCCTGACTTCAATGCACAAACCACATACACAGCTCAAGTGCTCACTATCTGCTCTTAGCTATCCCAGGAGATCTGCCTCTCTTCCCAGCATAGCTCATCCCTAATTCAATAAAGCCACACTGGCTGCTCTCTCTCAGGATGCATTGCTGAGCATTTTTCCATCCCTCTCCTCTCCCCTCCAAAGTGGGCTGTTCCAGAGGAGAAGGGCAAGAGAGCACAGGAGCTGGGCTGCTGTTGAGTTGAGGCACTGCACCAAATGGAGATGTAAAAGGGGAAATAACACTCTGCAAAATTCCAGATTAATCCCAAACTTTCCCCAAACAATTTTTTTCTGGCATCACTTTGTGCTAAGAAAAAATATAGTAATCAGTCAGAAAGAAGGCTTTCTTCTGAAAGTTAAAAGGCAGAGACTTGTAATAGAAAACAGGTTAGAAACTTAACTACAGAATTATTATTGTACTTCCATAACACACAAACCACAGCATTCAAAGTTTTATATAAACTATCAAAATCTGCATGAGTTTCCCATCACATCTGCCAGTAGGCAAGCCTTACAAAAAGCATTTTTCCCCACATACTTATCAGTGCTTCTCCTCTCGTTATGCTAGTCACTGGCTCTATGTTTAAAGGGCACAGTAGGCATCTTCCTCAGGTTTTATTTTTACTATTCTGGTGCCCTCCAGATTAATGAGGACTGAGCCCCTGCTCCTGCTGCTGTCAGACCTCTCCTTCATTTTTTGCTGACAGCCAAACCTGCCCTTCCTCCTTTCCATTTGATGTAGAATTTATATCGACCACATGGGAAAAGGAGGAGCAGCTTCAACCACCGGCTTTAATCTCCACGTGAAAGGCAAGGCAACGATAGGGCAACAAGGAGCATTGAAGTCTTCACTGTAAATGTTGTTGCTCATTACAAGCTCCCTCTCTAGGGACAAAAAAAAAAATCTTCAAAGGGGAACTGCTCTGGTCTCACACACGCTAGCATTGCCTTGCACACACACACGCCTTTCACATCTCATACATGTGGTTTGCACGCAGGAAACAATTACTGTAATTAATAGACCCAAATAACCCCACCGTTCATTTAAAAATGCTATTTAAATTGACAGTGGCATGAAAAAAGTGGCTGGGTACTTGGGTCTCATTACCCATGTGGACTGAAATCCTGGTTGTGTATAGAGACTGTCAGCTCTGTATTTTTCCAGACCTATCACATCAAATTCAATTCCAGCACAAAACAAAATATGCCAAGGGTTCAAGCGATGTCCAGGAGGAACTCAGACGCCATTGCTTCTTCCCATGATACCTAGGAGCTATTTTGGCTGAACTGAAACAAATGTGACAGACACTGGCAATGGGGGAAGACTTTCATGCCTTGAGAGGTGGTGGCTGTAATTTCCTACAGAAGATAAGTCAAGGATTCTCATTTGCCCAGCTGAGAGTATTTACATTTGCTTAAATTGCTGTTTATCAAAAAATCATACAATCAGTTGGAAGGAACCCATAAGGATCATGAAGTCCAACCTCTGGCTTCACACAGCACCATCCAAAAACCAAACCCTGTGTCTGAGAGCACTGACCAAATGTTTTTTTGTTGGTTTTTTTTTTTTTTTTTTTAACTCCAGCAGCTCAGGGCCATGCCCACCACCCTCTGGTGCAGATCCTGTCCCTAACCCCCACCTTCCCCTCCCCTGATGCAGCTCCATACCATCCCCTTGGGCCCTGTTGCTGTCACAGAGAGCAGAGCTCAGCGCTGTCCTCTGTTCCCTGTGAAGAGCTGCAGCCTCCATGAGGCCTCCCCCGAGCTCCTCTGCTCTGGGCTGAGCAAACCCAGAATTCTCAGCAGCAACTCATAGTTCTTCACTCCTAGACCCTTCACCATCTCTGTAGTCCTCCTTTGGATGTTCTCTGATAGTTTTAAGTCCTTTTTGTACTATGGCACCCAAGATGAGGCTATACCAGAGCAGAGTGGGACAGTCCCTTCCTTCAACCACCTAGCAGTGCCATGCTTGATGCACCCCAGGGTACCACTGACCTACCTGGGTGCCTGGGCACAGACTGACTAGCATTAAACTTGCTGCTGAGCAAGGAAGCACCAACATACGCTATACTTTTTACTGCGTTTGCCTCCTGTAAGAAACACGACACAATCGTCAAGGAATTGATAAATAACATGTCTATTGGTTACGATTGCTCTTACTTGCTACTACCTAAGCACAAAGGCAGCCACATGCCTTGCACTCAACAATATTTAGCAGCAAGCCTGACAAGGTTCTCTGCATATGTCCACGAGTCTGTAAACCCAAGAACTTCCTTAAAGGGGGAAGGTGGAATCTGGCTGCACCTCATCAGAGGAGCAAGGCCTTCACAAGGCCACCAGTGCTGAGCATCCCCCTTCTCTCAGGGACCCTGTGCAGAACCCAACTCCTCAATGCCTCAAGGGGACACAGGAAGAAAGATTTGTCTCTGGGGCTAAGTGCCTCAGTCCTACATGGAAAGCTCACTGCAATGGGTCTGGTTTGCTGCGAGCCTGAGATACATTGACGGCTCGCCTGGCTGGAATAACACAGTGATGTATTCTTTTCACCTCGTTTCTTTTCTGTAACGGTGCTGAGGAAACCCAGGCCATTTCAGCTGGTACAACAGCTTGATGTGTTGTTCAGTTCACATATCTCACATGAATCACCCATTTAATTTTGCACTCGTACTTTAGCCTTTCAAAATAAAGAATTTGGGGTGGGTTTTTTGTTAAGGCCCCTGGGAAGAATATGTTAGATTTGACTTCTGGTATTTGTCTTTCATATGTTTCAGTGAAATTAGTTAGATCTGGAAAATGTTGCCCTTTACCTGGTAATTCAGGAAACCAAAGAAACTAATACATTTATCAACTGAACAGAAATGGCCCTCTGGGTTTCAACAAAGTTTCCTTTTGTTGTATATACTAAATTCCAGTTAATCAATTTTCTACACATCATAATGTTTTAGAACAAAGGTTGAAGTGACAATGAAACTTGATTATTATAGGTCATTGCCTGCAGAATAGAGAAAAGAAAGTAGCATTTTATGGTGACATTGTGCACAGAAATAAATCTAAGAGCTCTTTTTGACAAGAAAGGCCACAGTAATTCAATTCTGACAGTTAAAGGCTTTTGTATTGTTCTAGGGGCCATGAGCAGGTAACACATTAAAAATATATACCTCTGATGAAACAAGAACAGGAGGGTGAAAAATTATGCTTTAATTAGCACCCAAGTGAAGCCACCTCTTAATATATGTTGACTAAGGAATTGAAGATATGCCCACATATGCTCCAGACAGCATTCCTAAATCAGACATTTATGAATAGAGAGATTTTTTTCTCTCTCATGTTCACTTCACTTGCAATTTGGATACACACGGTGATATCTGCTGGCAAAATAGCTTGCACATCTTTGTCAAAAGAGAAGGTAGGGAACAAACAGCCCTGGGCATATTTACTAATTAGGAGATTCACTCAATCTGCTTCTTCCATGTGGTTGCTGGTTTATAAGGGAAACGTAAGCACACTCTCTGGAAGATGAACGTTCACTTTCTAAACAGGAACATCCACTAAATGCCTTGGTACAGGAGAACAGCTGCAGCATTGCCAACTCAGTATTTTACTACAAGGATTAACTGTTTGGCAGCTTTTTCACATCTTCAGCTTCTGGAAGCAAGAGCAGGTTTGGGGTTTTGTCTTTATTGCTTCAGAGGAATGTAAATTTTATCTCATGTGGCAATGAGAAAATCTGGAATGTAAGGCTAAAACAGTCCTCAAGGCATCAAATGCAAAACAAATAAAAGGGATTCATATTACACAATTCCTGGCATCTTAAGAAAACAGTTCTAAATGCATAAGTTCATAAAATCCTATCAAATCTCTTCCTGACACCATTATAGCTCTCTGACCACTCTTGCCCATAATTGGAATAAAGGCTGGGATTATACATCTTATGTTCCTTTTTGCAAACAGTGACACTGTATCAATAATTTACAGATGATTGGCAAGGTCACAGATCATACCAGTTGCATCTTTGCTGTCAGCAACAGCAGCTGATCTCACAGCTCATAGACACATACCCAGTTCCTTGTGGATACACCAGTTTAAATAGTGTGCATGCACACTTAGCTCTGCACATCTGGAGCTGAGTCCCACCCAGCGGTCCATGTACCTGAGCTTTAAATTTCTGTAGCTTTTGCAAAAACAGGCAGTGCAGCAGAAGAAACTTCTAAATAGAGAAAAGCTCCTCATAAGGTTCAGCCACAACTTCATGCATTTATATCAGGGATAGCTACAGGGCTATAAAGTCCTGCTGCTCATGGGAAGTGCATGCTTTGACTTCTCATAACTCTGGCAAGGGCTGGGGGGGCACTCAGCATGCCACATGATTTTTTTATACTCAGTGTTCCTGGAACATCAAGTCTCCTAAGACAACAGAGTTACGTCCACAGGGGATGAGAAAGATATGTAAATGCACAAACCAGGATGGAATCACAGCCCCCATACCTGGAGAAACCCCTGTGTGACAGATGTGCTGCTCTAAAGATGTCATGGTTAGGAGAATAAAATGAACTGGTGTCTCCAGAGTGCCTGTGCTCCCCTGAGAAACACAGCACCTTCCTACATCATGCCATCCAGAAAACACAAGCCTTGAAAGTAAAGTGCATCAGCTACCATACTGTGTTTATCCAAAGGTCTGCAAGAGCAGCCCAGCTTCAGGCTCACTTAGGAGCAGCACAAAACACATATAAGATATGTATCCATACAAGCCCAGGCTTCCTGCAGCTCCATGAACTCAGCAGGGGAACACAGGCCCCTCCGCAAATGCACAAGGCACTGCCGCAAGGCACTGGTGGAGGGAAAAGGAGGAACTGAACTTTAGCCCAGGAAGATTCCTCTTCTTTCGCATAATATTCCCACATGACAGCTGAAATAACAGCTGTGAATGGTTTACAGAACTCAAGTGAAGGAAAACTTATTTACTTTGATTTTTGTTTCTGAGCTGTTGATATTTCAGCGATAAAGCTGCCATATATAAATACGTGTAGACATGAACAACCGCAATGCCTCTGCAGACTCATCTGTTGGAAGGGAACTCCTCACAGAAACTTGGATACAAGTTTCATTTTATTACTAATTCCTAGCAAAGAGCTGTATCTTCTTACTTTAGTTTCGCTACTTTCGTATGCAGAGCAGCACTACCCACACGACTCTGGTTTGCCTGCTGTTGGGAGGCAGATCCTCAGGAAAGCACCAAGATCACAGAGCAAATTCAGCAGCTCTACAGAATAAAAACTTGCTCATATTTTTACTGTAGGGCACCTGAGTTTGTCAAGGGTCATTGCTGAGCACATTTATCACAGAATCACAGAACTGTAGGGGTTGGAAGGGACCTCTAGAGATCATCGAGTCCAACCCCCCTGCCAAAGCAGACTCCCTACATCACGTCACACAGGTAGGCGTCCAGGCGGGTCTTGAATATCTCCAGAGGAGACTCCACCACCTCCCTGGGCAGCCTGTGCAGGGCCACCTATCACCCTCACCGTAAAGAAGTTCTTGCACACATTCGTGCGGAACTTCCTATGCTGAAGTTTCAGCCCATTACTCCTAGTCCTGTCCCCACGCACTACTGAAAAGAGACCAGAATTATAGAATTTTTTTAAGGGAGAGCTTCATATACCACAACATACTCATAAATATCTTCAGATAGAACATTTGATCCCCAGCTGGGTGACATACACCTCTTTACCTCTCCATTTTGCACAAAGCTGGGGAAGGGTGACCCTAAACTTCCAAACTGGAATGCACAGATAGAGTCATATTTCCCTAGATCTTTGTAAAACGTTTTGAACTCTAAAGGCACCAGGAAAGCAACATACATTTCTTTTGGCCTTGCCCTTGGGAAGTCATTCCGCTTAGAATCTGAAGGAAAGCAATACAACTAGAAAATACAATATGAACCTATGGAAAATTCTAGAAGGAATAGGTGAAATTCAGCTCAGCTTTGGAAATTACTGTTACCACATTAACAGATCTCTCCTCTCTGACCTGGAACCATACATTGGCCTGAAAACACATTTCCTGAGCAGCTAGACATAATCTGTCCATGGCCATTGACTTCCTAAATCAGCTTCAGTTCTTTCCCTAGATAAGAGGGGAAAAAAAAGAACTCACAAAACTCAGACTGGGAGAGAAAGAGGCTGCAGGAGAAGGTTGCTTCACTTTAGCATCTGGATAAAAAAATGTCAAGTGGTTAAGCAACAGGACTCAAGGAAAAAGAAGACACGAAAGACTTCAGGCAAAAAGCTGAACAGCGTAGATAACACTCCCTCTACCAAGATAAACAGTTTCAGTGTCTGTATATGGTTTGGCTTTTTCTCATGAGTGTTGGATATGAAAGGAAACAGAAGGCAGGGAATGGGAAAAGAAAGGACTTTGCCTGTGAGCACTAAGGAAACACAAGTGGTGAAGAAGAGAGTTGAGCCTGAGGGATGACTCTTGCTGTTTTCCCAGGCAACATTCTTGTTCACATCCCAAACATTTGTCTGAGTAAACTTATGACTTCTTGCCCATACTCAACAAGCAGTACCCCACCTCAGCTTGAACAGCTGCTTGAACAGAGGATGAGGAGGGATGATTTATAGGAAGACAGGATTCAGGAGAGATGGCTGCCACATACAAAGGCTCAGATAGCCCAATGTAAAATCCTCCTGCATGGAGCAGCATACATTCCCTTGTTCCCCACCCTGCTAATCAGTGAGTCCAGACTATTTACTTCTGAAGTAAACACCGTGATATTTTTCACAGATCTATTCCTAGATAACTGGTACTATTTTATGCAGGAATAAATAGAAATCTCACCAACAGTTAAGTGTTCAATGTACAGTAAAATTAACGAACAGAGTTTTACGACATCAGTCTCACTGCATTTCATTGCATAAATCAGCAAAGCAGCTTCAGCAGCAAATTTAACTCAGTATAATCAAGAGCTATGCAATAGTAATTCTTATTAACAAGCACAAGCAATGCTTTTGCCCTAAAATATGGGACTAATGACATGAAATGCAGCAGCCAAGAGCACCAGATTTCTTACGGTGCCTGTACATCTGCAGAGCCTAAGTGAGCAAGGAAGACTGACATATACAGTACTTGAGCACATATCAGACCTTCTGATAAGTACTCAAGGTCCAAGCCTCTTCAAACTGTATGATGGCACCACATCAAAGGGATCCTTTTGGGTGTTTCCCTCCATGAGGAGAAGGCATTATGGAACCACAAGTGGAGTCACAGACTGGCCCTGCAATTAGACACTGGACAATTTCATAGAATCATTAACGTTGGAAAATAAGATCATCTAGTCCAACTGTCAACACATCACCCCCATTCCCACTAACCATATCCCCCACTGCCGCATCTCCACAGTTCTTGAACACCCCCAAGGAGGGTGATTCCACCACCTCCCTGAGCAGCCTGTCCCAATGCTTTAGCATTCTTTCCAATATATATTATATTATAAATTTTTCCTAACACCCATCGTACCATTTTCACCCATGTACTGGCAAATATGAAACTGCTTCCACAATCCAACACCATTTGCCAGCCTTGTACCTGGAAGTGCTATTAGGAGAGGCTTTTTCCAAAGCTTCGGTCAAGGAAAACCTTACCAACATAGAGCCAGACAAAAACCTTTCCTCCACTTTATACCAAAGTGGGACAATCTGCAAGTACTGCAGCTGATAAAGCCTATTAAAAGCACGTTAAATATGCACAGTGAAGTTTTAGCATGAACAACAGGTATTGTTGTTCTTTGGGACTCTTGAAGTTCAAGTCTACTGCAAGAATGGTTGAAAATGCAAGTTCTGATGATCAACAAGTTTTCTTTTGGGAGTTAAGGACAATTGGTATTCAGCAGAACTATGTAGCTTCTACGCTTTTTATTTCTCAGTAAAAGGCTATTAGCTCCATTACCATTATCTAGATACATTAAAAGACAGTAGAATGATCCAAATTTGTCTGCTGCTACACCTACAATGATCCCTCAGAATCTCTTTTATGCAAAACTGGAGGTCTGGCACTCTAGTCTGTGGGTGCCCTCACACAGTCACAATCTGTATTTCCTGTACTCAAATGATGTGATTGCTGAGCACTCCGGAACAGGGCTGAGATTTTATCTTGCAGTTAATATCAATCCTGTCTACAGAGGCAGGATGTCAGAGCAGCTAGCAATCAACCTGGCCAGAAAGCCTACAAATCCTTCCATGACATTCCTGTGAAATTTCCACCAACACAAACTGCACAGACAGAAAGAGTCTACAGGGTAACTGCAGTAAAAATGAGATCACGCTTGTTCTTCCATCCAGTATTCCAGAGACATTATATTATGCTAATTCTTACACATCACTGCTCAGTTTTAATAATTTTTGTTTGGCTTGGCAATATGGCTATAAAAACAACAGAGAACTATCACTGGGGGAGAGAGAGGACTTAGATCATTTTCCCATGTCATTTTTTCATGATTTCTGTAAAAGTATAAATCCTGCTAATAAATTGTTAAAGCCTATAAAAACTATGCTAAGAAAAATCTACAAGATGGAGAAAGAGAACAGAAAGCCCTTCCAGCTAAGATGGAGCTCACATGTACAAAACCATTAATATTGCCACTGCTTTGCATTTCTCACCCTTCTTTGTTGAAGTAGTCATGATACTTCCTTATTCTGAAATATATATAAAGTTGCACAAATAAATACATATATATATAATACTCTTTAATGAAAGAATATTTTGGTTCTACATGAGAGAGATGTGGGAAGCTTGTCGTAGGTCTCAAATGGGACAAATAGCAGCGAGATATCACATCTGAGTGTTATTTTCATATAGGACAGGTCATATTTCATTCAGAATGCAAACACAATGGAAGTTCTCTTTCAGGAAAAAAACCTGGGCAGCACCTATAGCCTCAAGGGTGTCGTGAATCATAGGTGAATGTGAAAGCTTATGTTACACAAGAGAGAATTTCAGAAATATTATCATACTTATCTCAATCCAAATGTGTTATTCTTCATACTTGGCAAAAGAATGTATGTAAGGAGACTGCCCAAGAAAAAAACGTTGAAATTTCCTCTGACAAAGCACACAGAGAATAAAAGGCCCAAGAATCAGATCATTTAGTCATCTACGGAGAACAGCCCCTCTATGGGTAAACTTTGTTAACACGTCTATCCATCATGGCAGTGTTCCTTGATCAAGACAATAATAAAAGCCTTGGGAGATAGAAGAAAACAGTAGATCTGTTGCAACCATCCTGCTAGTCCTAACTCGTGTATTCTAGCACAAGCAAGGTCTGTTTGGCTTGGCCAGAAGCTCTCAATTAATGCATATAACTGTTAGGGGTTCCAAAGCATAAAATATAAACCACACTCTACCTTAGTATTTTACAAGCACTGTTCTCATTATAAAAGGGTTAACAATCACTAAAAATTAATGCAGCATCAAGTATCAAGTTGTTTAGAGAATCAACTATGCCTACATTCTGCCAACAGTAAACATCAATTAACAATATCTGCCAGCACTGACATAAATCAAAACTGTCCCTTTTCTTCTCCTGGGCACTGCACTGGAAAATATCAGAACAGCAAAAGTACTTGGAATGTTTCTAACAATTTTTTTTATTTTTTTTATTTTTTATTAATGATAAAATATTGGATGTCAACATGCAATGCTTTGTGCATTGCATCAGACAGCTCTAACAGTAATTGTGATGAATGGGAGTGAAAGGGCCAAGGTTACAGCCATTTAAGAAGGCTCTGTGGATTGAAAATATTAGGATTGATTAAAGGTCAAATACTTTATGGATTTATCAGTGTTGTATACATTTTCTCATGACACAGAATCACTTACACTACCTACAAAATGAAATAGAAAAGAGTTTCAAATCAGATCATTTTTAAGTCTTTAACTTACATACAGGCTTAGCCACTGAGCGTAATTAATGGCACTGAAACATTTTGATTAGTGGAGCAATAAAATGGCCAAGCCCCCACACCCCATCCTCCAATAATTCCTCTAACTTCAAGCAAGCTCATAGTAACAGTATTCTCAATTAACATTCAGTGATTACAAACACAATAGCTGACAAAAGATGTGATATTATAATGCTGTTTAAAATATTCATCTATTTATGCAGTTAAACTTTAGTCAAGAGATAATCTCTAACTTGATAATTCATGCATGGTCTGTCTTCCTTGTTTACTGGGAAAACAATTTAGGATAGATAAATATTTACTACTATCTTAGATGTTAGAATTTTTCCAGGATCCAGACAAGTAAGTTGCTGTCTCCATTTATTTCATGGTGGAGTTGAACTGGCCTTCCTGATGTCTGTGTGTTAACGAGGACAGAGCAGAAGCAGCTCTAAATGTGGGAATCTTTGGGAAAGGGGCTTGGGCTTGGACTTTTACTGTAAGATACTGCATAAGACAACAATGTTGATTTCACTTGCAGGACTGAACCTTAACCTGAAACGCCATAATATTGCTAAACACATAACTTCTAAATAGCCTTTTTGGAGAAAGCAAAATGACATTGGCGTCAGTGGCCCCATTCTTTCACATAAAAACCTGAAGTAGATCTCCAGAGGAGGGGGTTGTGCTTTTGTTAAGCTTTGCACCATGCTGCTGTACATCAGTAGCTCATCAAGAGGCTTTTTGATGCCCTTGCAGCACAGCACTACCTCCACATTCAAGTTCTATACTGGAATTTTTAGTACACTAGAGCTTTTGAACTGTACTGTAAAAGCTAGAAAAAAAACTTGATAGGAATCTGTCATGCTTTTTGGGATAGTTTTTGTTATATTTGTCTTAGACATTTGCACAGCTGACCTAGGGACACAGAGGAGGGAGAGCTTTTCTTTATGCAGGGTATGATTCACTTCTGTTCTGAAAGACAGGAGCAAGACTGATCTCTTCCCATGGTACCAATGTCACATTCACTAAAGAAACCCTTCCTGAGTTTCCCAAAAGATGGCATAAAAGGCTATGTGGTATATATGGAAAAATATTTGTCAGTTTAATCAGTAGGTTCACAAAGAAGGGCCCTTTGGGGACCATTACTTTTAGCTACATTTTCACTTGCTGGAGCTGAAAGCAGCATTTCTTTTGCATGGATTGCTCTACTATCAGCCCTGTGTTCTGTAGTTACTGGACAAATCTTTCTTCTCAGTTACCCTGAGAGGTGTGAGATCCAACCCCAAAGCTTTTGTACAGAACAGCATTGAAAGAACTGCTTGAAGTAGGTGCCAGTCTCTTCACTCAACAGCTGTGAAGAGGCAACATGGGGATATCCAGAAACCCCTGCAAGGGGCAGAAGACTTCTTTGCATTTAAACAACATCAGCAGTTTTACACCCAGTCTCCTGCAAGGAGCTGCTGGTTTCCCCAGAGTGTAGACACAGAATCATGGAAACACTGAAGTTGAAAAAGACCTCTAATATCACGTCCTATCCTGGCCCATCACCACCATACTCGCTAAGTGTCACATCTACTCATTTCTTGAACATCAATGTGCATCTTTCAGGAAATACCTGTGTAGTAACAAGCACTTTGGGATGCTTGCAAGAGAAAAAAGGGTTAAAGCAAAGGAACAGAGGCAACTAAATTTAAGTTTGGGTCCCTAGCATGCACCAATTTGTCATAAATTATGATTCTATTAAATTTGATAGCAAGGTCCAGCAGGTGGACATGAGAAAATTCAGATCTGTTTCCTCAGCAAGGAAGCCTTAAAGAATAATACCCATTTAGCAGCATAACATTTGATTAAAGTAGGTTCAAATATCCTAGCTGTAAAGGTTAAGCACAGACATGTGTGTCACACATGATGCAGTAAGTGATGTAATGTTGATAGGCCCATAACAACAAAAAGCATTCCAATACCACAATTTGGCAGCATGTTTGATACCACTCAAAATACAATTACATGGATATTATTTGCATGGCACGAGAATCAGAATTCTTTAAGAACAATACAATTTTATTTTTTTTTAAACTCTTCAAACTATTTAATTACATTTCAAAACTGCTCTCCTTTTAAAACAACAATTCTTTAAGAGAATTTGTACTGTGCAAGCTAGCACATATCTGATACATGTTTGTAACTGTGATAATGTGAGAAAAACATGTGAACAAAGCCATCTGTGACAAGAAAGGTTTGGGGTCTTCTGGCTCCTTGCTTTCAGATGAAACATACAAGACAATCTCATCCCTAGGATTCTCTAAATGACAACATCAAAGCCCATAAGATGGCAATAGTGAGAAATCCACAGCATATGTCCAATGCTAGAAAGGACATACTAACTAGCAGAGAAACACAAGGAGTTTTATTGTCCTGCTTATGTCATATGATGCATGCTTAATTCATTTATTTATTTTTTCTAATATACTTATCCTTTTATATTATTATAGTGCTTCAGAAAAGCTCAAGGTCTAGGGGGAAGTTTAATGTTTGCTGTTCTGGGATCATTTGAAGCCATACATTCAAAGAGGACAAAATCACTTTTAAGTCTGCCTGTAGGAAATCCATCTTGGCAACCAGACAACTAGAATTAGTTATTAAAGGCATGTCAAATGAATAAAGACACCTCTGTAAGGAAAACCGCAAAAGCATTTACTTTTTCTAATATGAATAGTGGGCTAATACCAAATCAGCTTTCATTTTCCACTCTCCCTTCACCTCCTGGTCCAGAGGTCAGATCCAATAAAGACTAACGCAACTGAAAATCATTTTGGTTTTTTGCATGTATTACATAGCAGATGTATATTAAATAGAGCTGCCTGGAAATGAAGCAAACTCCCATAATCTGATGTGGCAATCTCCTTGTGGTACTGGTTCACTGCAAGGCAAAGAAGTCAGCGGTATTATTAACGGTCAGAAGACACAGCAAAATGCACAGGGAGGGTGTTCCCTACGTCAGGGAAGGAAAAAAAACCATCAACCAAAAAGAGGTAGAGCTTTCTAGTTCTGTAATGAAAGTTAAGATACTGAGACAACCAAGTTCAGAGAGTCTATACTTCCTCCCCATTTTGAGCACCCCTCCTGAAATCACTCAGTCAGCCAGTAAATACAGAATAAGTATTTTCGTGGTAGACAAAAGTGGAAACAATTCCTGGTTTTACCAGATATTTGCTACATGATGCCTTCTACACTCCACAGATCAAAAGAAGAGACTTAGGGATCTCCTGCATAAGAAAGCAAGGGCTCTGCACCGTGTAACTGTTACTTGCACCCCTGCAACTTCACTTGAAAATGTGCAATTTACATACATAGCTGCTGTTTTAAATCTTCCTTATCAGAACACAGTCAGATCTGACCCAGGTCCAAAAACAAGTGTAAGCTTTTCCTATACTTCTTGGTTAAATGCTGGGATGATGTCTAATCAGAAAAGAGACAGAAAACCCAGGAGAGCACAACTGATTATCCTGAACTGGTATTTGTTGAAAGAAGCAACTGCAGATTGTGGTTTTATTTTGATCCACTTAGTCTGGAATATTTATTTGTAAGAAAGTAGCCAGAAAAAAAGCTGCTCTGGCTGTATTCATAACGTTAATAATTTTGACGTCTGTTACCAAAGATCCACTTTTTAAGAAAAAATATGCTATTTATAACACATACAAAGTACTTTACCTGCTTAATCAGACCCAAGGAAAAACCAAAAATTAAAAAAGTCTTGTGAGCAGAAAATACTTCCACTACTTACAGAAGTTGCGGGTTAGTTATCTAACACCTATTTAGAAGGTTTTGGAAAAGGAAAAGCTCCAACTCCCAGCAAAAATAAGCAACTTTCAATTCATACAATTGAGTAAAACACAGCCCAAAGGCACTTCCAGCTTCTGGATTACCTGTCAGCTAAAAACAGCTCCCCATGCTTGCTAGCTATCAGCTACCTTCATCGCTTCCCAGAGGAAGACTTTCTCAGTCTTCCTTGCTTTCTCCTCACTGAGTCTTAAAGCTCAACTGCTGTATTATGCTGCCATATCCTTCACATTGTCCCAGAAATGAAAATCCTCGGTCATACAACATACTAAAGGTAAACACTTTAAAAAGACATCCCTGATTTCTCATAGCATGTGTTGACTTTTCTTCACGTTACACTCACAGCTTAGCTCCAAGGAATTTCTCTATCACTCAGTTCAGATATAGCTTGCAGAGGGAATCCAGCTGAAATGCATGTTGAAATTAACTCTTTGGAGCCAGACAAAACCACCAGGCAGGATATTACCTTAGTCTTTTGCCATCCCTACACTTAAACAGCAACAAAGCCAAAGTCATCTAGTTTGGCTTTGATTCCAATAAATATATACCACAGTGCACAGAATTACTTTGGTTGCTCTGGTATTGAATCCATTGCACTCTGATTTACCAACATGCATTCCAGACATTTCCAGTGTCAACTTGAAAATGGCAAGAATAGAGAAGCCACCATTTATCTGATACTCATTTAGTTCTGATGAACTTTTCCACAGCAATGATCACCAGTCATGAAGAGGCAGAATGATAACTGTCCAGCAGTACTCTCACCTTGATGTTTCCTGGCTGATAACCACATTGATTTGATGCAAGACCTGAGATATACCACATTGATTTGATGAAAGACCTGAGATATATCACATTGATTTGATGAAAGACCTGAGATATAGAGGCTTATCTCAGTTGTTTTCCATGTCTTGGAACAGCAAGATCCCCATTACTGAATTTTAGCTCTTTGCTAATTTGGTGCTCACTAGTCAGCACTTAGTCAAGTGAGATATCAATCCACAGCAGTCACCACAACACATTAAAATAGTGGCCCACTGCTACTGCATAGTCCATCCTTGACCCGAATTTGAGGGAAAATATCACAATATTTTATCAGGAAGTCATAATTATTTAGATTCAGGATAAGTTCCATCCTAAACCTCCAGAGTCTGTTCTGCATCCTGAAACCTGAAAATTTAAACATTCAGCATACTTTTATTCAGATAAGCTTCAGTATTTTAAAACCCTGTCCTGTAAAGCTTTTTACCTGCAATGATATCTTTTCTGAACAAAAAACTTACAGTAAACCACACGTAAGTAAATAACCTTGGTGGTTTTTTTATGGGTATTGCTGCATATTTACTTGCCAAACACAGAACGGGTTCTGGATATCTCTGAAACACCTTGATATAACAACTGAAGTCTCTTTTGCTTTGGGAGCAGACTCGTGATTATGCTGCATATTGGCAGCCCACAGTGCTATTTTGACTTCAAAGCAGTCAGCTTTCAAAAGTGTGGTCAGTTGTGCTCATGGGAAGAAACCTACTCATACTAAGGAAAGAGACACCTGATTTCAGCATACCAAAAGGAAGAATGCTTACTGAAGAAAAACAAGAATACAAATTCTTTTGTGAAAAGGAGTGAATGCAGTGTTCTGCTTTGCAATGCTGCTGTTTATGAAACAGCCATAGCACAAGGCTTCAAAGGAGTAGCTGCAAAATTATTTTGATGTTAACATGCTGCTTATCACACGCACATTTTTTTCTGTCAAACTTGATTCACAGCCAGATATATTGCATAAAATCAGGGAAGGAAAGAGGGATTCTACCATCCTTCCTTTTCCTTTCCATAGGGTATGGCACAAGGAACAGCACTTTTTCATTTCAGCAGATTACACCAAACTTCCACATTATTACAACTCCACCAGTGAGCATATGCTTAATTTCCTGTGCATCCACAAAGTACCAGTGTCTAACAAGGCTAAGCAATACAGCCTGCAGTATTTTCTCACATACCAAGACAATAAGGAACCACGTAAGTTGTCCAACAGATGTCTGCTGTTAAGATATGTTTTTAATCACAGAAGAACAAATCTAATAACTGAGAATTTTTATTATGCGTTTCAAGTTGTTGTCTCTGGTGCCTACAGTGGCTCTGCCTATCTGCTGTCAATTGCATAGCAGTAAATTAGAAGATAGACAAAAGAAGAAGTTATCCTTGTTCCCCTTATTTTTGGAGGTTTTTTTTTTTGTTTAAAAATAAACTAAAATTCTTGTGCAAGAACACATGTGTACCATAATGGATTTATAAATCAATTTCCCAGCCTTCTGATTCTCCTTTACTTTCACTGAAATGCCTCTAATAATTTTAAATGTTTAGTTTGTTGTTGCTGTTACAGTCTGACCTGCTGAAAAAGAATAGTCTAATCTGAGCATGTATTTACTCTGGTACTAGTTTATTTGCCAAAATAAAAGAGTATATCTTTTTGAAGGAGGAATATGTGCTTGAAGCAATTTGCTCACAGCGTTATTGATTGAAAATGACAATGCAGAGAAGGCAGCACACAAAGAAACAAATTCCAGACTTCAGTAATGAATGTAGAACTGTATTCTACACCATAACCTGCCAGACACATGAGTAGATTTGTACAAAAGTGGATCATTACAGAAAGAAATGGCAGCATCGTGCATCACAAGAGTAATTCCTCTATGATGAAAAGGGATTTCTTCATTGACTGGTGTTTTTGGAGGGTGTTTGCTTGTTTGTTTTTATATTGGCTTAATAAAGAAGTCTTTGTAATTTTAGGATGACAAAATGATTTCTGATTCCATTCTCAGCTTTCTTCTTATTTTCACTTATAACAAGAACAACTTCTACATAAAAGTATCTGAGCTTTTCTAAACTCATGCATGGTCATATTCCATACCCAGCACCTCTCGCCACTACCACTGGAAAAGATACTGCTCTTTCTCCAAGTTGGCAAAGAAGTAGCTAATGGAAACAGGAAGCTCGCATTAACACTAACGTGATCTTTTATATGCAGAGGTTTTTTTCCTTATTTATTTTGATGACAAATTATAGATTCTTAGTGTTAAACTTCCTTTAGAAATGTTTCAGGCTCTGCGCCACCCCTAAGCAAAAGACCAAGAGAAAGAAGCAGAGAGATCAGTGCCACTGACCACAGAAGTCTCACAGAAACAAAATGTCCACACATCATAAGAACCAGTGATAAACAGCCTTGTCTTTGGGTCATGCATACCATATTTTAGGAACCATATTTTAGGAACTTAATTTCCAACTTCACAAAAAAAAAAAAAAGCTGGGTCAAAAACAAACAAAAAAGCTGGTGAATAGTGTAAATAAAGAAACAGAACAGAATAGTTCAGATGGAAAGAGTTTTCAAAGTCCAACTGCCTGACAATGCCAGGCAAGGCTAATCAAAAGTTAAGGCACATTACTGAAGACACTACTCTGTCCCAGGTGCAGTACCCACCATTTTCCTATGGTGAACATCATGCTCTTGTTGACTGCCCAGTTCTCCAGAGTATCTAGATTCCCCTGCAAGGCCTCTCCCCCATCCAGGGAGACAGCAGCACCTCCCATTACACTTTTATCATATGTAAGTTAGGACTATAACCCAAACAATGGATTTCTGTACCCATTGTGCTCTTACAGCTGAAAAGGCTTCAGTCAAAAGCTGTGATTTCCAGTGCATGCTAGACTTTATATTTTACTTCTTGTGATGCTCGTCCTTAATTGAATATTTCACTTCAAACTTGTATTCAGTCCTACATTTTCAGAGATAAGGATGAAACCTGATTACATTTCAGCTCAGTACCTCCCTGGTGATAGTGTGTTAACACTGGCACTGCTTGGCACTGCTGGGAGAGTATAGGGAAGACAACTGTTTCAATTCAAGCCATGTGAAAGTCTGTGGCTGCACTAGTGCCCTGTTCTGCTCAACAGCCTGATTTCAGAAGACTGTTTGAAGAAGTAATGCAATCCATTTGCTCAGTTTCTCAATAATGAGAACTGACAGCCTTGTGCTGCAATTCTTGTACACAACGTTAGCACTGAAGCTTTACTCACAGCAATGTCTGGTGGGGGAGGCAGCCCAGAACCTTATTTTTAAGTAGCTCAGAGCCCTTCAGTTCATTGTTCCTCCTCCCATGTATGTATTCCTTCTACAGGAAAATGCTAGGAGCCTGCCAAAACAGCAACAGAACAGGAACATTATGACGGGAGACCAACACTGCTGGCAAAGCAGCAACAGCCGTATGTGACTGCTGAGAACGACCAGAGCTGTTAGAGCAGGTGAACTGGAGGGATGACAGCCATGCTTCAGCACATAAATTTGCAATGGTTTTCCTGCTTATGTACTTAAATATTTCTCTCTCCCACTATAATTACAACTAAGTAGGTTTAAACTTGAAGCAGGA